>NC_091083.1:74662500-75287500 GCF_032405125.1 Capricornis sumatraensis
AATGGCTTCATCTTCCAATTGGCTTTAGTCACATGCTCACATGCGTCCTCTGCATGCCCACACTCACCCTCCACGTGCCCACACTCACCTCCATGTGCCCACACTTGCCTTCCACGTGCCCACACTCGCCTCCACATACCCACACTCGCCTCCACATTCCCACACTCACCTCCACATGCCCAAGCTCACCCTCCACGTGCCCACACTCACCCACGCTTGTCCTTCATGTGCTCACACTCATCCTTCATGTGCTCACACTCATCCTTCACCCCACACACTGGAGTTTTCAGCTTCCTGCATTTTGGCACACCCACACTCCTCTCCCAACTCACTCCCCTGAAATCTACTTCTTTGGCACATATGGTACCCTGGGTCCCAGTTTTTCTAGAAACTGTATGCTGCCTGGACATCTTTGTTTTAATCTCAACAAACACACAGTCCCCTCACTCTGTCAAATAATCACCCACATCCATCACACCTAAAGCCCCAATTCCTCATTTTGCTGTTGGCAAGTCTATTGCAAAACTGCTTTCTCCACCTCTGTATCCCCACCCAAATGTCTCCCTTTCAACGTCACCTGCCCAATCCCTACAGATAACCACATCACATCTTTAAGAAACAAGAGGACCACAGAAGGGCTAACTTCTAACTTCCTACTGATCAGCCTAAGCTTCATGGGTCAGATGACTACACACCAGCCACTGTCCGCTCTGCAAGGCACGGCCCAGTGCCCCTGACCTCTACCTCGGCTGTGTTTTCCAGCTTCTTGGTTCTCCCTCTTCATCCCTTATCTCCAAAGCCTCCCTTTTATTCCTGACTCTGATAAACGAGACGCTTGGATTTCTCTTACTCTTGAAAAGCTACCCTTGTGGCAGCAGTAGTATTTGCAATCCAGTTGTATCTCAATCATATTTAAATTTTTTCAATAGTCTTAATTATACTCCCTCTATACCTCCCAGCTTCTCAGTGCAAAACTTCAACCCCATCACCTGGACTTTGTCCTTGACACTACCCCCAACATTGATCTCAGGGAAGACACCAGCAATCTCTTAGTAGTGCTCTTACCACTTAAATCCAATAGATATATTTCAATCTTTATCTTACTTTAAGAAGGAAAATAGTACAGGGCTTGGGTTCTGGGTTAGGATACCTGAGTTTTAGTCCTGGTTGTACCAGCTTGTGTGTGTACCTTGTGTATGTACACCTAATGTGTGCACTTTGTGTGTGTGCACCTTGTGAGTGTACCACCTTCTGTGTGTGCACCTAGTGTGTGCACCTTGTGTGTGTGTGCACCTTGTGAGTGTACCACCTTCCGTGTGTGCACCTAGTGTGTGCACCTTGTGTGTGTGTGCACCTTGTGAGTGTACCACCTTCTGTGTGTGCACCTACTGTGTACCTTGTGTGTGCCTTGTGTGTGTGTGTGCCCCTTTTGTGTGTGCACCTAGTGTGTGTACCTTGTGTGTGTGTGCCCCTTGAGTGTGTGCACCTTGTGTGTGTGTGTACCACCTTGTGTGTGTACCACCTTGTACGTGTACCTTGAGTGTGTACACCTTGTGTGTGTGTGTACCACCTTGTGTGTGTACCACCTTGTGTGTGTACCTTGAGTGTGTGCATCTTGTGTGTGTACCACCTTGAGCAAGTTACCTTACTGCTCTGCACCTCAGTTTCCTCATCTGTAATTATAGTGTCTACCTTGTTAGGTAATTATTCATGTTAAGGGAGTTAATATACTAATTTCTGTAGGAAAAAATAAAAAAATATAACGAACACAGAAAACACATTTAAAAGAAATAGTATGAAAAGATTCAAATTGTGTAGTAAAAGTAAAAAAATTCTATTATGTTAATAAATATAAATAGGTTAAAACAAAGAAAAGCTCTCAGACTCTCTAAACGAACAAAGTCTAATTACATGTCATAAGATGAACACCTAGAATGACTCAATAGCCTTAAAAATAACAAACCAAACAAAGACACAGGAAAATAGGAAAATACAAACAGAAAATTATTGTTGTAAAAATAATGCTAAAGCATCAAAGTAGAATTTAAATGAAAAAGAAATATAAAAACCACACATGATCACGTAATAGGCAAACATCTAACTTCAATAAATTCTTCAAAGAGGAAACTATACAGGCATGGTTCTATATATTTTCTAACCAGATTCCCTAAAGCCATAAACTAATGACAAAAGCTTAAAAATCAATTTCTTAAAGTTGAACTATTGTCTATTTCTTAAATACATAATAACTATACTGTCAAAGTATGTTTTGTTAACAAAAGTCTGAATGAAATAAAATTAAAAGTCAAATGGCAAGTTGAGAACAATATCTGTAATATATATGCCAGCTAAAAGGTAAATATCCTATTCTGTGTAAAGAATCCTTGAGACTCATCAAAACAAATAAACTCTCTAAAAGAAAAATCAGTGAGTTCAGCAGGTTATTCACAAAAGATGAAGCAAGACTGGTAATGTTTTATGAATGCAATGTTTTTAATGACACTAGGGAGATTATGGCAGATGAATGTTTTCGCCTTAACCCTTTCCTAGATTTTCCAAATTCTCTATGATAAAAATGAGCTTCTTTTTATTTACAATAAAAATTAAGTGCTTTAAAGTGTATTACATTTTCATATCTCTCTGCATATTATACTACCCTTGGGTCATGTACCATAACTAACTCCACTACCACACCTATCACAGCAGAGTGTCAATGCCTGTTCATGAATTATTTCATCCTGTAAGCTCTAAACCTATTGGGAGCAGGGAGCATTCATTCATATTTACAGAGACTGTCCTCTGTACCAAGGATTGAGGCACTCGCAGGGAGGGGCTAAAAAGTGAACAACAAGCTTAGGGTTCTAACTCTGATAAACTTTACATTTCATGAATAGAAATGGAAATTACACAGATAAATAAGGAAATTAAATTCATTTTGTGATTAAGTATAACTAAATGGGAGAGGGTCTACATTACTTAGAGTAGTCAGGAAAGAACTCTAAAAAGGTGATAATTAAAAGGAGACCAGAAGGATGAAACTGGCAAGTTAAGGAAGAGGTGGTGGATGTACAAAGGCTCTGAGCCAGGAAAGAACTTGAGGATGATCTGGGAATATAAGAATGAGACCCTGGTGTGGCTGGGATATAGCAAGCAAGCTAGAGTAGCACAAGGCAAGGCTGGAATGCTAGCTGCAGGTCAGATGACATGGAGTGCTATAAGACTTATGGGAGTTTGAATTTTCTGCTGTTACTGAGGCATTTGAAGCTGGAAAGTGACATGATTTAATTTACATTCAAAAAAGTTCATTCTGGCTATTCTGTGGAAATTGACTGGGGCAGGAGGTGGAGCTTGAGCAAGAATGAAATCGAACAGTGGGCTACGGTAGTGGTCCAATCAAAAGAAGAGTATGGCTTGGACCATGGTGTTAGCCATGAGGAATAAAGATGCTGATGATATGAAAGATATTTTCAAGGTAGAGATGAAAATAATTACTGCTAGATTAAGAGGAGAAGAGTGAAGAAAAGAGAAAATACAAAAAGGATTCATCAATTTAAGTCTTGAGCTTCTAGGCTGATTCTGGTGTCATTTATTAACACAAAGAAAATGAATGTGTGTGTCTCTGGGCACATAGGCCGAGCTACATCACAATTTTTTTTCAAGATGCCAACTAAACATCTTAATGGACACCCTGAGGAAGCTGATATTATATTTCGAAGCTCTTGGGTGATCTAGGACCAGAGTTACAAATGTGGTAGTACTGGCATCTAAATGCCATTTAAATCTATACAACTAGATGAGGTCACCTTGAAAGAGGGAGCAGACAGTTCAAAGAAGAGGACTAGGGCCCAAGGCCAAGTGTGGAAAGCCCAATAGAGAATTTCTCAGGATGGTAGATATTGGAACACGGTTTTAGGCAGAGGGGAATGAGTCAGGGAAGCAGCATGGAATACAAGGGAATGGGGAGTTGATGGAACAGATTCTAGAGGGGACAAAAGTCAAATGGCGTCAGGTTACTGGTGGAGTTACCGGTACTAAACAGAGGGGGACCTCATCAACTAAGACTGAATAATAACAAAAATAGAGAAATAAAACCATAATAACAAAGGTCAACCACATGAACCTTTTTATCAGTGGTGGTCTCAATCTAGCCTCTCAACAACCCTAAGTGGTGGGGCCGGCTAAATTACCAAAACTCAGGAAAGAAGCCAGAGGCAGGTAGGAGGGCTGAGACCCTGGTTCACAGCCAAGTCCATTACTGAACTTATTGGAAAGCAGTCCAACTCTCATTTTTAACCAAAACACTTGGTTAAGCAGAGTTCTGACTTTTTTTTCCAGTTACTCAAAGTTCAACTCTATTAATACTCTTCTCACACTCTGCTTCTCACATCATCACTCAGTATGCAACCTATATCATAATTATTAACAAATACTCCATGAGCAAACCCAAGGCTGGCCATGAGAGAATGGGTGTGTGACAGTGACACGTACAGCTGGTCACTGCTCAGTGTCTTTCCTGTAGCAGAATTAAGAACTCTATAATGAGACAGAGAATCTTTCATTCATCAGAATTCCTCTTGGGAATGTTTTTCTATAACACGCCTTGGTAGGTGAGACTTGGGTTTCTCAAATAGGAGACAGTAATATTCTGTAAGAAATAAGGGGAAGAAGGTAATGCTTTTTTAATGAAGTAAATGAATAACTGTAAAATGCTGACAATACATATCATAAATGCTGATGAATGGTTATTACTGCCCTGCTGGATGGCATCACGGACTTGATGGATGTGAGTGAGTGAACTCCGGGAGATGGTGATGGACAGGGAGGCCTGGCGTGCTGCAATTCATGGGGTCGCAAAGAGTCGGACACAACTGAGTGACTGAACTGAACTGAACTGTTATTACTGCCCTTACTCTGGACAGAGGGATGGGAGATGAGAAGGAAAATTCAAGGGAATGGTGGAGAAGAAAGAAATGGACTTCCCAATGTGACAACACCTTATGCCCTCACCCCAAGTTTCCACTAAGGTTCCTACACTCACCAGACTCTGATGTGAGCTATGAAAGGTGGAAACTGCTGGTGGCTGGGCTTTGGGTCCATGCGGGGAGGTACATGGAAATTAAGAGGCACGGATGGTTGCAGGTGCCAGGAGAGCTGGGAAGGGGACTATGACAACACACAGAATCCTTGATGAAGGCTCCAGAATCACAAGATATTAGAAGTAGGGACTGTGGTATGTTTATAACACAAGGCAGGTCCTGGATGCAGCTGAGAATGAAAGTACCTCCCAGAACAGATGGGGAATATTCTCCCCATCACTGCCAGAGTGCTCAGAGAAGAATGCTCACACAACCTACAGGAGCCAAAAAAAACACAAACAAAATCATGCAAACTGCCATGAGATAGAGCCCTCAATGGCCTGAGGGCAGAGGGTCACACGGCTGGGGGTATCAGCAAGAGTGCCAGGAAGTCCACCATTTTCCCCAGAAAGGAAAGAAAAGGAAAACAGGCCTGTGATGGATGGGCTTGGGCCTACCTGGACTCACTTGCTGAGCTTGTCCCCCAAACACTGAACTCTCACAAGGCGGCTGACTCTCAGGCCCACACACATGAGCCCGGGTAGGTTGCCCGCTTCCAGAAACAAGGGCCAACCCTGGGGAGCATAACGCCAGGGACTGGAGAGGGAAATCCCAAGTGGTGGCTAGAATGTGCCATCAGTAGATTATGGGATTGCGAATCTGAGTCACGGAGAAGCAATGGGGATGGAGATGAAGTTGGCAGGGACAGCCTGTAGAAATTACATATAGTCCCAAAGCCCCAAACACCCTCTTATCCATCCTTGCATGCTTTATAGTTCTGAAAGAGATCCGGGCAATGCAAATTATCACTGGGACTCATGGCTCAAGCTTCTGATCACAAGGAGCTTTTGTAAGAAGACATGAGACAGGGGAACATGGAACATGGTTAGAGAGATCAGGTTTGGCTGCAGCAAGAGATTGTAAGGGTAGCAGCATGACCAGGGACATTCAAACATCAGGAGAATGTGAGTGCCCCTCTGAATTCTCACTGCTGATAAAAAAGGAGGAAGCAGTAAACAAAGAGAACAGCAGAACAGAATTTGGTCTTGTATGGCGCAGGAAAAGCAGCTGTCACAGCTGCAGCTCGGGCCCCAGGGCCAGGCTCCCGACTGACCAAGTTCTGGGGAATATGGACGACTGGAGTCCTCTCTCTAGGTCAGAAGGTGCCTGAGGAGACGGCTGCAGCCTCAGGTGGAACGGGTCACCCTGTTAATGTGCTTCTGGTGTGAGGGTCCTGGTCAGGAAGATCCCACCCAGCGTCTTACCAGCTCCAGTTCCTGGGGACAGACACCACAAAGGGCCAGGGTGATGTCAAGGCCCTCGGTGACCGAAAGACCTGCTCAGGGGTTCTCAAGTGAGGCAGAGCCGTCATCTTCAAGCCAAGCACGCTCGTAAGAAGACCGCAACCAAGGCCCTTGAGGAATGAGGGTCAGGAACGGGAGAAGTGAGTGAGTGAAGAACTGTGAGGAAAAAAAAAAGGCTCCTCTAGTGCCATCTGCGTACAGGGGACGAGAAGGGCAGATGGGGGGAGACAGAAGACCATCCATGATGCTCCATGTCGGTGTATGGAGACAGGGACACTGGGGTGCAGAACCAGACCACACCTTCCCTGCAGGAAAGTCTTCAACCCCAAAGCAGCCGTGTGTCCCGACCATCAGCTACACACCCGCAAGTCCCAGACCCTCAGAGACCTCCTGGTCCTGGGGGATTGGAGCTTGCCTGGAAAGGGACAAACCTCTCCCAGAGCAGCAACTGCTGGGCCAAGCCAGGAAGTCAAGTCCCAAGAGAGGCTCAGAGATGAGTCACCCCTCAAACCCTCCAAAAAGCAGGGTATGTGCCCATTTGGGGGAGGATGTGGATACGTCAGGACACAGTTTAAGGGACTTGACGTTTTCTGGTCAGCGTTGAAGGCCTCAAGCAGAGAACTGGTGGAGCAAAACATTTCAAGGGGCTGCAAACACCTTCTCAAAAGATAAGAGACAGAAAGATCTCGGCTAACCCAGAACTCTTTGGAAGAGGACGACGTAGATTTATATGATGAGGAGATTGCTTGGGGTGAAATCAAGACACTCTTTTCCACATCAGCCCAAGGAGGCCTGCGTAAAAGGGAAGGAGGAGGGTTTGCTGCCTAGCAGGGAGGAGAGATGGGTGAATGAAAGAGATGGGGTGGAGTTTAAAGAAGGTAGAGACTCGCTCCGCACCCCATGATGCCTCCTGAACTGTGCATGAAGGGACCAACCGCACAGAACACCAGAGGCCAGAGGAACGTCTGAAAAAGGGACTGGGCTTCATGTTCCAATTAAATTCAAGTCGAGTGAGTCTTAAATTTCGGGGGTCTACATAGCTGAATAAAAAGGCAATTTCACTGAGGCAGGTGATGGAGAATAGAGCAAGCAAGTGGTGGCACAATTAATTAAAGTTCTTTTATTTTTTTAAATATTGGGACAGAAAAGTTCAGAATCATTAAAAACTGAAATAGAATTAACATCACCTGGAAAGGAGCAGCCACGTGCAGCACAGCTTCAGCTGCACCGGGCAAGTCCCTGCTCCCCTGAGAGGAGGCCAGCGAGGGGTGGATGGCAGAGGGGTCCTTCTCATCTCAGGCCCTGCTGAAGGTGCAGAGAGCCCACTAATAAGAAAGATGAAAAGTCCCTGTTTGTTACAGAGCTACAAGTCAATTTTAGGACTGTGAAATATGACTTTAATAAATGAATACATAAGCCATCGGGGTCTGAAGCCCAGCACCACTGAGAACCAAAATGGTATTTAGTCCCCAGAATCAGACATGCAGATCCAGAGCTGGGGGTCTGATGAATTTTCAAGCTCATTTTGCAAACGTCTTCGAATCTCCAGATGGGCACCCTTTTCTCTCCCCGGATGTACATGTGGGGGGTGTCCCTGGGTGTGTGGTGAGTCTGAGAACCGGACGGTGAGTGTGTAAACCTGTGTGTGCGGCCACGGGGCTATCCACTCACAGCTGTGTGTGTGTCTGAGAGACCCGTGCCTTTTCTAAACCGCTGCTCTCAGTGCATTAGTGGCTTTCTCACCACAAAGCTCAGAGCAGAGGAGATGGAATGAAATGATGCTGTGGCGTAACAGGTTGGAAATCAGAACCTTCTCCCAGATGAGGCTGCTCATCACAGGAATGGCTCGGAGCTCAGCCACAGCCGGTGTTTCTTTAAGGAGGACCCCCCACCTCCATCCTCTTTGTCTGCTCTCCCCTCACTTCCTCCTCCCTTCCAAACACCGCGGGGCTCACTGCGAGCCTGATATAAGTTACATACTACCTCGTTTAATCCACGGACCCATGGACCTCTCCATTTTACAAATGAGACAACTGTGCTCAGAATGGTAATGGGGCAGACCCAACACGGCACTGCTAATGAGCAAGCAGTTCTCAGGATGGGCATGCTTTCCCCTCGCTCCTAAAAGCAGGGAACTGAGCTTGCAGCCAGAGGACCTAGGCAGAATTATGGGGATCTCAAATGACCAATAATATCCCTTACGCTGGAACACAGGACACGGTGCCACCCAACACACGAGTTACTATCAGATAAATGAGAAGCAAATATATGCTTACCACAGAGCTGAGACATAAGAGATGCCCAGGACACACTCTTTTCCCTCTTCTATACCCATCAAAGAGCAAGGTCAGTGGTGGGTCTAACCCTCACCTGGGTCACTTTTCTTGCTCTTTATCCTTCCTTGCACCTGTGGCCCCCATCCTGTATCCATCTGCATCAGGTCCTAGGTAGGGGGTTTCTAAATTGGAATGCTAAGGCCTCCTTGAGGGGATCCATGGACTTACAGAGACACTTGAAGCTATACTTAGTGAAACAGGGGCAGTTTCAGGACCAGGGTACCAGAATTTTAGTCCCAACTTTGCCAATGATTTGCTGTGTGCTCTTGGACTTCACTGTCCATCTCTGGACCTCAGCTTTATCACCTACCTGAGGATTCAGCAAACTATAGCCTGGAGACCAAATCTGGTCCATCATGTTTTTTGTGCAATA
This sequence comes from Capricornis sumatraensis, assembly GCF_032405125.1. Classification (NCBI taxonomy): domain Eukaryota; kingdom Metazoa; phylum Chordata; class Mammalia; order Artiodactyla; family Bovidae; genus Capricornis; species Capricornis sumatraensis. The sequence goes on from NC_091083.1 coordinate 74,671,589, forward strand.
GAGTTTTATCGGAACACAGCCATGTCCTTTCATTTACATATTGTTCACAACTGATTTCACAGTACATCTGAAAGAAGTGTACCATGAGTTTTGAACTGAAGGATGCCTACGAATCTCCCAGGCACTCAGCTTGCCCCCTTAGGTCCCTCTTCTGCTTTAGACTCCAGAGAAATTTCTCCAAAAATAGATCTGACTATGTCACTTTCTGACTTAAAGCCTTCCATCTGTGTGTATGGATATCAACTGCAAACAGGCACAAAGGAGCTTAAAGAGGGAAGAAAACATTCTAAAGCTGGTTTATGGTGATGATTCTGCAACTCAATAGATTTACTAAAAATCACCCGCTTGCATGCTTAAAATAAGTGGATTCTATGGTATATAAATTATACCTTAATAAAGTAATTTAAAAACTTTCAACAGTCCCAGGCCATGACAACATGGAGCTATGTTCCTCTAAGTGTGCCCATGGGCTGGTGGCATCATGTACCATGTATGTTAACAGTCCACAATGAGATAAGAGGTGTTCAGAAAGTGTTCCAGCAATTTGGCCTTGCGGTGACACTTTTATTGCAGTTTATAAGAGTACTGGTCCACAGTGAGTTAAGGAGGAAAAAACTGGTCTTCCACCACAGATGGTTTGAGTAGTGCTGCTCTAGGCTAGAGAATAAATCTACTCTCCTTAGCCTGGCATTCAAAGCCCCGCAGGACCTACCCATCCCTGCAGGTTTAGCTCCCAGTATATCTTCCTTTCAATATACCTATAAGCAACCTAGTTTCCAAACTCTGCCAAAATCTCTCACTTACTCCTTCAATCCATGGTATCCATCACCCCCATCAAGGCAAATGCCTTTCCCTTCCTTCTTCAATAAGTATTTATTCATCTTCAAGACTCAGCCTAGCTGTCTTGTCCTCTTAGGAGTCATCATAATTGTCTTGCCCACAGACACCCTCTTCCCCAGGGGCAGTATTTGACTTGTTACCTTTCTGAACCTCAATTCTTCATCTGTAAAATAGGCATAATAATAGCACCCCCCTCATAAGATTGTTATAAGAAATTATTTGCTAGAAGGCTTCAGTGTCTGCATCCCTCCAGCATCCCATGGAATCCACACGCATTCCACTATACTGTGTTTATACAAATAAACAGTATCAATCAGTCTCCTCCTACAAACTGTGATCTCCAGGGAGGCAGGGGCTATACTGGATCTCTCCGGCATCCTCCAGGGCTGATTAGCAGAAGCAGCTTGGTAACCACGAGGTGAACAAGTGAGTACATAAAATCTTTCCTAGACCAAACTTCTAAACAAGAGGGCAAGCGGTATATAGGTAATTACTAAAAAAAAAAAAAAAAAAAAAAAAAAAATCAAAATATGATAAAACACCATACCTGGTAGAAATGTGGCCAGAAGGTGCTGATGGCAAGCTCTGCCTTCACCCAGCCCTCGGTGACCACCCCAGACACGTTCCAGACGGGGTTTCCCTGGGGTCCACCGTTCACCTTCACATAGACATTTAGGGCCCCTGGGCTGGACCGGTCGCGGCTGGAGAAGTAGTAATGGAAATCAATGCAGTGGGTGTCGTTCTCCTTGAGGGTCGGCAGGAGAAGGTGGGCCTTCTGGCCAGAGGCCCTCCCAGAGCTGTTCACCATCATGAAGGATCCTGGAGACCCACAAAAAGGGCGGGAGGTAGAGACAAGGAGAAAGAAAGAAAATCCTTCTGAAAATCAGTCACACCTGGAAACACGGTAGCCAGAAATCCAGTCCCTCTAGGAGGGTCTGGTTGACCCCCAGGAACCCACACTTCCTTTCTGAATTCAAGTATCCTCTTCTGCGATTGGGAATAAAAGGTGTTACTCACCAAGGTGGTTTTGTAAGAATTAAGAGAAGGTAAGACACAAAAAATATTTCTACAAAGTAAACAGACTATAAATACATACCGAACAACCATAAAACTCACTAAAACCAGTAGCTCCTACAGGAGGAATGGAATAAAAGCTCAGGAATTCAGTTAACTGTAACCTCCATGGATGAAACGAGGTGAAATATAACCTCATTCAAGCTCAGGTGGTCTCAATGGAAGCAGAAGCTCTGCCAAACCAGGGTGTTGTTCTAACATATTACACCTCGAGCCTTGCATTAATACAAGAAATATACCGGAGGACATATACAACTACAGTATACTCAAGAAAGCAAAGACGACCTTGAAGATATGTGAGAACCGACTGCAAGATGGAATGGAGAGTAAGTAATTCTTGCTGAGAACTTAAGGAGTACCAGTGTGAGGCTTAGTTTATTTATATTTTGTTCAATTTAATCTTCAGAACAACCCTGGGAGAAGAACGCTTTTCATTTTATTGAAAGACTGAGTAACTTACCCTGGACCACTCAGACAAGGAAGGATGAGACCCAGATTCTCTTCGACCTCAAAGTTGATGCTATTTTTACGGCCTGCGGAAAACATGACTATTATTTTCAAACACTCCAAGTGAGCCTCTTGGAGTTTCTTTGACAGATTAAATGGTCATTTCTGGTTCTTCACCCCTCCCTGGATCCACACTCTTTGCCTTTGACTTGTCCCCGCTTCCAACAGAGGCAGAGAGCGTGTCCTCATCCCTTGCTTTGAGCTCCACTTGCTTTGGTCAGCAGGATGCTAAGAGAATGAGGCTTGAAACGTGCTTGCCTAGCCAGGCTTGCCCTCTTGCACTACTGCTGTCTTCCAGGAGAAGAACGTGCCCCAGGTAGCTGCTGCCCCTTCAGCTTGAGATTGAGGACAAGCCCAATGGAGAGTAAAGAACCCAGCCAGGCCTCCCATGTAGCTGGGAGTACAGCCACATAGCCAACAAGCCCAGCCTGGGTCAGCCAATCCACAACAGAGGCTCAGACCCAGGACTGTAAGAATAAAATGTGCGTTGTAACTTCCCTCTTGGTTTGCTAGGTGCATTATTGCGGCAACAGTTCCCTGATGAAGGTCATCTGAGAGAGCAGCCCTATGAAAGAAGCCACAGCGGGGCACACTTCAGTTCAAAGGCCCTTTTAACAAGTAAAACGGATGCAAAACTGGGGTGGACTACCCGGAGACAAAGTGAGTCCCTCATCACTACAGGTGGCTAAACAGAGTCTGGACACATTGAGCAGACATTTAAGGAACTTTCACCATCAGCTCTGAGGGCCGAACTCTGTGACTTAAGAGTCTTACAAGTCTATGGAATAAACTGCATCATAAAACACAGTAGATAAACTCAAGTGATTTCGCAATGAATATTTCCACCAAGAAAACCACTGCTGCTTTGAAATCTTATTTTAGGCACTAAAATCTCCAATCAGAATGAAGCCTTAAGACTACTTGTCCTCAACCAAGATGAGCCACTTCAATAGCTATCAGTAGCCTCATTCTTTCACTCTAATCCCCAGAAGACTAACAGTTGCCAGATACTCAGTGCTAGGCAATCCATATCTTGGGGTTCTAAAGGGTACCGGTCATTCACAGCCTGTATCTGCTGGGTTTGAAATAAATTTTAAAATAGACACAGGAGACAGAGTTCAAAATCTCCACTTTACTACAGAGCTGGATTAGAGAAAGGAACATGGACTTGAGGACAAATTAGGCTTTCTTGCACTTTCTCCCCTGAACCAGCATGCAAAGTAGTTGGACCATCGAAGACGCCTTCCTTCCAACTCTACCCAGATCCCTAAGGCTCATTCCTGAAATAAGCCAACAAGAAGCAAGGTGATAAAGGAAGCAACCTGAACCAATGGCTACCAGACTTTCAATATCCAATATCTTTCAATATCCAATAACTTTGGATATCCAAGCAGAAAACTCACCCACTCCCCTGAGTAGGAGCCTTGGAAAGGAGAGCAAAAGCAGTATCTTACCCATGTTTCCAAACAAATCAAACTTCCTGGTTTACAGCTAGGCAGCAACCCTGGTACATGGGGAGCTGTCCCTTGTCAGATGTTGTCTCTAATCGTCACACCCTCCCGGCAGCAAGGAAGGCGCCACTGCATTGGGGAAAGAGGCGCAGAGAGAAGCCAGCACCCGGGCCCTCACCTGTTTGCTGATCTGCATCCCCCAGGGTTCCAAAGGTCTCCCTGGGATGGGAGAGTGCTGACTCACAAGACCCACAAGCCCCTGGGCACAGAGGGGGGCGCAGCTGCAGATAGGGAAGGCAGCCTGAGAAACAAGCGGTGACTGGGTTCTCTATCAGAATCCTGGGATACCCCAGAGACATTTAAGCACCTGTGCTCCAGCCAGTTCACACACCTGGCTTCTTACTGCCCACAGCACAGTCGGGAAAGTTTCCCATCCACCAGCTCAGGTTCCCCCTTCTTTGCATCCTAGCTCTAGTGATGAAGCAGGCTCACTGAGAGGGTGGAGCCAGGTAACATCCATCCACCCCAGCAAGTCTAGGAATCCTCTCCATTGTGTGGCCTCCATGACTGTTAATAAAGGATGCTGCCATTTCTCTGAAGGCAGAGCTGGTGAAAGTGCACGGCCCTCCACCAAGCCTTCATGTAGTAGAAACTGCTGGTTGACTAGCTAGCCTGTCCTCTCTGTGCTGGGCAGAGCTAGACTATACTCCCCAGCCTCCTTTCAGAGTTTGGCGAGGCCATGCAACTGGTTTCCAGCCAACAGGTCCTAAGGATGAAGCCTGCCACTTCCTGGCTTGACTCTTCAAGGCGGACAACCTCTACCCTCACCCAGCTCCTACTGCTTCATCCTCCTTTAATCTCATCCTTCACAGGATGATTCCTGGACCAGGAGTCTCAGAATCACCTGGGAGCTGGGAAGAAATGCACACTCTTGGGCCCCACCCCACATCTACTGAATCTGAATTTGCATTCCATCAAGATCACGAGGTGCTGTATATGCACATTCAGGCCCCAGAATCACTGCCGCGTTGTCTTTTTCCTGTCCACCAACTGAAACGACAGGATTCTAGGAGCCTGAGGGACAGCAAAGCCACAGTTAAAGGAACCGAGTTCCCTGAATGACCATGACCACGAGGAAGGCCATCACCATTAGGAACACTCTTTGTGGACTTCAAGCAAGGAATAAGCTATTATTAGGTCATTAAGCCGTTGAACATCTGACGTTCACTTCTGCAGCTAGCATTATCGTTATTATTTTGGCATCCCTGCAGAGCCCCTGCTTCCTGCAAGTCCCTTTTCTTCAGCAGATAACATGAGCAATGACAGTTACTAAGCAAGGCTGCGAGATGCTACAAACAGGGACATCATTGAGAGAAGCATCCTCGGGTGAAAAGAAGCAGAAAAGGCTGAGAATGAAAAGCATGGGTTCGCAGAAAAAAAAAAAAAAACTCGAGAAGGAAATAACATCCTGAACCTTCATTAAGACGCTTCATGTCTCAGGGGCACCAGAGTGGGTTGCATTAGGGCAAACCGTGGTTCCCACTACCCTCACCCCTAACGTCAGTCTGTGGGATTTCACATGCATCCTCAGGCCTGCAGACCAGACAGAAAAGCATACATTAAGGGGCAAGGATCAGAGAGATATATAAGAAAACTGAAACAAACGGAAGAAAACAATGACTGCCCATGCCTCCCCACCCAGCTGACCTGCAAAGAAGGGGAGGGTCAGGCCAGAAGGGATTGGTAGGATGGAGCCCTGCTCAGGAATGTCCCAGTGAGGCTGCCTTGGAGTCCAAGAGACAGAGTGTAAGAGAAGACCCTCTGGGGACGTGGATGGGAAGCTCAGCAGCACCTGGTCTGCCCACAGGATGGGGGGTATGGTGACACTGGGAAGGGCATCCAGAACAGCAACTGTGGCGAGGGTCTCCTTCTATGCCCTGCAGGCAGTGGGCTTCCATGAGGAGTCCAGAGTATAAGTATGTTCTTATACTCATGCACTCAAGACCAGCCCCAAGGATTCTCACAAGTGACTTGGGAGAGCCTTAGGAAGGCAGAAAGGGGCTTGGCAGACAAGCAGGTAGAGACTTGGGGACATAAGATTTAGACCTGGATTAGTGTCCAATCACCACTGTAACTATTACCACAAACGCAGTGGCTTCATACAACACAAACGTATTCTCTCTTTTAGAAGTCTAAAATCAAGGTGTTATAAGGCTGCTTTCTTTTTGGAGGCTTCGGGAGATAAAACTGTTTCCTTGCCTTCAGTGGTTGCCTGCATTCCTCGGCTCATGGACCCTTCCTCCATCTTCAGAAGGCCATCACTCCAACCTCTGATTCCACAGACACATCTTTTTCCGACTTTGACTCTCCTGTCTCCTTCTTAAAAGGACCCTGAACAATTAGGATCCCTCCAGACAGTTAGGATCATCCCTCCACTGCAGTGTCCTTAATTCAATGACATCTGCAAAACCCCTTTTGTCATGGAAAGTAACATATGCACCTTTGCAGATATTTGTGTTAATATGACTACAAACATACTTCTAAGCTACTGAACCAGATATAGAAGAAGGATAGCAGATTGAATCAGAAGCCAGCAGGTATGCACTGTCTGAACAACAGTTGCCCCAGGGAATCTGAGTGCTACTATAAGTGTAAAAGGTCCCTTGCAGTATTAGATCCTGTCACCATGAATGTCTTATAATAGAAGCATGGGATAAAAAGCAAAATGTAGGGTTGAACCATTTGGCTCCCAATCTAGACAGAAAAAGAAAAAGTTCTGGGAAAAGAGCAGGGAAGACCCACGTTTCAGCAGGGGAAATTCCTCAGGGCAACTAGCCCATGGAACCATCGCGTCATCCGTGGCTCCTCAGACACCCACTCCCACATGTGCTCAGGCCATCTTCCAAGCTCATCGGACCAGTGACCTGGAGCAGAAACGTGCTCTGTAGTCTGGCCACTCAACATCTGAACTCTCTTCCCGTGTCTGGGGAACTCCTCGAGTTTTAAAGCAGAGCCCACTTCTGCTTTGGAAATGGAAAGGACCAGATGCCCCCTGTCCCAGCCTCCTCTATAGCTAGGCCTCAGACACACGATCTCAGGTCTACCAAACAGGCACACCCAACCCCAATTTCTGAACCGGACTCTAGAGACTGGAGTCTCTGAACCAGGGCTCCGCGAAGGAGAGTCTGTATGGAGAGGGCAGCAGCTGACGGTAGCAGAGGCAGAGGAAGGTGCCTCTGAGCTGCAGAGACAGTAACCACAGAGGACCTTGAAGCAAACCCAGCCTGGCTGGAGTGGAGCACAGCCCCTGAGCACAAGACACAGAGGCAGGGGTGACTAACGCAACCAGGGTGAATCAGGACATCTTCCAGGAACGGACTGAGCTGAGCTGGCATCTGAAGAGTGAATAGAAGCCAGACCTCACCAATCACTGAGCATATTATGAACCCTGATAATAGAATCTGACCAGCTTTAAGCCCCTTCCTGTACCTGCAGGAACGCCAGCACCAAGCAACACTCCCTATGTATTGATATTTCCTGAAGTGCCCACAGCACCCCAAGGAATGACACCAATCCCCTCGTTCTCAGGGCGCTTCCAGATGCAGGTTCCCCCATATGCCCCTACCATCATTTGTGATGGCTCGATGACTGGGTGGGTCCTTGTTCCTGTCTCTCTGCCCTGAAACAGACTCAGGGGACACACAATACAACTGCTTTGGCCCCAACATCTGGAAGGTTGGTTCTAGGGCCAGCTCTTTCTGCAAACCCACAAGGCTTTTTTCCTCCCCCTCCTCCATCAGGGCCTATGCTCACCATTGCCCTCTACAGTTAGCTCTTAATTCCACTTGCCATTATCTTTCATGATGGATTTCTTCCTCCACCCATGGCCAGGCAACAGGCTTCCTCTAGTATTCTCATAACTGCAAGGGGCTGGTTTTTTTTTTTCCTCTCCTGATGCCCCTTCCACAGGAGTATTGTCAGCCTATCAGGTTTAGTGTAGATCAGAAGATGTAAAGAGATACAGATATAGCTCTGAACTCCACACATCAGAACATGCAAGCCTCTCCTCTTTCCCAGCTGGGGTTGGTCCCTTCCATCGAAGTGCTCCTGGTGGCAGTTTGGGAGGGCATTTCTAGTGAAGCAAACAGCACGTGCAAAGGCAGAGAGGCAGGAAGCCGCAGCAATCCACAGCCAAGCCTGGCATCTCAGCGAAGGGTGGGGTCCAGCCATCTACAGCCCCACACACATCAAGCCCCTCTTACAGAGGTCTGGCCAGGCCCTCTAGAAAGGAGGGAAGGCTGTCTCTGGGCTGAGCGCAGACCTGCCTGCCGTCATAGAGATTGCTCAGGAATGAAAGCCCGCATGCATCAGCAGCACAGTGGGGCCCTCTTTGATCAACAGGTTGTCTTAATTAATACCATTCCGAGGCTGTCAGTTTCCTGGAGATCAAAAATGAGCCCGTCATTATGCGAGATCAGTCAGAAACAAGAAAGAGAAAGACTGTAAATACATTCTCTCCCCTCCCCAATTTTTTTTCCTCCCCTTCAAAAATCTACTGGCGTGATCAGGAACATAAAACAGCTTTAGTTTCCTCATAGTTATTACACATAGTCCCCAAAACTGTGGAATTAAACCAGGAAGTACTCTCTGGCTGGCCATAAATTTTGCATTTTTTTCCCCTTCGTGCATAACGCCTTGATAAGAGCCCCGTTATTGATGTGTCTGCGACACAGATCCCCTTTTTGGAGGCAAAAACGCTTCTCCGCAGCAGATGGTGGCTATTGTGTTTACACATGAGCACCTCAGGATTGCATTTCCTCACGTCGGCAGTAAAAAGAAAGCCCTAATTGGGTTTTTAATGGCTTTGCACATTGTTCATTAAGATTACATGAGTGTGCTCGCGACTGGCAGCTGAAGGCCTGGAGCTCCGAGAGCTGGGAGCCATCCCTGCAGACAGGTGGCCCTGCCAGCTTCCAGCGCCAGCACCTACGAGGAGGGAGCGGATGGTGGCAGGACCCAAACGCTGCCCGCAGCCAGCGCAGCTGTGATGGCATGGAACACGTCCTGGACTTGCAGTCAAGAAAACTGGGTCTCAGTCCCACACCTGTCACTCCTCGGCTGCCTCACTTTGAGCAAGTCAGTGAGCCTCCCTGGACCTCACCGTCCTCATCTGTAAAGTGGGATAATGAAAGCTACACGTCCAAGTCTTGCCGTTGCTTGGTTTTTGGTGTATATTACATGAAACACTGGACCTGACTCAATAAGCATTAGTTTCAGAACAAATGGCCAGCAGCAGGTGACAACGAGCCAAATGCAATTTATGTTTGATGTCACTAATGCTTATTAAGAACTTAGTACATGTCAGGCATGATCTAGGAAATAAAATTGTAATTTAATTTTAATTAAATATAAATAGGCATGCATTGCTATTAGCTACTAAATCAGAGAACGCAGTTCTAGACCCTAAAGTCTCTGCTTATTGAACAAGTGTAATTAGTATATTTGAAACTTTCTACCTCTGTAACTTGATCTGACATGAAACAGAATGGAATCTGTTGCTCTATTCTCACCCCTTGCAAGTCATCAGTCATCAAATCCTGGGGCTGATTTCCCCTTGTGTTTCTTGTATCATCTTCTTCCTCTCCACTCTCACAGCTACTGGACTACCTTGTGTCCAGGACATTTGTGTTACGGGCTTTCTGTCTGTTTCACGGATGTTTGCCAACAACTTCCTACCAGTGTAGGCCTTAATTCCTTCACCATCCAATGTAGCAGCAAGTAGCCTCATCTCCCTACAATGCAAAACTAGCTGTGACATATCTTCAACTTCCTAGGAAGTCCTTTTTTATAGGAAACTTTCTGTCTCCTATAAAGTCCAGAGTCTTTCATGGAGATGTTTGAAAGCCTCCATATTTGGCTTCTATTTCCTGCCTTGCATATGAATACTCTCTCACTACACAGCCCTCAACCACTCTATGGTAAGTTAATAATGGTTTCCCATAGATGCCCATGTTGTAATCTTTCAGTTCAGTTGCTCAGTCGTGTCCGACTCTTTGCGACCCCATGAATCGCAGCACGCCAGGCCTCCCTGTCCATCACCAACTCCCGGAGTTCACTCAGACTCATGTCCATTGAGTCGGTGACACCATCCAGCCATCTCATCCTCTGTCGTCCCCTTCTCCTCCTGCCCCCAATCCCTCCCAGCATCAGAGTCTTTTCCAATGAGTCAACTCTTCGCATGAGGTGGCCAAAGTACTGGAGTTTCAGCTTTAGCATCATTTCTATCTTTGGAGCCTGTGAATATGCTACCTTACATGCCCAAGGTTGCAGATACAATTGCTTATCAGATGACCCTGCGATAGGACTATTCTGGATGAGAAAGGAGGAAGAGGCAGAATCAGAGAAGGAGGTGAAGAGGCTTCACTGCTGGCTTTGAAGATGGAGGAAGAAGCCACAGACCAAGAAATGGCAGTGGTCTCTAGAGACTAGAAAAGGCAAGAAAAGCTTCTCCCCTCCCCCAGAGCCTCCAGAAAGAAACTCAGCCCTCCAGACCCCTCAATTTTATCCCAGTGAAACCCATTTAGGACTCTGGACCACCAGAAATCGCTGTTACAGCAGCAATGGGAAACAAATACACTCTCCAGACTTCTCTGCATCTGGGTCTTTGCTCAAGTGATGCCACTTCTGAAATCCACAATGCTTGGCCCTGTCATGGTCCCTCACTAGATTATTTAAATACACGTCTCTCTTCGTTTTCACTGAAGCCTAGAGAACGGTTATCCCTGCATTGCTGACCCTACCGATGGCTCTCTCATAGCTCTCGTGGACACAGCCTAATTTAAAAATCCAGGATGATGAAGTTTAGCTGTCTGATCACAATAAAAGGCCAGGGGGCACAAAAATGTCAAAAGACACAGTGTACCATAAAGTAAGAAAATATATGGGGAAGAGAAACAGAATTCTACCAGAAGTATCATGAAAACTAAACATCATTTAGTCAGTGATAAACATAAGGATCTACCAATAGCTAGGGTAACAAACACAGTTGACATTATTCATACTATCAATGAAAGCTTTCTAATTATCATGCATCAAAAAAAAAAGGAAAGAAATGTGCTTCCTTTCTAACACAACAGACAATCAGGGCGGGAGGGGGATTAATTACAGCTTAATGGATACATAATATCTATTTAGAACAAAGAAAATACAGCCTGAAGTTTCAAAGGCACAGAACACTTGTGAACGTTTGTTTTTTTTTTTTTTAGAGTCAGTTTGTGTGAACAAGTAATAACTATTTCTGTAATCATTCATTCAGACCAATAAGTTGAGGTTTAAGCATTTCATATGCAAATGTGTTAAGGCAATTCTCCAGGCAACAGCTATCTGAAAATCCATGTAGGGGTGGATAATGTAGCTGAAAAATGGAATTAAACTCAGGGGATTGGATTTGAAGGTGCTGCTGGAAGGAGGCTCTCGGCATGAACCATTCCCCCCAAGACCTGGTTCCTACCTGGGTGCCTGCATTCCTTCCCCATCCCTGAGAAAAAGATGAAAAGTGAGGGAAAGAGGGAGAGAGAAAAGAGAAGGAAAGGAGAAAGAATGGGGGAAATCAGGAGAGGAGGATAAATCAGAGGAGCAGACAAGCAAGATGAGGAGAGGAGACACCGAGAGATGCAGAGGGGAAGCAGGAAGGCGAAAGGGAGGTGGTGACACCAGAGAAACGCAGTTCAGGTGAGGGAAAGGGCACTGAGCCAGGTGGGAGAGGAGGGGAGGAGGACGGTGATGGAGACCGAGCAGAATAAAACCTGAACCCCTTAACGTCTTCTTACCCACTTTGCTCCCAAATCAAGTTCAAGCAAAAGCCTTCTCACGACATTCTTTTTCTGGACCTTCACAATAATCATATGACGAAACCAGACGCAGATAAACATCACAGGGCACACCAGGTTCTCGCCATCTATGATTACATAACTCGCCTCCCCCAGTATCGCAGCAGCAGCAGCATCTCAACATCCCAGGGGAAAAATAAGCATGCTTGTTGGAAACTCAATGGAACCCAACACAGGATAGAATGAGACGTCGGCGACATAAATGATGAAATCTAAGGCTTTGTCTGAGTTGCTCTCTGACATGGGATTAGCAGGACTCTTTGAGCAAAGTCAGAGAAGACAATGGCACCCCACTCCAGTACTCTTGCCTGGAAAATCTCAGGGACGGAGGAGCCTGGTAGGCTGCAGTCCGTGGAGTCACTAAAAGTGAACATGACTGAGCAACTTCACTTTCACTTTTCACTTTCGTGCATTGGAGAAGGAAATGGCAACCCACTCCAGTGTTCTTGCCTGGAGAATCCCAGGGACGGGGGAGCCTGGTGGGCTGCAGTCCATGGGGTCGCACAGAGTCGGACATGACTGAGCGACTTCACTTTCACTTTTCACTTTCATGCACTGGAGAAGGCAATGGCAACCCACTCCAGTACTCTTGCCTGGAAGATCCCATGGATCGAGGAGCCTGGTAGGCTGCAGTCCATGGGGTCATGAAGAGTCGGACATGACTGAGTGACTTCACTTTTCACTTTTGAGCCAAGTCAAGACAGAACTGATGGGCAGGAAATGCCACTCTCCCTTCAGACTCCACCCACTTCCTGTGCATCCAGCTTTGTCACAGGTGCCTCTGTGAGTGAGGGATTCTCTCTCCATTTCTTGACCTGGAAAACAGGTGTGCAGCTAGAGCTTCTGAAGTCCCTCCAAGCGGAGAAGTCAAGGAGCTACAGTCACATGACTAGTTAGTGGTATGGAAGGAACCAGGACTGGCTTGGATTTTCTTTTTTTATATATATAGAAATTTATTTATTTTAATTGGAGGCTAATTACTTTACAATATTCTAGTAGTTTTGCCATACACTGACATGAATCCACCACGGGGGTACATGTGTTCCCCATCCTGAACCCCCGTCCCACCTCCTTCCCTATCCCATCCCTCTGGGTCATCCCAGTGCACCAGACCAGAGCACCCTGTCTCACGCATCGAACCTGGACTGGCGATTCATTTCACATATGACACTATACACGTTTCAATGCCATTCTCCCAAATCATCCCACCCTCGCCCTCTCCCACAGAGTCCAAAAGACTGTTCTATAGATCTGTGTCTCTTTTGCTGTCTCACATATAGGGTTATCATTACCATCTTTCTAAATTCCATATATGTGCTGTATAGCACATTAGTATACTGTATTGGTGTTTTTCTTTCTGGCTTACTTCACTCTGTATAATAGGCTCCAGTTTCATTCACCTCATTAGAACTGATTCAAATGTGTTCTTTTTAACGGCTGAGTAATATTCCATTGTGTATATGTACCACAGCTTTCTTATCCATTCGTCTGCTGATGGACATCTAAGTTGCTTCCATGTCCTGGCTATTATAAACAGTGCTGCGATGAACATTGGGGTACATGTGTCTCTTTCAATTCTGGTTTCCTTGGTGTGTATTCCTGGCTTGGACTTTCTAACTAGGCCCCTCATGGAAGGAGGGTGAAGGAGATGAGACCCTCTGCCTTGGATCTTGTTCCAAGAGAAAGTCATCTTCATTTTCCCACAAGAATTCCTTTCTCGTATTCGTCACATTTGCTCATTAATAACAACAGCAGCAAACACATATTGTCACATTTGACTTCTATTCATTCACTGAATTCTAATATCAGCTCTGTGAAGTGGTTGCTATTATCATCCTTGTCTTGCAAATGAGAAAACTGAGGAACAGAGAGGTTAGGTAACTTGCCCGAGGCCACACAGCTGGCAACAGGGCCAAGATTCAAACCCAGGAGGACGTTCTAATCATCTATAAGCTCTTAGGCTCCAAACCACAAGTAGCGTGTTGCATCTGCTGGCAAGGAATGATCATACATTGTCTTGGGTTGGCTGGCCGTGCCCTGGGGAGCTGGTGCAGGTAGAAAGAGGGGCAAAGAGTGGGAGGAAAGAACAAAATTGACAATCAGTTGTCAAGCTCCTGTCACATTAAGAGTAAAGAGAACAACAGGGCTTCCGGGAACCTTGTCAGACCCCAAATTGTTCTTGACATTCATTGGGCTGAGGCCTTTGCTTCTGCAGCTCTAAATCTCTAAATCGAAATGACATGGAACTAAAATATATATATATTTTAAATCTCCAAACTCTTCACACATCCGTTGGCATGATAATATTTTGATTAGTTACATTTATGCTCCAATTACACTCGGAGAATGTTCAACGGTATTTTTATATATAGCATGTTTGCCATGCTCCATGGAAAATACTAGATTATTTCTTCGTATTTTTGCAATGGGAAAAGCCACAAATGGAAGGAGGGGGGGGGAATGCAAAATGAAGAGATGACTAAGCCTGTTAAAATAGTGCTGCTTTGGCTTCACATTACTAAATTGGGTCACTGCTATTATTTCCCAAGTTTTAAAATACCAGGACTTGGAGAGACATAAAGTATTAAAGTCTACTTTGCCTCACCCGACACTTGCATTGCCCCCACAACATCTGGGTGTGATTCTGAAAGCAACCTGATCACGTATCCATGGAATGTCAAGGTTAATTCTGGGGAAGGTTTGTGTTTTTGTGCTTCTTTTCCTGGAGAGAGGATCCACCTCTACTTCAAAAAGGGCCATAATCCTGTCCATGATAAACAGATAAACATGTACATAAGTCACGAGGTCACCTGAGCTTTGCAAAATGCCTGCCCTAGAGACGCTGGGATGGACTTCACCGTTAATGTTGGCTAGGCGTCCTCACGTTATTTTGTTCTTGGTCAGCAAACCAGACTGTGGTTGGATGCGGTGAGGGTATTACACTGTGTAATGCTGGTATCACACGGGTCTTTGGTCCTGCAGAGAGCTGCTACAGGTTGTCTGCACCCCGATTCCACAACAGCCTCCCCTCAAACCCTTAGCCACCAGGGCTCGCCTTCTCCACTTTTTTCCTGACCTCTGCATCCCTAAGTCATCTAGTACCTCTGCTTCAGTTTCTCCCGTGAGGCTGCCTGTGTGAAAGATAATTCCTCCCTCTGTTTCCTTCCCAAATTCCCTGGAGCCCAGCATTTTGTAAATGGAATGACATTCAGTTCTAACCTCAAATATTACCTGCACACTTGCCATGGGTCTGACATTCTAAAGCAACAGCAGTGAGCAGGACAGTCTTTGCCCTCATGGAGATTATGCCAAGTAAAAGGCAGTTATGGGGACATGGGAGGTTCCGTGACTCTGTGCATATGGAGAGAGATATAGCCTGGACTTGACTGGGGGAGGAGATATACAAACAAAGAAAACGGCAACTTGCTTGAGCAAAGAAACCATGCTGAGCTCTACGGTTAGAGAGGTGTCAGGTGAACTGGGAGCAGAAAGCATGTTTCCAGCGGACCAAATAGTCTCCTTCAAAGCCAAAAAACAAGACAGTCTCTAGATCGTAACGGGGCCAGAAAGAACGGTAGATACAGAGCAGGTACCCTGTAGACCGCCTCTCGAACCTCTCAGCCTCACCGTATAGATAAGGAACTTATCAGAGGGGTACTGTGACTCGTCCAAAGTCACAAAGCCAGAAGGTGGCAGCATCAGGATTCAAACTTAGGACTGTCTGGCTCCAGGATCAGTGCTATTTTCCTCTAAAACAGTGGTCCCCACAGTGAAGCGTGTGAATCGTAATCACCTGGAAAGTTTGTTGAAAGACTGCTGGGTTTCACCCCCAGTTTTGGGATGAAGCCTGAGAATTCTGAAAAGTTGCTAAGTGAAGTCGATGTAGCGGATGTGCAGGCCCCACTTTGAGAACTGCTGGACTGAACCCTGATGAGCAAGGGGTCCATAACCTTGGGCAGGTAGGCCAGCAGTCTTGCTCCCTCTCTCTGTACTGGACTGGGACGCATGCTAACCTTCTGGAGAAGGCGCCCTCCTCCTCCTCCAGGGCCTCATCCTGTGCATCTCGTTTAGGGACAGGAGGGCTCTGACCACTGACCATCAGACACTGAGGCTCGCTCTACAGCCCAACCTCTGCGAGGCCTCTCTGCTGATATGAGCAGCCCCCTTCAATCATTGCTAATTACCAAGAATATCATTAGACACTTATTGACTCCCCGAAATGTACTAGGGTCTGCATAGAAAATAGCACAATAATTATTCCTCCTCTTTTACCATCCTCTAAGGAGCTACAAGAACTTGACAGCTGTTATCCAATTAATCCTGACAGCTTTTGTTTTTAAAATGTAAAGGCATGTCTTTCATCTAAGATAGGAAAAGCTATTTCCTTTTTTGAGGTGAGAATGAGGGCAAAGAGAGGCCAAGTGAAATGGCCAACATCACTAGGGTCATGTCTTGCCCTCTCTCCTGCAAGAACAGCGGAGTAAGGTGGGATCTGGATTCAGACTGCCCGACCAAACCCCAGCTCTGTCAGCTACCAGCTGTGTGACCCTGGGCAAGTTACTAAACCTCTCTGAGCCACAGTTTCTTCAACTGTGATGGGAAAATAATGACAGTAATAGGAGAACCTGTCTGACAGATTTGTTATGAGAATTAAATGTGTTTATATACAGTAAGTACTTAGAATGGTGGTGGTTTGGTTTAGTCGCTAAGTCGTGTCCGACTCTTGCGACCCCATGGACTATAGCCTGCCAGGCTCCTCGGTCCATAGGATTCTCTAGGCAATAATACTGGAGTGGGTTGCCATTTCCTTCTCCAGGGGACCTTCCCGACCAAGGAACTGAACCCAGGTCTCCTGTATGGTAGGCAGATTCTTTACCAACTGAGCTTAATACATCTTAAGATCTTATGTAAATGTTAGTTGTCATGGACACGGGCAGCAGCAGCAGCATCCCCAAGCCCTCCTGTGGATATCTGACTACAGCAGAGGGTAAGACAGTTGGCCCTACCTACCAGCAGGATCAGGTACGTTGCAGGCTCACTTCTCATGCACATGAGGACTCCAGAAGGCACCAGGAAGCCGTGACTCTCCCCAGTTTACCCCAAGGAACATTTTCCTTTACCATTGGTTCTCCAAATGTGGCCCCCAAACCAGCTACATCAGTATCACTTGGGAACTTGATAGAAAAATAAATTCCTGACCTACTGCATCAGAAATTCAGGAGTGCAGCCCAGTCACTATGCTTTCACAAGCCTTCCAGGTGATGTGGATGCACGCTCCAGTTTGAGAACCACTTTTTTGTGTGTGCAAACAGGCTCCAAGGGACCCAGCCTCTTTGGGTGGACCATGATAAGTCAGGAGATTAGGCCAGCTCCTGTCCACTGGATGGTCCCTGCATTTCCCCTGAACAGACAGGCCCCCTGGGGTCACAACACTGTAATACGGGGCCAGAGCCTGTGCTCTTGACCATCGCCCTACACTACCCTGCATGAAACTGCCTTCTCAATTTGCACTCCCAGGAATGCCTCTGAGCATCGTCTTCGTGGGCCAGGTTAGGGAGGGGGCAGGGGCTTTCATCACCGTGGAAGGCAACCATGGTTGGCTCTACACATCAGAGGGCAGGAAGGATATACCTAGAGGGGAATGCTAACTCACAGAAATAGATGCAGAGGGTCCCCCAGTCTTACCTGTATCTGTGAAGCCACTAGCATGTCCCCCTGGTTCTCACCTGGGGCTATGACATCAAGTCCCTCTGACATTCTTCACACCTTCATCCCAAACTGCTCCTTCTTCCGCTCTCTTCCTCCACTTCTAAACCTGTTCCCAGCCCCGCTGATTGCAAATCTGACATCCTACTTCCATCTGACCTTTCCCTAATATCCATCCCCAGCCTCCTTCCCTTGCCTCACTTTTCCTACCAAAATCCACTCTGGGCTCCTTGACCATGAGGCAAACACCCCTCTCCCACTTGGTTACCTCCCTCTTCCTGTTTCCTCCCCCATCCAGTTCAGGGGGCTCCACATTCCAGACCACCGAAAAGCCCCTGCCAGCTCCACCCAGACACGGACAGAAAGACAGAGCAGGACCAGGTAAAGAAGCCGGAGGGCTGAAAGCCACCACGCAGGCGATGGGCTCTGTGTTACTTTTCTGCAGCTTCTGTAACTGAGGACCACACACTTGAGTGGCTGAAACAGTGGAAAAGCTTTGTCTCCCAGTCCTGAAACCTAGGAGTCTGAGGTCAAGATGTCAGCAGGGCTGGTTCTTCCCAAGGGAGAAGAATCTGTCCCTGGAGAATCTGTCCCACATCTCTCTCCAGCTTCTGCTGGGAGGTGGGCAGTCTTAGCATTTTCTGGCTTGTAGAAGCATCACCCCAATCTCTGCCTTCAAATTCACACTGAATTCTCCCCATCTCTCTGCCTTCAAATTTCCCCTTTTTATAAAGACACCAGCCTTATTGGAGTTGAGGGCCTTATATCTGCAATATTTCTGTTTACAAATAAGGTCCCATTCTGAGGTACAGGGTTGAGGGGGGCTAGCGACTTCACTTTGACTTTTCACTTTCATGAATTGGAGAAGGAAATGGCAACCCACTCCAGTATTCTTGCCTGAAGAATCCCAGGGATGGGGGAGCCTGGTGGGCTGCTGTCTATGGGGTCGCACAGAGTCGGACACGACTGAAGCGACTTAGCAGCAGCAGCAGCAGCAGGACTTCAATGTATGAATTTGGGGAGGGAGGTAAGTTTCAGTCCATAACAAGATTCTAAATCCCTACGATGCTCAAAACCCAGAGACACGTCTTAGGTATCATGCAGGAGAATTCTGGTAGAGATGACCAAACACCCAACTTGGAGATGTGGTGTAGCCCTCACTGTCTTTCATTTTAAAGTAAAACCCGGGGTGGGGGTGGTGGAACAATAGAAAAGTAGAATGTAGGAGAGAAAATCGCCCACCATAGAAAGACAACACCACCAACATCTTGCAGTATTTCCTAGCAGCCTCATTTCCTGGCATGGGTTGGTGCTTTCTACGCAGATGTGGCATTTAATTGGGCTTGTGACTGTGGTTTGTAAACCTTTCCCGAAGAAGAGGCTTAATGAGGGATTACAGTTTACAGTGGACTCTTTTTTGCACCGCAGCTACACTCAGATGCCACTGGGGAAGGCACAAGCCGTCCTTCCACAGGGCTGCTGGTTCATTATGTCCCAACTTGGTTCTAGGACAAATGTACACCGAGCACCTGTTAAGTGCCGGGTGCTGGAGGAGGCCCTGGGAATACAGCTGTGAACAGGCAGCCAGGGTGCTTCATCAGAGAGAATTCACTGAGATGGAAATCCTCCTCCAGAGCTTTGGGACAAACTGAATAGGGCTTCAGTGAATGTCTCTCCCAGGGATGCTCACCAGCCTTTATCCCATGATTTCTTCATTTTGAGTTCCTGATCTGGGGTTCATCTTTCGATACTCCAATGTTCAATGATAATTCTGCAGGAAGGCTCTCTGAATGGTATATATTCTGAGCCCATGTATTTCTGATACTGTATCATTTTTATAGCATAGATGACAGGGCTGTAACCAACTTGCTTGAATCTCAACCTATTCACTTCTAATTACCCCCATGCTCTTATACTTTGCTGACAGAACAAGGAGAACAAGCTGACCTTTCCTGTGTCAGATCCTCTTCTTCCGTACACACCTCCAAAGCAGGTGGACAGGCACAACTCACACCCAGAATCCTAACATACAGAAGATTCTTTCATCCCATAGGTTTGTGCTTGAGAGCTCCACAAGGCAACCCAGATGCAGGAGTCAGACTGCCTGCAGTCAAATTCCAGTTCTGTCATATCCTAAAGTGCACTGTGGGGCAAATTACTTAGACTCTCCGTGTATTTGTTTCCCCATCTGCAAAACGGGTATAATAAAAGTCCCAGCCTTCTAGGATCACCATGAGGATGAACTGAGTTAATATATGCAATGGCTCAGAAAAGAGGCTGAAAACCTCTTCTCATAAAGGGCCAGGTAATCGATATCTGAGGCTTTGGAGGCTATACAATCATTGTCACAAACACTCAACTCTACTTTTGGAGCATGGTGGCAGTCATAAAAATAGATAAATAAATGAGGCAGTGTTCCAATAAAACTTCACAAAAACAGGGGGCAGAGGCAGCCCAGAAGGGATACGCCATAGAGGCAGCCTGTGAAGTCTGTGGATCCCTGACTTAGAAGATACTCAGCAAACATGGTAAAGAACCTGCCTTGCCATGCAGGAGACACAGGTTTGATTGCTGGGTCAGGAGGATCCTCTAGAGAAGGGAATGGCTAATCCCTCCAGTATTCTTGCTTGCAGAATTCCACAGGCAGAGGAGCCTGGCAGGCTACAGTCCATGGGGTCGCAAAGAGTCGGACGTGACTGAGCAGCTAACACTTCTTCTACAGCAAATACTAAGCTCTCAATAGACGTCAGGTATTCTTATTAACTACAATTCAATTCAGAAGGCTGGTGGTTGGATCATCTCCTCTGCTTGCTGTCTGGTTCTCTGACACTATGAACACATGGTGTACGAAAAACCACCATCCACAGAAGCTTTCCTTCCAACCCACCTATAGCACTCTACTTGTGGAAACTACACCATCCAAGATGCAATGTTCTGCCACAATTTTCCAGGTAATTTTTGCCCTGTTGTATTTGTGAGTTTCAGCCTCCAGCAAGATGTAAAAAGAAAGGGTGGGAGGAAAACAATAGAATTCTGAGCGCTTTAGAAAGCTGTGTTCTTGCCACAAACAGATACTTGTCCCATTTCAGGTCAGACACCCCTTCTATGAGAGGGACAGGAAAGAATTAAAGCCACATCTCACTTCTGTTGGGGGCACAGAATAGCTGGCTGATCTAATGTTTATCCTGACCATTTCAATCAGCTTAAGGGTCGAGGGACATTTCTCCCAGATTCTGTCCAAAGGTTACCTGTCTTAGTTGCTACCGCCTCAGCCTTTGTTGCTGTCCTCAGGGGGGATTTTCATGGGAAGCTGCAAGAGGCTGGATTCCCAAAGGACCATAGGGTTTATTTTCACCCTGGACTCTGATCATCCAGAGTAGAGTTGCTGAGCCTTGTGATCTCCAGGTGCCCTTTGTTTCACTCCAAACATGTGGCTGCAGTTCTTCATCCATGTCTCAAGATGTTGAGTTTTTCTTTCACCATCTACACCAAGTAAGCTATATCTGCTTTTTCCATTTTGACCAAAAATGATATATTAGGACCCAGAGCCAAAAGCAAAGACAATATATATGGGCCAAGACTGGCTCTTACCTACCACGTATATGAGTTTCCTGGACTTCCCAGGTGGCGCAGTGGTAAAGAATCCACCTGCCGATGTAGGAGACACAAGAGGGTTCAGTCCCTGGGTCGGGAAGATCCTCTGGAGAAGGAAATGGCAACCCACTCCAGTATTCTTGCCTGGGAAATCCCGTGGACAGAGGAGTCTGGTGGGCTACAGTCCAAGGGGTCACAAAGAGTTGGACACAACTGAGCAACTGAGCACGCACACACACGCATGAGTTTCCTAGGGCTGTCGTAACAAATCACCACAAACCTGGTGGTTTCAGATGGCAGAAATTTACTCTCCCACAATTTCAGAGGGCAGAAGTCTGAAGTCAAGGTGTGACTGCAGGGCTGGGTTCTCCTAAGTCTCTGGGGAGAATCCTCACCTCCTCCAGCTTCCGTTGTCCGCTTCACTCTTGCCTCTGTCTCCATCCTCATGTGGCCTTCTCCTCTGTCCCTATGTTTCAAATCTCTGTCTTTCTTGTACACAAACACCTATATTTGGTCACTGAGCCCACCTTAAATCCAGGATGAGCTCTCCTTGAGATCCTTGACTATCTCTGCAAAGACCTTTGTTTTCCAAATTAGGTCACATTCACAGGTTCAGGGAGTTAGAACTTGAACATAACGGGTTATTATTCAACCCTTTAGAACTATATTTGGCTTCCCTGATAGCTCAGTTGGTAAAGAATCCACCTGCAATGCAGGAGACCCTGGTTCGATTCCTGGGTCAGGAAGATCTGCTGAAGAAGGGATAGGCTACCCACTCTGGTATTCTTGGGCTTCCCTTGGGGCTCAGCTGGTGAAGAATCCACCTTCAATAAAGGAGGCCTGGGCTCAGTCCCTGGGTGGGGAAGATCTCCTGGAGAAGGGAAAGGCTATCCACTGCAGTATTCCAGCCTGGAGAATTCCATGGACTGTATAAACCATGGGGCCACGAAGAGCTGGACACAATTGAGTGACTTTCACTTTCACAACTATATTGAGTGACCCTGTACAGGTCACCTGCCTTCATGCTGAGACTCAACTTCTATATCAACACAATAGAGAGTGGGAGGAAAAGGAGACCTATTTGGCACAGTTAAAGACACAGAAAAAGCATGAGCTACGTGTCTGTTGAACCCACATCAGGCATTCATCCCCTGGGGACAGAGCAGTTTCACAGAACTGGGTAAAACCTGGAGACTGACCAAGTTCATGCAGAGATTACACACAGTGCTAAGTAAGCCCAATTCACCTTCGGGATTGCACTATGTGGCCTCAAAAACATTTCCCAGGTCTAACCTATGTCTGAATGAAACAGAAGCTGGAGTCTGCAGCCCCTCATCTGTTAAACATGGATAAGGATGGTTTCCAGATTCCTTCCAGCTCTCACAATCCATGGTTTCAGGATTTCCATAAACGTTTAGGCCTCAGATTCATGACAACTAGAATATGGTCCCTCACCCACAGGGGAGAAATCAGATTTCAGAGCAGTTTCTCAATGCTGTTTCCTCCTTTTGCTCAGGTCATAGGCCATCCTGGCTCACCTCTCCCCATCCCCCAGCATCAAGACTTGAATCACAGCTCCAATATTTAACCCAGGACAAGCATCATCGAACCTAGGACAAGCGTCTCATTTTTTAATGTACTTAACATCTTAGTAAATTAAAGTGTCAGAAAATAGAGAAACTTACAAAGAATTTAATAAAGAAACTTAACAGAGAAAATAGAGAGACAGTGAATAACATACAGGTCTCCCCGACTTTTCAACAGTTTGCTTTATACCACTTTACCTTTATGGAAGACTTATATTAGTATCTGTTTTCAACAATAGAAAGAAACCCAAAGAGGATTTCTGCTCTTGGGGAAAAAAAAAAAAAAAACTAAACTAAACTAAAAGCAAAAATAAGGTTCAGCATTTGTTTTGCAGGATGTGTTAGAGAGGCACCTCCACCTCCTTCCCTGGGAACTAGATGGAGCTTCTCAGCATCATGTGGCCACAGTTTTGAACTGTGTCTGTGAGCATCTGTGCTTTATCTCCATTTATTTTGTGTATCCATTAGCAAGATGTGTCCTAAGGAAATTGCTTCTTCGATTTGTGCCATTTCGACTTAGGAAATGTCTCATAGGAACGCTTTACTTTTGGATAGCAGGGAAACCTGTAATAAACATCCGTTGCTCCACTACCCATGATCCACACTGTTAACATCCTGACATACCTGCTTGCCTTTTTACTCACTGGGTCAGTTGTGTCAGTTTCTGCTATACAGCAAAGTGACTCAGTTATACTTATGCACACGTCCCTCTTTTTTGACTTCCTTCCTTTTTAGGTCACCACAGAGCATTAGATGGAGTTCCCTGAGCTATACGGCCAGTTCTCATGAGTTATTTTATACATGAAAGTGAAAGTCACTCAGTCATGTCTGACTCTTTGTCGCCCCATGGACTATAGGCCACCAGGTTCCTCTGTCCATGGAATTCTCCAGGCAAGAATACTGGAGTGGGTAGCCATGCCCTCCTCCAGGGGCTCTTCCGGATACTGGGATTGAAACCAGCAGATTTTGATCTGCAGACAGATTCTTTACCACCTGAGCCACCAGAGAAGCTTATACATCAGTTCAGTTCAGTTCAGTCGCTCCATCGTGTCCGACTCTTTGTGACCCCATGAATCGCAGCACACCAGGCCTCTCTGTCCATCACAAACTCCCGGAGTTCACTCAGACTCATGTCCATTGAGTCAGTGATGCCATCCAGCCATCTCATCCTCAGTCGTCCCCTTCTTCTCCGGCCCCCAATCCCTCCCAGCATCACAGTCTTTTCCAATGAGTCAACTCTTTGCATGAGGTGGCCAAAGTACTGGAGTTTCAGCTTTAGCATCATTCCTTCCAAAGAAATCCCAGGGTTGATCTCCTTCAGAATGGACTGGTTGGATCTCCTTGCAGTCCAAGGGACTCTCAAGAGTCTTCTCCAACACCACAGTTCAAATGCATCAATTCTTCAGCGCTCAGCCTTTACATAGTAGTATATATATGTCAATCCCAAACTCTCAATTCATCCCACCCCACACCCTTGTTGGTAGCTTGGTATCCAAACATTTGTTCTCTATGTCTGTCTATTTCTGCTTTGAAAGTAATTTTATCTATACCATTTTTCTAGATTTCACATATATGCATTAATACACAATACTTTTCTCTTGACAGATCACTTCATTGTTACTATGAAAATGATACATAATTCACTTTGAAGAATTCAAAAAGTGCCAAAAAATACAAATATCTAAGTTAAAAATAGTCCCTAGTCTCATCGCCCAAAAATAGCTGTCATTAACATATGGCTAACATCACTGTAAATATCTAATGATATGCATGCAGGCTAAGTTGCTTCAGTCACATCCAGCTCTTTGGGACTCCTGGACAGTAGCCCACCAGCCTCCTCTGTCTATGGGATTCTCCAGGCAAGGATACTGAAGTGGGTTGTCATGCTCTCCTCAAGGGGATTGTCCCAACCCAGAGATCGAACCCGTGTCTCCTACGTCTCTTGCATTGGCAGGCAGGTTCTTTACTGCTAGTGCCACCTGGGAATCCTATCTTATGATATATGCAGAGACAAAAGGATGGATCTCAAGTAGATGGATGGGCAGAAGAATAGGAAAGAATCAGTTCAGTTCAGTTCAGTTCAGTTCAGTTGCTCAGTCGTGTCCGACTCTTTGGAAAGAATAAATACTATCAAATATGGGATAAAACATCATGTACTATTTTAAAAGTTTTATGTGTGATATTGATTTTTACTTGTATTTAACAGGAGAAAAATGTAACTAAACAAAATGGAAGGAAACGCAGACCGTCAAATGTTTCTCCATCATAAGCTTTTTGCCAAATGATCCTTTTGAAGTTACAAACACAGGCTGTGAAGAAATCATGAAGAGTCTGGAGTAATTATGTTGTTTTTTAACTATTTATTTTAATTTTAGACACTATTTAATGACTTCATGCTGTGAAAGACAGCATTAGCACTCATACACTTCCTCTCAAATTCCCTCTCCCTAGCTCTCAATCTCTCAGCTTTAATTGTTGGTGGCTGCCTGGGTTTATAACCTTCCCACCCTGATCTATAACTGTAACTGCCCGAGTTGTTTATTGTTAGCTCTATATTTAAATGGAATCACTGCTGCTGCTACTGCTAAGTCACTTCAGTCGTGTCCAACTCTGTGTGACCCCATAGACGGCAGCCCACCAGGCTCCCCCGTCCCTGGGATTCTCCCAGCAAGAACACTGGAGTGGGTTGCCATTTTCTTCTCCAATGCATGAAAGTGAAAAGTGAAAGTGAAGTTGCTCAGTCGTGTCTGACTCTTAGCGACCCCATGGACTGCAGCCTAGCAGGCTCCTCCATCCATGGGATTTTCCAGGCAGAGTACTGGAGTGGGGTGCCATTGCCTTCTCTGAATGGAATCACTATCCATCATCAATCCTTACACTATGAGTTCCGCATTCACGAATCTTTCATTTTTATTCACTCTTAATTGGCTGGATTTTGTGACTCAGGACTTTTTCAAGATCTCATGGAAGTTATACTTATTCTGAGTACATGTACTCTTTATTTTAACTGGAGCGTCCTTGCTGTCCAATGTCGTATAACAAAGTGAATTAGTTACGTGTGTGTGTGTGTACCCCCTCCCTCTTGGCCTCCACCCCACCTCACCCCCATCCCGCCCATCTAGGTCATCAGAGAACACGAGCGGAGCCCTCTACACTTCACGGCAGGCTCCCACGTGTGTATCTGTCTCACACGTGGCAGTGCTCCCCGTGCGTCACCCCCATCCCCTGCCCCATGCCCACACGGCCGGTCTATTCATCTGTGTCTTTACTGCTGAGCTGAAAAAAGTCTGAAGGAAAGTCACAGGCTCAAAATAGCCTGGAGTTAAAACTCCCCTCTGGGTCCTCCCTACCATTCTATGCAAAACAAAGAACCTCTCACCCGAAGAAAAAAATAATGGACATTAACGTTGATTACGCCCAGCTCCAGTGGGTCCCAGTCTCTGGCAGATCTCCAGAATTCCTTGCCCCAGCCGTTGAAGAGATAACGAACCCAAACAACCTTGGAGAAGAACAGGCCCGCTTAAGACAGTCGATTTCCACATCTATGCGTATATATACTTACTCTTTTCTTGGGTTAGTACAGCAGCTCACTCATCTGACTGCTCCCCCTTCTGGCCTCATTAACGGCAGTCTGTTCCTGGAAAGTGCCGGTCTCATTCTTTTCCTGAACCTTGCCTCCTCTAACTCCCTTACCCTACAAGGTTCATCTGCACCATTTTTCCAGATTCCACATATATGTGTTAATATACAATCTTTGTTTTCCTCTTTCTGACTGACTTCACTCTGCATGACAGACTCTAGGCCCATCTGCATGAACAAGTACATGTACTTTTCTTTTTTGAACTTTTTACCCTGTATTGGGGTGTAGCCAATTAACAATGTTGTGATAGTTTCAGGTGAAGAGCAAAAGGACTCAGCCACACATAGGCATGCATCCATTCTCCATACTCTCCTCCCATGCGGGCTGCCATATAAGGTTGAGTAGAGTTCCACATGCCATACAGCAGGTCCTTGTCGGCTATCCATTGTAAATATAACAGTGTGTACATGTCCATCCCAAACTCCCTAACTATCCCGCCCCCTCTGCTACCATAAGATTGTTCTCTAAGCTGATGAGCCTTTTTCTGTTTTGTATGTATGTTCATTTGTATCATTTCTTTTTAGATTCCACATATAAGGGATGTCATAAGATATTTCTCCTTCTTTAACTTCAGTATGACACTCTCTAGGACCATCCATGTTGCCGCAAATGGCATTATTTCATTCTTTTTTAATGGGTGAGTGACATTCCATTGTATATTGAGTATATGTATTCCTGAGGACAACTGTTTCTTAGATCTATAGTCCATGATACTCTTGGGCTTTTCTATCTTTCTTTCTTCCTTTCTATTCTTTTCATAATATATTTTAGTCATACCATTCAGGATAAGAGGAAACAACTCCATGTGGACAGTTTCCAGAAATTTAAGATTTGTTTATTTATTTTGGGAGGGCAGCACCCCACAGCATGTGGAATCTTTAGTTCCCCAACCAAGGACTGAAACCATGCTCCTTGCAGGGGAACAGCAGTCTTAACCACCAAATCAAAAGGGAAGTCCCTTTCTTTCCATTAAATCCATTTGCATTTCACTGTCTCCCCAAACCTAGAGCTGCTGTAGAAGAGCTTGAGGCCAGCCAGATTTTGTTCTTCCTTTTCTTTGTCAAGGATACTCTAGTGTCTGGAAAACTGGGTAATTTCTCTCTTTATCGTTAAGGTTTAATAGCTTAACTTGGATATGTCTCAGCATTCAGCATTCTGTACCAAATTTTCCTGGAACACAATGGTTTGTTTTTTTTTTTTAATGTGGTAAAATGTCTAATACAAAATTGCTGTTTTCATGATTTTTAATCCTACAACTTAGTGGCATTAATTACATTCACAATATTTGCAACCATCACCACTATCCATTTCCAGAACTTTTTTTTATCATCCTAAAGAGAAATTCTGTACCATCTAAGCAATAACTTCCTCCCTCAATCTGGTAATTTCTATTTTCTGTCTCTACAAGTTTGCCTATTCTACACAGAAATATAGAGAGACACCAAAAACTAGATAAAGTAGAATCCTATGATCAAAAAAAAAAACCCAAACAATAATTAGTGTTGGGGGAGATGTGGAGAAATGGAAACCCTCATACATTGCTGGTGGGAAGGTACTGGGTTGTAATATCTTACGCAAAAACCCAAATGAACTTTTTGGTCAACCAATGCTGCTGCTACTGCTAAGTCACTTCAGTTGTGTCTGACTCTGTGCAGCCCTAAAGACGGCAGCCCACCAGGCTCCCCCGTCCCTGGGACTCCCCAGGCAAGAACTCTGGAGTGGGTTGCCATTTCCTTCTCCAATGCATGAAAGGAAAAGTGAAAATGAAGTCACTCAGTTGTGTCCAACTCTTAGCAACCCCATGGACTGCAGCCCACCAGGCTCCTCCGTCCATGGGATTTTCCAGGCCAGAGTACTGGAGTGGGGTGCCATTGCCTTCTTCACATCAACCAATAAAACAACGCTATTGCTTGCAACACTATCTATTTTGAACTGCAAATTTAGTTATTTATTTACTTCAGGAAATTTTTTCTACTTAGAGGCAGACAGCATAATTCTGCTCTTTTGAAGCACTGCTGCTGCTGCTGCTAAGTTGCTTCAGTCGTGTCCAACTCTGTGCATCCCCAGAGACGGCAGCCCACCAGGGTCCCCCGTCCCTGGGACTCTCCAGGCAAGAACCCTGGAGTGGGGTGCCATCGCCTTCGCCGCTTTTGAAGCACAGTCCTACTCTATTTACTAATTGTTCGGCCTTGGGTAAATCACTTAACTCTGTCTTAATCTCCTCACCTATAAATTGATAATACTAACAGTAACTGGCCTCATACTCCTTATTGTGAAAAATTAATCAACAAGTGTAAACATCTAAAAAAAGGGTTTTATGTATGGCCAATTCAAAAGGATTTGCTCTTATTACATTAAATTAAGCTATGTTACATATTTGAATCATGTCTATATATACATATATGCATACCTATCTCTGAATAAATCTTTTCCCTCTAGCGATATCTTTAATCTTCCCTTGATGACTTCCATTACTCTCTTTCATCTGCATTCATGTGCCTGTCATGTTCCTTCATACTTATTTCCCTCCGTGTAATTCTATTTGGAGTCTGTTGTGGTTCATTTTTTGCTGTTCTTAATTTATCTCATTAATCCCACAAAAGCTATTTAGAGGCCTCAACATGTTCCTCTCATCCCTCTTAATCTCATCCTGTGAATTTGTCACCTCATCCTTGAACTCTTACCTTTTGATGAATCTCATTCTACAGAGTGAAACGAGTGTGGATCATTCAGCTCTGCTCCTCGGCTTGTATCTCCGTGTGGGCTGGCAGTGGCGCTCTTGCGTGCTGCAGCCTCGTTTGTTTGGTTGTTGTTCTGGGCCTGGCACGTGCTAACTTGCATGCTGTAGCCTCGCTTGTTTGGTTGTCGTTTTGCAGTGTGGCATGCGCTAACGGGTGCTGCAGCCTCACTTGTTTGCTTGTTGTTTTGTTGCGTGGCACGCACTAACTTGCATGCTGTAGCCTCGCTTGTTTGCTTGCTGTTTTGTAGTGTGGCATGCACTAACTTGCGTGCTGCAGCCTTGCTTGTTTGGTTGCTGTCCTGTAGTGTGGCATGCGCTAACTTGAGTGCTGCAGCCTCGCTTGTTTGGTTGTTGTTTTGTTGCGTGGCATGCGCTAACTTGCATGCTGTAGCCTCGCTTGCTTGCTTGCTGTTTTATAGTGTGGCACGCACTAACTTGCGTGCTGTAGCCTCGCTTGTTTGCTTGCTGTTTTGTAGTGTGGCATGCACTAACTTGCATGCTGTAGCCTCGCTTGTTTGCTTGCTGTCTTGTAGACTGGCATGCGCTAACTTGCGTGCTGCAGCCTCGCTTGTTAGCTTGTTGTTTTGTTGCGTGGCATGCGCTAACTTGCGTGCTGCAGCCTCGCTTGTTTGGTTGTTGTTCTGGGCGTGGCATGCGCTAACTTGCGTGCTGCAGCCTCGCTTGTTTGGTTGTTGTTCTGGGCGTGGCATGCGCTAACTTGCGTGCTGCAGCCTCGCTTGTTTGGTTGTTGTTCTGGGTGTGGCATGCGCTAACTTGCGTGCTGCAGCCTCGCTTGTTTGGTTGTTGTTCTGGGCGTGGCATGCGCTAACTTGCGTGCTGCAGCCTCGCTTGTTTGCTTGCTGTCTTGTAGTGTGGCATGCGCTAACTTGCGTGCTGCAGCCTCGCTTGTTAGCTTGTTGTTTTGTTGCGTGGCATGCGCTAACACTGCCCCGCCACTTCTCTCCTCGCTCTGGTCGGGCGGCTCTGTCCTGACACTTTATGTTCTGTGATACACAGCGTAAGTGACACCTGACTCGCTTCCCACCAAAGCAGGGAACATTTTGTTTTCCCTTTGAAACTGAAGTTTGAAGATTGAGTATTCTTTGTTCTACCCAATTTCTGTAACCTAATGAAACAGTGATAGGCAGGGGAGAGCTCAGCCAAGGTGATGTTCCATCATGGTTACAATATTGGAGATCTAGTCCTTCTTCCTAGAAATAGCCTCATAATCAGATTCACTCCATCCATTTGGAGGCACTGGCTCTTCCTATGAGAAAATATTCCCTGTTTTTATATTATTGCTCCAATCCAGTATGCAGTCCTGAAGGCTTTGCTATCATCAGAGAAAGTTAACCTTCCCCAGAACCCTTCTCTCTTCACTCCTCTCTACCCCCGCACCTGCCCCAGGGCCCTTTCCTTGGTTCTCAGTCAAAGGAAAGGTTAATGCTGCTCATTCAATATGTTTCCTTCCAGATGTTTGGGATTAGTGAGTAATTTCAGGCTCTGCTTTCTGGTGGATGGGGAAAGAGAAGTCCAGCTTTACCCCTCTAGATCCCAACAGTGTTTTCTGTTGCTTTTCAAAGTTACCAGTGTGAAGTCTATTGCATTTAATTATTCCCTTTACCTTGTTTAGATGTTGTGGTGAATTGTATCTATTTTTATTTGTTTTTATTTTTGTTTGCTCGATTCAATAGGTATTGGGCAAAAGGATTTCTGTAATACAATTTCTGTTGATGATCTTAACCTAAACATCTGAATCATTCTTCCTATACATAAGTTGAGACAATAATAATTATCTCTCTGGACTCATGGATTTTTTTTTTAAAGAATACTAAATTAGATGATAAGTGTAAATTCTTTGCAAGTTCTCAATTTTTAATATTGAAGTAAGTTTTCAACAAATGTACTTGTGAATGAATGAGTGTTATTACTCTATGGAAATGAACTTAGTTAACTAATTCACAAGATTACAGAATTTTACTACTTAAAAGGATCCTAGAAACCACGTAGTCCATCCCATTTATTTGTATTTTCTACATAAGAAAACAAATGCTTTGCTATCATTTTTAGTACCACTTTTCATCAAGAGGTAGGCAACACAAAAATTCTATCATCCATGATCTGGTGGAAACCATGTCATTTACAAGAACTCTTCTTAAGAATAACCTTTATATCTGAAAAAAAAAATTCTAATTTATTTTTAAAAGGAAATTCTCATCATTCACAAGCTCCCTTGTCTTAATACCATGCTGGGCGTAGGTATGCAAGTTTGTGGATAGAAGCTTTGAGCAAAGCTTAATTGCTTTCCATTATTAAGAGGAGAAAAAATATAATGGATGAAAGAAAAGAAATAGAGTAAATTAGACCAAATGCTAAATAAGAAAAAGGAAGAGTTAAATAAAATCAGCGGAAACAGAGATGAGAGTTATCACTGAAAAATAAAAGTCTGATATAAATTTTCATTTGTTTGCTCTCAAGAGTTTACTTTCTTCTCACACAAGGAATATTTAGTGAAATCTACTTATTCTCTGACTAGGGCTTCCCTGGTGGCACAGACAGTAAAGAATCTGCCTGCAATGCAGGAGACCTGGGTTCCATCCTTGGGTTGGAAAGATCCCGTGGAGAAGGGAATGGCTACCCACTTCAGTATTCTTGTCTGGAGAATCCCATGGACAGAGGAGCCTGGCAGGATACAGTCCATGGGGTTGCAAAGAGCTTAGGACACAATTGTGCAACTAACACGTCTACCACCACCTACTCACTGATGTTTTTATAGTAGGTTCTTTGGAAGGAGCAATCATGAATGAATTCAAATCTGAGTAAAGAACAAGCGGACACATTCATTTACAGAAACTAAAGATGTCAGTTCCCATTAGCTTCTGTATGTTGATCAGTGGTACTTCCCTGTGTTTAAATACAGCCCTGCGCACGGGAGCCAGTGGGATACAGGGCTGGCCTGTAAGTTCAGGGTTTGCCAGGTGACTAAGTGGATAAATGAGTGTTAACCTAAACCTACAGAGACTACCAACATCTAAAGAGGTAAAGCCCAATCCATGATGGACACCAAAGACTGATATTTAGCAAAGGAAAGCAGAAAATAAATTCAGTTTGTACTTTTTGCTTCGGCCCAACAAGGTAGAACTTTTCTGTCAGTCCCAAACCTAGAATTTGTTGTCTGCTTCCTAGCACACTCTAGTAGTTATTCACAGGTCCAATATTGAGAGAAAATGTAAGAGACAACAAAAACTTAAATATTTTCAGTCCAAAATAGCAAACATACCGTAGTTTTCACCTAAGGTTTCTTGGAAATAAGTGGATATTTTTAAGTAGTAAATGAGCTTAAAAACAAGGACAAGAGAGAATCTCAGGTAACAGGACTTCTTATCAACCACTTTGGATCCTAGAAAGAAAAGTCACCATGGCTTCAAATGTTTAAGGGAAAATTATTTTCAGCTGAAATTTATATACCCAGAAAAACTACTGATTAAATCGGACCCAGACATTTTGAATCATATAAGGTCACAAAAATTTTACGTCCCACATACATTCTTAGGAAATTACATGAGAATAAAATCCTGTTTGGAATGAAAATATTTAATTTTTTGTGCACTCTTTCATTTTATTTTAGTACTAGGGTTATGTGAATCCTTAAAATGTGTTTGGAAGCAAATAAACTTTCAGGCTTGGACCTGGCAGGAGATGAATTCTTTCCTTGTTGGGCTGAAGCCAAAGACACTAACTGTAAAAGGACATTTCAGATGATGGCCAGGAAGAGTGTAAAGTAATGATCTGAACAGCAGGACCAGTGGCTCTGGTGAGTGAGGTCTCTTACAGACTAGGAAAGAGTTGCTAGCTTAGCTGGTATGATTAAAGTAAAGAGTGGACTATAAACAAAAGAAAAAAAATTGTTCAGCCTTGAAGCTAGCAGTATTCTCCATTGAGAGGTACCGAAGATGTGGCTGCGTCCAGCAGAAGACAAAACAGGATCCTAGCCCAACTGTAGGGCTCTGCAGCGACACGGTTTGCACAGTCAGAGTAATCAGGAGTGCTGTTCATGGATTTTCAACTTTTAGAGTCATGCAATTGATCAGTCATAAAAGGCAAGAACAGTTATGAACCCAAGCAGGACATTGTGGGACTCCTAGACATGGAAGCCTTTCCATGTGCCCTGTTTCTTGTTTATGGGGAACAGGCTCCACCCTCCATGGCCTTCCCTGAATTCCAAAGGGCAGATTCTAACAGCAGCTAATCAGGGGGGTGTGCAGAGACAAGGGAGGAGCAGCCACCAAACAACAGTGCTGTCTTGGGACAGGGCCTGGTTCCCCCTCAAGGGACACACAGAACAGAATCTTTAACTCTTCAGAGAACTCACACTCCCATCAAATGAAAGATGTCTGCAAGCTTCATTCCAGGTTAAAGGAACCCACAGAAATTCATTAGATTACCTGAGACCAGATTAAAGGCACATAGGCCTTTCAGCTCAGTTCGGTCACTCAGTGGTGTCCGACTCATTGCAACCCCATGGACTGCAGCATGCCAGGCCTCCCTGTCCATCACCAACTCCTGGAGTTTACTCAAACTCATATCCATTGAGTCAGTGATGCCATTCAACCATTTCATCCTCTGACATCCCCTTCTCCTCCTGCCTTCAGTCTTTCCCAGCATTAGGGTCTTTTCCAGTGAGTAGGTTCTTCATATCAGGTGGCCAAAGTATTGGAGTTTCAGCTACAGCATCAGTCCTTCCAATGAATATTTAGGACTGATTTCCTTGAAGATGGACTGGTTGGATCTCCTTACTGTCCACAGGACTCTCAAGAGTCTTCTCCAACACCACAGTTCAAAAGCATCAATTCTTCGGCCCTCAGCTTTCTTTATAGTCCAATCTCACATCCATACATGACTACTGGAAAAACCATGGCTTTGATTAGATGGACCTTTGTCAGCAAAGCAAGGTCTCTACTTTTTAATATGCTGTCTAGGTTGGCCATACCTTTTCTTCCAAGGAGCAAGCATCTTTTAATTTCATGGGTGCAGTCACCATCTGCCGGGATTTTGAGCCCCCCAAAATAGTTTCTCACTATTTCCACTGTTTCCATCTATTTGCCATGAAGTTATGGGACTGGATGCCATGATCTTAGTTTTATGAACGTTGAGTTTTAAGCCAGCTTTTTCACACTCCTCTTTCACTTTCATAAAGAGCTCTTTAATTCTTCTTCACTTTCTGCCATAAGGGTGGTGTCATCTGCATATCTGAGGTTATTGATATTTCTCCCAGCAATCTTGATTCCAGCTTGTGCTTCATCCAGCCCAGCATTTCTCATGATGTACTCTGCATATAAGTTAAATAAACAGGGTGACAATATACAGCCTTGACGTACTCCTTACCCAACTGTTCCATGTCCAGTTCTAACAGTTGCTTCTTGACCTGCATACAGATTTCACAGGAGGCAGGTTAGGTGGTCTAGTATTCCCATCTCTTGAAGAATTTTCCCCGGTTTGTTGTGATCCACACAGTCAAAGGCTTTGGTGTAGTCAATAAATCAGAAGTAGAAGTTTTTCTGTAACTCTCTTCCTTTTTCCATGATCCAATAGATGCTGGCAATTTGATTGCCAACAGGAATCTCTGGTTCCTCTGCCTTTTCTAAATCCAGCTTGAACATCTGGAAGTTCACAGGTCACATACTATTGAAGCCTGGCTTGGAGAATTTTGAGCATTACTTTACTAGGGTGTGAGATTAATGCAATTGTGCAGTAGTTTGAACATTCTTTGGCATTGCCTCTCTTTGGGATTGGAATGAAAACTGACCTTTTCCAGTCCTGTGGCCACTGCTGAGTTTTCCAAATTTGTTGTCACATAGTAGTTCTTTAAACACAACCTAATCTTATTAGCAAACTCACCTTTGAACCAAGTGCTATAAAACTGCTCACCAAATCCTCCCAATTTGGGACACAGAGTTTCTTAGAACTCCATCTCTGAGATTCAAGTTAGCACTGGTGCACAGAGGTCAACTTTTTAGAATCAATTACAGAAAGAAGGTTAAAAATTACCAACCTTGGACACAAAAGAGTAAAGACAGGGCTAAGGGAAAAGAGGGAGGTGAGTGGGGGCAACGGGAGAGCATCAGTGGTCTTCTCTTCTTACTCAGGAGACTCTGTCAATGGAGCCTGGAACCAGAGGCAGACGTTTCCACATGCTGTCTGTACTGGCCGAGAGGACCAGCAGAAGGCATAAGGAGTAAAATCTTACTATAATGAGAGGCAGAGTGTGACTTAGAAGGCAGGGCCTTATTTCTCTTACAGAAATATCTGGCAGATATGCCTGAAGTTAGTAAGTCAAGAAAAACACTGTAAGCAAAGTATTTACACATGTAGACACAACCATGAAGACACAAAAATAGAAATGGGCGCCTCGAAGAGTAGGATCTGGGAGACAGAGGAGCTCGGCAACACATGGTGGCTTCTTAACACAAGGCCCTTCTGAGCTATGTGATGTGCTAACCATGTTTATTTGTTGTTGTTGTTGTTTTTTAAACAAACCTTTTAAATTGAAAATTTAACTTAATACTATAGAACAGTCTCACCTATAAACATGTACACACAAAAAAGTTCCAGAATCAATCATAATTAATCATAACAGGAAAAAAAATATGCACATTCAGAGATAATATGCTTATTTTAGGAATGGAAAGATTATTTGAAAATGTGAAATGCATTAATACATGATTGCTTTATTAGCAGGAAGAAAGTAAGAAAAATGCTCTTCAATCTATTGTTGCTGAAGTGGCTTTGGATTAAATCATTTTGACATTCATTAAATGAAGTCAGGATTCTAGATATGGAAGAGACTTCCCTAGAATCAGAGTGCCCATCTGAAACTGAAAGCCAGCATCACTTACAGGAGTCAAACACTGAAGTCATTTCTACTAATTTCAGGAATGAAACATGGTTATACCAATATTATTCAGTATTTAATTGCAAGTTCTAAGTTGACTCATTGGAAAAGACTTTGATGCTGGGAGGGATTGGGGGCAGGAGAAGAAGGGGACGGCCGAGGATGAGATGGCTGGATGCCATCACTGACTCGATGGACACGAGTCTGAGTGAACTCCAGGAGTTGGTGATGGATAGGGAGGCCTGGCGTGCTGCGATTCATGGGGTCGCAAAGAGTCGGACACGACTGAGAGACTAAACTGAACTGAACTGAACTGAAGCACTGAAATAAAAAGAGAGAGAGGGAAGAAGTAGGGAGGAAGGAATAAAGGAATCCATGATAAAAAGTAAGAGATAAAATGATATGATTAAACACGGAGAAAACCCGAAACATCAACTCAAAAGTCTACAGGGACGGGTAAAAGGGTTTAGTAAGGTGAGCAGCTAAAAAATAAATAGATAAAACACAACAGCTTTCTTATACAGCAGCAATAACCACTTGGAAACTCTAAGAGGAAATAAATTAAATCACAATAGTAGCAAATACCTAGGAATCAATTTAAACAGAAATGTGAGAGAGCCAGATGAAGAAACACATAAAACTTTATGGAGGGAAGTAAAACAATCCTTGAAAAAAGTGAAATAAATGTAATGATTCCAAATCTGAAGACTCAATGTCAAGATGGAAATTCTTACAAAAAATAATTCATACAGTATTTGCAATTCTAATAAAGCCTAAGAGTTTTGTTGGAATTTGGTCCAATAATTCTTAAGATTATGCAAAAGGAAACAAAAAGAGCCACAGTTCTCATTTTATTAAAGTGTAAAGAGAATACAATGTCTTTTCAAGTATTAAATACCTGATTAACATATAAAAATCAAAAGTGTTATACTACATAAAAACAGACAAGCTAATAATAGCAAGTAGAAAGAACATCAACAGACATTCCAATAAGAGAATGTGTCTGATAAGAAAGTTCTCACTTCAAATCAGTGGAGAAATTTTAGACTATTAATTCATGGTCCTAGGATATTGGTTAATTATTTGGAAAAAACAGACTTAGATATCTATCCACATGACAAACCAAAATTAATTAACCAGCTTATTAACACATAAATATAAAGACTAAAGAGTTGAACATGTAAAACATGAAAAAAATAAAATCATTAAAGATCTAAGAAAAAACACAGGAGAGTATTGATCTCATTTGGGGATGGGGAAATAACTTTTCAAGGTCAAAAGCCAAAAAAGATATATTGTTTTATATAACTGACAATTTAAAAATGAAAACTACTAGAATATCAAAAATTCTGAAAGAATGTGAAAACTGAGAAAATATATTTAAATAAAGATGGTTACAGATGAAAGTCACTCGGTCATGTCTGACTCTTGGCGACCCCACAGACTGTAGCCCGCCAGGCTCCTCTGTCCATGGGATTCTACAGGCAAGAATACTGGAGTGGGTTGCCATGTCCTCCTCCAGGGATCTTTCCAACCCAGGGCTCAAACCCAGGTCCCTTATTGCAGGCAGATTCTTAACCGTATGAGCCACCAGGGAAGCAGGTAAATTTACTCCATAATAGATCCTATAAACATATATGATAAATATAAAGACATTCATGAAAAGATAATGCACAGAAGACAAAACAGATAAAATATGTTTGGCTGTGCAAGTGATAAAGAAAATCCAAATTTATACACATAGTCTCTTTCCTTTTATCAAATTAACAAAAATTTTAAAACAGTGATGATTCCTAACATTAGCAAAGGTTTAGGGATTAATCACATGATGCTTAGACCAAAGTTGGCAAAGAGATCTTGTGAAGGGCAATTTGACAATATGCATCACTTTATCACAGTATGTATTACACATAAAAACATGAATCACATATCAGATGCAAGTGCTCACAGCATCCAACAGGCAACTCCAAACATAAAAGAAATTATTAGAAACTTTAACTGAGATTTACATGAAAAATGTTATAGCCATACCATTTATAATAGTGAAAAAAAACTGGAAAAAAATCTCAGTGCTGAAGATTAAGAACATGACTAAATAAAAAACACAGCAATATGATACAATTTAATTGATGGAAAAGTTCAGTTAATAGAGAATATTCAATGACAGAAAAATGCTAATGATATAAATTCAAGAGAAAAGCTATCTAACAAGTAGTTAGAGCTTGTTTCTAAATTTTGTAAAGTGAAATGTATATAGTTAGCAAATATGAGCATGTGTGTGTGTACACATGCAGGAAGAGATTATCTATAGAAAAAAAGATGAGAAAAACTTGGCTTAACATAATAAATACATGGATTAATCTCCATTTTTACTCTCATTAAAATGACAATGTAAGAATTAAAAAGGAATAAACCCACAAGTACCAAGAGAATGAAACGGCAACAACTGAGAGGTGTCAATAACATTTTGGAAGAAGGAAACTGTTTAGACAAATGACAGATGATCCAATAGAAGCAAACGGCTTGCAGGATTTCACAACCTGCTGAGGATGGGTAGTGCCCCACACAACCAGGGAGAGTCCAGGGAAACCAACACACGGAGGAGAAAGAGAATCCTCCACTTAGCTCTGAGAACACTGGAAATCAGGGTTTAAATACACTGCCCATCCCTTTCAAAGAGCAGAAATGGAAGAGTTGCACAGGAAAGCATCTTAGGTTTGAGCATTCCAATGGTCAACAGTGAAAAGCCAGTTTACTGCCTTTTCTCTGTACAGTCAAGCCATTTAGTGAACTAGCCCCCTCCTACCTAATATATACATTTTAGTCTCCCTTTCTTAAAGATGAATGGACAGTAAACAGTCACCAGCACTTAAGGAAACCTCTAACATGTGCAAAAGATACCAAAACAGAGAGAATAACAGGAGAGATAGACAACAAAATTCAATTCAAAGAGCATTAAAAAAAAATAAACTTAAAGAGAAGATATTTCATCCAAGAATATAATGCCATAAAAAAAGAGCATTCGGAGAAACAAAAGAGAATTCTCATATGTTAAAAATATGAAAGCTGAAATAGAAATTACAAAAGATAGCTTAGAAGATAAATGTGAGAAAACTGTCCAGAAAAGTCCTGAATATTCATTGGAAGGACTGATGCTGAAGCTGAAAGTCCAATACTTTGGCCACCTGCTACGAAGAACTGACTCACTGGAAAAGATCCTGATGCTGGGAGAGATTGAAGGTGGGAGGAGAAGGAGCCGACAGAGGATGAGATGGTTGGATGGCATCACCAACTGGATGGACATGAGCTTGAGCAAGCTCCGGGAGCTGGAGATGGACAGGGAAGCCTGGCGTGCTGCAGTCCATGGTAAAGAGTTGGACAAGACTGAGTAACTGAACAAAACTGTCCAGAAAAGAGAATAAAGAGGAAAAAAGAGAGAGTGAGAAGGAAAAGGATAAGAAAACTAAATTAGCCTAGAAAGACCGAAAGTTGACTGCTGTTGCTACTGCTAAGTTGCTTCAGTCGTGTCCAACTCTGTGCGACCCCATAGACAGAAGCCCACCAGGCCCCCCCATCCCTGGGATTCTCCAGGCAAGAACACAGGAGTGGGTTGCCATTTCCTTCTCCAATGCATGAAAGTGAAAAGTGAAAGGGAAGTCACTCAGTCGCATCCGACTCTTAGCTACCCCATGGACTAGAGCCTAGCAGGTTCCTCCATCCATGGGATTTTCCAGGCAAGAGTACTGGAGTGGGGTGCCATTGCCTTCTCCAAAAGTTGACTAAAAGGGTTTAAAAAAAATGATTCAGATAAAACTAAGAGTACATCATCAAAGAAATAGCAAAGAAATAATATCAAAAATTCTAAAACTAAAAAATAACAAAGTTGCAGATGCAAATTGTAACCAAAGAATCCTGTGGTATAAATAAAAAATAGCTACTCAAAAACATTATGAAATCTTCAAAACACTGAGATTAAAAAAAGTTTCTAAAGGTTTATAGAAAGAAAAAGTCTGAAGCGTTGGTAAAGTAAGGATAACTCAATGCTCAATGAGAAAGGATTCTTTCCAACAAATGGTGATTGAACACTTCAACATTCATATGCATAAATAAACAAATCTTGACCTATACCTCTTACCAGATACAAAAGTTAACTCTAAGTGTAGCAAAAGCTTAAATGTAAAATCTAAAATCATTAAACAAGAGGAAATATAAATAACTTTGTATTAAGCTGAGAAGTTTTAGATGTCATTCCCAAATACCACCATAAAAAAAAATTTACCAGTTGCACTTGATCAAAACTTAAACCTTTTTGTCTATAAAAGACTCTGGTAAGAGACTGAAAAGATAAGCCAGTGATTAGAAGAAAATATTTTCAAATCACATATCTGACAAAATGCTTGTATATAGAATAAAAGATTTGAACAAACACATCACAAAAGAAGATATTTGGAATGAAAATAAACATGAAAAAATGCTTAACCTCATTACTTATTAAGGGAATGCAGATTAAAACCACAATGAGATACCACGATACACTTACTAGAAAGGCTATACTTAATTACTTTGCCAAAAAAGGTCCGTCTATTGAAAGCTATGGTTTTTCTAGTAGTAATGTATGGATGTGAGAGTTGGACTATAAAGAAAGCTGAGCGCTGAAGAATTGATGCTATTGAACTGTGGTGTTGGAGAAGACTCTTGAGAGTCCCTTGGACTGCAAGGAGATCGAACCAGTCAGTCCTAAAGGAAATCAGTCCTGAATATTCATTGGAAGGATTGATGCTGAAGCTGAAACTCCAATACTTTGGCCACCTGATATGAAGAACCTACTCACTGGAAAAGACCCTGATGCTGGGAAAGACTGAAGGCAGGAGGAGAAGGAGGCAACAGAGGATGAGATGGTTGGATGGCATCACTGACTCAATGAACATGAGTTTGAGCAAGCTCCGGGAGTTGGTGATGGACAGGGAAGCCCGGTATGCTGCTGTCCATGGAGTGACAAAGATTTGGACATGACTGAGCAACTGAACTGAACTGATAATTAATCTTTTTTTGTTTTTTAAAGGTATAATACCAAGAACTGGTGAGGTTGTGCAGCAAACTGAACTTTTACACATTGTTCATGAGTATGCAAAGCAGTATAGCCAATTGTTAAAACCAGATTGACAGTTTCTTATACAGTTAAACATGCATTAATTATACAACCAGCAATCACACTCTTGGTATTTATTGAAAAGAAATAAAAACTTACATTATTACAAAAGTCTTGTGTGCTAATGTTTATAACAGTTTTCTTCATAACTAGAAACAATGAAAATATCCTTCTAATGATGAAAAGATAAACCAATTACGGTTAAAGTCATGCGACAGAATACTATTCAGCGAAGTAAAAGAAGTCAGACCTGAAAGGCTATGTACAGCGTGATTCCACTGATAAAGCCTTCTAGACAAGGCAAAACAGTGGGAACAGAAAGCGTGCCAGTTACTGCCAAGGGCACGGAGGAGGAGAGGAAGAGGCTGACTGCAAAGGGTCAACATGAGAGGGTTTTTTAAGGGATTGTTCACTATGCATTTGTCAAAACCCACGGAACTATAGAGGAGAAGGAAGTGGCAGCCCACTCCAGTATCCTTACCTGGGAAATCCCAGGGACAGGGGAGCCTGGCAGCCTACAGTCCATGGGGTCACAAAGAGTCAGACACAACTGAGTGCCTAACACACACACGGAACGATATACTGAAGAGTGAATTCTACTGTATTTCAATAAAAATGCCTTTCTGAGGGAAAATTACATCTACTAGGATTCTATATCCAGCCAACCTATCAATCAAATGTAAAGACAGCATAAAATGATTGTCAGCTACACAGATACCTAAAAAAAAATTTGCTTTCCAAAAAGTCTTTCTCAGGAAGCTCCTAGACACTATGCCGTAACAGAACACGGCAGAAAACAACAGAAGAACAACTCATGGCACCTGGAAAAAGAAGAGAGAGAACAGGAAACCCCAGGTCAACTGCTTTGCCCAAGGGCCAGAAAGTCTGTGCTCCAGATTAAAAGAAGCTGGAGGGCTCCATGCAAATGGCTACAGGCATATAATTAAAGAATAAAACCAATAGGTTGACCTGATGACTTTGGACATAACAAGATGGCACTTCTGGGGGAAGAGTTGGAAAAACTTAGAGATGAGTTAAAAGAAAACTAAATAATATTTAAAAAGGAGTTATTAACTCTATGACAGGAGTAATGCCTGTAATCCCAATATACTACATTGCCCAGATGTAAATAATGTTAATAAATCTAAAATGAGGCCAACCCAGAAAACTAGCTTCCCTCCAAGTTATGATAAGCCAACTGTATTGGGAAGATGAAGGAGGGGACCATTCTGGGGTATGTAAATGTGTACCATAGGGAGGGAGTTTAAGACAGCTTCCAGAGAAGTCAGTTGTGGTTTAAGTTGCTAAGTCATGTCCAACTCTTTTGTGACCCAACAGACTGAAGCCCACCAGGCTCCTCTGTCGATGGGATTTCCCAGGCAAGAATACTGGAGTGGGTTGCCATTTCCTTCTGTAGGGGCTCTTCCTGACCCAGGGATCGAACCTGCATCTCCTGCACTGGCAAGCGGATTCTTTACCACTGAACCATTAGGGAAGCCTGAGAAATCAGCAGGTAATACAAAAATGAAATAAACAAAAAATAGCTGAATTTGTATGTCACTTAGAAATGCTGTGTTAAACACAAAGAGGAAGCAACATCTAATAAGAAGTGAAAACAGGTTGCCTTGAGGGAGACAGTCATGGGAAGGAGGCTGTTTTTCCACTGTACATCTTATAGAATCTACTGCTTTTAAACTGTTCTGAACAAGAATATATATATATATATATTATATATATATATATATAATTTTAAAAGGAGGAAAGGAAAAAGAGAACAGATAACGAGGACAGATATCAAATTAACAACAATGATGATCTCTGGTTATTGGATTCGTAGGTAATTATTTTCTTCATGATTTACTGAATCTCCCAAGTTTTGTATCTTAATAATCAAAAGGAAGGGAGAAAGAGACAGAGGCAGAAAGGGAGAAACAAACAGAGAGAGAGAGAGTGTGTATATGTGTGTGATCAAGAGCAAAAAAATACTTCTCTTTCTCCTTACTCAG
Source organism: Capricornis sumatraensis (assembly GCF_032405125.1). Classification (NCBI taxonomy): domain Eukaryota; kingdom Metazoa; phylum Chordata; class Mammalia; order Artiodactyla; family Bovidae; genus Capricornis; species Capricornis sumatraensis. The sequence goes on from NC_091083.1 coordinate 74,714,663, forward strand.
ACAAAACATAGTGACTATCCCTGTCTTTTTAAGGAATTCTGCACTTTAGCAAGTGGGATTTCAGGGTGCAGAGTAGAAGTTTCTCAGACAGCATGATAGGAATGATTGGGCAAGTAGCTATCATGACATGCCTGGCACACAGCAGGGGTTCAGAAAGTCTAACCCTCTCCACTTGCCCCATGCTGGGCTCGTTTTCCCATCTGTACCGTAAGATGAGGGACTGGGGTCAGCCAGATCTCTCCAGTTCTAGAATTCAACTCCTACAAACTGTCAACAAGGAAGCTATCAGGACCACGTCATCCAGCCTCCTGCTGCCCAGGCTGGAGGCAAGGAGCCCTCCTCTGCCCACTGTTCCTGCAGATCCAGGCTTGTCCCACACCAGACAGTCCAGTCATTGCAAGGTTCCTGGAAATGTTGTCTTCTCCCAATTGTCCACCACCCAGGAGACAAGTTCCCTGAACCAATCACAAATGGCTGCTGGGATTCGGGTGTTTCTGATAACCTGTGCCCACCCAGCTGCTGAACCAACACAAATACCTTGGATGTTTTCTAGTCTCTGCAAAGCCTTCCCGTATTCAAGGCCGATTCTCATGATCCCTCACAAGTTTGGCAACGCAGAGCCAAGTTGAACATTTAAACATGAAAAGTCAGGCCACATCTTTGGAGAAACTCAAGTCCTTGAGCTGTAAGACCTGGACACAGGCCAACATCTGGTTTCTAGAGCTCATGAGCCAGAGAAAGCATCAAAACAGAAGGTGATGAGGCGAGTTTTGGAACAAACCAGCCCAGGTTTGAATCCCCAGTTGGCCCCTTACTTCCTGGGATTAATGTAGATATCTTTTGGCAGACATCTCATGATAAAACTGGGATAATTTTATTGTTAATTTAAATTTAAATTTTCATTTTTAAAAGGTCTACTTTCTATGCAAAATGTCTAGCAAAGAATTATATAATAGTTAGCGTTTACTGAGTACTAGCTATGTCTGTTTCATGGTGCCAGGTATTTCATATTCATTCTTTCATTTAGTCCTCACAAATTCAGTATGAAGAATTAAGTATTACCTCCTCATATTAAAAATAAAGATGGTGAGGCACAGAAAGACTAAGTAACTTGTCCTGTGTCACTCAGCAAACAAATACTAGAGTTGGGCTTTTTTTCTAATATTTATTTCTCTGCATTTATTATGGTGAGGGACAGGGAGGCCTGGCATGCTGCAGTTCATAGGGTATCAAAGAGATGGACGTAACTTGGCGACTGAACAACGTTTATTCATTTAATTGGCTACACCCGGTCTTAGTTGCAGCCCGCAAGATCTTGAGTTGCACCATGCAAACTCTTAGTTGAGGCAGGTAGGATCTAAGTATCCTGGCCAGGAATCAAACCCAGGCCTCTTGCATTGGGAATGGTGAGTCTTAGTCACTGGACCACTGAGGGAGTCCCTAGGGTTGGGCTTTGAACCCACGCAGTGTGAGATCAGACTGACCTACAGCTTCTCTAATGACAGGCACTTCCTGAAGACGAATGCTCACCAACTCTAGCCCTGTATCACAGATGGAAAGATCAAGGCCTAAGGCAGTGATATGGGTGGCCCACATGTTTTGCTCTAGTTCATTCCTCATGCTGACCCACAGTGGAGCCCACAAAGGCACATCCAGAGGACCCCTGCAACCACACTGGGAATGCATCCAGCTGCCCCAAACTGCCTACAACCACTGACCCTCACAGCACCGCCCACCCCCGCCCCCCATTCTGACATTGCCTTTGGAAGGGAAAATAGGCGTCCAGGCCCTGCCATACTCAGCCACACCTCGAGGGTTTGCCATCCTATCCTGACCCCTGCCCTCGCCTACCCCTCTCCAGATCTCCACCATGTTGACAAAGAGCCCCACCCATGCCTGCCACCAAGGGTGGGGGACAGATCCACCGGGCCTGCTGGAGTCTAGACTTTCTATAGACTGCTCTGACAGCAAGTGATTCATCTCCCTCCTAGCATTACACTAACTAAAGGTCATGATTCATTGATTCAGGGACCATGAAGTCATCCACAGCTGGATCCTCAGAGCCTATTATGGCACCTGGCAACAAAGAGGAGTTTGATTAATATTTGTTAAGTGACAGAATAAACTGTGAGGCTCCACCCTTCGTCCCCATCTTTGCACTGCATCTGGAGAGAGTGATGATTTTCTCTCGTGTCTTCTGACTCTGGGACGCTGCCACAAGTAGATAAACCCAGGTCAGAACACAAGAGAGTACTGTCTTTGTGGGAGGATTTTTTTTTCCCCCTGAATGGTCCAAGCATCACTTTAAAAATCACTTTCTAAAGGAGTTGGAGTAATGAGCCTCTTTATGTGGACATCCTTGCCGATAAATCAGCAAATCCTCCGAGACAGTCCTCAGCAGCTAAAAGGTTAGGATAGAACAGAATCAGGATGCTCCATGGAGAAGCCTCCAGGTCACCATCCAAGCAAGAGTGGTTATGACAGGAGCTGTCATAACACCAGCTTTTTGGAAAAGGTGACATTAAATCCCTCTTGCTGAGGCCAGGGCTTGGGACAGAAGACCCTCAGTAGTTACCACCAGAAAATTCATGGGGGTTCAAACACTCAGGCCTGGATATTTGGCCCAGCTTTACCATAGACAAACTGCACAACCTTGGGCAAATTATTAAATATTACAGAGCCTCAGGGTTTTTTTTTTTTCACACATTCATTCATCAGTCATCAATTCATTCAACATTTATTCAGTGCCTCGTGTATGTTAGGCACCGGAATAGGAGAGTCAGGAAAATGGTTTGAGTGGGGGAGGGAGCAGGAGAGCAACATTCAACAACAAGAACTCTGATAAACACACAGCTGCAGATCGTGGTATCTGCCACGAAGGAAAAGGACTGACAGGGCCTGACCCCTAAGGCAATGATATAAGGTGACACTTAAGTTGAGAGTGAAAGAGTGAGACAGGGGTGGGGAGTGTCAGACAGAAAAGGAAAGTATTCCCAGCTGAGAAAACAGCATGTGCAAATGTCCTGTGGCAGGACAGAACACACATTCAAGGCACTTAAAGAAGTCCATGAAGCTGCAGGGTGAACACTCTCAGATCAGGATGAAGGGTGGGGGTGGGGGTGGGCTAGGGTCCAGGCAATCCAGGACTCTGTAGCTTCTTAAGCAATTTGGATTTTATTCTAGAACAATGGAAAAATATTGAAGGCTGTTAGGCACAGAAGAGCCATGCCCAGAGTTTAAGTTCTCTCTAGGAGCTATGTGCAGAATGGAGTAAAAAAGGTACCAGAAAGAAAGATGATGGCATCCTGGTGGCAAAGGAGAGAAGAGAACAGACCTAAGGGCTATTTGGGAGGAAAAGTGAACAGGATTAGGGGGTTGAGGGGAAGGAGGAGTCAAGGGTGATTCTTATTCTCATTTGTTACCTGGATGGATGGTACATTCCATCCTCCCAGGAAGTGGGAGGGGCAACTGAATACATTTTCCAACAGGAATGGCAGCGCAGGAGTGTCCGGCTCTGATTAAACCTGGTAGATGATGAAATGAGACCACAAACAAAAAGCTAGCCTGTTGACAAGGGGACGTCATACGAGTCCTTGACCCTTTCTGGACATTCTAATCCAGGGAGCAGAGCCTGAGCTAGCCGGGCTGGGACTGGGTTCTGTGACGCTGGAGACAGAAGAGGTGATGTCTTCCCTGAGATCAGGGAACCCAGTAAAGACCAGATCACTGCATTAAAGTCACCACTGAAGCTCCATTATCGTGGGAATGCTGGGCTCAAAGCAATGAGCCAGGGACCTTGATTAGTGATCACTCATAACAGAGAAAAGAAGAAGGAATGAAATTCAAAACTAATCATGCTGTGCCTCTGTTTTTGAACCTGTGATGCTGCCCATTGCTCTGTGGAGGGCCTGGACCTCCTTGGCAGGGAACTCAAGGTCCAGCACAAACGGGTGCCAGGCCTCCTTTCCCACTTCTTCGCTGATATAGTGGCCAGTGTCGGCTGCCTACCTAGCATCCATTCTCCTCCTCATCCTGCCTAGTGGCATTTTGGGAGCCCCTGTCTTGAGGGGAGAGGGGAGCCTGGGTCTTGGGCTGGAATGGAGGGACTTGTGGCTCCCACACCTCTGGATCCCGGGACTGGTCCAGGATGTGGGCTTGGGTATCCTGCATCACATTGCACAGCACCAGCTCCGCTGAGTGCCGGCATCCCCCCCCCCCCCGGACCGTGAGCTCCATAAGACCAGAGCCCGGCTTGATTCCTCCCTGTGCTCCCCCAGGCCCTGCACACAGGGAGGATCTGTGGGCAGAAGAAGGCCTGGGAGCCAGGAGGTGGTCTCCTCCTGCCTGCCCGCTTCTGGTGCACACATCCCAACCTCCCCAATCCCCATCGGCCCGTCCCATCTCAGGCAGGATTCTAATCCCTGGCTCCGTTTAGTCCTGGAGTGATAAGCCAGCTCAGTGTTGCTCCAAAGCTCAACCACTTACTCTGTGTTCATTCTCTTAAAAAAAGAAAAAAAGCACCTTCCTATGATCCAGCTCTTATGCAAATCAGGGGGAAAAAAAACAAACTTTAATTATAAGAAAGTAAGGTACACATTTCAGTCACATAAGAGAAACATAGCCCTTTGAGCCAGGATAAAATCCTACCACTCTAGGGTCACCCTTTAGGAAGCGAGGAGAAAGAAAAAAAGAAAGAGCTTATATAAAGGTGGCTGGAGAAACCACAGCAGCAGACTCTTACAAAGGGCTTCCTGTGAACCAAGCTACATGCCTTACATACGATGAAAAGTAGCTATTTTCCTGAACCCTGGGGGCTGAAAGCTGAGAAAAGAGAAGAAAAAGGCAGGATTAAGAAGAATGACCCCAGGAATACTGTATCAGGAGTGCCATGGTCTCGAGGGTCAGGTGGGAGCCAAGCTCGGACTCCTCTACTCTCACTGACTACAGAGCCTGGACACCTTGCCCCAGGGCCTGGAAGAGCAAGGACTCCAGGGTATGGTTCCCAGACACCACATGCTTTTCAGATACTCAGATTGCTCCGCTTTGCAATCACCTGGGAAGCTCTAAAATCCCTGATGTCTGGTCTCATCCCCAGAAATTTTAATGCAATTGGACTGGGGTGTGTAGCCTGCCCATCAGGGGAAAGAGTCCCAAAGGTCCGAGTGTCAACTGAGGCTGAAAACCACTACCTAGTGATGTACATGGGATTGTGGTTTCCTAGGGCTGCCATAAGGAAGCACCACAAACTGGGAAGCTCACAGTGACAGAAATTTACCTGCTCAAGTTCTAGGGGCAGAAGTCTAAGACCAAGGTGCAGGCAGAGCTGTGCCCCCTCTGAAGCCCATAGGGAGGACTCTTCCTCGCTGCTGGTGACATGCTGGCAACCCTTGGCGTCTCTTGGCTTACAACTGGGTAACTCCACCCTCTGCCCTCTCCCAGTCCGTGTCTTCCCAGGGTCACCATCTAATTAGGACACAAGTCATACTGGATTAGGGGCCCATCTACACCAGTATGACTCAACCAATTACATCTGTAGTGACCTTATTTCCAAATAAAGTCACACTGTGAGTATCAGGGGCCAGGAAGCTAACATCTTTGGGTTTTGGGGGTCAGCCCACAATGATGGGTACAGGTCCCAACTCCTGGAGCCCCTTCAGCTCTGGTTTGTGGGTTCTGCCTGCCCTTTGTCTGAACCCCATGCTCACAGCAGGGGTTAATGATTGGAGCCTCAGGGCCCCCACATAATTGGGTGACCCCCAATGGCTCTTATGTGCAGAGGGCTTCTGCCTTTCTCCTTAATGGCCAGGGAGGTGTCTGTGCCACTCTACCAAAGCCTTCGCCCCGGGTCCAAGTTTGCCCTTGGCTTCTGAGTCCTCAGCTGCAGACTGCTCAGTGAGCTACTGATAGCTGCTAAGTTCCCCAAGCCCTCTTTCCATGAGGGATATACTGGACCCTGCCCACCTCACCATCCTACTGCTCACGAGGGCCTAACCCCAAAGCAGATATCCCCCCCATCTGAGCACCTGGCACCTGCTTCCTGTTGAGCAGGAAGAGAAAGAATCAGAGAAAGAATCTCCCCATGAGCATGTCAAATCCCCTCCAAAATCTGCATTGACTGGACCTAGCTGTACCATCCATGAGTTACATGTCTCTGGGCAAGTCACTTAACCTCTGTGAGGCTCTGTCTCCCTAACTCTAAACTGCAGACTGCAGGACTTCCCTGGTGCTCCAGTCGTTAAGACTCTGATCTCCCAATGCAGGGGACCCAGGTTCGATCCCTAGTCAGGGAACTAGATCCCACATGCTGCAGCTAAAGATCCTGGGTGCTGCAACAAAGATCGAAGACCCTGTGTCTGACAGTTAAGACCTGGTGCAGCCAAATAAATATTTAAAAAAAATTTTTAAATAAAACACAGATTGCCATCTACGTTCTTATTCCTGATCCAAAACCTTCTGGACAAGATGAACTTCGGAATTCACAAAGGATCAGAGTTTTAGAAAGAAAACATAGGTACCTATAACTTCCCCAGTGGGATTTGAGGCAAACATTCTATGTGCAAACACAAATATTTCCACTGGGAAACATGAACATTCACACAGTGGAGATAAATAAAGACCATAAATAGTTTCATGTCAGTTAGGGTCAGATTTGGCAGGCAAACAAATTTAGTGCTCTACTTGAAAAAAAAAATAAACAACTTTCCATTTTCAGAGCTTCTTAAATTTCTGAACTATCTGTAAGAGAATGTTAAATCTAGTTTATGAGCTTCCGGGGAACATAATTGTTATTCAGTCGCTCAGGTGTGTCTGACTCTTTGTGACTCTGCGGACTATAGCCCGCCAGGCTCCTCTGTCCATGGGAATTCCCAGGCAAGAATAATACTGGAGTGAGTTGTCATTTCTTCCTCCAGGGGACCTTCCTGACCCAGGGATCGAACCCACCTCTCCTGCATTGGCAGGCACTGGTTGGTGGAAGGGATGGGGAATATTACAAGAAAGAATATATAAGTGGCTTCCTTCCAGGATGACTAATTCAGTGTAATCAAATACTTGTGAATCTAGGGAAGGAAAAAGAAAGCTTTAATCTAGCTCAAGCCAAAGTTTGCCACCCTCCTTAAAATACCATAATTCAGCCCGAAGGCCTCCGACCTCTGCATGAGAAATGGCTACACGTGCCAGCATCCCACCCTGCCTGCCACTTCATCATCAACCCCAGACCGAGGTCTCAGCATGGTACAGAAGACACGTCCATTCTAATCATCACAGTGATTTTTTTTTTTCTTAAACTCTAATTCAATTCCACTTCTCCTAAAATTTGGCACAAACCACTGCTACCAGTCCGACTCTTAAGAAAAATCCTCAGAATCAGAAAACTCCCATATTCTCCAACAGCAGCCTGATCTCAGGAAAGGCAGCCAGACGTGGATTCACAGGTCTCCCTCCTCAAGTTGGAAGTGGTTTCCATGGCAGCTTAGCACTGAGAACATTTCCAAAACTCCAGAAGACATGCAAACAGAAAACCTGTGTCTATCAAACACAAGCTGCCCTATGGGACAGCTGAACAGCTAAACCCCAGGAGGCCAAGGTTAGGAAAGCCCATCTAGACCAGCCTCCTGTGATCCTGGAGAATGGAATTCACTTCCTGGACTTCAAATTCTCTACCTGCCAAATAAGCATGCGGATTACCTTCCCTCCAAAGGAGTTTCCGGCTGAAAAACTCCAGGATGAAAAGATTCATCCCATGTGAGATAAACTTTGGTTCCCTAAAGAGATTTGGAAAATACAAACGGCTGCTATTGATAGCTTCCGATAAGCAACCACAGGCAGGAGGTAAACAAGCAATTACACAGCGCAAACCGCGCACTCCACGCTGCCCCCGCGTGCTGACGGAATCAGGAGACCCGCGTGGCTCTGCAGTCACCTGGGGAACTCTGCTCCCTGGACACCCCCCCCCACTTCCCCCTAGACTGGCTGCTCCCACATGGCCTCTGCTGGAGCAGTGGCCACAAGCAGGGACCTGTCAGAAATCAACCCAAAGAATTACTTCTTTTTGGAAGCAGAAACTCGGAACTAGAGGTAATTCAGGGAAACGTGGCAGATGGTAGCATCTTGAGTTGTCATTTCTCCAAAGAAAGCTGGCAAGGGTGACAACCTCTGGTGGCCTGAATCCAAAGAAGAGAAACACAGAGGAAGTAGCAGGTGTAACAGGCACATATTAGGGGAAGGAGATGGGCTCCCCGAGATGTACAGAGAAAGGGGGCCATCCCCATGGTGGCGGCTTTGGATCCCAGAAGCGGAGTGAGCGTGTGGGGCTTTTGAACTGAATGAAAAGCATCTCTGGATTATTTTGGATGGCACATTCTTATCAGAGTGAAGTAAGGGATGAGGACTAGGCTATATCCCATCATATGATGGTGACCTCAGAGGGTACATTTCTCTTCTCAGGCAGAAAAATCTATAACTGGCTGGGGAAAAAAAAAAAGTGTCAGTTGTATGTGAGTGTAAAATCTTAGAAACTCAGCCAAGAAAACTGCAAGATTGATCACTTGAACAAAAGGGGTCAGAACAATAGAAAATAATGAAGAAAAACAGGGAACTTCAAAACAAAACATTCAAGTTAAAAATACATGTTGGGGACAACATTTACACAGATGCACAATAGAGAGGAGATAACCTTTGTCTGAATGCCAACTAGGTACCAGGCACTCAGTGCTGAGTACCTTAAATTCATTATTTTGCTTCACTCACATAAAAATATGTGATGCAGCTTTGGCAGTTATAGTAGCAGTAATTTTTTTTTTTTTTTTGGCAATGAAAAAAATAACATAGGATCATGGTTGGAAGTTGGTAAAATTCAAAAAGCATAAACAGGAAAATGAGAACTCTTTCAAACCCATCTTCACAGATGAGCCTGGTGTCAGTATTCCTGCCACCAAAGTGTCTCACTTCACCATCTGAATTAAGAGGTCCTTGTTACAAGATGACTTCTAAGTATACAGAACTAGTGATTTCAGAAATGCCAGGGGTTCACTTTTTTCCTGGTGATCCAGAATATTCTTTGTCTGGACACCAGCTTGGCTACCTGCAGTGGCAGAAGGCCCCCTGGTTGGGACTCCTGAAGTGTATCCATGCCAACCACTCTCTCCTATGACAATGCTATGCTTCCTTCCCACCGTCTCTGCTCTCTCCCAGTTCATCAAAATGCACTATCCTTGGGTTCCTCCAACAGATCCAGAGCTAGCTTAATACTGCTCTGACATCCATCCATCCATCCACCCATCATTTTGAACCCCTATTTTGGGTCTGACCCTATACTAAGAGATAGGATCCTTGGATTTGACAAGTGTCTACTCTGGAGGGATCCCCGGTCTCTGCATGTCCACCCGTGACTCTCCATTCAGCCTTCCTAGTCAGGCACTTTCTCCCAGTATTTTTCAGCTAGTGCTGAGTTTAGGATCTCTGACATCCAGCCTTCCAGGAATAGTTAATGCTCTGTTTGACCCTGGACCATCACATTAAGCTCCCATCCCCTGTTAATAGGCAGGTGAAGATGGAGATGTCCCATGAGGGAGGGGGACTGTCTAAGGACAAGGGGCCTGGACAGTGCTCACCAAGGAGCCCACCGCTCCCTGGCCTGAGAATATGAATGTTCTCCAGGTCATCACAGCAGTCAAACACGTGCCTTATTCTAAGATGTATGTAATTTCTGTTTGGTTTGTCCCTGCCCCCACACTTCCAATCACTACAGTAGAAAGAGGTTCAGCTTGCACAAAGTACAAATGGTTAATTTATTGGCACTGAGCAAGTCACCTCCCCTTCAGGATGGCAGTTACTTCATCCGTAAAATGGGAGGATCGTACTGGTTTATTTTCCAAGGCCATTCTTGCCATGTCTGAGCACTTATTCTGTTCAAATCTGTTTACCATCTTATCGTAAATTGAAGAGCAAATGTGTGTATGTACACAAGCATTCGTATGTGTCAATGTGGCCTGTGAAAAATCTGACTCTTGACTCCTGCTGGATATCCACTAGATCACTTTAGAAAGTAATTCCAGGACTTTCGTGGTGGTCCAGTAGTTGAGAGTCCACCTGCCAATTCAAGGGACATGGGTTCGATTCCTGATCTGGAAACTAAGATCCCACATGCCTTGGGGCAACTAAGCCTGTGCACCACAACTGCTGAGGCCATGAGCTCTAGAGCCTGTGTGCAGCAAAGCCACTGCATTGGGAAGCCTGTGCACTGCAGTGAAGAGGAGCCCCGATCTCTGCAACTAAGCGAGGCCATGTGCAGCAACAAAGACACAGTACAGCCAAAAACCAATAATGTTTTCTAAAGGAGTAATTCCAGACTCCCCTTGTTGAGAAAAAAACGGCCTCTGCAGTGAGTGTGGAGGGGAAGTATACCTTTCCTGACCACACAACCCACGTGCTATACAGGCATGGACCAAAGCCTGGGGGAAAGGGAACATGAGGATGCACGGATGGGCTGGACACAGGAATCCAGAGCAAGCATCAGCAGAGCCCTGTGGTCCGCTCTGGGGAAACGAACAAAGTCTCGAGCATCTGCTCAAAGGCAGGCTGGATTACCCCAGAACATCTGGGGAAATGAGAGACAGCCCTAGGCCCCTGGGAAATGAGGACGGGGAAGCCCTGGGCAGAAGAAGAATCAAATCTCCAGCTGGGCCAGAGCTCAGGGGGCTCTCGAAGAAAACACAAAATGAGACAGTCATGAGACAGCCACACTGCTGGGTACAGGGTGTGTCCAGAGAAAGACAGATTTCTTTGGGGTGTACAGGGGAGCTGAGAAGCCTGCAGCACCCAAGGATGGAACCCGACCTCGAAGGAGGTAACACCTTCTCATCACCCCCAGATGCACCAAGCCTCCACGTATCACCAGGAACCGTGGACACCCGCTTGTTTCTCCCACTTCTGATAAGGTCACCTACCGTGCTTTATAATGCAAGAATAATAATCCTGCTGCCAATGCACACTGATATCTAAACCAACTACCTTTCCCTGCCTTACGGAGAAAGCAGCTCAGCAGGGGAGAGGCAGGCCAGGCTGCAGTTACAAGGCTTATTAAGACACCTAATGAAACACCTTGCGGCAGCTGCCCCCCCTGAGGACAGCTCAGCAAAATGCATCACCAAAGCAGATGTCAGGCTTGGGGCAATTGCTTCCAAAGCACTGAAGTCAGGCAGGGAGGCACCGGGGCTCGCATCATCCTCACCAGGTGTTCCCTGGCCTGGGGTGCTCCTCTCCCTGCTTCACAGTCAAGAAAACCACAATAACCGCTGCAACTCGCTTGGCCTCTAGGGGCGCAAGAGGCATCTCTGTTGCTTAATAGGAAGCCTGTGGCTAAGGCTGCTGACATTTGCTGAGCCTTAGATGCTCAAATGCGGAAGAGCATAGTTTGAGTTTAGCTGCGTCCCTCTGACAGCAAGGAGATCACACCAGTCAATCCTAAAGGATATCAACCCTGCATATCCACTGGAAGGATGGATGCTAAAGCTCCAATACTTTGGCCACCTGATGTGAAGAGTCAGCTCACTGGAAAAGACCCTGATACTGGGAAAGATTGAAGGCAGGAGGAGAAGGGGACAACAGAGGATGAGATGGTTGGACGGCATCACTGACTCAATGGACGTGAGTCTGAGCAAGCTCTGGGAGTTGGTGAAGGACAGGGAAACCTGGTTTGCCGTAGTCCATGGGTTGCAAAGAGTCAGACACAACTTAGTGAGTGAACAACAGTGACTGCAGAGGTGAGCCGTGGATAGTCAGGATAAGAATATGGATCTGGGGACAAGTTCCAAAAAGGCTGCACAGCCTGCTTTTTCCTTTATTTCCCTCCCCCCCACCCCCATTTTCCTCTCCTATTCCTTAGACATGCTTCGAACAGTGACAATGGAATTAAGTACCCTCGTGCAGAGGTGAAGAACATGGACAGCCTGATGTACACTCTGTCCCTATCGCTGACAAACAACGGGGCCCTCGGGAAAATGACCGGCCCATTCGACACTCGAGCTGCCTCACTTTAAAAATGAGAATGGTGCTGACCATAATCTCTGTCTCCTGCAGTTATTAGAAAGATCAACTTAGATCATGCACAGGTATCAGTCAGAGCCACACTTGGCAGGTTCACATGGGGAGAATACGCAAGGGTTAATAGATGAACTATTTACAAAGGCACAGGCAGGGCAAGTGCAGCAAAGCGGTCATCACCCCTGGGGACAGGAGGGGTTAGGGGAGGGAGTCCTGCAAGAGGGACCCTGGTGAAAAGGAGAGAGGTCGCTTGAAAAGGAGGGCATCTGAGTGGAGCAGCGGCCTTCCTCAAGGGCCATAGCTGGCTTCAGGCAACTGTACAGACAGGTGTCCAGAGGCATAAATACCCAGACCACATTCTCTTCTCCCCCTCTTCCCAATCTCTGGCCATAAAGAGGAAGCCAGAGGGCATCTGTGGGGTCACCAGCAGGCAGCCTTGCAGGGCAGTGAGCAGGGTGGAGAAGGGAAGAGAATGGATGAGAGGGTCACAAGGAGGATGCCAGCACAGCACACGGTGTGCTCAAGGAATAAGCACTCAACACCCATGAGACATTGTTTATTACCAGGGCCTGAGAAACAAGGGCTCAGCCTCGGTCACTAGGAGACTAAACAGGAATTTAGAGCCAGATGCCCTAGGCATCAACATCCATCACAGGCCTGCAGGTGCTACTGCTGGGTGCACCGCTGCCCTAGTACTTTCCTGGACCTACCAATTTGACCTACCAAGTTCACCTTCAGGACAACACGGCTTTAGAGACAAAGACTTGGGGCAAGCAGCAGAGGATGTTTCCATCCTCACATTTGAAAACAGGGGTCCTTCTGACAGCCAAGACAGCTCTAGCCTTTCACTGGGTCAGTGGAACTTACAAATAAGTCCATTCTCCCAAGAGTCTCACCTTCTCTTAAATCACAACCAATTCCCTTCTAAGTCTTCCCTACCTGCTCTGGGTCTGAATTTAGAGCTCTGCCAAACAGTGAAACTCTTCCACAAAAGAGTTCCATGGAGCAACAATCAGTTCAGTTCAGCTCAGTAGCTCAGTCGTGTCCTACCGACTCTGCGACCCCATGGAATGCAGCATGCCAGGCTTCCCTGTCCATTACCAACGCCCAGAGTTTATTCAAATTCATGTTCATTGCATCGGTGATGCCATCCAACCATCTCATTCTCTGTCATCCCCTTTTCCTCCCACCTTTAATCTTTCCCAGCATCAGGGTCTTTTCAAATGAGTCAGTTCTTCGCATCAGGTGGCCAAAGTATTGGAGTTTCAGCTTCAGCATCAGTCCTTCCAATGAATATTCAGAACTGATTTCCAGTTGGATCTCCTTGCAGTCCAAGGGACTCTCAAAGAGCCTTCCCCAACACCACAGTTCAAAAGCATCAATTCTTCAGTGTTCAGCATTCTTTATAGTCTAATGCTAACATCCATACATGACTACTGGAAAAACCATAGCTTTGACTATATGGACCTTTGTTGGCAAAGTAAGGTCTCTGCTTTTTAATATGCTGTCTAGGTTGGTGATAACTTTTCTTCCAAGGAAAAAACGTCTTGTTGTGTTGGAGCAACAATATGATAAATCAAATCAGTTAATCCACCATTTATAGAGAATCAAGCAGTTGCTGTTTCTGGGGAGCACTAAAACAGATCAGCTACATCTGCAGGCACTGTCAACGGCTCCCCCTTTCTAAGAAGATCATCTTGGAACCCTTTCCCCACCTGTCTTCAGGTCAGTCCAAACTCGGAGAGGTACATTTGCCAAGGTAAGACAGAGTAGTGGGCAGAACATCAACCATGGGGCCACAATACTCTGCATCCGAACCTCGCTCTATTTCACTCTTCATATAACCTTAGGCAAGTCACTCAGCCCCCCTGATCCTTGTTTTCTTCATCTGACTCTTTTGGGGAATGCTCTCTAACACATGGGATCATCCGGAGGATTCAATGAGATGATGTGTGACGTGTGAATCTCCTAGAACAGCATGTAACACGTACGAGGCCCTCAAGCAATGCTAATTCCTCAGCTCTACAGGTGGTCCTGGTCTCCAGGTGCCCGAGTGGGTGTTTCTCATATCTTCCCTTAAAATTTCAGACTCAGAGCTGGCAAATCCTGCCTTTTTTTTTTTTTTTTTTTTTTGTCTTCTGCAACTTGGGCCCTGTCACCTGTCTCACTTCCTTCTGGTCTAAGTTTCATCATCTGCAAAGTTGGCGGAGGGGATGCTGGTTATTCAATGGACTAGACAAGTGATTCCTAGCCTCCCCGACAGGTATACTTCCCTCTGGACCACACATTTAAGTCCGCTACATTAATGAAATTTCTAGAGCCAAATATACCTTTTCCTCTACTCTTTCTTTCTTTTTTTCTTTGGGTGCACTGCATGCAGGATCTTCATTTCCCAACCAGGGATCCAACTGTGCCCCCAGCAGTGGAAGCACAGAGTTCTAACCACTGGACTTCCAGGAAAGTCCCCCTCTGTTTTTTCTTAATCAAAGCAACACAGGGCTGCCCTCTCAGAGATCCTGAGCAGTGTGAGATCACCAGCCTTGTTCACTGGGTCAATCCTACTGAAACTCTAACTCAAGGAACTTGAGATTTCTTTGAACCTGTGTAGCTTAGGCACATTATCACACAAGCAACTTGAAATACTAAAGGTGGGTTCAAGGAACACCACTTCTCCTTCCCAGATCCCCAGGTCCTCCAGTTGGAAAGCATCAGACTAGTCAGTTCCTAAGAACTCTATCACTGTAAGATCCTAGTTGGTATAAGTAAAGGTCAGTCCAACTTGAAAAGGCATTTACATGGAATGCCATTTGGACATTTGGCAAAGGCTAGACCCACAAAGATAGAAGGATGGTGTTTCCGTTAGGAAGCTGAGTGCTACTGTCTACTGCTGTGAATTTATATTCCCAAGGCAAACCTTTTGGCAGCCCCTGGCAGTAGGAAGCCAAAGTCCTTTCTGTTCAATTGCTACATAACCACTGCCTTGTGGTGTCATGCCGAAGGTGCCCACATTCATACATTCTATCACGAGACCCACAGCCTGTGACCTGGTCCTTATTCCCAAGTGGGGAGAATGCTCAGAGTCTGTGTCTGCAAAATTGTGCTCCAGAATCTCACCTCTGAGCATCCCCTCCTGCCCACGTGGACTCCTATGGGATCAGATATCCTTAGAGAGCAGCCCCGGGTCCAATCTACCTGGTAACTCCCATTCTTTTCATCACAAAGAAAGCTCACAGATGAGAAAGAACAAGCTGATTACTCAGGTTTCATTTGCCACAAGCGCCTTTCCTCTTTGGTCCTCATTAGAGCCCTTGGTAGCCAGCTCGTTGCTAAGTTGGACTTGCAAAGCACTGTTTCTCCTGCCGCTTCCTTAGATGTGGACTTAATTATGGTTGTTCCTTCCTCTCGGCCATTCTGCACGATTTCAAGCATCCCAGTTACTGGTCTTCTAATGTCCTTATCTACTCATTAGACTTGGACATTATGTCCTTGTCTTACATCTTCTGTTCCCTGCACAGCTTAAGAAGTACTTGAATTTTTGTTCCCACCTATTACGTTGCATAACAAATAGCACTCTGACTGGTGTGGGATTGAGAATAACTGTTATCACTTACTATTTTCTATTGACAGTAACTAAAGATACATCAAAAATCATAAAGCCCCCCTCTGCTATTAGAAGACTTTGCGCTTTTATCAATATCTGATCTCTGTTATTCTGACCTAACTTCATTAATTCATCTTACTCTAATTATCACTGTCTTGCATTTCTCCCTTTCTAATCTAATTCTCAAGGATAAATTATGTAGAGGCATCTATGCTTAAAATAACTCCCTGTCTGCCTGGGGCATCCATTTCATTCTGAAAAGTGTTCAAATTAGGACAACAAAATATACTGTCACTCATCCAAAGAGAACAACATGCTTGCTATTTATCCATCATTTGTTGCTGTTTAGTAGGTAAGTCGTGTCCGACTCTTTGCAGCTCCATGGGCTGTAGCATCAGGCTCCTCTGCCCAGAGGAGATTTTGCCTGAGGTTTCCCAGGCAAGAATACTGGAGGGGGTTTCCATTTCCTTCTGCAGGGGATCTTCCTGACCCATGGATTGAACTCACCATCTCCCATGGATTGAACTTGCATCTCCTGCATGGGCAGATGGACCCTAACACTGAGCCACCAAGGAAGCCCCTTATGGGCCACTGCTTCTATTCAAGTTTCTGCAGTCGACGTGACAAAGCAGGGGTCAGTAAATATTTTCCACAAAGAGCCAGACTGAAAATACTAGTTTTGTAGACCACACTGTTGCTGCTGCAACTACTCAACTCAGCCACAGCATCACAAAAGCCGGCATAAACCACATGTAAACGAATGGACATGGCTATGTTTCAATAGGCTTTACCTACGAAAACAGTTTTTATTTCTAAAATCAGGTTTGTTCTGTAGGCTACAGTTTGACAACTCCTGTGACAGACGAAAATGGGATTTAATTTGTATTTGGATTATTTGACAGTGAGATTGCTGTTTTCCTGCACTTCATGATCACCATGGTAGACACAGGTTGGGGCAACATTATGGGAAGGTGATGATTTGGGTGGTGAACTTGCTAAACTGAAGAGACCAATCAGGTAACCAAATGAACATGTCATGCTGGCAGCTAGATATTCCAAGCTAGAGACTGAGAGAAGCCTCGGCTAGAGATAAAGAACTGTGAGTCACCAGCCTACAGATGGTCTTTATAAGCCAGGGATCTGGATAAGATCATTGAGTTTATGTAGCTAGAGGAAAGAGAGCACCCAGAGGCCTCTACCTTTTAAGAGAACTTAGAACCAACAAAGGGGAAAAAACAAAATCAATGTGGTAGAGGGGACACTAGGAGGGTGTGGTGATTGAGAAACCAAGTAATGAATGAGTTTCAAGAAAAAAAAAGAGACCAACTGGACTTGTAGCCAGACAGGACCCTAGAGCGCCTTCCCAGAACAGGCCCCACCCATGTCCTCCAGTTGCCTTTGGTCTGTAGAAAAACTTATAGTCAAAGAAAAAATTTAATTAGAGAAGTATAAAAAAATGAAGAAAGAAAACAGGCAAACAAGACAAAAATACTTTAGCCATTAAAGTCAAGAATCTTTAGTTCTTCTTCAAGAGCTATAGATAATATTTTGAGCCATGTCCTTTGAGCTGTTTTGCAGGTACTGAACCCCCCACCAGGGGTGAACTGTATAAAGTCCACACGCCTATAGACCCCAGACCTACTGGAAGCAGAAGTCTGATGATGCTGACTCCAGATTACATCACCATCAGCCAATCAGAAGAATGACCACAAGCTGATCACTCGAACACTATAAGACTCCTCACCACCGCCCCCAGGGTGGGACACACAGTCTTGAGGGCATTCGTCTGCTGTGGCCCTATTCCTTTCTCATTTCAGTTGCTCAGTCGTGTCCGGCTCTTAGGGACCCCATGGACTACAGCATGCCAGGCTTCCCTGTCCATCAGCAACTCCTAGAGCTTGCTCAAACTCATGTCCATTGAGTCAGTGATGCCACTATAGAGGCAGAATTTCAGCAAAAGGCTGAACACTGCTCACAGGTCAAGTACCATGAGAATACAGTATTCAGCAAAAGGAAGACCACCAGAGACCACCTTGATTACATGAGTTCTGGTGGCGTGGTGGGAGCAGAAACGGAGTGACTTCTGTGACCTGGAGTGACTTAGGCAGAGGTCAAACAGAGAGACTGGAGGCAAGAAGAATAAACATTCTCTGAAAGAGCATTGCTGAAAAGGGGAATAGAAAAATGGGGTATTTTGGTTTTATTTCTGATATTTTTAAAGATTTTTTAAAATGTGGGACACTTTTAAAGGCTTTACTGGATTTGTTATAATATCACTTGTTTTATATTTTGTTTTTTGGCCCCAAGGCACGTAGGAATCTTAGCTCCCTGAGTAGGGATCAAACCCGCAACCCTTGCAGTGGAAGGCAGTCTTAACCACTGGACCACTAGGGTAGTCCCCTGTTTCTGGCATTTTTAACATTCATCTTCACATACAATATCAATCAGCCACTGCAATTTCCAGCTTTGATTTTCTTCTTTGAAACATCATTCTTACTCTAGTATCACATAAAATTCAAGTGTATTATGTTTTCTACATTTAATGCATAAGCAATCTATTTTCATATATGGACTGAGTTAATGATCTAATTTTCCCCCTAAATAGCCAATTTTCCTTTCAGCATTAATTAAATAATCTATTCTTTCCCCTGCTGGTCTGAAATCCACCATTATCACATAATAAATATTTACATATACTCAAATCTTTTTATTATTTTACTTTCTGCTCTGTTTCAATTATATTTCATTTCACCAGCCACTAAATTGCTGTAGTGTTAAATTATTTTTATAACCCTTTATAACTTTTTACTGTGTAAATCTCCCTTTTGTTTTTACAACATTATATTTGGCTATTCTAGTAAGTGTAAGTTTCTATATAAACATTAGAAAAAATTTTGTCAAGTTCTAAACAGCAATTCTTTAAGGATTTTGAATGCAATAACATAAACGTGTAATCAGTTTGAGGGAGAACTAACATTTCTATGACTAAACGTCTCCATCCAGAAACAAGGTATTTTTCCAAGTATTTAAGTCTTCTTTGATATGCCTCCATGTTTTAAAGTCTTCATGGAGGCCATACATTGTTTTAAATTATCTTCAAGCCAAGTACCAGGCTTCAGAAATATTCTGTCCTATTATAATTAGAATTTTCTTTCTTCTATATAAGATAACTCAAAAAATGCTAATCTAAAAATGTTCATTTTTTCTGAAATTTATTTTGTATTTGGTTCCTCAGAACGTCTTGCTAATGCAAATGGGTTCTTCTTTGATGTTCCTGCACACATTGTTTGGAACACTAATCACACCCGTTCAGAGAACTATGTCCTTTGACTTTCAGAGCCACAACATTTTTTCATTGCTTTGAGGATTTTTCTCCACTGGCTTATCTGATGTATGTCTTTTGCCCATGGATTCTGTTCCCACCATGGCTTGCCTACATGCCTCTTCTACTTCACAAAACCTCTCACATTATCTGTCAACATGGATTCCAGCATCCATTTATTTTCTGGTTCAGGAGGCTTAGATGAGATTCATACTAACTCAATCCCCGTGTCACCCACCTTGCAGGTTTACACTGCGCTTTAGAGTCCTTGGAGAAGGACATGGCAACCCACTCCAGTGTTCTTGCCTGGAGAATCCCAGGGACGGGGTAGCCTGGTGGGCTGCCATCTATGGGGTCGCACAGAGTCAGACACGACTGAAGTGACTTAGCATTAGCATAGCATACTAACTCACGGTTAGATGGGGAAGATGACTGGGAAGTTGGTTGGACTGGGAAGCCCACTGGAATGACTGGATATCTCAGGGAGTGGACACACGTTCAATCTAAGTGACCAGGAGAATATGACAAACGCAGATTGCACCCAGGCTGCCAAGATACTGTAGGAGTCAAAGCAGTGACAGAGCTTTACAACGGAGGTTCAAATCAAGGATCAGCAGATAGGGATGCTAAGAACCAGATCCTGGATAATGGAGAAACCATCCACAGATTTGTGAGTTTCAAGATAACCACAAAGGAATTTGAATCTCAAGCATCCTTTGGTCTGAAACAGCAAGATGAATTCAACATTAACAATGCCTCCTGCCTCACATGGCTCAGCCCTGAGGGTTTTATTATTATTATTATTATTATTGTTCTTGGATTCAGGAATCAAAGTCTTAGGGAAGGCAAGTGAGGCAGAAGTCTCACAAAAAGACCAGGAATAATACAGCTTTGATTGAAGGGAGATTGCAGTTCAGGTGAACCCAAGAATCAGTGCATGCCAGGAATGGGCCAGAAGGATGATTTCAACCCCTACCATCTTCAGGGATGGGTTCCTAAAATACAGCTGAGTCATATATCCCCAGAGAACAGGCCTGAGACTGAGTAAATCTGGACAGGACCAGGCAGAAAAATATACCTCCTATTCTCAATCATGTACCCGTCTAGGTAAACGACAACAAATCCGTTCCAGCCAAATCAAAGCCCAGGCAGTAGCACTGGGGAGGCAAGCTGCACCATCACTGCTCACAATACCTTTGTCACAGCACAACTATGAATCTGTTACACCCAAACAGTGCTTGTCTGGAGATCAAGCCTTTGTCTGGAGATGCAATGGTGACATTCCATCTTCCTTTCTCTAAGTATGTATTTGTTTCCTTTGCTTCATTCATGCATTCATGCATTCATTTGGAAAATACTTATCAAGCCTACTCAATGAGGTACCTTGCTAGGTACTGAGAATACATAAAGGTATGAGACACACTGATCCTGGAGGCACCTGGCTTTCTTAAACCATGTGTGAATAGGCTAAGACTCAGCAACTCTGCGCAACTGGACAAAGAAAACAAACCAGGCAGGTACAGCCAGGGTTGACTCAAGAACTACTTAACCCTTCTGCACCTGCTACCCTTCAGAATACTTAGGAAAGACCTATATATAGAAAACTATAAAACACTGGTGAAAGAAATCAAAAAGAACACAAATAGATAGAGAAATATACCGTGTTCATGGATCGGAAGAATCAATATAGTGATAATGAGTATACTACCTAAAGCAATCTATAGATTCAATGCAATCCCTATCAAGCTACCAATGGTAT
Source organism: Capricornis sumatraensis (assembly GCF_032405125.1). Classification (NCBI taxonomy): domain Eukaryota; kingdom Metazoa; phylum Chordata; class Mammalia; order Artiodactyla; family Bovidae; genus Capricornis; species Capricornis sumatraensis. The sequence continues at coordinate 74,735,387 of NC_091083.1, forward strand.
TTTTCAGAGAACTAGAACAAATAATTTCACAATTTGTATGGAAATACAAAAACCTTGAATAGCCAAAGCAATCTTGAGAAAGAAGAATGGAACTGGAGGAATCAACCTGACTGACTTCAGGTTCTACTACAAACCCACAGTCATCAAGACAGTATGGTACTGGCACAAAGACAGACATATAGATCAATGGAACAAAATAGAAAGCCCAGAGATAAATCCATGCACCTATGGACACCTTATCTTTGACAAAGGAGGCAAGAATATACAATGGAGAAAAGACAGTCTCTTTAACAAGTGGTGCTGGGGAAACTGATCAACCACTTGTAAAATAATGAAACTAGAACACTTTCTAACACCATACACAAAAGTAAACACAAAATGGGTTAAAGATCTAAATGTAAGACCAGAAACTATTAAACTCCTAGAGGAAAACATAGGCAAAACACTCTCCAACATAAATCACAGCAAGATCCTCTATGACCCACCTCCAAGAATACTGGAAATAAAAGCAAAAATAAACAAATGGGACCTAATTAAAATTAAAAGCTTCTGCACAACAAAGGAAACTATAAGCAAGGTGAAAAGACAGCCTCCAGAGTGGGAGAAAATAATAGCAATGAAGCAACTGATAAAGAATTAATCTCAAAAATATACAAGCAACTCCTGCAGCTCAAATCCAGAAAAATAAAAGACCCAATCAAAAAGTGGGCCAAAGAACTAAACAGACATTTCTCCAAAGAAGACATACAGATGGCTAACAAACACATGAAAAGATGCTCAACATCACTCATTATCAGAGAAATGCAAATCAAAATCACAATGAGGTACCATTTCACGCCAGTCAGAATAGCTGCGATCCAAAAGTCTACAAGCAATAAATGCTGGAGAGGGTGTGGAGAAAGGGGAACCCTCTTACACTGTTCGTGGGAATGCAAACTAGTACAACCACTATGGAAAACAGTGTGGAGATTTCTTTAAAAACTGCAAATAGAACTGCCTTATGACCCAGCAATCCTACTTCTGGGCATACACACTGAGGAAACCAGAACTGAAAGAGACATGTGTACCCCAATGTCCATTGCAGCACTGTTTATAATAGCCAGGACATGGAAGCAACCCAGATGTCCATCAGCAGATGAGTGGATAAGAAAGCTGTGGTACATATATACAATGGAATATTACTCAGTCATTAAAAAGAATACATTTGAATCAGTTCTAATGAGGTGGATGAAACTGGAGCCTATTACACAGAGTGAAGTAAGCCAGAAAAAAAAAAAAACCACCAATACAGTATACTAATGCATATATATGGAATTTAGAAAGAAGGTGATGATGACCCTGTATGTGAGACAGCAAAAGAGACACAGATGTATTGAACAGTCTTTTGGACTCTGTGGGAGAGGGCGAGGGCAGGATGATATGGGAGAATGGCACTGAAACATGTAAAATATCATATGTGAAACGAATCACCAGTCCAGGTTTGATGCATGATACAGGGTGCTTGGGGCTGGTGCACTGGGATGACCCAGAGGGATGGGATGGGGAGGGAGGTGGGAAGGGGGTTCAGGATGGGGAACACATGTACAGTCATGGTGGATTCAAGTCAATGTATGGCAAAACCAATACAATATTGTAAAGTCAAATTAATTAATTAATTAATTTTTTTTAAAAAGAATACACACAGTGAAGCTTGCCTAGGCAGACAGTGACAGAAGGGACAGAGGAGACCTTTCCTAACATCTGAATGTGCCTTGCACCCATCACGGGATGCCTTGAAGCAATGGAACAGACCTACCAGAAGTATCATCCCACCTTCACTGCGCGTCTCTCCTTCCTCAAGGACCCACAGACAGAGACTCACGAGGATATTTTGCTGCTTAGGAAGCAATATAGTAGTTAATCACTGGGGGAAAGTTTCTAAAGTCTCTAAGCACTGATCATCAGCATAAACCGTGGAAGGTCTGATAAAGTTCAGATGTCACCTCCAAGCCTGCCTGCTCCCTCTCTGCCCAGAGCAGCAGCTGGGCAAGTGATCACCTTCTTTACAAGGAAGTCAATTAAATTAGATCATTTATACCAGTACCATCAACAGCAAGAGCACCATCAAAAAAAAAAAATTCTCAAGATCTTCAAATGAAAACAAGGAAATTATCTTCTGAAAAACCTAACCCCATTGCCCAGCTAAAAAGCACTCACCACTGAGACTATATGGGACAACTTGTGATGAAAAACACTTAGGGTAGAGTGCTGGCAGACACCTTGCAGAATCTTCTGGCAACTTGGAACTGGGTCTTTTGTTTGATGCTTTTCTACTCTTATGCAAACATATATCCCATAATGTACCAGACATATAAATAGGCCATTTCAGTGAATGTGGTCATTGAAAACCTTTTCCAACAAGAATATGTCATACTAGCTGTGCAAGCAGATATTCATAATCACACAGCATGGCAGAGTGAAAAATGCCAGGTCTTCTAGAAAACATGGTGTCTTGAATACCATTTCACAGATATTCCATGTCTGAAGTTAATGGAAATGAACAGAAAGTGAAAATAACAAAGAATATACAATGAAACTATGTATGCTGAAACAGAAGAGTCCTAGCTTCATGGCATAGATTTTAAGTGTCCTCTTGGTTCAAAACAAATGAAGAAGAATCCATGTCCATCTTCCCCTTCATCAAAGGGACAGTGTTATTGGAAAGGAAAAGTGTTGGATATACATGAAAATTCAATGACAACTCCCAATTTGAAAGGGATGCACTGGAAAGTATTTCCAAATCATGGGACATCTCTGCTGAGTTTATTTCCCCATTAAGAGGAATGGATTTACCTCTTTCCTCAAATCCTACCTGACAACTACCTGTCAGGCAGGAATCAGTTATCTCATACCAGGGCTCAAATGGGGGAAAAGAGGCCTAGAAAAATAAAAAACAAAAGCCCATGAAATAGAAAAACCTCTCATGAAAGTAGTTGACTCAAAAACAAATAGAAATATTACTCAGCCATAAAAATGAACAAAATTGGTTCATTTGAAGTGATGTGGATGAATGTAGAGCCTGTCATACAGAATGAAATAAGTCAGAAAGAGAAAAACAAATATCCTATATTAACACATATATATATATAATCTGGAAAAATGGTACTGATGAACCTATTTGTAGGGCAGGAACAGACACGTAGGAAAAAGACTTATGGACACAGTGCCTTGAGTGGGAAGGAAAGGGTAGGACAAACTGAGAGAATAGCATTGACATATAGACACCACCATGTATAAAGCAGATAGCTAGTGGGGACCTGGTCCATAGCATGGGGAGCTCAGCTCAGTTCTCTGCGATGACTCGGAGAGACGGGATGGGGTTTGGGAGGGAGGCTCAAGAGGGAGGGGATATATGTATACTTGTGGTTGATTCATGTTGGTGTACAACAGAAGCTAGTAAAACACTGTAAAGCAACTATACTCCAATTTTAAAAAAAAGCAAATAGCAACTTTCAGGGACCTCTTTCACCTCCAGGAGCTGGACGTCATGTAAGGCTCTGGATAAACTCAGAGACAGAGACTAGAGACTAGGCTCCCAGTGGCTTTTCCAAGTCCACATTAATCTCCTCTCTCATAAGAGAAGTCCAACTGTGCTCAAATAAACAGAGGAAGAAGCAAAAATAAAAAACAAAAACCCACACCCTTCCCAATGTGGATCAAATAACACCGTAATGGAACTGGCCCCATTTCAATATCTAGTCAGGTAGAGGAGAAAGAAAACCACATAAGATTTCAAAAAATACTGTGTCCCTCCCCAAGGTGAGTTATACACACAGTTTTTTTTTTTAAGACTGACTCTAGAAGAAGAGGTACTCAAGGATACATAGACAACTGCTTCATAATTCCAAGAAAATTAAAGAGACTGTAAACTATTTGAGACAAGCAATTAAAAGGTGAGAGAACACGACTCTGCATGTTTGGGAAGGGACTGTCCCCCATCAGTACCAGACCTGCAGTTGCTGAACATGTGCCCGCAAAGGGTGTGAATAACATACACACCATCAGGGCTGGAAGGACACGCATTTGGCCCCAGGTAATGATGGGACAGTGAAACCAAGGTCATGTATTTATTTAGTAAGCGTTAGAGCAACTCAGAACCTCAACTCTCCTCCTATAAAGCAGAGAAAAGAGAAGGGAGAGAACGAGGGGATAAGAGAGGGAGAGAGGATGGAAGATGGAAGGAGCAACTGGGGTGTGAGGGGACGAGCACTGGACTCACAGACAGAACAGCCACAGCGGATCAAGTCCGAGTGTCTATTTTCAATTCCTTGGGGGGTATGCCTAGACTTGGGATCACTGGAGTCACAAGAGTAACCCTACATTTAACTTGTTAAGGAGCTGCCAAGAAGCTTCACACTTCACAATCCCATCAACAATGAACACGGCTCCAATTTCCCAGCTCTTCCACTTTCTATTCTGAGTAACTGGATAATTCATGTCCTTTCTCTGGGTCTTAGTTAACATCTGCAAAGAGGAGGGATTAGGACTTAGTTATCCCACTTCTGCCTATGGTGTTTAACATTCACATATGCTTTCTTTTTGCCACTGCCCACACCTCATTCCAGGAGTTCCCTGACGTGGTGATGGGGCTCTGCTCCTTTTCAGAGCTGCAGTGATCTCAGTGCATGTTCCCAAGTTATAATAATGTGCTTCTGTTTCCATCCATATCTCTCAGTGTACTTTTTTTCCCTCTTGTCTATTCTTTTAACCTTTCTGCAAGCATCATCTTGTTCTGTCTGTTGGCTGTCAGCTTTTCTCTCCAAGTCTTCACAGAGTTGCCTGATTCTTGGCTATTTCTCCACCCTCAGCTCATAACTATTTTTCCCTTGAGCTCAGCGACTGCTAAGTGGTGTTTGTGAAATCCTATTAGGATAATCTCTCTCTGTCCATGTCTCCTCTTAGGTGGGCTGCCTCTGGAAACCTCAGCCGTCATCTTTGCTACAGTCTGCACACTGTAGGCTAGCTCCAGAGCCACCCAATATCATACTTATTCACAAAGGTGGTTATGCAAGGCTCTGAATCTGAGAACACCTGTAGCCCACAAGCAAAGGTTAAACTTACTGGAAACCAGTTTAGATGCCTTCTCTTGCTGGAAGTTTTTCCTGTTCACCTGAGCTGCCCCCTCTTCCTCCACAACCCTAGGAACCAGAAACCTGCCTTCTCTCTGCACTTTTTCCTTTGATGTCTGTTTTTATCATCTATCCATCTTCTCAGACTATAGGCTTCATTAAGGCAGGAGCTGGAACATCTCAGCCATAGTGGTACCCACAGTCCCTGACCTATTACCGGCCCTCAGTCCATATTTGTTGAATGAATGAGCTCCTGTTCCATACAGCTGATCACAGGTCTGCCTATCTGTCCACCCATTAGACCCAAAGCTCCCTTTGGGCAGCCTGGGATTTACTCAACATGGTAACCACTGTTAAAGAAAATTCTACTCTGACACTTGTTAAAACTGTAGGGAAGAATTTATTCAAGAGTATTGCAATAGAAAAATGGCAATGGAGAGCAAGATCAGGCTAAACTGTGAATACAGTAAAGACAGCTGGGGATTTATAGCCAAGAAGCAGAGTGAGGGGGCCAAGAGGTGAAAATTTACTAAGAGGAGACATCAAGAAGAGGGAAGAAATCTTGCTGAAGTGGCTTAATAGGGTTCTTGCCAATGGCAAGCCAGGGTGATCAGATATCAATGGTGAGGGATAAAGAACTTGATCATCAAGGGTGATCAGATATCAAGGGATGGAGGGATTCACTATACTGGCTTAGCAAGATTCTTCCTAAAATTGGGCTAGGCAGGCCGAAACAAGAAGTGGGGGATAAGGTCAAGGTATAGTTGAGAATAGGGATCAGAGGAATCTAAACTGTGGTCAAAGAGTCTTTTGTTACCCCCAGTCTACCACAAATCCTGTGCTGTGTGGCTGGTATTAACTAAATGTTCGTTGTGCTAAGCTGAGAATCCATGCTCAGAGTAGTCCTGCTTAACTCGAGCAAGGGTCCAGAGCTCTCTCTTTTTTCGCTTTTCTTGAGCTGAAACAGCAAAAGCAGGCACCCCAGTAAATGGTATCCAATGGGCTGGGAGGAAGAGAGGAAGAAAGGAAAATGCAACAGCCCAAATTAACCACAAATGCACACCATTTTCCCAGTTCCATAGCACCAACCAAGGCTTTTCCAGGGCAGTCATTTCAAATGCCTCTCACAGCCACATTGCAAAGAAGCTTATTTATTTATCTTATTGTATTACAAATGGAGAAATGGACAATCCAGGAGGTTAAGTGTCATAGGTCACACACCCACAATGTTTCACTTTACATTTATCTCTTACTATTTCCCTGGAATACAGTCTCAAAAATAAAAACGTCTAATGAAAAGATACTCACACTTTATATGCGCAGTTTATATCTCTGGCAGATATTGTCTTCCCTAAACAGTGTAATTTGCACTCATACCTGCCTGCTTCTCAGAAGTCTCACCAACAGTGAACATATGTCTAACGGATCTTATGTCATTCTCATTGATTCGGAAGAACTCTTTCAATACTAATAATATCAGTCATTTGCTTTGTGTGTGTGTGTGTATTGCAAATATCAGAACTCAGTTTGCTGTGAATCTTTTAATCTTATTTATGGTATTTAGGGACAAATACATAAATATTTTTCTGCATTGCTTCTACCTTTAATGGTAACATCAGAAAACTGTCCTACTCTCAAAGATTAAAGATGTACATATGCGTCACATGTCTTGGATGCTTTCAAATTTTTACACTTCATTGGGATGTGTTATTATCTAAAATATATTTTGGTATATAATACGAAGTAAGACCCTAACTCAATTGATCCACATCCTTCCCTGGTGAGTTATCATTATAATTTCACCATGACGTGTCTCATTAACTGGAAATGTTAACTTTATCTATAACACACACACACTCCTTTCATAAAAATATTTTCTTCCATTTACCTCTTATTGGACTGGTATATGCCATCTGGGCTTTAATGTAGTTGGTGTTGATTCCAGGATACTTTTCTAAACCTTAGAAGTAGCTGCTAAGTCCTCCCTCATTGTTCTCTTGTAATATCTGCTTCATGATCTGTGACCATTTATCTTCCCAAATAAACCTTAAAATCATTTTATAACATTTGCTTATAAATTTGTATTAGATTGAGTTGACCAACAAGTTCATTCAGGTTTTCCCCACGACATCTTACGGAAAAACCTGAAGGAACTTTTGGGCCAACTCAATAATTCATATTACATATTTCAAATTAAATTGACAAGCTTTAAAAATATCAAGTGTTCGCATCCAAGAAATAGCTTCCTTCTAAAAACTTTTTGTGGTACCTCTCAATTCCTTTGCCTTTTATATTTTGGTTGCTTTATAGAATTAATCCCTTCATATGTTTTCAAGCCGATTATTGTTAACATTTAGGAAGTAGTTGATCTTGTATATTTATTCCCTACCTAGTCACCTTACTGGGCTTTTAATGGGTTCTAATGGTTTCTCACTTATTTCTCTTGGGTTTTGGGCAGTTAATAATATCCCCTGTGAATAATAACTTCATCTCTTTTTTCCCATAATTATACTTCCAATTCTGCTACTAGAAATCCCTGTATGAATGTGACAGTGTTCACATGCATCCTTACATTTTTAGGATAAGGGTTGCTGATTTGGAATAAACATGCTCTAGCACATTAATTGGAGAAGGCAATGGCAGCCCACTCCAGTACTCTTGCCTGGAGAATCCCATGGATGGAGGAGCCTGGTGGGCTGCAGTCCATGGGGTCGCTAAGAGTCGGACATGACTGAGTGACTTCACTTTGACTTTTCACTTTCATGCATCGGAGAAGGAAATGGCCACCCACTCCAGTGTTCTTGCCTGGAGAATCCCAGGGATGGGGGAGCCTGGTGGGCTGCTGTCTATGGGGTCGCACAGAGTCGGACACGACTGAAGTGACTTAGCAGCAGCAGCAGCACATTAATAAAATCACTTTACATGCCTTTTCAGGATAACAGTTAATCTCTGTGCACTCCACCCCCCGCAGAGACCTGTCCCACCCTGCTCTGTTCTCTGAGTGTCTGATTTCTGTGACCTGCATCTTCCAGCTTCCCTCACCCTCTGCTTCTGGCTGAGTTGACCAATAGCAAGTACTGGCAGAAGACCAAAGAGTGGGAGGAATGAATTTTGGTGGTGGTCGTGTTCTCCTATAGCCTGTCAGGCTGTCTTGTAACACCATTCACAACCATTGCTCTTCAGGCCAAGGGGTAGGAACAACTCACTACAGTGGTCAAGCCCCTTCCTACAGTGGTCAGCCCCCGGGGTCGTCACCATGTCTTGTTGATTCCCTTAATCCTGTGCTCACGTCTATTTCATCAAACTCTTCATCAAGCCCTTCATATGCCACACACATCTCACCCATATCTTCCTTAATGGACTGGTAAATTAGGACTCATTATTAAGTATTTTCAAATGTCTTCACAACATCTCAAAATGGTCAAAATATCTTTCTGTGTGACATTTAATCATTCATTCATTAATTTATCTATTCAATTAAAAACCTGAGTGTCTGCTAAGTGCTAATTGCTGTTGGAGGCACCAAGATTAGGACAGGGGGAGAGAGACAGATGCCCTTGAAGTTTTGCCCTTGAAGTTCTCTTCAGAAGACAAAACCAAAAGCAATAATTTAATCATAAAATATTTAATATTACAGTAGTAACTAAGAAAGAGTGTCTGACCAAGAGTAACAGAGGGGTTGTATTTAGAAAGGAGAGAACATTTGTCACAAAAGGTGACATTTAAGTTGGGAAAGCACTGGGGAAGAGCCTTCCAGAAAGTGAGAGCAGCAGGTGCAAAGGCCCTGAGGCACGAAGGAGCCTGGTGAGGCTGATAAACCGGCAGAAGGGCCACCAGGAAAACGGATGCAGTCGAGGATACGAACGAAGAGGAAGGCAGGGGCCAGATCACTGATACCCGATAGGAATACAGTGCAAGTCACAGTGTTGGAATTTTAAGTTTTCAGTAGCCATAGTGAAAAGAAAGGTAAAAAGAAGTAGGTGAGATTTGTCTTTAAAGTGTTTTATGTAACCCAATATACCTAAGATAGTATCTTTTCAACATTTAAATAATGTAAAATATTAATAAGACTGCATGTGTGTATATATACACTTTACATATAAATTTGTATATATACACATATATATGATATACATATATAATATATACATATGTGTGTGTGTGTGTGTATATATATATGATACATTTTGAGATGTGGTATGCATTTTACAGGCTTCTGAGGTGGCTCAGATGGTAAAGAATCTGCCTGCAATGCAGGAGATCCAGGTTCAATCACTGGGTCGGGAAGAAGCGAACGGCAATCCATTCCAGTATTCTTGCCTGGAGAATTCCATGGAAGGAAGAGCCTGGCAAGCTACAGTCCATGGAGTCGCAGAGTCAGACGTGACTGAGTAACACACACAGGTGCATTTTACATCTGGAGCACATCTCAGTTTGGACCGGCCACATTTCAAGTACTCATTAGCCCCATGTGGCTGGTGGCCACTGTTTCGGCCAGCACAGGGCTAGTTCATGCCTGTCACACCTGGTGACAGTGGAAGTGGGTCAGGAGGGGCAGGACATGTGCGACCCATCTCTACTGCTACCAGCATCAAGCCTGGCACACAGTAGGTGCTCAGTGAAAGCTTGCTACACAGAGCAACAGAAAACCTGCAGAGACATGCCAGGTTCTAGAAGCAGAGAAGTGTCACTGAGAGCCCTCAGGTACCTGCTTTAGGAAGCTGGGTCTATTCTGGGTCTGGACGCTGTAGTCTGCCTGCTGGGTCTCCTACTGTGGAGGCCGCCCAGGGCCGCCTCTCCTGTGGCTGGGGCACTTGGCACAGCTGCTCCCCTAATTCAGAAAGATCACACAGCACCATATGCCAAGAGTGGGAGGGAGGGAGCCCATTAGCATTCATTGTACACAGCTTTTCATTTGGAAAAGCACCTCAAATGTGCCGATCCACATTGCTTTGCTTCATTTTTCAACATTCATGAGTGTAATTGCATTTATTTTTCTTGTCAAGACTGCAAAACAAGTGATAATTTACTATATTACAGCCCATATCGGCTGGGTTTACAGCCACAACAGTTCTAATCCACCCTAGAAGGGCTGGGTTGGGTAAGCAGGGGTGGTCTTTTTAGCAGAGAAAACTCTGTTTCTTTGCAACAGGAAGCTTGTTCATCAGGCCAGCTGTTCATCAGGTCACAATAATAGTGACAACTAACCCTTAGAGAGACACTGAACTCACGAAGCATGTTCACCTCCACTATCTTGATTGCTTTTCACTATAATACGGTGAGGCAGACATGTACTTCCATTCCTATGTCACAGAAGAAGAGACAGATTCAGAGAGGTCCTCAGTCATCCATGGTAATAGGTTGGTGAAACAGCAGAAGTGAAGCTGAAACCTGGATACACAAGACAGGAAACCCCTCGCTTTGTCTGTGGTGCCACACGGCAGTGCCTGAGCTCTGGCAAAGCCTGAAACCCTACAGTTATGCTGGCAGAAATGAAGTGGGCATGATCTTAAAATGGTTCAAATCTGACGTGCCCACAGCATCTGTGATCACTGAGATTTCCTTGAATCTACCTTGCAGAGCGCTGACTTTCAGGGTTCATATCTCTGTTGAAGGGCCCATTCTGGTACACCCCGTTTGGGACTACCTAGACATGAAAGCGGGAAAGCATGGTCCAGCCTTGTGTCTGAGGATCACTCCCTGAGGATGCTCTCATCCCCTTGAAAGCAGAAGCTGAGCCCAAGTGATGCTCAGGCTTCAGGTCATAAATACTAATGAATTATGAGTAATTTTACAACTGATCAACAGGACTCAGCCCTAGAAGCTTACAGATTTGTTAACCTCATTTCCTAAGCAAGATGAAAGAAGCAGATAGGTCAGTGATGGCAAGACCCTCATCTCGTCTTCCACCCCCTAATTATAACAAACTGGAGAAGAGAAACAAGAAGAGCTGGTGATGCCCTAAGGGATCTGAGTAAAACCTAGATAGCAGTCGCAAGTGGTTGCTTTGGCAAAGTGGGGCATCTCCTGGGGTCCAGCCCACCTCCCCAGCTCCCCGTGAGGCAGGGGAGAGGGGCTAGGGAGGAACTGCAGTGTCAGAAGATTCCAGAGCTGAAGCGGGGTCGAGAAGTGGGTCCACCTGGCCAAGGTGCTCTAGTCCACAGGGCTGGCCTTCCCCGCCCCTGTCCTGTCCCTTCCCTGCAGTCAGACCATCTTCCCCAGTGGGGTATGGCTCTCTGGACACAGGCAAATGTGCCTTCGTGAGGGCTCTCCCACCCCCAGCCAGGGGAAAATGACGAGGCCCAGCCATTCAACGACCAGGAAAGCACATTGGACAAAGGACCTCTGACAGCTTCTCTTACTACAAAGGGCCTAAAAGGGTTTCAAAGGCCAGCTGGAGTGACAGTGTCACAGCACACGCGCACACACACACACGCACACACAGAGCTCAGGCCTGATAAGACCTCAGCTGTTCCTTCAGGAAAGACAGGTTAACACCCGCCCCCCACAGTGAGCCCCAGCTGAGGCAGGACAGGCAGGAGGCACAGGGGGACACAGAGAACACTGACCACAGGCCCGTGTACCACGCATTTGTTCCCTGTTATGTTATCTCGTTTCATCTCCACATCCTCCAATCACATTACCTTTATTTTCTAGGTTAAGGAAAACCCAGAGTCATAGAAAAACTAAACAGCTTTGTTTAAGGTGTCCCTCTGGCTGGGCCATCTCTAAACTCTGTATACATTTTGAGTAGCCTTTCCAAACATCAACTATTCAGAGAATTAAGAACAGAGGTTACTGATGTTTCATTTCCAACGCAGGAAAACAGTCCTTCAATTCAAGCAAATAAGCTGTCTGTTATTATTTTCCATACTGCAAAGCCTAACTGTTTAGTCCAAAGTCTTAAAACTCGAGCTTGAAAGGCAGACATTTTGCTTGAAATGGTCAAAATTAGATAATTGTTTCATTTGTCATGGGTATTAAAAGTACTTTTTCTTAATTGCCACCTCTACACAGCAAAGAAAAATGAGATTAAATTTTCAAAGTTTGGAATGATACTAGGGGTGGCCTGGTGGCCCACAGGCTTGCATGCTCCATCTGCTCCAGCTGGCTTCCCCTAACCCTGTCTCACTTCACTTCCACGTACATTTTCGATTTTACTAGTTCCTGTTTCTTGAGCTCCTGGTAATACAACAAATTATTGTGCACCAGAACTGCCTCACAGAATGTGCATGCTGTTAAAAGTTAGAACCATGGGAGGGGGGTGACACTCAGTCAGGGCCCCTCATTGTATGCGTAAGGCCAATGGGGCTCAGTGAGGCTAAGCAACTTGCTCCAGGCCACCCAGCTAGTCACTGACACAGCAGGCCCAGAACCCAGGCCTCCTTAAACCCACAGGGCTCACAGTGCTTTGAACCAAAGCCAGTATTTCAGCCATATCTGATTTTCTGTTTCCTTTAATCCTGTTTCCAAGTAGCTCATGTTTCAATCTTCTGTAAACTTACTTACTCAATATTAAATGAAGGCTTATTGGTTGTCAGGGCTGGTTCTAAGGCCGGAGGACACAAAGCTCTGAACAGGAAAGTTGATTCTTGGCCTGATGGAGCTTATATTTGATTGAGGAAGAGAGGCGTTAAACGCAAAATTACGTGTGGCTCCACTGCATTAATCTCTCTAGATGCATAGCCTGGAGCCAGGTCTGGAGACACAAACAGAATTCTGAGACCTTGGTTGTACCCCAGGCAAAGGACAGGAAGAAGGCATAGAACCTGGAAAGAAGGGGCACCCCCAGGGCACAAGCCTGGACAAGGCTCTATCTCCTCATCAAGCTCCTGGCCCTCTGTCCATCCCCACAGCTTGGGAATTGCCAGTTCTGCTCTCTGCCTTGTCTCTCCTCATTCTCTGGGGAGACCAGACCTTGGTCCACAGGTTACCAAGCGAACCTCAGAGCACATTGCTTGCCACTGGTGGAACAGGGATTCCAACTCAGATCCCTCTGATTTCCAAGTTCATGTTCCATTCGCTTCTTCCCCATAAAATGAGCACAGAGGGCCTTCCTCACTGAGGACGCGCTGTACTGGAAACTGTGTCTTAGTGTGTTTTGCATCATTTCTACCCTTCTAAGATCTTCTGTCACCAGCAAAGCCCATTAGCAATTCTAAGGAGATAAAAATAGAATTGGGGTAATAAAATAAAGAAAGTGAAAGTCGTGCAGTCGTGTCCCACTCTGTGTGACTCCATGGACTGTAGGCCAGGCTCTTCTATCCATGGAATTCTCCAGGCCAGAATACTAGAGTAGGTAGCCATTCCCTTCTCCAGAAGATCGTCCCAACTCGGGGATAGAACCCAGGTCTCCAGCATTGCAGGAGGATTCTTTACCAACTGAGCTACCAGGGAAGCCCATAAAATGAAGTCTAACCTTCTGGGGTTTCTTTTCCTTTGCACTAGTCTAGATCACTTGCTCACGGTGGGGTACAAGCAGAGACTCTGCACTGGACCCTTCAGACCAGAGCCCCTAGAGTGAAGAGGCTGCGCCTAACAGCACATCACCTGGGTGTAGAAGCCCTGCACTCACATGGCGCGGCAATGCAAGATGGCGACGGCAGGCCGTGTGCAGAAGCACCGTGCACGACGCTTCAGTTCAGTGTGGTGGCAGTGGGCCGTGAGCAGAGATGCTGCACACGACACCTCAATTCAAGATGGTGGCAGTAGGCTGTGTGCTGTGCCCAGATCTGGAGCCACGACCAGCGCAGCTGTGCCTGACCCGCAAGAATTCCAACCCCCTCCCCACGCCTCCACTGACAAGAACCCTATAAAGCAGCCCATCTCTGGCCTTTCAGGGAGAGCACGTGCTCAAGCAGTGGTCCTCAAACTCATTGGCACCAGGGACCAGTTTCATGGAAGACAAGTTTTCCACAGATTGGCACAGGGAGGGGATGGTTTCAGGATGGTTCAAGCACATCTATTATGCATTTTATTTCTATTATTATTATATCAGCTCCACCTCAGATCATCTGGCATTAGATCCCAGAGGTTGGGGACTCCTGCTCTGGAGCATGAACTCAAAACCTCTCCATTCTTAGGTCCGAGAATAAAGCTTTCCTTTGCTTCTGAATGAAGCAGTTCTTGTTCTATTGGCTCCAACAACACCAAGCAGGAGGAACCTTCCTGGGGGCCCAGCTCAAAAGGGTCAGTAACACTTTCACACATCACTGGGGCTGGAAGCCTAGAAACCACATCTTCCTGGTAATTGTGGTAAAAACATTTCAGTTTTACCATCTTAATCATGTTTCAAGCGTGCAGTTCAATATTGTTAACTACATGCATTCTGTGGTATAATCAACCTACAGAACTTTTTCATCCTGCAAACCCCAAACTCTGAACCCAATTGGAACAGAACTTCCCACATCCCGCTCTCTGGCTTATTTCACTTAGGAGAATGTCCTCAAGATTCACCTATCTTGTAGAATGTGACAAGATTTTCCTCTTTGTTAAGACTGAACAACATTCTCTTGCACGTATAGAGGATGTTTTCTTTATCCATTCATCCAGTGATGGACATCGGAGCTGCTTTCACCTCTTTGCTACTATGAATAAAGTTTCAAGGAATATAAATGTGTCAATACTGCTTCAATTCCTTTCAGTTCTTCTGGATATATATACTCAGAAGTAGGAGTGCAGGATCATACTGTAATTTTATTTTTAACTGTTAATGAAAACTTCATACTGTTTTCCATAGCAGTTATATCGGTTTACATTCCTACCCTCAGTGCACAAGGGTTCCAATTTCTCCAAATCCTTGCCAACACTTATTATTTTCTGTTTTTTAAAAAATTACAATCACCATTATTATTACCAATATGGCCGTTCTAATGCATGTGAGATGATATATCATTGTGGTTTTCATTTGTATTTCTCTAATGGTCTACTGCACATCTTTTAATATGTCTGTTGGTTACTTCCACTTATCTTCTTTGCAGAAGTGACTGTTCAAGCCCTTTGCCCAGTTTTTCAATCATTATTTGCTTTTATATTCTTAGGTTGTAAGAGTTTTTCATCTATTCTGGATATTAATTCTCCAGCACACATAAGACCTGTAAATACTTTCTCCTACCCATAGATCATCTTTGTTTATTGCTTCCTTAGATTCACAGAGGTTTCTAAGTTCGATGCAGTCCCATTTGTCTATTTTTGCTTCTGTTAAATCTTCTTTTGGTGTTATGTCCAAAGAATCATTGCCAAGACCAATATTGTGAAGGTTTCCTCTTATGTTTCTTCCAGGATTTTCATTGTCTCAGTCTTACGTTTTCAGCTTTTTAATCTATTTCAAGTTAATTTTTAAGCATGGTAAGCACACATACATTATTATTTCTTACACATTTTTGTTGTTATGGTATAAGATAAGACTCTAGCTTCATTCTCTGGCATGCAGATATCTAGTTTTCCCAACACAATCTTTGAAGAGACTGTCCTTTCTCAATCACGTGGACTTTGCACCTTGTTGAAGACTACTTAACCATATATGTGAGGGTTTCCCAAGGTTTTATGAGACTATCTGGAGGTTTTATAATACCCAACATCAAACATCTTCCTGATTGAAATACCTAGGATGGTTTCTACTTTCCCACTTAAATCCCAACTAACAGAGTCATCGTGCTTATATGTTTCAGCAGCTATAGCTGAAAAGCCTCTTTCCGCCTATAAACCTTATTCTAACCGTGAAAACTCTCAGCACTCTTAACAAAGGGCATAGAATATTTTTTGCTTGTCTGTAGCTTTAACAAGTTGCTTCACTAATAAAGAGTAATGATCTAAAATCTGAGAAAGTGCAACTTGAGTTTCTTAATGATGAACATTCAGGTAAAAAGCAATTTTTAAAGAATTGGAACATTTGAGGAAGATTTTTAAAACAGTTTGTTTGAACAACTGCTACTTTCCAAAGCTGAAGTGTAGAGTGTTAGCACAGAGCATAGTGGGGAGACTAGAGAGATTAAGAAGAGGGTAAAAAAAGACTAGGATGTCTTTTTTAGGAAAAAAAAAGGGGGGGGGGAATTTCTGTCAATGACCAAATGTCTCACTAATCAGCAATTGTGGGAAACTTAAATCTGAAGATGTACCCATGATACTAAGGGGGCATGGAATCGATCACTACAGTTCTGTGGACCTGTCTGAGGACAGAGCAAGTACCGTCCACTTATCTGGGAGACTTATCTTCCTGAGCCCCATCTCCACACACTTATGAAGATGAATTTCTTGTCCAGGAATCACAAGTAGCTACACGACTAACAGATAGGAAGACAGCAGACAGCAGGAGGGGGCAGGGGGTGGGGAGGAGTCTCTAGGACAAAAGAATTTTTCACAGATGTTCTACTTTGTAAATGCTATCAGCTAATTCCTACATTTAAAAACGGTCTCCTTTTCTTTTTGAATCATCAATTACAAATTAAAGAATGCTAGAGTCAGAGGAAATTGACGGCCCATTCAATATGTAAGGTAAACAGGCCCAGGCAGGGACGGTGCTTGGCCCGAGGTTACACAGCATATTAATGGCAGAGCGAGGACTACAACTCAGGATTCCTTATTTTTAAACCTATTTCATAGAAAAGGATAAAACATACACAAAGGAAAAACTGTTGGCCTGCCTAGAGTCTCAACGTTAGCGGCAGAGCTGGGACAGGCACTCTGGGACATCCCCCTACCCACGTGACAGAGGGCCAGGCTAACCAGAGGCCTGCTCCCAGCCTCATCATGGTCTTGGTGGGGAAACGCAAAGAAAACAAAGGAAAAACGCACCGAAGGGGCCCCAGGGAGGCCCCAGACTACTCCTCAGTCAGGAAAACAAGGTTCAGAGGGTTAGTCAGCAAGCGAGGCACGGACAAAGTCCCATGTGAGTGTGACAAAAGGTGACGGCTTTGGTTCAGACCCCCTCTCTGCCATTTACTAACTCTGTGCCTAAGGTCAAGTTACTTAATCTCTTTGCGCCTCCATTTCCCCATGTGCAAATATGGAACAAAATGGTACTGATACTACCTAGGGTTGACATCAACCATAAAGGAGAAAAGACATTTAAAATGCCTGGCACATAATAAGTGCTCTGTAAATGCCAGCTGTTTTTATTATCGAAGGAAAACGTTCCTGTGGGTGGGCGTGCAATTGGTCCAATCAAAATCTGATAACATAGGACAGCACTGAACAACAAAAATATAATGTGAGCCATGTAGTTAACGTTAAACTTCGGAGTAGCACCGTTAAAAAGTAAAACAAATGAGTTAATTTAAATAATTATTGATCTAATCCAGTATACCGAAAATGTGTATGTGCTCAGTTGCTCAGTCATGTCCAATTCTTTGCGACCCCGTGGACTGGAACCCGCCAGGTTCCTCTGTCCGTGGGATTTTTCAGGCAAGAATATCGGAGGGGGTTACCATTTCCTCCTCCATGGGATCTTCCTGACCCAGGGATCGAACCTGTGTCTCCTGCATCTCCTGTCTTGGCAGGAGGATTTTTAATCACTGAGTCAAAACCCTGCAAAACCCTGTATGTCTAAAATACAATTGTTTTAACATGTAGTCAATATAAAAATTATAAATGAGTTTTTTTTCATTGTTTTTTTAAAATCTGGTGTGTATTTTATACATAAAGGACCAACCATATTTCAATTCCTCAGTAGCCACATGAGGCTGGTGGCCATCGTATTGGACTCTGTAGGTTCAGGATACTCCCAAGTAGGATTACAATGTACTGTTGGGTTTTCCAGATTACTGGACCCTATATTATGGAGTCACACAGCCATGTTATTTCACTAAATTACCCCAAAAAACCTACTGTGTTTATATTAAACTACAATTTTCCTTCTCTTATCAAATCTCTCATAATATATTGAACTACAAGTCAACAATTTGAACTACAATTCAAATGACTATCATTTTCAAAACATAAAGAAGGACAGTTTTCTCACTGAAGACAAGGCAATCCATATATTCAAAATGAAGGTGTTCACTTGGAGGAGGCCCGGCCTCTGGAGAAACAGCCCCATCAGATAAACAAACCAAGAAAACACTGCCCACTGCTCCAGGCTGGCATCACCATGACCTTCCTCTCGGGCTGTCTTGGGAGTGGCTGGGGTGGGAGCCGCAGGAGACTGAGGGGACACGAGGGGAGTCCAGTGAGACGTCTCTGATGCCCGAGACATCCATGATGCTCCCTTCTGACAAACCATTCAGAACAGCCTGCAGGCTGGTTACGTCTACATTCGGCAGACACTGACGGCCTCAATCAACTCAACAAGCCAGCAGGATGGCCAACTCTCGGTGACCGGACGTAGGGCTTCCCCCTCATCCTCTCAGAAAGATGACCCCACAAAAAGATTTCAGGCAACTTCAGTTTTCCGCCCGTGCATAAAGTAGCCAGATGGTATCTAAATTAGTACTATGGAGTCCTAAAGGTAACAATTTCATTACACATCCATATTTAAATCACGTTTCATATGATAACATATTACCTCAAAAATAGGTCGGGGCTCAGAGCCGACTCTAGAATCAAACTGCCTGGATTCAAAGCTCAGCTCCTCTGTTTACTATTAAGCATGAGGTGAGTTCCTCAATATTCTGGGCCTCAGTTTCCTCATGTGTAAAATATGGGTAATAACAGTAGCCAGCTCGCAGTAGTGCTGAAGTATGAAAAGAGTTAAAAACACACAAAGCCTTTAGAACATCATCCAGTAAGTGGTATACATGTATAAGCTAAAAAATTGTGGTTTATCTGTCACCAGCTCATTCCACTTCTCCATGCATGGTTCTTTCTAGCCTCACTCTGTTCTCTCTTAAAAAAAAAAAAAGTTCTTTTCTGCTTGACCTTGAGACCCTTGCAGATCTCATGGCGGGGCGGGGGCAATCCTCCACATTGCAATAACAGGCTTCCTCCTGTTCCCATAGGCTCTGTCCCCTCCTCTTGCAATAATCCTTCAAATAAAGTTTTTCTTTACTTAAGCCTAGAGATATTTGTTACTTTGACAACTGTTATTTAAAAGGCTGTGTGTTCCATAAATAACAATTTAATGTATAGCAGAGGAAACTATATTCAATATCTTGTAATAACCTATAATAGAATTGAATCTGAAGTAATATGCATGGATAACTGAATCACTTTGCTGTACACCTGAAAGTAACACGATGTTTTAAATCAATGATACTTCAATTTTAAACAAAAAGTGTGTTCCTCTGTATCTTGTAAACTAAACCAACCCAAATAGCACAAAATTTTGCTCCCAAAATAGTGGTTTATAATCCATTCCCAGATATTAATAGAAACTTTCAAACTCATCACATCTGCCAGTGACATCTCAGTTTGTCATCAGAGGAAGCACTTTTTAAGTTGAGCGGCATGGGTCTACATCACCTTAATTCATTGATACCATTTGGATACAATACTTTTTAATCCAGGTATGATGTCACAGGAAATTGAAGGTCAATGCAAGCATCTATGTGGGTATTAGAACAGATATGTTTTCCCATTTATCTGACAAAGGTTAAGTCTCATCACTGCAACGATCCCCTGTAACTTTTCCAAGCCATTCTTGGAGCTTGTCATTATTTGGTCTCTCCTTGAAAAATACTACTAAACTTGTCTTCAATTCCCTTGCCTTTTTCCCCTACCAATTCTATTCATCCCTGTAAGTATCCTAAACTAGCACTGACTGGGGTCACTGCAGGGTGACGTCATTTTCCCAATTAATTTTATAGCTCACAGAACATAAAAGAGCATCCCATAATAGGAGATGCTCTGCAAGAACTTTTCTGAGAGCTATTTGGAGGCAGAGATCTCGCCTTTTACTTGAGTATCTGAGGTGTATTTTGGCTTTTATCCTTTCTTCTCTCACTGCCATTTGCCGGGTGTCCCTTAAGCAAACTACAGTGCATCTATTCAATGGGATACCACGCAGCCCTGGAAGGTGAAAGTTAGATCTGAACACAGGGGTCTGAAAAGAGACCAGTGACCCAGCTGTGCAGAAACCAGGATCCTACCCAGGACCTGCATTCTAAAGAGGCACCAGAGTGAGGTGACTGACTGTAGGACCCACGTGGCTGGAAGCCATACTTCCTACAGGCAAACCCCGGCTCCAAAGCAAGCCTGGCAAGTCCTCTATCTTTTTGTGCCTCCAGGTCCCTCATTTCTAAAATGAAGATCATAATATCTATATCAGAGGACTGTTACCAGGATTAAATAAGCTAATGTATTTTAAGTGTTTAGGATAGTGCCTGCCACACAATAAATACTATATAAATATCACCTTCCTACTATCATTGTCACTATTATCAAATACATATATGCTCTGATTTCCTCCTCCTCCTTCTCTCCCTTTCCTTTCTCCCTCCCTCTCTTTCTTGACACACATCCATTTGTTGACAGTAATATTCGAGAGAACAAAGACAGGGGTAGAGAAAGCTCATTTATATGTACAGATTCAGCATTTCTTTAAGAATGAATATACTATATTTTATCATTAAAGAGGGGGAAATGTATTGACTCAACAGTAACTAAATGGGAACATAAGAGCTTATTGCTTTAAACCAATCAATCATAATATCAAAAGTGATTAAGGCCACCTAGAGGCCCATTCTTCCTGATCATTTTAATGTAAACATGACATTAAAAAAACAAAACAGTAGTTTCAGATTTTAGATAAGTCACATTTCTCCAACAGGGAGCCTCTTCATGGGTCATAAGCTGACCTACACATCTGTGAGAGTGGATCAGGCCCCAGAGTGAAGACAGGGTAATCCCCAGGGTGCCTTTATTTTTCCCAAGAATCAACTCCAGATCAAAGGCCTGACCAGCCAGGCCACAGCCTCAACAAGCTGAGTGGAGCTATTTGGGGTGTAAAAGCTACAGATGCGCCAGGTCCTGTGAAAATGCCAAAGAAAGAAGCAGCCTCTCATGGTTCTTTCACAAATTTTCAGACATCATTTCTCTCTTGATTTTCCTAATACGAATAATCCTAGTGGCAATTTAGTCCACACACAGACCAACTACCCTATTCTAAACCCCATGCAGGGCACAAGAAATTCAGCAATGAGAGGCAGCCCACGCCCTCAACTAGCTCACAGTCTTAGTGAGAAATCAGGGAAAATATATCATAAACTCAATCATAAAAGCACAGAGGAATTAGGGAAGACTTCCTGGAGGAGGTTACATCCTCTACCAATAAGAAGAGATGGAACAGGAGGTGCCCTTGAGCCAGAGGCCTGATGGTCTGGTCTTCAGTGTTTGTGGTCAAAAACAAGAAAAAACAATGACAATCTGTCTCAAAAACTGAATGGTCTGGAAGAATATTGGGAGTTTCATTCTGAACAGAAAGCTGAAGGATAGGTTGGAAAGGAAGCAAAAACTATGGTGGTTCTAGAGGACCAAGAAGGAGGTAGTTCAGCATCCTTTTTTAGGACAACCTCTTGTGGCCCAGCCACTGCCCCTCCATGGATACGCCCACTACACAAGCCTCTGACTGCTAACTCATCCTTCCTATTGCTGGCTGAATCCAGGTCACAAGTCCAGCCATGCCCAGGCTGCTGGGGGTGGTAAATTTCTAGCACCTTCACCTGCCAGCAACCTGCTCCACGATCCACCAAGATACCACACAATGAGAGTACCCAAGTTAGGAAGCAGGGTTGGAGGCTGGACTCGCAAAACAAAATCATGAAGGCTTCTCTCCTGTGATTACTCAGCAGAGGAAAGGTAAGAGGAGAGGCCAGGAGAGGGGGCTGAGGCTGGAGACAGACACTGGGGTCGTATCAGAAGAATATCCAGTTATTAATAAGAGCAGGTCATTTAAGATTCACTGCTACTTCCTACATCCCAGGCACTGGCATTCCACATAAGTAAAATAAGTGAAATGTAAGCTGGCACCCCAGCTTACAAGAACAGGAGTTCAGCACAGAGACGATGAAGAGGCTCGCTCTTCATCCAGTAGGGAGAGCCCATCTTGCTTTTCTAGCTAATGTCCACCTTGACTAGCCAGTGCTTGGGCTGCTCTGGCTGATTACTATTTAGAGCATAATTCCTGCTCATCCCCGGAAGGTCTCTATCCGCTGCGCTAAGAGCTGGAATGCATGGCACTCTGGCCCATTACCAGTTCCTGACTTGTATGTAGGACTTCAGAATTCACAAGCATTTTTCCCCACATCAACTCATGGGCGAATTTCCAGGATTCCACATTTGACATGTGGATGATGTTCCTCCTCCAGATCTCAAAAATAATACACAACCATTCTGCATTTGGTACACCAGGGAGTACAGAAATATGGACAGATAGATGAAAGCAGATTTGATAACTTCTGTTGGAGATGAGCTCAGAGATCTCTGTCTCTGTACAAAAACATCCACTGCAATGTGACTGAAGAGTCACATTAACTGGGAGGAACTTAAGCCTGCAAAAACAAGGTGGCTAAATCAATCACAGAACAGTCATTGGAAGAGAAGACTCTGAAGCTTTTAGAAAGCATGCTTTTGAGGAATACATAATGGCCTGGGAAAATTCTTAAAAATAGCATAACATAGAAAGATAGATATTGATGTAAGGTTGTGTGCACAGATGACTTTTGTTCTTTATAGAAATCCCTATTGTGCCTGTTCTCTACAACGAATATGCATTATTTTTGCCATCATGAATCATGACTGTTCGTAGAAATAACTTAGAAGATGTTCAGCTGATGGCAGCACCAAGTATACAATATATATTTCTCTACCCTGGGGTTGAAGCCTGGCTCCTCTTTCATATAAAATTTATGTGACCTTGGACCAATCACTTCATCACTCTGTGGCTTGGTTTTCTCAAAAATAAAGAAGAGACAATACCTCAGAATTCACAGGATGGTGACATGTTAGACGAAATGCACAGGATAATGCCTAACCCAATTCATGTTTAGAGTGATCACATAGTCAATGCCAGTTCCCTTAAAAGAGAGCAAAAGCCCCAGGACTGACGGAATTCTGGTGTGAATTCTAAATGCAGAGAAGGGGACGGGGTCAGGGTACAGATGTGTAACTGACCTAGGAATAGTTTTTCAGAGCTTCCGTAACAAATTACCACAAACCAGGAGGCTTAAGACAACAGAAACTTATTCCTTCACAGTTCTGGAGTCCAGAAGTCTGAAACCAAGGTGCTAGCAGGGACATACAACCCCCCACTCCCACCCCAAGACTCCAGGAAGGATCCTTCCTTGCCTCTTCTGGTTCCTGGGGTCTGCTGCCAATCCTTGGCTTTCCTGGGCCTGTAAATGCATCACTCCAGTCTCTGCCTCTGGCTTCACATGGCTTTCTCCCCTGTGTGGCTGTGTGCCACTTCTCCTCCACCAGAGACACTCTACGAGGGCTCAGGATAACCAGCATGACCTCATCTTTGCTGACTACATCTGCCAAGACCTTATCTCCAAATACAAGCATATTCACAGGTGCCAAGGACTGGGACTTCCACTTATCTCTTTGGGAACACAATTCAACCCATAACAGACCCCAACCTTCTCTCTATAAATATTAGCAGTTCCAGTGAACTGGCAGGAACTATAAATATTAGCATCTATTAGAGTGAACTGGCCAAGAGGCTAGTGGCATGAAGGAAAAGCCAGTACCATCCAGGATCCGTGCCTGCTTCCACGGCAGCTGATTGGTTGAAATATTCCTGTCTGTATGTTTACTCTGGATCTTTTCCAACCCCTGCCCTTTCCAATCGGATAACTAACAGTTGCTGCTGCTAAGCCGCTTCAGTCATGTCTGACTCTGTGCAACCCCACAGACGGCAACCCACCAGGCTCTCCTGTCCCTGGGATTCTCCAGGCAAGAACACTTTGTATTTCTCTGCTCTAGAGATTTGTACAGGATGGAGAGAAGAAGCTGCTTGAAGTCAAGGGTTCCTTCTTTCTTCCTTTTTTTTTTTAAGGTCTAAACTTTCTAAAGACACTATGCTGTGGGTCTCAGAAGGGCTGGCCTAAGATGAGTTGTGGCTTTGAGGGCTAGGAAGGAAAGGGAAGAAGTTCCTACACTGAAAAGAGGAAAGAGATGGATCTGTTGGTTCAAAACTGCCGAATGGTAATACTTGAGGAGGAGACAGACCCCAAAAGAGATCCTTGGTGAGATATCTGGGCCGGGTTGATTCAGGACAAGGGCTCCAAGCCTGGGGAAGCAGCAGCAGGATCACTGGATCCAGAGGGACCATAAGGAATGCGAGGGCGGGCTTCTCAGAGGAAACCACAAGGACCTGTTTAAGCCCCAGGACATTTGTAGACCCCGAGGGAAAGGGGGAGGTCAAAGAACAACTGCAAAGTAAGGCTTCATTCCTTGGAGGCTCAGGGGCACATCCAGGCTGATGCAAATGCCTCCTTTCTTGCGCACTTGGGTTTTCAGCTTGAGGTTCATTCTGACACTTAATGTCCTACAAGCATCAGAAGGAAATAGAGGGAAACCTCCCAGTCCCACTGCCTCCAAGCTTAAGCACCTCTAAAAGAGAGCTGCTGGCACTTTCCTCTTCCCTCGGCTCCCCAGAAACCCTCTGGCCGGGCCCAAGGCTGGACCTCACTGCCAACATGTGGAAACTCATGCCAAAGTTGGGGGTGGCACAGCTGGGAATCAGAGGCAGTTCCAGTTAGTTCCCTGGGCAAGATGGAAGCTTAGATGGAGAGTCTGAGGGTGCAGTAACACCCACTGTCTGTAACAGACCCTGCAAAGACGAGGTGGGGACAAAACCAGATGTGAAGCCTGGAATGCTAGCCTGAGGGTTTTTCTCAAGGAAGGGGATGAGGAAAGAGAAAGACAGATGCTGAGTGCGGACTGAATTAACAGAGAAGATGGAGGAGGCGACCTCCCTCTGGGTAGCATGTATCCTGGGTATGGAAAAGCCTCTCTGGGCCCATCGGGGCCCACAGCAGACCTCCTGCTAGAAGGGTCACCTGTGCAAATCAGCATCTAGGGGCAGGTGAGCTTGAAGGAAGGGACAAGGTTCCAAGGTGGACTTTGACAGTCTCAGGCCCTGTAACAAGCAGAAAAGAACTTAAGGAAAGCAGCACCAATGCAGCCTACTATGTGCCGATACTCATACAGACACCAGTCCACTTAACTCTCACGCTGGTTCCCACGTTAATAATGAAGAAATCGAGGCAGAGGGATGGAGGCCCAGTGTCAGCAGGCTACAGTGCAGGACTGGAAGAAGCTGGCCCATAACAAGCCTATGATGAGGACTTTGAAAGCGGAGAACAGGATGCTATAAGACAGAACTTCAAGGGGGTCTCTCATCAGACAGACCAAGGAGAAGGGGTGATGCTGAGACCTGATGGAACCAGGCAAGTGAAGAGCAGACAACCATTGCAGGGAGAGGGCACAACACACGCAAGGGCCCTGAATCAGGAGCTGAAAACAAGCCAGTGTGTCTGGAGCATTTTGAGAGAGCAGGAGAGGGCCTCAGAAGAGACACTAGGTCATCCAGGACTTTGCACGCATGGTGAAGAGTTCAGGTCATCCTATGTGCCAGGGAAGCGCCCAAGGGGCATGGGCGGACTG
Source organism: Capricornis sumatraensis (assembly GCF_032405125.1). NCBI lineage: Eukaryota > Metazoa > Chordata > Mammalia > Artiodactyla > Bovidae > Capricornis > Capricornis sumatraensis. The sequence continues at coordinate 74,761,039 of NC_091083.1, forward strand.
ACCCAGAGCCTAGCACAGAGCCTGACCCACAGAAGGGGCTCAGTGAAAGCTTGTGGGACATCTGAATACTGGCATCATATTAGATTTCCAAGAGGATGGAAACTGCCGGCTGTACCCAAGGAAGAGGAAGATCTCTGTCTTTGCCCAAGAGAAAAACAAACAATTTCACCTAATCCAAATTCACTTTCATGCCTCTCTGCCTAAGAAGCACGCAGAGCTGCTGAAATCCACAGGCGCATCATGACAGAATAATTTCAGTGATCATTATCAAATGCCTCTATTTAGAACAGCTCAAAAGTTTGTATTAGCACACTCCAATATTTATGAAACGCCACTGTGCCATAATGAGGGGCTGAGAAAATGAAGATCAGAAGCAAGGCTTGTTCCTTCCAGGAGCGAGAGCGTCGTGGCGGGGAAAGCAGCAGTGCCCCTCGGCTGGGGGGAACCTTGCTTTCCTGATCTATAGAATGGAAGGATGATAGCAAAGACTTTAAATGTGTGATCAGTTAAGGAAAGGCCCAAAGGCATGTAAGAATGCTTATCATTCATTCCTGCATCAAAGAAACACTTGATAAAGACTATTTGCCCATCCATCCATGCATGCATCCAATAAAATTGTATTTCATACATACTGTGTATGATGCGTTGACTTAAACACTAAAAATAAAGCCAGGAAGAAGACTGTCATGGTCCTTGCTGACATGGAACTTCTCATTTGGGGATACAACATACACTGAACAGGTACATCAGTGATGCATGTTTTGAGGAAAAGTATAAGGTGCAATGGGGAACATTTACAGAAGGAGGTGACCCAGCCTGGAGCATCTAGGGAGCACCAGCCTAAGGAAGTGATGCAAGAGCGGAGATACAAAGAGGAAGACCAAGAGAACAGGGGCAGGCAAACGTTGTACGAAGGGTGCCAATTTTATGTGAGTTCCTGAGGCAGAAAAGGGTCTGGAACATTCTCAATCAATCAGTTCAGTCGCTCAGTTGTGTCCGACTCTCTCCGACCCCATGGACTGCAGCACACCAGCCTTCACTGTCCATCAACAACTCCCAGAGCTTGCTCAAATTCATGCCCATGAAGTCGGTGATGCCATCCAACCATCTCATCCTCTGTCGTCCCTTTCTCCTTCTGCCTTCAATCTTGCCCGCATCAAGGTCTTTTCAAATGAGTCAGTTCATTACATCAGGTGGCCAAAGTATTGGAGTTTCAGCGGCAACATTAGTACTTCCAATGAATATTCAGGAATGATTTCCTTTAGGATGGACTGGTTGGATCTCCTTGCAGTCCAAGGGACTCTCAAGAGTCTTCTCCATTACCACAGTTTAAAAGCATCAATTCTTCGGTACTCAGCTTTCTTTATAGTCCAACTCTCACATCCATACGTGACTACTGGAAAAACCGTAGCTTTGACTAGATGGACCTTTGTTGACAAAGTAGTATCTCTGCTTTTTAACATGCTGTCTAGTTTGGTCATAGCTTTTCTCCCAAGGAGCAAGAATCTTTTAATTTCATGGCTGCAGTCACCATTTGGGAGCCTCCAAAATAAAGTCTCTCATTGTTTCCATTGCTTCCCCATCTATTTGCATGAAGTGATGGGACCAGATGTCATGATCTTAGCTTTCTGAATGTTGAGTTTCAAATCAACTTTTTCACTCTCCTCTTTCACTTTCATCAAGAGGCTTTTTTGTTCTTCTTCGGTTTCTGCCATAAGGGTGGTACCATCTGCATATCTGAGGTTATTGATATTTCTCCCAGCAATCTTGATTCCAGCTTGTACTTCATCCAGCCCAGCATTGTGCATGATGTACTGTGCATATAAGTTAAATAAGCAGGGTGACAATATAGAGCCTCGATGTACTCCTTTCCCAATTTGAAACCAGTCTGTTGTTCCATGTCCAGTTTTAACTGTTGCTTTTTGACCTCTGTACAGATTTCTCAGGAGGCAGGTTAGGTGGTCTGGTATTCCCATCTCTTGAAGAATTGTCCACAGTTTGTTGTGATCCACACAGTCAAAGGCTTTGGCATAAGCAATAAAGCAGAAGTAGATGTTTTTCTGGAACTCTCTTGCTTTTCAATGATCCAGCAGATGTTGGTAATTTGATCTCTGGTTCCTCTGCCTTTTCTAAATCAAGCTTGAACATCTGGAAGTTCATGGTTCATGTACTGCTGAAGCCTGGCTTGGAAAATTTTGAGCATTACTTTGCTAGTGTGTGAGATGAGTGCAATTGTGCAGTAGTCTGAACATTCTTTGGCATTGCCTTTCTTTGGGATTGGAATGAAAACTGACCTTTTTCAGTCCTGTGGCCACTGCTGAGTTTTTCAAATTTGCTGGCATATTGAGTGCAGCACTTTAACAGCATCATCTTTAGGATTAGAAATAGTTCAACTGGAATTCCATCACCTCCACTAGCTTTGTTCACAGCTATGCTTCCTAGGGCCCATTTGACTTTGCATTCCAGGATGTCTGGCTCTAGGTGAGTGATCATACCATCATGATTATCTGGGTCATCATGATCTTTTTTGTATAGTTCTTCTGTGTATTCTTGCCACCTCTTCTTAATATCTTCTGCTTCTGTTAGGTCCATACCATTTTTATCCTTTATTGAGCCCATATTTGTGTGAAATGTTCCTTTGGTATCTCTAATTTTCTTGAATTGATCTCTAGTCTTTCCCATTCTATTCTTTTCCTCTATTTCTTTGCACTGATCACTGAGGAAGGCTTTCTTATCTCTCCATGGTATTCTTTGGAACTCTGCATTCAGATGCTTATATCTTTCCTTTTCTCCTTTGCTTTTTGCTTCTCTTCTTTTCTCAGCTATTTGTAAGGCCTCAGACAACTATTTTGCCTTTTTGCATTCTTTTCCATGGGGATGGTCTTGATCACTGCCTCCTGTACAATGTCATGAACCTCTGTGCATAGTTCTTCAGGCACTGTCTATCAGATCTAATCCCTCACATCTATTTCTCATTTCCACTGTATAATCATAAGATCTGATTTAGGTCATACCTGAATGGCCTAGCGGTTTTTCTGACTTTCTTCAATGTAAGTCTGAATCTGGCAATAAGGAGTTCATGATCTGAGCCACAGTCAGCTCCCGGTCTTGTTTTTGCTGACTGTATAGAGCTTTTCCATCTTTGGCTGCAAAGAATATAATCAATCTGATTTCGGTGTTGACCATCTAGTGATGTCCACGTGCAGTCTTCTCTTGTGTTGTTGGAAGAGGGTGTTTGCTATGATCAGTGGGTTCTCTTGGCAAAACTCTGTTAGCCTTTGCCTTGTTTCATTTTGTACTCCAAGGCCAAATTTGCCTGTTACCTCAGGCATCTCTTGACTTCCTACTTTTGCATTCCAGTCCCCTATAATGCAAAGGACGTCTTTTTTGGGTGTTAGTTCTAGAAGGTCTTGTAGGTCTTCACAGACCCGTTCAACTTCAGCTTCTTCAGCATTAGTGACTGGAGCATAGACTTGGATTACTGTGAAATTGAACGTTTTGCCTTGGAAATGAACAGAGATCATTCTGTCGTCTTCGAGACTGCACCCAAGTACTGCATTTCGACTCTTTTGCTGACTATGAGGGCTCCTCCATTTCTTCTAAGGGATTCTTGCCCACAGTAGTAGATAGAATGGTCATCTGAGTTAAATTCGCCCATTCCAGTCCATTTTAGTTCACTGATTCCAAAAATGTTGATGTTCATTCTTGCCATCTCCTATTTGACCACTTCCAATTTACCATGTTTCACGGACCTAACATTCCAGGTTCCTATGCAATGTTGCTCTCTACAGCATCAGACTTTACTTCCATCACCAGTCATATCCACACCTGGGCGTTATTTTCTCTTTGGCTCCGTCTCTTCCTTCTTTCTGGTGTTATTTCTCCACTCTTCTCCAGTAGCATATCAGGCACCTACCAACCTGGGCAGTTCATCTTTCAGTGGCATATAAGTGATAAAATCCAGGGTGAAGTGAGCACAGGTGAGATCATGATATGGGGAGGCTGGACCAGGCCTGCAGGGCCTCAGAGGCCACTGCTGGGCATTAGTCTTCTCTCCTCAGAGCAAGAGGAAAGCTTCAAAAAGATTCCAGGCAGAGGCTGGGTGGGGGCAATGAAAGGAAGAGGTAAGGTAAACAGGCCAATATTCTAGAACAATCTCTGGCTTCTGTGCAGAGAGTGGATTAAAGTCAGAAGAGGAAGCCATTAATGCATGTATGTGGAATCTAGGAAAATAGTAGTGATGATCCTATTTGCAAAGCAGACATAGAGACACAGACCTGGGAACAAATGTATGGACACCAAGGGGTGAAAAATGGAGGGTGGGAGGAACTGGGAGTTGAGACTGATGTATAAACACTATTGATACCATGTATAAAGCAGACAACTAACGAGAGCATACTGTGTGGCGCAGGGAACTCTGCTCAGTGCTCTTCAGTGGCCTGAAGGGGGAGGAATCCAACAGAGGGGACATACGCACATGCAGGGCTGACTTATTTCACTGCAGAGTGGAGACCAACACAATACTGTAAAGCAACTATGCTCCAATAAAGTTAATTTTCTAAAAAAGAGGAAGCTGAAAAGCCTGTGTGAAAGTCTACCTGTGACCCAGGCGAGGGTGGATAGCATGGCATGGCACCAGGGCAGTGGCGGCAGAGGTGGAGAGACGTGAGCAGACCTGAGATGGGCTCAGGGGCTGAAGGGGTAGGATGGAGTGATTGACAAGGAGAGGGAGGCGGAGAGAGGGAAGAGAGAAGTGTGACCCCTGGGTTTCTGAATCAGCACCAGAGTGATGAAGTGGCCTTTTGAGACAAGGAGCGCTAAAGCGTGAGTAGATGGAGAAGAATCAAGAGTTCAATTTGGGAGATGTTGAGTCTGGAGAGCCTGCATGACCCTACAGGGCATCTAGTGGTCTAAGGATGAGCCAGAAGAGGCCGCATGTGTGCAAATACACACACAACACATACACACATACGGCACATACACACGTGCACTGTAAGGTCTGGGGGCTTCCCTGGTGGGTAAGACAGTAAAGAATCTGCTTGCAATTCAGGAGACCTGGGATCGACCCCTGGACCAGGAAGACCCCCTGGAGAGGTGAATGCCTACCCACTCCAGTATTTTTACCTGGAGAATCCCACGGACAGAGAAGCCTGGTGGACTACAGCCCATCCAGTAGCAAAGAGTCAGACAAGACTGAGCGATTAACACTTTAACTTTTCATAAGATCTGAATTTATTTGGCCAACATCAATGATGGCCACACAGAGCACAGAAGACATGGTAAGTAACCTTCAGCACAGGCATGCTACACTCCTGGTGTTTCTAATGGAAAGAGTGATTCTATTACATAAACGAAGACATTTCTGAGAGTAAAAGTCCGCATTTTAAAAAATTATGATGGGACAACAGGCCTAGAGGTGGTCCCATGGTCACCTTACTAACCAGCTTGTGTAGTTTTGGCCATTCTGCTCATGTAAAGTAGGATCCTACCGTATCTGAAAAGCTCAGTTTTGTACCATGTCACAGCTTTATGATACCTAGGGGGCTATGGCTACATGCAGGAGAAAGATACACAAGCAGTTGATGTCCTCAGTAGGAAAGGTAGAGCCAAGATACAAGCCTCCTGCTTTGGAGCCAAGCTCAGAGTCAGTATGGTCACACTGGTCACACCCTCAGCTGGACATCTCTGATCACCCTTTCACCCGCACCTGGACACCTCTGCATACTTTTCTGTCTCCAGCTTAATGACATGCTGGCAAAGCTGTCTCTCAGAGCAGCTGAGAAGACAAGGCAGCTGTGCAGTGGGTCACATACATCAAGTTTCTAAGGGATGTCTGATGGCAACTGAAGTTCGGTGGAGAGTTGAGGCCATTCATGGTGTGATGGTTAATACTGTGTGTCAACTTGACTGGGCTAAGAGATGTCCCAATAGCTGGTATGGCATTATTTCTGGGTGTGTCTAAGACAGGGTTTCCAGAATTGATTAGCATTTGAGTTGGAGACCTGAGTAAAGCAAACAGCAAGCCCCAGTGTAGATGAGCATCATCCAATCCTCTGAAGGCCCGACTAGAACAAAAGCATTTCCTCCGGCACACCTTCCCTGGAATACACTGGCTATAATTCTCAAAGGCCTGCTTCATGCAGGTATTCATCAGGAATGTATACTAGGCCTTCAGTCCCCTTGGTAAAGAATATATTTGTCATTCAGGGTGTTGGGACATCAACTTTACCAGTAATAGTTGGATTGTAGAAGTCGCCCTGTATATTTATTTACAAGCTGTGTCTGTGTAGTCCAGGAGGAAAGAAATGACCCCAAATTATGGAGAAGTGCTCCTCCCCTAAGGTCCCATTACTCTCAGACTCCCAGACAAAATTCAGGGATGCCCCACTTGTAGCTAAAGTTCAAAATCTCAAAGGTCAAAGAAATCTAAAAGTTTCCTGAATCCAGATGACACTTGTACCATACCCTTAAGAATACACTTAGCCTTGGTTTGCATACCTCTGGGGGTGATGAACTTACTACCAACAGAGTTACCTACTGCCCTCCCCAACAGCTCAACCCAGAATAAAATTCTTCTCCATGAGTCACTGTAAAAGCTACCACCCCCATCAGAGCCTCAAGCACAGTTGGTCACGTACCTGTAGGTACCGCTGGGTCCAGCATTGGTTTCTCCCATGTGTTAATCTGCTCCCAGGTAAACCCACTGGTCCCCAGGGCCACGCTATAACCACAGTTGCTGTAGTGCTCATCAAAGGAACAGCCACCTGCAGACAAAAGAGACATGGGTAAGTATATCCTTATGTCTGAGGCTTGGTTCGTTACCCCCCATCTCAGTGGCTCTTCATTTACAGCTTTGAATTTTAAACTCTGGAGGAGATTTTCTTTTCCTAAAGGCAAGCAAATCGGAATTTTTTATATTTGCTTTGGTGCTCTAAGGAAAGACAGTGGCATCTGCAAGCCCCCTATTTAAAAAAGTTAATAAGGCTAGTTACATTGATTTCAATCTTCCTTCCTGAGAAAGTAAACAGCAACGTCCCCATCTAAGTAGAAAAAATTAATGCCAGGGCATGCCTCTGTAATTGCTTCCTCCAACGTGGAGAGATGCTGCGAGGCAGCGGGCGGAGCACCAGCTTCAGAGTCCTGCAAAGCGAGACACGGATCTCAGCTTTGCAAAGCCGGGTCAGCCGGGACCAGATGCTTCACCATCTGTGTCTCAGTTTCCTTACCTGGAATACGGAGGGGAAGATCCACTTGGCAGAAATATCAGGAGGATAAAATGGAGTAATATAGAAAAAGTAACTGGCACAGCAAAAATTCTCAGCACCTACTTCCCTCCCTATAAGAGCAGTTTTCATGGAGTAAAAATCAAATTTGTAGAGAATTAGACAATTGTGCCCCAGGAAGATAATGAAGTCAAGGCTGTCAGTATTTAAAGCTTCTCCCTAAAAGTCCAAGCCATCCACCACCAGCACTTTACAATGAGTTGTGTAAACTGGATTGAGCACACGCTCTGGGCTCTAAGTTCCCTCCAGGTGACACTGAGAGACGTGATGTATAGAACAGGCGCTGCAACCAGGAAATGCTGGTCTGAACAGAGAAGCAAAAGGTGACTATATTCTGGGATGGGAGGTAGAAGGGGAGAAATAATCAGGCCTTTGAAGTTTAGGAGCACCTCCACCAGCACAGAGCAGGAGAAAGAGCACTCCAGGGTGAGCTGGCAGGATGTGCAGAGAAGGAGAGACCACCAGGACTGAGCTTTACGTGCTGGTCCACATTTCCAGTGCCTTCTTGTCTCCTGGCTGCTCAGACCTCATCACACCATCACCTCCCTTCCTTGAACAGCCACTGGTTCCCCTATCACACATCCAAACCACATCTGTGGTTCTGATCCACATACAGAAACCATCCCTGAACAACCCCTGCCTGTGTCTGCAGCCTCATGTAATACCACTCCCCCTTCTCCATCAGCAACAAAGGTCAAAACCCTTCTTCTGTACCCAGACCTGGGGTTTCCTCTGCTTAATGGTGGTGGGAGGCCTGTTGACAGATCTGATACAGAATATAGCCACAACACTGCTAAAGTAAACCTACGAGGGCAAAGCTCTCTCCACGCCCTTTCTTTCTGAGTATGGAAACCTGGAAGAGTCAGTCTTTAGCAGCCCCAACGAGTCGGGCTGGACAAAGGAGGGCTGAATCTATTCTGGCAGTGCAAGTCTGGGGCTTGAGTTCAGGGTTTTAAATAGCTCTGCACTAGACAGCAACAGGAATTTGCAGTATAGACACCTAGAGAGAGAACGAAAAGAGAGGGAGAGAGAGGTCCAAGAAACATAATGTAAAGCGGACACCTACAGAAGGTGAGAGACCATGAGAAATTTCCTGTGATGGGAAATGACTGATGCACTGGTAGAAACTAAAATTTCTGTCTGCTTCCATGTCTTCATTCTTTCTTTCACAATTATTTAATCGCGCTTTTAGGGTAGATGGAGCAGAGAACGAGGTGCTATCTATACAGTGGTTTATAAGAGGCATGCCATCACTAGAAAGAATGAGTGAGGCAGACAGTAAATAAGCAAACTAGTAAGAAACTGCATTTCCAAATGTGCTATGAAGGCTGGCATTGGGTTGCCTGAGGGGATCCCAGGTTGGTGTGGTCCAGGAAGCCTTTCTGACCATGGATTGGCAACAGTTCCCTGTCCTGTAGTGTCAAGCCCCTCCGAGCCCTCAGTGAGAGCTGGCTACAAGCAGCAGCCGTGTCACTGTGCTTTGGGGAGCTGAGGGAAGAATGGATGGACCATGTGGATGCATATGGGTCAACAGACAAAGACGGAAGTCTTAAGAGATAACAGGAAAGGTCAGGGGCAGACAGCAGAGGAGACTGCACCCCAGACAGTGTGAAGAAGGGTGACCTCTGAAAGGCAAGGACAGGGCCGGTCAACCAGCTTCCACTAGGCAATAAGCTTTAGACTGGCTGGGAAATGGCGCTGGCAGAGAGGAGGGGCTGAAGAAGTATCTGTTGACTAAATAAACCAGTGGGCTTCCCTGGTGGCTCAATGGTAAAGAAACCACCTGCCAGGGCAGAAGATGTGGGTTCGATCCCTGGTTCAGGAAGATCCCCTGGAGGAGGGCATGGCAACCCACTCGAGCCTTCTTGCCTGGAGAATCCCATGGGCAGAGAAGCCTGCGGGGCTACAGTCCATGGGGTCCCAAAAGAGTTAGACACAACTTAGCAACTAAACAACAACAAATGAACCAAAACAAATCTGTTTTAATAAATAAAAAATTTTAAAAAGGAGGTACAATCTGTTTGATAAGTTAACCTTAAAAAATGCATTGCAATAGACATTAGGTACAGACAAACACTGTTCAATCCCACTTATACGAGGTACCTGGTGGTGGTGGTGGTTTCGTCGCTAAGTTCTATCAGACTGTTTTATACGAGGTACTAAGAAGCATCAAATTCATAGGGTCAGAAAGTACACGGGTAGATGCCAAGGGCCGGGGGGGTAGGGAGGATGGGGACAAGGTTTCAGTTTAGGAAGATGAACACTTAAGGTGATGGATGATGGTGAGGGTTACAGAACAGTGTGAATGTCCTTAGTGCCACTGAAGTGTACGGTTACATACGGTTGAAATAGGATTTTTTATATTATGTGACTTTTACCACAATAAAGAACATTTTTTAAAACTGTGAGTGGGATACCAGACAGACCCCAAGTTACATTTCAGGAACAGTGAGCCGATAACAGTCCCCATACTCCACCTGCTCTTTCTGGTCTCACACTCACCACTTCTACCTAGAAAGCTCCTTCCCCATGCTGCCTGTCTGCCAAATTCCAAACTAGCCTCTCCAAACCACTCCCTCTATAGACCTCAGCTGACCAAAACAGCAGAGTGAATGCCACAGATATGAGACCCAACACACTCCATTTGAAACCTAGAAAAGGGTAGCAGCAACAGTTCCAACTGCTCAGGAAGGGCCGCCTTCTCCCATCCTTACACCACTCCTGCCTCACCGAAGTCCAGCCTGTGGGAGATAAATGAACTAAGTCAATGCCACCAACAGCATCCAGATCCCGACGTGCTTGAATGGCAAGTGGAGGAGCCTGCAGCATCTCAAGCGTTCACTGGAAGAGCTGACTGATCATCCTAAACGGAGATCAGCCTCCAGGTCTTTAGAGGAACATACAGCCAAGATGATAGTAGGCCTATGGAAAACTGTTGAGATCATCTCTCTTAGACACATGAGAACTCTACATTTCCAGGCCACTTTGCATGTGGGGAAGACAACGTGGTAAACCCTGGAAATGTATCATAAAGTGATCTCCACATGTGCAACACTAGTCCACAAAAGTAATCTCTTCCCAACAATCCTTCTCACCTGCCCTACTGCAAAGACTTTCTAAGGTGTACTTAAAGACAGTGGCATCTAAGAAAGAGAGATGTCTAGATCCCTGAGACACTCACTGAAAGAGAGTCACCCAGTCACCTGACCAATAATACTGTCGTTCAACACATCAGGCACAAAATGCCAACTTTTCTAGTCTTAATGCCACTGACATCTTAGGGTTTAGTCGTTACCATAGCGGAGCCTTGCATATGCTGACTAATCTAAGAAGCGTGCTCTGTTGAGCATTTGCTCTGTGTCAGGTTATATACTAGGCACTAATCACAGAAAACTGCTGAGGTCATGTTTGTTTTCACTTAATCCTCATGACTTTGTGAAGTAAGTTTTTTAATCCTTACTTTAAGTGTAAAGTAACTGATGCATTAAGGGGTTAAACAACCTGCCGAGGTCACAACTCTAGTCCAGCCACAGATGATGGACAAACACAGAAGCAGGAAATACAGCAAGAGATAGCAAAAAGCAAACTGAAGGCAGGAGAAGACAGACAGGAAGGACAGAAGGAGAGAGTTACAACTCCACACCGCCATTTCCTACAAGTCCGCCTGCTGAAAGGGAGTCACCTATTTGACTCTGAGCTTCCAGATGCCAGCAGAAAAAGGACAATCTGCTCAGTTACTGGATACTCTGTGTTCAGACAATAAAAGCCAAATAGCTCTGGTAAATTACAATCATTCCAGGTGCTTAGATCACACAAGAACTTCTCCACAGGGGTACTGGTAACAGAAATCAACCATCCCACAATGCACAATATCTGAAACAACATCCATGCAAGAGGTGCGTGGTCAATTTCATGAGAGTATTTCTCATAATCACTCTCAATATAAACTGATAGCATCAACCAAACATACAATTCAGGAAAAGCAACTCACTGGAACCCAATATGGTACAATCTAGAGACTAGTTCCCTGTCGGCCTGACTTGACCCAGAGATAAGTTTTGAAAGCTGTTCGGGAGGGGAAAACACATTTGATTCGTGTTTTGTAAGCAATTCTCCCTGGATTTTCTTTCTCCCAGACAACACACTGAGAAATAAGAGTGGTTATGCGCTTCAGATTATACACTCTGGCAGCAGTCTACACTGCCAGGGGGTACAGCCTTTTCAGCTAACCTCCTTTCTTCCTTATCGGGCCTTCACTTTCTGGTGTGCAAAATGGATCACAAAGGAGGCTTCCAGTGGTCAAAGTTAAGAGTTCCAAAGACTCAGAGAGAGCCAGAAATTCTCAGGAGCCACAGAGATGTGAGCCGTTTCACCAGCACCAGGACTGGCTACTGAGAACCCCTGGTAAGGAGGAGAAGGGAAAGAAGGCTAGCCTTCCACGGGTCCTCAGCATGGAGTATTCAGACCCATGATCCTAAGTCTTATTGCAGCTCCTCCTGGTCTTTCACAAATTATATTTACCTCTCTCGGTGGAATTCCTTGGCACCATAACACCTGCTGAAGACGCTCCAGACCACGGATGTCTGTGGCAGGCTACTTGGGGAAGGCTTACAACTGGAGAGATTCCCAAAAGACAGCCATCTGGATGCTCAGCTCACTCCGTTTTAAAGCGGCCCCACTCAACTGATGTCAACCCCATCACCATCAATTTGGAAGAAAACAAAAGTCTCCTAAACCTACACTCACCCCTAGAACTGGGCTCAGCCTCCAAAGCACATGTCCCAGTTGGGAGAAGACCCAAATAACTGTGGACACGGCCATAAGCTGAGGACTCAGCAGTATCTCCCTACATCGGGACAGAGAAGCTATTTCCCTGGACAGGTTGAGGTCAAAATGTAGCAAAGGCCCCAGATGCTCTGACGTGAGTCAGGCATAAAAAGTCAACAGAGAAATGGAAAACGGTAGCAAGGAAATTGGATTTTGAAAATCCATTTGGGTTTGGTAATGTATAGCATATCAGCATCTGTAAGGGAAGTAAAAATAGTGCAGGATACATACTTTAAGATATATTAAAGCATAAATAAAGTTTATAGTGCCAATCAGGATTTTTTTTTAAACATGAGCTCCTCTTTTGAAAATGAGAGGAACAGAAATTCAATAAAAATATAAATGTGTCTGCCTCTGCATTTCTCAGATATGATCCTATGTATTCTTGAACAGAATTGAGTTCAGAAGAGAAACTACAGGTTTCCAGGGCTTCTGCTCCGTGCGAGGCACTGTACTTGAGCTATGTTAAGTATGTATATAAATATATGCACATTTTTTAATACTTTTATATGTATGTTTGTGCATGGAAGTGGGCTTCCCAGATGGTGCAGTGGTAAAGAATCTGCCTGCCAATGCAGAAGATGCAAGAGGGTTTGAACCCTGGGTCGGGAAGATCCCCTGGAGGAGGAAAGGGCAACCCACTCCAGTATTAGTCTGGAACATTCCATGGACAGAGGAGCCTGGCAGGTTACAGTCACAAAGTGGGTCATGGGGTCACAAAGAGTTGGACATGACAGAGCTTGCACACACACACGCATGAAAGTTAAGTCTTACCAACCCCACTCCCTAAGACAAGGGTCAACCAGCTTTTTCTATAGATGGTCAGACAGTAAAGATGTTCACCTTACAGGTGTATTGGTTTTTTCTTGCTACCAACATGTTATCACAAACTCAAAACAACACCCATTGCTTTTTTTATCTCCTGGTTTCCACAGATAAGAAGTGAAGGCCAGGTTGCACCTTATCAGAGCCTCACAAGGCTGAGGTCATGGTAACAGGAGACCCGATTTCCTTTCTGGAGTCCAGGTCAACTTTTGCAGGGTGTTTGGCAGAATTCAGTTCCTTGTAATAATTTTAGCATCAGGGCTTCTAGAGAAGAGTATGGCTACCCACTTCAGTACTCCTGCCTGGAGAAGCCCATGGACAGAGGAACCTGTTGGGCTACGGGGGTTGCAAAGAGTCCGAATGACTGAATGACTAACACTTTCACTCCTGCCCTCTGGGGGTCATCATGTAAGTGGCTCTCAGTTCCTAGAAGCCACCCACAGTTCCTGCCATAAATCCTCTCTACTCTTTTCCTGAGCAAGGCTCCATCCTATTTCAGGGCTCATCTGATTCAGTCAGGCCCACCCAAACAGGATCATCTCCTTTTTTATTAAAGTCAGCCAGCTTGGGACCTTAATTATATCTGTGAAATCCCTTCACCTTGGTCACTAACGTAACCTAATCATAAGAGTGAGATCTGGGACTTCCCTGGAGGTCCAGTGGTTCACTCTGCCTTCCAATGCAGGGGGTGCAGCTTCGATCCTAGATTGGGAAGCTAAGACCCCTCATGCCTTCCAGCCAAACACCCAAAATATGAAACAGAAGCAATATTATCACAAATTCAATAAAGACTCTAAAAATGATCCACATCAAAACAAAAAAAAATCTAGAAAAGGTTGAAATCTATCCTATCCCAGTCCCTCCCAAAGGACAGGGATTAAACAAGACACAAATACCAGGGGCCAGTAACCTTGAGGACCAACCCAGTATTCTTCCTACCACAGAAGGCCCCTTGGTCTCTGTCACTAAGACTTAGCAGTGCCATTGTAGCAGAAGCAGCCACAAGTCACACAGAAAGATGGGCAGAGTTGTTTGCTAATAAGACTGGATTTACTGACACTGCACTTTGAATTTCCTATGATTTCCACATGTCACAAAACAGTATTCTTTTGATTTGTCTAACCATTTAAAAATGTAAAAACCAATCTTCCTTTGAGGATGGAGTACAAAATCAGTGAAGGTCCAGGACTGGCCTGGAGGCTCTAGTTGGCTAACCTCTGCTTTGATCCCGTAAAATTTTACAATTTTAACACAGTCACAGAAAAGTACCGTGTTTGCACCCTTTGAGTGTTTGATGTCATGTGCTTTTGACACCTCCTTCCCATTTCTCAGTTGTAGAACGTTTCTTCTTTCCTGCAGGAAGTGGAAGGCGGGGGCGGGGGGCATGTCATCCACTGTGTTCCTTTCGAAGCTACATTCCCAGCCTGTAGGTTAAAGGCTTGAGAGAAGCACCAGAGGTTACTAGATTTAAATACGGTTAAGTCCCCAATATCTGAACCTTCAAGCTGCAAACTTTCAAAGATGTGAACATCCATTTGGTTCCAGCAAGGAACCAGAACCTGTGCCATCAATGTCAGGCGTGAGTGAAACTGCACCTTGCCCATCCCTGCCAGTGGCCTAATGCTGACCATTCTTCAGCTCTACCACCTCCCACACCTCCTTTCCCTAACTCTTCCTGCCTGTTCATTCGATGCCAGGCCCTGTATGCCAGCAGTTGTACTGTACTACTGTACTTTTCAAGGTACTTTAAGATTAAAAATCTTTTTTTTATGTGTTACTTGTGTGAAAAGTATTATAAACCTATTACAACACAGTTGTTGTTCAGTTGCTCAGTCACGCCTGACTCTTTGTGACCCCATGGATTGCAGCACTCCAGGCTTCCTTGTCCTTCACCACATTCCAGAGCTTGCTCACTCTCACGTCCAATGGGTCGGTGATGCCGTCCAACCATCTCATCCTCTGTCGACCCCTTCTCCTCCTGCCTTCAATCTTTCCCTGCATCAAGGTCTTTTCTAATAAAGTAGGCTCGTCGAATCACATGGCCAAAGTATTGGAGCTTCAGCTTCAGCATCAGTCCTTCCAGTGAATATAAACGATTGAGTTCTTTTAGAATTGACAGTACTATATAGCAAATTGTATTGGTTGGGTACCTAGGCTAACTTTGTTGGACTTACGAACAAGTCGGGCTTACAAGAGCGCTCTCAGAACAGAACTTGTTCATATGTGGGAACACTTCACCGACATCACAGCACGTGTTCTCAGTGGGTAAGGGCTGGTGCTCCTACTTCACAGACCAGGAAACCAAGGCGAGAGCAGGTGCCCTTCTCAACCTTACCCAGTCAATCAAGGGCAGAGCCAAGACTCAAATCAAGGACCCCCTTCTTGGCCAGAAAGTCTACCAGGGAGATCTCAGCTACTACATTCATGGGAGACCCAGCACAAAACCAAAGTGCAAAGCCACTTGCTTCAAAACGATTAAGAATTTCAACATGACCACTGCAGATCATTAGACGAAGCACAGAGCCCTTCCAAGTGCCAGGCCCTGGTTGAGTGGGCAAGTGACACACCCATGAAGCCAGCCCTGCTCTGTGGACACACACGTTCAAGCAATAAAGCCCCACAGCCCCTAAGTCATCAAGATGCTGCCCTCGCGCCAACAAGAGTCTCTGAAGGCAGGGCGATATCTAAGTGGCTTATTAATCGTGGGCAGACTATCATGGGTAGGCGAGTCTTGCCCCCGGAATGAATGTAAACCAGCCTGGCATAAATTGAATTCCTTTTTGGAATATCTAATTGAATTTGCAGAAGTGTGTGCCAAGGGGGTGTTTAAATAAGTGCACAAATATGATAAGAAGGCCTTCACACCATTATATCTAATTCAGTAAGCAAAAATAATGGCAGGGCACGTTCCAATTAGCGTTTGATTTATTTGCTTTAACAAATCCAATTAGTAGAATGTTTTATAAAGTCATCCAATGTCAAACACTCATGGACTCAACAGATAGAAACAATACTCCTAACAGGAAAAAAAAAAAGTGTTTTAAAGCTCTTTGAACAGTGAATGTATTATAAATAAGATGATGTCTCTCTGATGGCTCAGGCACTCCCCAAGGACCCAGAAAACAGTGTCTGATCTGCTCATTTGGTTCTTTCTCCCAGAGACTCTGGGAGGCAACTCAGGTTAATTTGGCCCATTATAATAAATCCAGGAAAACAACAAAGGTGGAAGTTAGCAAAGGGACTTCAAGGGAGAATAATGAACTTGCTGCTGGGTATCTTTTAGACCAGAGACGTGTTCCGACTTCCAAGACGGCACAGTGGAGCAGAAAAAGACAAGGCTAACAGACACAGTGACCTTCCTGAAGCTGATCCAATGCCTTCACGCCCTTTCCAGGCTCTGGTGTGAACTGGAGAGTTCAAGGAGATTAGTAACCCTAAAGCATGCCCCTCCTGACTAGCAGACGATGGTCTGTGACCAGTGAAACTCAGCATCCATAGGGCTTAAAGGTATGACTCTGGAGCCAGCACCCCAGCTCTGGTACTTTTTTTTTTAAACTGTATGACCTTGACCAGGTTATTTAACCTCTGTGTACCTCAATGTCCCTATCTATGAAATGAGGAAATCACAGTGCTCATCTCTTGGGGGTTGTGATCAGAATTGGGGAAACTTAGTAATTGTAAAGACTTGGAACAAAGCCTGGCACATAGTAGGTGTCAAGTAAGTGTTTGTTACATGGCCGCCCTAGTGGTAAAGAATCCACCTGCCAATGCACGAGACATAAGAGACCTGGGTTCGATCCCTGGGTCGGGAAGATCCCCCAGAGGAAGGCATGGCAACCCACTCCAATATTCTTGCCTTGAGAATCCCATGAACAGAGGAGCCTGGTGGGCTGCAGTCCACAGGGTCGAAAAGAGTCGAACACGACTGAAGTGACTCGCATGAATACACATTAATATTTAATCCCAGCATATGAATGAGAAATGGGAAAAATAGCTATGTTCTATGTGCCCAGGCTCAGAACATAATCTCCAAACAAAAAATTTTAAAGAAACTATCTGAGCTGGTGCATCACCTCCTGAATGCATCAGCAGTGCCTAGGGTGATAAGCCCAGCTTCATTGACCACTTACTGCTGTGTGACCTTGGGCAAACTACCTAACCTCTCAGGTCAGAGATTCTGACCAGGTAATAAAGGAATAAATTAAACTCTTGGAGGGCGCCTCGATTTCTGACATGCTGGGAGATGGTGACTGTCCTCTACCATGTCACCCAGCTACGTTTGCTGGGATACAGGAGGGCCAGGTGTCCCCTGGAAATAAAAGCCTCTGCTCAGACCAGCTTCCCTGTGGGGTTTGCCACGGGCCTCAGTGTGGTACATCTGAATGTCCCGGAAGAAGAGAACCCAGTGGGACGCGGCAGGCAGAACCATGTCTCCTCCCGTGTGCCAGCCCTCCCAGGCTCCGGGAGAGAGCAGGGAAGACAGCCGTCTGCCGTGCTCTGGGTAACGTCTCAGCAGATGCTGCCGGGCATCACGACCAGGAAGAAAAGAAGGCGCCATGTGCAGGGTCAGCGCTCACCCTGCCAAGAAGAGGAGGCGGCGGGCAGGGGCGGACGGGCATCTCTGGGTAACGTGAAGATGGCCCAGTCTGGAGACCCAGCTGGAGGCTCCACCAGCCTGGATGGCAGCCGCACCCAACCAAGGAAACCTGCTTTTGTTTCCCCTCAACAATCCCTGAGTGGATTCAGGGATTTCGCTGCCCTCCCATGTGTCAGGAGGGAAGGGGTCACCTGGCCCAGCTCCGAAACTTACAGGTGGGGAGACAGGCATGAAAAGGACAAGGCTGCAAAGAGAGGGGTTGCAGAGCTGGGACTGCAGCCAGCTGTCCTGGCCCCGGGCCAGCGCTCTGCCCACTCAGAAACCAGAATAGCATCTTTCATCTTTTCTCATGCAACGGTGATGTCTTTTTGCATTTCTGTTTTTGAGGGAGCTGGAGAGAAAGGGTTGGCCAAGGGTCATAACCTGTTTCAGGGAAACTTTAGATTGGCTGGGAAAGGCGAGAAAAGGTTTCCTCTACACAGAAGGAAGGGCCGACTACTGCTTTCTGGCAGGAGTTGAGTCATCTTCTCAAGGCTTAGGAAGCCCAAACCAGCTCTTGGCGGCCTCAGGGTCTTTCCACCACTGGTCCCCTAGCCTGGAATACTCTCACCCCGGTGATTCACGGGGTATCTTCCACATCAAACATTAATCTCAGCCTTCTCAGAGAAGCCTCTCTGAAGACTCCATGGGAAACAACTTCCTCTCTCCCAATTCTTCTCTACCACACTGTCTTACTTCTATTCAACAGTGTTGTTATTCACATCCTCTGAAGAACTCTGGAATTTTTTTATCTACTCATCTGCTTATTTATTTTCCGTCTTCCCACCACCTGTTTAAGTCCACGGGGGCAGGAAGCATATGTCTGTATTCTCTGCCACTGAATCGTTGGGAGGTATCAAAGACCTGGGTACTTTGATGCTTGAGAGCTTAAGGGAAACTCAATAAATGCCTCATGAATGAATGAACTGAGTGCAAAGAAGTGTCAGGAGTGAAAGACAGCGTCAAAGAATGACATCCAGGTTAGTTCTGGCACTTTCTCTGACCTCTGGTGGGTCAGAGAAAATCTCGAGCCTCCATTTCCTTGACGTGGAAATGGAAATGACAGCAACTGGCCTTTGTTGAGTGCTTACCGTGTGCTGTGCACTGTGCTAGGCCAAGGCTAGGAGCTTTCTCTTTTAATCCTCAAGGAGCCCACAGACACTGATGCTATTACTACCCATGCTTTAGGCACAATAAAACTGAGAACTAGCTAAACAACCTGCCCCAAATCTCGCAGCTCCGCAATGGCTGGACTGGGGTCTAAACCAAGGTAGCACGCCACCGTCTTGGTCTCTGGGCCATAACCCTCAGTGGCCACTAACACTGCTGCCACTACAGGATTACATGGCTTACCAAACACCTCTTCTTCTGAAACTGACTTATTTTTAGCACATAATTTTTTTTCAAAGGAAAAAAGAAAGAGAAACAGCCACACATCCCAAGCCAACAGGGCCTGCAAGGTCAGCCAGCTGGGTCTCCACTCACTGTCTTGATGGTCCAAGGGCAGGAGGAGTCATGTGGTCCACACACGGCTCTCTCTGGGCCCCTGGTGTTCCCTTTGGCTTCACTGTAGACCTCCGCTCCAGTAGTGACAGACCCTAGAGAAGCTCTGGAGAGGCCACAGCCAGGTGCTCCTGTCTGGCCCAGCAAGGAGTGGACTCGCATAACCGCTACATCAAGAGTCTCTGGGAGAAAACATTCAAAGCTTTCCCAAGTTTCACTTTGGAGGAAATCAGCCCTCTGTGCACACTCTGTATAACCCTGAATAACAAAGTGGTAGGATCCTTAGAAGCTCTACCTTATTTCTCTTACAGCAGCCCTGTGAGTTGCCCTCTGGGAATCAATGTACAATTTTGCAAAGTTGGAATCAGGTTCAGAAAGGTTAAGTAACTTCCTCAAGGCTACACAGTTTGTAAACGGCAGAGGCAGGAATCAAACTACCTTCAATTTGACCCCAAAGCACAACCCCTCTCAACTCCATCATAACATCTCTTTCATGAAAAACCACTAAACCCCTCCAGTTTGGCAATTCTCATGCTTCCTTATTACCTTTGAATTAATTTAACCCATGCTCGAATGACAGTCTTTATTTTCTTGGGCTCCAAAATCACTGTGGATGGTGACTGCAGCCATGAAATTAAAAGACGCTTGCTCCTTGTAAGAAAAGCTATGGCAAATCTACATAGCATATTAAAAAGCAGAGACATCACCTTGCCGACAAAAGTACATCTAGACAAAGCTTTGGTTTTTCCAGAGGTCATGTATGGATGTGAGAGTTGAACCATAAGAAGACTGAGCAGCAAGCGCCAAAGAATTGACACTTTCGAACTTTGGACTGCAAGGAGATCAAAGCAGTCAACCCTAAAGGAAATCAACCCTGAATATTCATTCGAAAGACTGATGCTGAAGCTGAAACTCCAATACTTTATTTTGGCCACCTGATGTGAAGAGCTGACTCCTTGGAAGAGACCCTGATGCCAGGAAAGAATGCGAGCAGGAGGAGAAGGGGGCAATAAAGGATGAGATGTTGGATGGCATCATTGACTCAACGGACATGAGTTTTAATAAGCTCTGGGAGATAGTGATGGACAGGGAAGCCCGGCATGCTGCAGTCCATGAGGTTGCAAAGAGTCGGACATGACTGAGGAAGTGAACAACCATGCTTGAATGGCACTCAATAATGCTAAATTGTGTGCCTACTATGTGCCAGACATTATTCTAGGAACCAGATTTGGAGCTAGGGATGAAAGGCTGTGTGTCCTTCATTCAGGAAGTTTATGTTCTAGGGAGAGTCAGACATGGAAAACATGGCAAGAAATAAGGCAAGTAAGGTACCCACGTTGGCTCATCATATATCATCGTGCTTTGAATATGGTCGGCACTTGACAAACATATCCATAAGGTGGATAAAGAAAGTGTTCCCTGGAACTTCCCTAGCAGTCCTGGGGTTAAGAACCAGTTTGATCCCTGGTTTGGGAAGCCTGTGTGCCACAACTGCTGACCCTGAGCTCTAGACCCCGAGGGCTGCAACTACTGAAGTTCGCGGGCCTAGAGCCCATGCTTGGTAACAAAGAGAAGCCGCCACAACAAGAAGCCTACACACCGTATCTAGAGAGTAGCCTCTGCTTGCTGCAACTACAGAAATTCTGTATGCAACAATAAAGACCTAGGGCAGCCAAAAATAATTAATTTTTAAAAAATTTTAAGTGATCCTATTGAATAGCTAGTAAAGTAATGCTCAAAATTCTTCAAGCCAGGCTTCAGCAATATGTGAACCGTCAACTTCCTGATGCTCAAGCTGGTTTTAGAAAAGGCAGAGGAACCAGAGATCAAATTGCCAACATCAGCTGGATCATCGAAAAAGCAAGAGAGTTCCAGAAAAACATCTATTTCTGCTTTATTGACTATGCCAAAGCCTTTGACTGTGTGGATCACAATAAACTGTGCAAAATTCTGAGAGATGGGAATACCAGACCACCTGACCTGCCTCTTGAGAAACCTATATGCAGGTCAGGAAGCAATAGTTAGAACTGGACATGGAACAACAGACTGGTTCCAAACAGGAAAAGGAGTATGTCAAGGCTGTACACTGTCACCCTGCTTATTTAACTTATATGCAGAGTACATCATGAGAAACACTGGACTGGAAGAAGCACAAGCTGGAATTAAGATTGCCAGGAGAAATATCAATAACTTCATATATGCAGATGACACCACCCTTATGGCAGAAAGTGAAGAGGAACTAAAAAGCCTCTTGATGAAAGTGAAAGAGGAGAGTGAAAAAGTTGGCTTAAAGCTCAACATTCAGAAAACGAAGATCATGGCATCCGGTCCCATCACTTCACGGGAAATAGATGAGGAAACAGTGGAAACAGTGTCAGACTTTATTTTGGGGGGCTCCAAAATCACTGCAGATGGTGACTGCAGCCATGAAGTTAAAAGACGCTTACTCCTTGGAAGGAAAGTTATGACCAACCTAGACAGCATATTCAAAAGCAGAGACATTACTTTGCCAACAAAGTTCGATCTAGTCAAGGCTATGGTTTTTCCAGCGGTCATGTATGGATGTGAGAGTTGGATTGTGAAGAAAGCTGAGCACCAAATAATTGATGGTTTTGAACCATGGTGTTGGAGAAGACTCTTGAGAGTCCCTTGGACTGCAAGGAGATCCAACCAGTCCATTCTAAAGATCAGTCCTGGGTGTTCTTTGGAAGGAATGATGCTAAAGCTGAAACTCCAGTACTTTGGCCACCTGATGCGAACAGTTGACTCATTGGAAAAGACTCTGATGCTGGGAGGAATTGGGGGCAGGAGGAGAAGGGGACGACAGAGGATGAGATGGCTGGATGGCATCACCAACTCAATGGACGTGAGTTCGAGTGAACTCTGGGAGATGGTGATGGACAGGGAGGCCTGGCATGCAGCAATTCATGGGGTCGCAAAGAGTCGGACACGACTGAGCGACTGAACTGACTGAACAGCTATTTCTTGTCAGGCATCACATAATTCTACATAATTCTAACAGACATCCCAGGATCCAGGAATTAATCACTCTCATTTTAAAGATGGATAAACAGATTCCAACAAAATAAGAATCCAGTCCAAGTTCCCTGTGTTTGTGGATTCTCTATTTCCTTTCCCCAAAGGTTATCATTTCTCTGCTACACTATGCTGTGCCTACAGAATCCTCAGACACATTTAGGTCTGGTTGACAAAAATTAGTTTCTGCCCTCAGTTTTTGTATCTATATTAATATCTAATGACAAAGTAAAAACTTTAGGGTTCCATATAGTCAGTTAAACTTAATAATAGCATCCAGCCCCATATAAATCACCAAACTGGTCACTATTTATTGAGGTCTGAATATTATCATTATGTATAGTTGGTGTGAGCTCTCAGAAGAGCTTTGGCAAATCTGTCTGCGGTGGCCAGCTGGGCTCCATGTATCATGGCCTGTTAAATGTGCATTAAACGTGAAATGAAAGGTTTTTAAGAACAGAGGAAAAAAGGAGCCTCCACGAAGTGAAAGCTCATGGTACCCGGATGTTGTGATTGTCAGTCGACCAGGAGGAAGGGTTCTGAGGTCCTGAGGATGCTGACGGTGACTTAGGAAACTGTGGTTTGAGCTGTGCTAGCTCGTCAACCTGTTAAATCATTAACCCTGTGCAAATCTTTCCTTCAAATGTTGATACTTCAGTTCCCTGGAGAAGTTAATCTCACAAAGACAGAGGCACCCAAAGACAGGAAGCAGGCACTCTGCTAGGGATCAAGGACATGGCCTTTAAGGAAGA
This sequence comes from Capricornis sumatraensis, assembly GCF_032405125.1. NCBI lineage: Eukaryota > Metazoa > Chordata > Mammalia > Artiodactyla > Bovidae > Capricornis > Capricornis sumatraensis. The sequence goes on from NC_091083.1 coordinate 74,783,901, forward strand.
TTAAGATTATTAAGACTCCCAGGCACAGCAAACAGACCCAGAACCCTAAAGCTGCCTCATCTCCGCCTCGCCAATGCCAAGAGTTCATGTCAGGGACACACAGACACATATCTCATCCCTGGAACAAGCACTCAAGCACCTTTAACTTTATGCACACTTGTTTTTAATCTGAAAAGGCCCAAGACATAGGATCCTATGAGTACAGCCCCTGCCAACATGACTCCCCCTCAGGCTCAAACTCCCAGAACAGAAATGAACTTCTAACAAAGCCACAATTCTCTAAGCCACATCACAGCTCTGGCTCTGACAGGACGAGAGCGGCAGGTGGTCTTGAAGATGGAGGATTTGCCTGGAAGAAAGGAGCCCGCATTACAGGCATGGCTTTGCCACCAGCTGGTTAAATGACCTTGCCCGAGTCACATTCCCTTTGAAGTACAATCTGGCAGGCACCTCCTAGGAATCTCTCTTAGAACCGCACCGCCATGCCTAAGAAAACACTGGAAAAAGGTGAAAACTTTCAACAGAACTGAAAACAATAAAACTATCACCAGCATTGGGAAGAAACTGAAATGGACTTAAATATTCAAGTGGCTGACCACTTTGTGACACCCTTGTTATAATCTGGAAAAAGAAATGTTAAACCTCATCTTCCCGGAATTTACTAGGCAGACCATGTGTTCCTTCCACACTATCAACCCCCAACTTCAGAAATACAGTTTTTAATAAACAGGAAACCACACTATTGGCCTTCTAATGAACAAGACTTTTTCCAAGCACTTGGGGTCTCTCCTTACCATCTCCTGCAGTAAGAAAGTAAAATCTTAAGGAAAAATAATAAAAATTATTATGATTTAAAAAAAGGAAAATGCAAAGTAAGTCATCATGGAAACTGAAGAGAAGATTGCTAAAATATTATCTACTATAGGAACCTGATGAATGCTTTTAAAAAACATTCAGCATCCTCATAGGATGCAAAGAGACCCAGCTCTTTAGGAAACAAGGAGAGAAAGCTACAAGAAACTAACATAAGATGCAAAGATAACAGGGTTGTGTGACAGACCTGTGGGTTAACAGAGTTTCAGGAAAAGTTAAAATGCAAAAAAGCAGAATCCAAACCAACATGAGTGAGAAAAATGGTGACATAGAAGATTTCTCAAACCCTCGGACTTCAACACTGACTGAAATGAACAAAAATTCCACACAAAAGTAGCAAAGAAACCATAAACAGTGAAACTTACAGTGTTACCTGTTTTTCCCATAGACTTAAGAGGATGCAAGACAACTTGGGCCCACCTTGAAGGCCAGCAATTCATGTACCACACAACTCGTCCTTGAGAGAACCACAGTCTGATGGATGGAATTCTGGAAAGCCCAGTAGTATCTGCCAGTTTGGATGCCAAGGGCTGTGAGAGGGAGAAGCTATGGAAGAGAGAAAGGATGCCCAATTGCATCAATAGCATTTTAAGGCCTCATTAGTCTGCTGCTGGGTTTTCCCCTCTAACCCATCCTCCCCAGGGGCTCTGGGGCCTTCTCTCATCTGAGAGAGCCCACAGTCTGAAAGCCTTAAGAGTTCAGGGCAGAATGAGAGGAGTGAGAAATGGCAAAATGGTTTTACCAGTGAGGACCGAGAGCAGCCACCAAACCAGCAACAGTTACGAGGATAACTGTTCCCCATGGCTGACACGCTGAAGCCAGAGGAAAGAGCACCTGGCTTGGGTACCACCAGCGAGCGCATGAACACTTCCCCGAGGGGCAACTACTTAAAGCCTGGGAAGAGCCAATGGCAGAGAGCCCTTCCACATTTCCCAGGGCTCTGGCAATTCGCAGCTGCAACTCCACTAACACAGAGGGAAGCAAGCCACATCCCAATCACCCCCCACCAGGAAGAGGGCACAGCGCACAAGTGATGAGCATCCTGGAGCCCAGGCTATGACCATGTGACCTTCAACAAGCCACTTAACCTCTCAGAGTTTCAATTTTCTCATCCGTCCAAAGATAATAACATTACCTTCCTCCCCAGGAGTAAATCTGAGTGTTGTGAGCCTGAAGCTTAAACAATTTGGGGAGGGGACATTCTTTAGGGAAAAGACTACACACTCAGAAAGGAGACTATTTATTTGAAATGAGAAAAGAAATCACAACAAACAAATAAACTTCCAACAGCCTACAGGTACCACAAACATTGTGCAATCCAGAAAAATAACATTTTTATTAATTATCTTCCTGACAATATTTCCCCTTACTTTCCCAGTTACATTCCTTCGGATTGATTACCTCTTCATGACAATAATTTTGCAGTATCCCTTTTTATAGAGTAGAAACTTCAATATCCTCTCGAACAGGCTGATTGAAGCTGTTTATTATTATTAACAATTGTTTAAAGTTTCCTTCAAGTCCACCAGTCACTATTTCCATAGTGTAAACTTTAGGGCTGTAGTCAAATCGGGGATAATCACTATCAACTTTCTTTCATGTTTATGCTAAAGAATCCACCTGCCAATGCAGATGTGGATTCAATCTCTGAGTCAGGAAGATCCCCCAGAGAAGAAAATGGCAACTCACTCCAGTGTTCCTGCCTGGGAAATCCCATGGATAGAGGAGCCTGGCGGGCTACTAAGTACCATAGGGTCACAAGAGAGTCAGACATAACTTAATGACTAATAGAATAATAAAACAATAATAATATTCTATACTATTGATACTCCAAGGTATTACAAGTATAGGTGTATACTGCATAATCATAAAAAATCTTTGATTTGGTGATATCATTTGTGTTCCTGTCATTTTCACACCATGGTAATTAGTAATGGTTTAACTAGACACAGGAAAAAATATATAGGATATCGATAGTATATATAGCATATATATGTGTCTATATACTATATTGCAGATGTATGCATATATGGTATATAACATAGTACATATATACGTACATTCATATTATATATGCTGTATATTTGACCTACATATGTATGTGCATGTATTTTATTTATATATATACATCCCATTAACCTAAACGATAGAGTTGGCGAAGAAGTTCATTCAGGTTTTTCTACAAGATGTTATGGAAAAACTCCAACTCTGGCTAATGCAATAAATTTTTCTTCTAAGATTTTTTGATGTGGGCTATTTTTAAAGTCTTTATTGAATTTGTCAATCCTAAAGGAAATCAATCCTGAATATTCGTTGGAAGAACTGATGCTGAAACTCCAATACTTTGGCCACCTGATGCGAAGAGCTGACTCATTAGAAAAGCCCCTGATGCTGGGAAAGATTAAAGGCAGGAGGAGAAGGGGACGACAGAGGATGAGATGGTTGGATGGTATCACTGACTGGATGGACGTGAGTCTGAGCAAGCTCCAGGAGTTGGTGATGGACAGGGAAGCCTTGCGTGCTCTAGTCCATGGGGTCAAAAAGAGTCTGACACGACTGAGCAACTGAACTGAACTGACATTCACTAAAATTGACCTGACCTCCTCCTATGAGCTTTTACATAGATTTCTCTCAGCAGCTTCCCCAGGCCCTGGGAAACTCCTCATGGCAAGCCTTAAGAACAGAGCCCTGGCCCTGGTCTGCGACATCCACAAACCAGGAATCTGCTGGGAAGCAAGCAACACCTCCTATGGTAGAATCAATGGCAATTTTCCATATCCTCCCCTTCATCATTTCTCTAATTATTTTAGAAATGATAGAGGTTATGTAAGGTAGGAAACATTGTGGTCTTACTGAAAACTCAGAAGAAATGCTGTTGATAGAGAGCAGGCTTAAAGGAAATCCATTCCATCTACTCCCCAGGGAACCAACAGTCTGCCCCAGGACGAAACCACACAGATTGCTGAGAGCAGCTGGTCTTCACCCAGCTCTGAGTCCCGCGAGGCCTCCCTTCCTTACCTGGTACCCACAAGCGCATCACGCAAAGTAAGGATGAAACCTAGGTGGAGCGATTCCAGAACACAAAAGCTTCTTTGAAATGTCTCATAAAGGACCATTTTCTTAAATCATGGTGCCCCCTCCAAAAAAAAAGAAAAAAAATCTAACCTATTTATCTTACTTTGTGAATCTTGGTGTGTGTGCATGTGCACACACACATACACTCATAGATTTCTTAGGGGAACTAAAAGAGACAATAAACATGTAGACCTAGAAAAATTCTGGCACATTTTAAGTGCAAAATATATATTAGCTGTTATTGTTCTTATTAGGAGTAGAGTGCCTATAAAATGCATTCATAACTTAGCAATCCACATTGTAACAGGTTATAAACGTTGAGAGATTTTAACTAGACACTATTCTAGTTACCTTAATGTCACAAATATGCAAAATTTCCACTGGCACCAAAATATTTGACAATATGGTATGTTTGGTGTAATTAATATCTGACAGGTGTGTGCATTATATAGGGAAGCCCCACATTATTTATACACAAATGTGTATATGTGCATGTGTATGAAAGGTTTATTAGTTTTTTTTCTAATTGCAAAAACAACACATTTTTACTGCAAATAACCTGGAAAATTTTAAGCACAGTCACTGGTATTTATATCGTGATCTATATATTTTGAGGTTTTTTCCCACTGACATAGAAATTTTATTTTCTAAAATAAATTGAAAACAGAGTGAACATATAGCTTTGCAACCTGCTTTTCAAGTGCATTACTATTTCAGGAGTATATTTCACTAAACATTCTTCTACAATCTAATTTTAATGGTTGCCATCCTAAATGTCTATAATTTACTAAACCAAATTTCATTTCCTTATTTTTACTGTTTTCATAGTTTACTATTTATAAAGTAAATATTTTATTTCCTTACGATAATTTTCTGAAAGTTGAATTTCCCGAATCAAAGGGCACGCATAATTTTATATGCATAGTGAAACTGCCTTCCACAACAGCTATTCCAAAAAACACTGCTGTCTGCAGCGTGCGAGACTGCTCACTTCCTTTGCATCTTCATCATTACTAAGAATCATTTGTTTTTAATCTTTGTCAACTTAATTAGGGAAATGCAGAGGCCATCATTTTAAGTTATTTGAATACTATGGAAAGTTGAATGTTTTTCATAAGTTCAACTGGCCATGGGCATTTCTTCACTGGAAAATTGCCTGATCATGCCCTTCACTCATTTTATAATCAGACTGGGTATCCATTCTAACTTACAAGTGCTCTTAATAGATTAAAAACATTAACCCATTTTCTCTATTTTTAGTTATAGACATTCCCCTAAGCTTCTTTTAACCTCTGAATTATTTTTGCCAGATGGGCTCATTGAATACAAAGTAAAATCTGGAAATCATTTCCCCCTTTAGTAGAACTGCCTACATTGATTATCTGATACTCTGGTATTCGACACTACAGAAGAAATAAATATTCATCTGCATCGTTTTGATAACTTATATATTAAATGCTTACATACACATGGATCTATTTCTAAACTTTCTATCTATTCCAGTGATCTAAGTGTCTAAATATATCAGTACCAACATGCTGTAATTATTGTGGACCTGAATACAGCATAATTAGTAGTAATATTAAAGATGAGTTCAGAAAATAGATGGCCTGCATTTAAATCACTGTCTTATCTCTTACTATCTATTAATACATGGCTTTGAGAAAGTTTGCTAATGTCTCTGTGTCTTAGTTTCTTTATCAACATAACATCAATAATCATCATCTCTTCCTCAAAGAACTGTGGAGGAAATTACAATGAGGTCATGGATACAAAGTGCTCAGAACAATGAGCACTCAATAAAGGCTCACCACTGTTGCCTGCAGAGAAGGCAATGGCACCCCACTCCAGTACTCTTGCCTGGAAAATCCCATGGATGGAGGAGCCTGGAAGGCTGCAGTCCATGGGGTCACTAAGAGTCAGACACAACTGAGAAACTTCACTTTCACTTTGCACTTTCATGCATTGGAGAAGGAAATGGCAACCCACTCCAGTGTTCTTGCCTGGAGAATCCCAGGGATGGGGGAGCCTGGTGGGCTGCCGTCTCTGGGGTCGCACAGAGTCGGACAGGACTGAAGTGACTTAGCAGCTTAGCAGCAACTGTTGCCTGGCGCTGAGATAACAAAGTATCACACGGTGAGTGACTTAAACAACAGAAATGTATCATCTCACAGTTCTGGAGTCTGGAAGTCAAAAATCAATGTCTTGGCAGGGTCCCTTCCTTCTGACAGTTTAGGAAGAATCTGTCCCATCTCTGTCCAGCTTCTGGTGGTTTGCCAGAAGTCTCTGGTTTTCCATAGCTTACAAGGCCTGGCAGTACTCCGATATCTGCCTCCATGCTCACATGGTGCCCTCATTGTTATCTCTTCACACAGTCTTCTCTCTGTGCAGGCCTGTCTCGATCATAATTTCCCTGTTTTATAAGGACACCAGTCATAACAGATTAGGGCCCACCCTAATGACCTCATATTCTCATGGTTATTCCTTCAAAGATCCTATTTCCAAATAAGGTACCATTCTGAGGGCCTGAGGGTTAGGACTTTGACCTACAGTCTTCTGGAGACAATTCAATCCATAACAGCCTTTTTCATCCTGAATGATGGCAGCATCAGACAATTAGGCATTAATTTTGGCTCTAAGGTCAATGATTCTAATTTTTCATAGCAAATGATGACATCAGCTTTAGGTTCAGAAAAGCTTTGGGGTTTTTTGTTGCTGTTGTTGGTTTTATTTTTGCATTGAAAGTACTCATCTCTCAGTTTCTACTTGACCAAAGCATTTAGTGCATTGGGTTGCTTGTTCAAACGAAATGGGTATTATATTTTTATCAAAAGTCTTTTTGAGACTCCTGGACTAATCATTCTATGGTGATGCATCAATGTGACATAAATCACTGCATTTCCCTATGGTGAATTTTTCCAGTATTTCTAGGATAAATCCTGTTGCATTAGTGCTACATTATTCCTCTGAAGTTCTACTGAAGTGAATTCGAGAGCTTTCATTTTGCTGTTTCATTTTGATGGTTGCATCCATCTTCATTTGTGACACTGTCCTAAATACTCCCTTGACAAATTTCACAACTGGGATTGCGGCTACTTTTTCAGAAAAGAGATTTGTGAATCCACCCTAGATGAACCTCTGCAATCTAATCGCATCATTGTATCTCCTAGGAACTACTCTGAGAGTGAGGTAAAAGGAGGGTACCTTTTCCTGCTCTCAGCCTGGTACAACCTTCTGTCACATCAATTCATTTTGAGGAAGGCAGGATGATTTGTTACCTGCGCTTAAAACCCCTTCTTCCTCTGAAGCCTAGGCTGTTGCACATATTTGCATGAATCAACCATAAGGACAATACCACCAGTCTCCATGGATCCTGGGACCCTTAGAATCCAGTTCAAAAGGCAAATGTGGAATACCACTCAGCAATGAAAAGGAACAAACTAATGATTCACACAACAACATCGGCAAGTATCAGATATGTTATGTTAATTGAAAGAAGCTAGATTCACAAAGCTACATAATGCATGTTTCCATTTATCCGACATTCTAGAAAAGGCATGTAGGGGTGCAAAACCTGCCACCCCAACATATGTCTCTTTGGCATGAGGATTAAGTTAGGCTGATTATTTTTAATAAAATGAAGACTTGGGGGACTATATGCAACATCCTGTAATAAACCATAATGGAAAACTTTGAAAAAGAATATATATGCAATATATATAGTATATATAAATCAACTATACTTCAGTAAAAATAAATTTAAAAAGAAATTAAAAAGACTCTGAGGCTTTCCTGGTGGCTCAGTGGTAAAAAAAAAATCTTCCTGCGCATGCAGGAGACATAGGTTTGATCCTTGATCCAGGAATATCCCTCGAGACACAGAGCACCTAAGCCCGTGGGCCACAACTACTGAGGCTGTGCTCTCCAGCCCAAGAGCCACAACCATTGAGCCCATGTGCTGCAACTAATGAAGCTCATGTGCCCGAGAGCTCATGCTTCTGAATAAGAGAAGCCACTGAAATGAGAAACCCGCTCACTGCAACTAGAGAGTAGGCCTACTCACCGCAACTAGAGATAGGCCCACTCACCACAACTAGAGATAGGCCCACACAGCAATGAAGATTCAGACATAAAGAACGAAAGAAAATTACTTTTTAAAAAAGACTCAGGAAGTCTTTTTACTTCCCCCTTAATACTGTGGCCACCTGATGAGGAGGGCTGACTCATTTGCAAAGACCCCGATGCTGGGAAAGATTGAGGGCAGGAGGAGAAGGGGACAAAGGAGGATGAGATGGTTGGATGGCATCACCAACACAATGGACATGGGTTTGGGTGGACTCTGGGAGTTGGTGATGGACAGGGAGGCCTGGCGTGCTGCGGTTCATGGGGTTGCAAAGAGTCAGACATGACTGAGCAACTGAACTGAACTAACTACTTGTAACGTTTAGATAAAGAGCCTATTTCTAGAACAGGCATATCACCAGAGATGTCTGGAAGGATCTGGCCAGGTTCAGTGGGGGAAACCTGGCAGGACCTAGAGGATCAGAGTCCACTCCATGGCCCATCAACGCTGCAGAGCCAGCAAGCCTTTGTCGACCAAACTTTTGCTTTTCCACCTCCAGGTAAACTACCTTCCTGCCCTTTCACTCAAATCACTCCCCCAACAACACTTTGTCTTTGGCTGAGGACAGTATCTAAGGTGATGGCTTCAGACATTTCAGTGAGTTACTCAGTTTTCCTGAGTCTCCCCTTGTATACGTTACTAAACTTCTGTTTGATTTCCCTGATTAATCTGTCTCAGTTCAATCTCTTAGGCCAGCCAGAAGAACCCACCACAAGTGCAGAGGATTTATCTTTCTCCCCAACAGTCAAAACTACAGGAAGTGCAAACAGATCAGCCATTACTGGGAGTGGAAGGTGAGGGAAGGGTGTGTCCACAAAGGGGCAGTATAAGGAAATTTGGGCAATAATGGGAAAATATATTAATACCACACAGATACACGTGTAAATTAAAATTGGCCACAGGTGATACTTACCGAAGCCGGTGATGAGGGTTCATTACATTATTCTGCGGTACACATTTGAGGTCTTAAAAATATACACTTAAAAACATAAGCACATAGGCCGAATATGTGTGCTACTGGGGCTTCGGAAACATAGCCTTAGGGTCCCCCTCTCCAACTCCAATCATACAAGCCCTGAGCCCTCCCTAAATGGCCTGCTTCACAAGTGTGCTATCCAATGACTTAATAAGTCAAGAGATAGGGAGGAAAAGAGAGAAGCAATTAAGGAAACAGAGGCAGCCCAAACTGTGGCCCATCGAAGCGAAATGGCTATGCTGATGATTTTGCTAATGTCTTACGGTCAGAGCCAAGAGAAAATCACTCCCAGGATGACAGCCTTTGCCACTTTAGGGCCTCCCTGGGAGTTCAACCGCAATGTTCAATGTGCTTCAAAATCTGAGCCTCTATTAAAAAGTTTACGGCAGGGCTAAGAACCCCCTCCTCCCCCTGCAGGACTCAGGCCTGGCCCAGCTGCATGTAAGGGCTGTGGGTCTCTTCCCTGACAGCAGATCTTGGCACTCACTCGAAGACCCTCTGCAAGCTGTCTTCTGCATTAGCTCTTTCACCTCCCACTTCCGGGTTCATACGCAGGCCTGGCTGCCCGCAGGATGGGGGCACATCCTCACGGTGGGGGTCCAGATTGCCCCACGCACTCTGTTGCAGGCAGTGCGAACGCTATGTCACTTGATTACCATGATGTTTTAGCAGGAGGCAGCTGCCTGAAGAGTACTCCTCCCAATACGTCTGCAGGTTTACTGCAGGAGACAGATAAATTGCTCTTGCTTTTAAAAGCCATTTCCCTCACTAGGAGCGACTTGTAACCAAAGGAAAATGTCCGAAAAGTTAAACAATTAGCAAGTGGAATCCCATTGCTTCCTACCTGCCCATCAATCCCAAATGGAGGAGAACTCTCATATGCTTGGGAGTTTGCCAGGGGAGGCAGGTACCACTCTCCCCACTTTATGGATAAGGAAACTGCCTCCGGAAGCCATCTAGCTAATAAAGAACAAAGCTGATGTTTGAAGCTGGTTGGGGTGGGTGGGTGTGGATGGGCGTGGTGAGTGGGTGTGGTTGGGCGTGGTGAGTGGGAATGGTTATCTCTCTTCTTTCATCCTCCCAGAGTGGACGGAACTACCCGTCTGATTGGTAAGCTGGCCATTCCTTGGGCTACATTTCACTACTGGGCCATCACGTATCCCAGGAGTAGCATCTCGTTGTGTCTACAGCCTCTGCCTACCTGAGCTCAGGTGTCAAGTCCTCCACCCTGCTTTGGTCTCCCACTTCATTCCTGCTCCCAGCTCAGGTGCAGTAAGCCCACCTGGGCAGGGCCCAGCACCATCCTTCTCTTTCCCGAGGACCAGCAGTGAGGATTAAGCCAGGGCTGCCCATTCATGCGACAGGGTGAGTGGGGAGTCACAACAGAGCCCGGGTGACGATGCTGAGCTTCCCCTGGGCCCTGTGTCCCTGGAGAGCAGTGAGGGGTGAGAAATCTACCTTTCTGTGGTCGGGAATCTGCTTAGTACAAAAGACCCACCCCTTCACCACGTGGCTAAGACTCGAGATGTCCCCTCCGTACACCTATGACAAAGCCACATGGACTCCTCAATTATTTCTGAAATTATTTATCTCCACTGACCAATGCGGACAAAACATCCACTAACTCGCCTCTTTCCTCCCTGTAGGGCCCTTCTGAGGATGAGTTGACGGCAAAACAAACAAACAAAAGCCCCAGAACATTGCCGGCTCCCGTGACGGATCAGGCCACCTGCTCACCCAACCACCACAGCCTGTTCGCCCCCTCACAAAGTCCTTCTCCGCGAACTGCAAACGCGCCTCTTGATAAACTCCTCGCTACTCTCCAACTTGCAGTCCTCTCTTTGACATTGTTTTCAGAAGGATGGAAGATGAAACCTAACTCCCGCTTGAGGCTTAAACACAGTTTACCAGGCATGTGGCAGCGAGGGGTTAGAAAACCCGCTCAGGTGAAAGGAACTGGCACTTGCTTCTCAGTGCCTGCGTGTGCTCTGTTGGAGTCCTGGGTTGGCTGCCCCAAAATGTACTGCAATAGCATAATGGCTGGGTTTTTTTTTTTTTAAGATTTTTTTTTTTTTTTATGTGGACCATTTTTAAAGTCATTATTGAATGTGTTACAATGTTGCTTCTGTCTTTATGCTTTGTTTTGGGGGTTTTTTTTGGGACCATGTGGCATATGGAATCTTAGCTGCCCCATCAGGGATTGAACCTGAACCGCCCCCCCCCCGCCCCAGCCCCCTGCATTGGAAAGTGAAGGCTTAACCCCTGGACCACCAGGAAGTTCCAGTTATTTTGAATTAAAGTTATTTCAGAGTTGGCCAGTGTAAGAGGAACACCCTGACCCTCCCTCTGTCTCCCTGAAAGCAGGAAATAAATCTCTCCGGATGAATCTCTCCAGTGAAAGGTTCACTCCCTCTTCTCCTGCCACACCCACCCCACCCTCGCATCTGGAGGTGGAAAGACACCCTTCTAGCCAGAGATAGAACTTGGGCCTAGAAGTGGATATAAAAACACTTTGTCACTTTTTTTGTGTGTACAAATGGTTATTTATTATATGTGTTCAACTTTTTACTTCTTTAACTTACTACCCCAAGTCCGAACTCTGTTTTGATTCTTCACTAATTGAGCACCCACCACCCAAATTTCTTTGTCCTGCCAGTTACTCCCAAATGCACTGTTTCTTTGTCTAAAAGTATAAAAGTTGCCTGCCGTGGCCACTTTGAAGGTCCCATTTCTATGAGACCTCCATGTGCATGAATTAAAACTGGTTCTTCATGTGTGAATCTGTCTTCTGTCAATTTTGAGTCCAGGCACAAGAACTCAGGAGGGGTCAAGGAGGAAATTTCCAGATTTCTGACAACTCCAGCAGTTGGACTTCTGAGGAATGGCAAACAAGAATCTCAACTCTGTCCCGTCTCCCTCTTCTGTCCCCTTCCTGCTCCTGACCAGTGAGAGAGGCCCGCTCAGCTCACATCACACCACCACGCTCCTCCCGAAACAGTAAAACAGATTTCCCAAGGCAAGGGACATCAGCACCTCTGACTTCTCAGGCACTCGAGAGTGATACTGGGGACGAAGTAGGCACGTGAAAGCCGATGCGTCCGTCTCTCGTGTATCAAATGAAACACTTCTGGAGAAGTGTTCTCCTTCGTAAGCTGCTGGGGTACCCATCATCTCTCCAAAGAAGACATCAGGGCACACCCTCTGATTTGGCCTATCAGCTGAGATAACAAATAGCACGTCTTTAGAAACACAACTGCTGGGGGCATTAGGCTGCAGGAAAGCTCTGTAGCCAAGGGTGGCTGAGCTCCACCATCTGAGATCCCTTTGAGGACTGAACGTTGATCTACAAAGGCAGGAGGGTTATGGCTGGTCTATGAGGCTGCAGCAGAGACCAGCAGCTACAGAGGACCAATATCAAAGGGCCAAGTTCTGAACTGTTTTGAAAAGCAGGGGCTGGGGACTTCCCTGTGGTCCAGTGGTTAAGACTTAACCTTCCAATGCAGGGGTTAAGGGTTCAATCCCTGGTCAGAGAGCTAAGATTCTATCTACCTCACGGCCAAAACACCAAAACATAAACAATACTGTAACAAATTCAATGGAGACTTTTAAAATGGTCCACATTAAAAAAAAAAATGGGGGATTGACATGTACATACTGCCATATTTAAAATGAGTAACCAACAAGGAGCTACTGAATAGCGCAAGGAACTGTTCAGTGTTATGCGGTAGCATGGATGGGAGGGGAGTCTGGGGGAGAAAGGATACATGTACATGCACGGGTGAGTCCCTTCGCTATTCAGCTGAAGCTATCACAACACTGTTAATTGGCTATACCCCAATTTAAAAAAAAAACAACAACAACAGGGTTTATATGTGATTCTAATCGGGTAAGAAATAGACTCAGATCCATGAAACATTTTGCAGTCCATACTACGTGCCAATCCCTGGGCTAATTGTTTTTACCCATATGATCTCATTAAATCCTCCTCCCATCAAAAAGATGAATAAATAAAAGCATTTGACTTAAAAATCACAGAGACTGACTACTAAAATAGACCAGATAGATCCTGGATTTCCACCATGAAATGCAGAATGCCTTCTTCATCCACTTATCTGCATAGTTACTTTCTTTTGGTTCTCTCCTCGAGTCTAGTTCAAGCGACCCTAAACTGCAGTGTGCATAAGAATTACTCAACCAAACATACTTTATCACGGGGGCCTGAAGGGATTTTCCCAAGGGTAATCTTGACAGTATGCAAGTCCCAATTTATCTGCCAACTTCAAGACCCAATCCTCACTGAGGATTCCTGTCCACTGAGTTACAACTTATGATCATCACAGAAGGGGAAGCGCGGCATGCACAGGTCCTGGCAGAGCAGTCAGCTTTCAGAAGCGTCCCAGGTGATCAAATCCAGGAACAGAAGCTCTCGGGCTGTCTCTGTCACTGGCAATTTAAGGATGAATAAAGTGAGTGAGTCGAGTCAGAGACGGAACAAAATGTAAGTGAATGGATTAACAAACTGTGGTAGATCCTTGCCATGGAAGACTACTCAGCATGAAATATTAACGCACTCAATGAGACGGATGACACTCGCAAACAGTAGACCTAAGAGAAAGAGTCAAGCGTGATAACTATACCATATCACTCCTTTTAGATAAAACACTGTAGAAATGGAAAAGCTACAGTATCGAAACACAGAAAAGTGGTTTCCTGGGGTAAAGAGTTGGGGCACATGTCAGGAGGCAAAGAGGGGGACGGCAAGAGAGGAGGGCTTCTTGAGGTGAGGGAATGACTCTGTATCTCATTGGGATGGTGGCTATATAATTGTATACAGTGACCAAAACTCACTATCAGTTCAGTTCAGTCGCTCAGTCATGTGTGACTCTCTGCGACCCCAGGGACTGCAGCACGCCAGGCTTCCCTGTCCATCACCAACTCCCGGAGCTTACTCAAACTCATGTCCATCAAGTCGGTGATGCCATCCAACCATCTCATCCTCTGTTGCCCTCTTTTCCTCCTGCCTTCAATCTTTACCAGCATCAGGTTCTTTTCCCTGATGTACTATGATGTAAATTCACTATGATGTACACTAAAAATTTTATAGCCTGGAAACTGTATCTTAATGCATTTTTTTTTCTTAAAGAGGAGGGGGAAAAACTCATAATCCTCCCACATGAAAAGATTAGAGAACCTGATCCCAAACAAAATGATTTACCAGTATGGGTCAGAAGCTCATACAAAGCAGAGTCAGATTCTTCCCTTTGGATTTTTCCTGTCTTATTTGTGGAAGAAGAAGAGAAAGAAAGAAAAAAGAAAATGTGAGAGGTGCATTTGAATCTTTCATATCAGGGTGGTAATCAGTGCAGAGAAGTGGGTAATGAGTTCTACCAAGAGTGTTTAATTAAACTGAGCAATCATTAAACTGGATTTAAGAGTGCTTGTGTTTGCGAAACAACAAAATATTTACAGCATTTTCTTCATCCCCTTCATTAGTCTCAGACTCCGCAGGAAATATGGAGGTTGGGAACAGGTCCTAATGAGATCATGCAAATTTTAACTACCGAGGTTACAGTGGAAAAGGAGACAGCATGGAAAAACGCTCATGATGAAATGTTAAGTGAGAAAGTCAAGGTATAAAAATGATCCTGCACTAACATTACAGATGGTTAAAAAATATATAACCATGGTGAAGGAAGGGGGCTCAAAATTAAATATATTCTAATAGCACTGGTACAAGGGAGCTGGGTCTAGGGAAAGATTTTCATCTTCTCCATTTCCCAAAATTTCTTTAGTATTTTTTTTCTTTCAAAATAAAAACCAAAACAACAATAGAAAGGAATTGTTTAGTAGATTCAAATGTACTGCCATAGAAAGAAGCTTATGTAATATTGCATTAACTCAAGTTATGTAAAAAATACAGTCCGATTTATGTAACAACATGCATGTTGTCTATATATCTATGGATCTATGAGTTAAACATCACAAAAAGACGTTCCACTGAAAGATACCAAATAAATAAATAAAAATGTAAAAATAAAAAGCTATCACAAGCATGTAAGGGCACACATGTTCACTACCTCTTTGCTCCCCCCAGGAACAAGACAAAACTGCAAAGAGTTCTGTCCAGCTACTGTGTCCCATCTCGTGGTATTGCATCCATATCCGGTACCCGCTCCAGTGAGGCTCTTTCTGTTCCCAGGACAGTGAAACCACACTCCCCAAGGTTACCCATGACCCCCATGTTGCTGAATCCAAAGGCTGCTGAATCTCAAACCCCATCAACCGGCCCTGTGAGCAGTACCTACTCAGTTGAATATTCCCTGGACCTCTCTCCAAATTCCAGACACTCTTCTCGCTTGCCCTCCCCACCTCACTGTTCTCAGTCTCCAGGCCAGACTCTGTCCCTCTTCCAGATCTCTAGATGTTGCAGCACTCAGGGTCAGTCCTTGAGTTTCTTCTCTTTTCCCTGTTTCCTTGAGGATCTCAATCCAGGACCATGACTTTAAATACCATCCATACCCTGACTACTCCTGGTTTTACTTCTCTACTCTAGACCTGTCCCCGGGACTCTGAGACTTGTGTCTAACTGTCTGACACACATAGGTGACCAACTAATATGTCAAGCCCACATGTTTAAAGTTAGTAGCCCCGCCCCCCAGAGCTGTTCCTCGGAGTCTCCCCTGTCTCAGTAGCTCTCATGGATGCCCTTAGTCATGTCTACACCGCCAGGAGCTGCGTCACGGAATTCTCTCCAGTTACACACCTTTGAGTATAATTCCATTTCCCTGCAGAGACACTGACTAGGACATCATGACATCTCTGGAGAACAGAGTTCCTTTTCTGTCACCACCCACCGCACAATCCTCACCTCAGCCCCCCCTTACCCGAGGGTCACCCAAACTCACAGGGGCATTAACGCCTTTGTGTCGTTGTCTTTGTAGACAAGTCAGGCCTAGGCCACCCTTCCCCCACTGTCTTCCCACCCTTGGAGATGTCCTTCAAGTATCCAGGCTTCCCCAGGACAGCCCTCTCTGACCACCCGTCCACCCACTGTTGGGGTGGTATCCCACCCTGTGATTCCCTACAGCTCACTCAAGGCTATTTGGAGAAGGGCCCTACTGATGCCAAACCATGACTGCAGGAGAACCAGTCAAACCTATAACAGCCCCTATACCTGGGGACTATACCTGACATCAAGATTTCAGAAGGTCACTTCCAGGGATTTCTGGGTCCACTGGTAACATAAATGCACAAAGTCACCGATCAAGTAACAGAGAAAGGCAGGAATACTTCAGCAAACCAAAGAACACAGCACCTATCTAAAGGAATCTGGAAGCAATTTTTAAAGAACATGATGTGCTCAGAAGAATTCATGCCGGTGCAATGAGCAGAGCTTATGGTCCATGAATTTGCCATCTCTAAACCAAATGACATCCAAAGTCCCTAAATGTGTGAGACCATGGAGATTAATACTGAATGAAGGCCTCCTGACAGACAGAAAATGTCTGGACGTAACTTTTCAGGTGACAGATGGGCAGACAAGGTCCGCACATCGCCATCTAGGTGACAACACGCTTTTCACAAATCTCTTCTCGGTCTATCTTCTAACAGTCCCAGGAGGCAAGTTCTTATTATCCCCATTTTGCTTTTGAGAAAACTGAAGCCTGGAGAGGGCAGATGATTTAACAAGGTCACACAAGGAGGTCCTGAAAGAGCCAGAAACCCTGGCACCATTCCCTGGTCCAGTGTGCACTGCTGGGCCGGAGGACACTTCTCAGGCTGAGGGACACCCAGGGCTGCCTTGGGTCAGCAGAGTCCAGAGCTGCAACACCCATCCATCTCAAGCTGGACGGTGCATCCAGATTCAGGCTTTGAATCCACAAAAGAATTCTCATTAACACCACTTTCAATCTTCCTTTTAGCCCTTCAATTTTTTTTTTTTTCAATGAAAACCTATGCTGCAAAACCCTGGGAGATCCCTGAGGTTAAAACAGCACACAACTAGCAAAGGAAGGCCATGGTATTTGCATGTAAAACAGCTTTCTGTTCTGGTAAAAGCAACAGCCGTGGTCTGACACACAGGGTATGCAGTGTTCGCTAGCATCTGAAGCCACATTTTGGGGACAAAAAAAATTTTTTTGATGCCCAAAAGCACACCTACAGGAGCAAACCTGGCAAGAAGAACCAGACTTGTCCTAAACCCCATACAAACATCTCAACGTCTTTGCCAGAATGGCTTAAGCATAAACGAAATAGCTTTGAATTACATCCTCAAGATGAAGAAAATTGAGCTCACAGCAAATAGCTAATACGGGCAAAGAACATCACAGCTGGTAATTGCCTGAGCCTCACCCCAATCCTGAAAAACAATTGCTGCTCACCTCGCTTTACAGATAAGGAAATGGGGTTTTAAGAGGTTAGGTGAGTTGCTAGGCCGAGTGAAGATACAGACACGGGTTGTTGAATTCACAAATCTGTGCTCTTTCCACCTCACCAGTGATTCTCAAACTTTATTGGCCACGTGAATCTCCTGGGAGCTTGTTCAGTGCAGATTCCTAGCCTGTGCTCCAGAATTCTCATTCAATAGTTCAAGAGTGAGACCGAAGGATCCTTACTTTTAAAGAGCCTCCCAGGGGAATCCAATGTAGGTGGTTCCTTGGCCATAATTTGGGAATCACTGTGGCCATATTGTGATGCCTTTCAGCAGAGAAAAACACCCTCCACAATGAAGAAAATTCAAAAAATGAGAATCCATAAGCCCGTTGATAAACCCACGCCAGGTCCATAAGCCGAGTCTCTGCAACAGTGCTGGCGTCTAAGAAAGCCTCCTAAACACTTCCTCGCCTCCAGGACAAACTCCGACAGACTCTAGTACACCTGTACTAGTATTTAGTTAATGCTTTTTTAATGACTCACTTTTTCTTAACTTATTTTAAAAAGAAACTCTGTATCAGTACCAAAAATAGAAACCCATTCTCATTAACCATAAACATATCATGAGACTAAAAGCAAAATTAATAGAAACCCTAAAATAGTAAGTAAATGTTGGCTGGATACTGTTACTCACCTAGGTTTTCAATTCTGAAAGATGCTTTCTTCTAGATAAAAATGGGCACTAGTAAGTGTTACTAGGGCAGGCTGTTACTGATACCCTTAAACTGAGACGTTCTCCTTGCAGAGGAGGGATAGTATGAGAAATGAATAGCTTGCTCTGTGTGATTCAATTCTCTCCAATGCCCATTCCGCACGTTACCTAAAATTTCACAAACCATCACATGCCATAATTTGGTGTCACTGCCCTAAGGTTTCAGATTTGAGGGTAAATTAGAATTACCTGGAAAATCACAGCATGCTTTGGTTTCTGATTCAGTCAGTTTGGGGGTACTTCTGTGCTTAGTCACTCAGTCATGTCTGACTATTTGCGATCCCATAGACTCTCTGTCCATGGGGATTCTCCAGGCAAGAATACTGGAGTTGGTTGCCATGCCCTCCTCCAGGGGATCTTCCCAACCCAGGGATCGAACCCAGATCCCCACATTGCAGGCAGACTCTTTAACAACTGAGCCACCAGGGAATGCTTATCTATGGGGTGAAAAATCACTAAATGAAAAGATAATAGTTTGCTGTGATATTATCCCAAGTGAATGGAGCCTGTACCTAAGGGAAATATTCTTGTGTTGCCTCTTTAAACAAGTTTCACTTTAATTCTGGACAGAAACTTTTGCTTCATATGTTAAAATTGATACATAACATTAAAGTTTTCCATGAGACAATTTAATCGTCCCACTGAAAAATCCTCTCATCTTACCTTTTCTCCCTGTTTGCTTACAAGAAGTTTTTCCCTGATTCACAAGGGAAAAAGACTTAAAGACACATGCTCTTACTCCAAAGAGGCTGGCAAATTTCACTAGTTCACAATCCTTGTATTTGTCATTTAGATTTGCATGTAGCAAATTGCATGCTTCACTACACAATTAACTTCCTCACATACAAAAGAATTAAAATTCTCTTATTTGTGTCTTTAAGATAAACTTGGTTGGGGGTTTGGGGTGGAGCTTGGTAACTCAAATTTCAAGTTCCTAGGTGATGCTGCTGCCTCTGCTCTAAGGACCCCACTTTAAGGAGGACAGAGCAGCTGAGGAATGGGAAGGCTTAATTCTCAGTTTTCCCAAACTCCAATGAGTGGTTGTCAATTGCATGTGAGTACCAGGTACTTGTAATTTCTATAGCCTCTTTATAGATTCCCAACATCAGACAACCTGCTGTCCCAAAGCTTTCAATTGCTTGCCTCCAATACTCTTCCAGAAGCCTCCTCTAAGGGGGAGCTAGACTCCACCAACTACAGCTTTCAGATGGGCTGTCTCAGCTCCTGGTAATTCACGGTGGGCGGGGGACAGGAAGTCTGGCTAGGTGTTGCCTGCTGACCCCCTTGGCTGCATCAGCAGACGGGGCCAGCCTGTGAACCTGACCTCCAGCAGGCCACACACCTCCTTCAGACCCTGCGGTCTCCATGATGTAACTTTTGTACCTGCCCGAGGGACCATCTCTAGTCTGCTCCCCGTCTCTCACCAAGCCTGAGCTGATGAACCCACATGACTCACCCTCCCCTGGGTCCCTCCCCACACCTCCTCTTCTCACTTCCTGGAACTGGTCTTCCTTTGGACCCCCTGGCAAGGCTCTTCCCCAGGTCACAGATCCCAGTGATGAGCAGTGTTAGCCTGGACCCCACTCTGGGCTCCTCTCTACTAACCATTAGGTTCAGGGCAAAACAGCTCTTCCTGTAATTCATTCCCCTGAACCTGGTGCCTTTGAGGAACTTACAGCCTCAAAGAAGGGATCAAGAAAAAACCCTGTTTTGAGGGAAACAGAAATATCCCACTGGACGTACTTCCCAGGGAATCTTGGGCCAGGCTGTGCACCCAAATGGGAGGACATCTCCAAGGAAAGAATTCCCCACATGTCAGAACCTATATGACGAGCATGCCTTCTGGGTGGACGCAGCCTCACACTTCTTCCCAGTGGGTCCCAGGGCCTGTCTCCGCATCTCCACATGTCTCATTTCTTCTTCTTCAATACAGAGGAAATCATACTTACCTTGAAGATTGTTGTGGGAATGCAATTAAATAATATATGTCAAACCCCAGCAGGGTGGCAGCCGGTCTTACAGTGTGTCCCAGGGAAAGGATGGCAGTTGCTGCCAACACCAGCTCTATTATTACTGCCAGAACCACCACTTTGGTGGGGTTATCTCAACTCCTGCTCCAGGCCACCCAGAGACTGTTTAATACCAGGGAAGGGAGGTTTTCCTACTGGTGCATGCACACGTGTGTGCACACGCGTGTGCATGTGTGTGCATACTTAAGGTCCCAGCAGCCCTGGAAGCTAAAACAACATGGGTTATGATGTGAAGGTCGCATTTGCACATCACCCTTGAAATGACTGAAGGTCTACAAGAAGAGGGCAGGAAGAAGAAACAGCACTCCTCCAGTCCTACTTGCCCCCAGGAACTGGGTGAAGGCTTTGGCAAATCCCAGAGCCGAAGCCACTGCCTCATAAGTGGAACAAAGGAAACAAGGCGTCAAGATGGCAGGGGAAGAAGAGGGCGAGGAGCCAGGCTTGCGGCATGATGGACCGTGCCTGTGGCCTCACAAACCGAGGCCCAAAGCCACGCCCCAGTCGCTGCCTCCTATCCAAGACTTCACCCCCATGGAGTTCTGTTTCCTCGTCTGTAAACCAGTACAATATGGTGAACTGAGCTGTAAGGGGCATTAACTAAAATTCCAATAGGCATCTAGCAGCCTAAAACATTAACCAGGCATTTATACTGCGCCCAGTCCTCTGCACATTTCTCTGTCCGTCCTCCAGCCATCACTAGAGTCCTCTCATTTGACAGAGATGGTAAGTAACCTGCTCAAGGTCACACAGCCAACAAAGGGCAGAGTTAAGATCTGAGCTCACACAATCTGCCTCCAAAGCAGCCTGCTGTTAGCCATGAGCTGCACAGCACGCTGCCTGGAACATGGTGGCTGTTCATAAAACAGGGGCAGGGGTGTGCTTTCCCAAAGCCTCTATCTGGATGCTGAGAAGGGGAGTGAACCTATAGACTTGATTAATCTAAACCCAAGCCCATCGCACAAGGCTCTGGTTCCCTGCCCCAAATTTAAACAGCTGCTCCTTCAATGTAATGGAACGCAAATGTCTGAAGAGCTTCAAGTTTTAATTATCAAAGTCCTGATGAAAATCTGAATCAACAGCTGCTCCCGGCAAGGCGGCCCTCAGAGATGCCCAGAGAAGGGGCAGCAGGAGGGGAAGGGAGGACACGGTGCAGACAGGATGTGAATGACTGCAGCTGTCTGGGGAGCCCTGGCACCTGCGGCTGCGAGCTGTGGGGTGGATGAAACAGACAGGGGTCAAGCAGGAGGAGGTGGGACCCTCTGGGGTGCGCCTGTCCTCGTGCCACAGGGCCTGTGCATCTGGCGTGTGTCCTGCGAAAGTGACAAGGTGGAGGGCTGACAGCAAAGACTATGGGGATGTCCTGCCGTGATGTGTCTGGTGGGTAGGGCGGGAGTGTGGGCACAGCTGCCCCAGGGGGCCAAGAAGGGGTCAGCGGGGCAGGAAGCAGGTGTCAGAGAGATGGCCCTCAGCCACCTAAGAGACGGCATGTGAGAATGGCTTCAAGGTCTCTGTTGTGGCATTAACTCCTGCGTGCCAGGTGCCAGGGCCTCTGTCCACCCCTACTACCTTCTCTTCTCCAGGTGAGAAACATCCCCTCTCCCAGGGCAGGTACTGCCACTCAACACAAAAGCCTCTCTTCATTTGCCTCAACGTGGAACAAAAAGATATTTCCTCTCTAAGGACTCACCTTGCCGTATCTTTTGATTCTTCTCATATCTAACACCTTTCCCATCAGTGATTTTAGGTAACTCTAAGCTGGGAACACTAAAATAACAAAATGGAATACCTCACCATGTTCTTTTCCGCCCACCGATTCGGCAAGGTGGCAGTGGAAAAGTTATTGCCACAGGACATCTAAGTTGCTACCACATTCCTGGAGAGAACTTTGGGACACAGGCTAGATAGAGTAGTTCTCTCCTAGGAAAGTATTTTATGACTTGCAGGCGAGGGCATTCAGGAAAGGGTTACTCACACAACTGTAAAGGAATTCAGAAGTGCTCAAAACCAGGATACTAGCTGAATACATGTGGTTGACTCAAGCAATCGAAGGGCATGCTGTTATCACAAATTTCAAGTTCCAAATAACCCAAAGTTGGGGGGAACATTTGATAAAATATTAAGTAATAAAGCAGGATATGAAATAAACTGTCACATACATAATTACTTCAACTTTAAAATATACAAATGCATAAGCATGAGGATTAAAAAAAAAGATACGAAGGAAGTGTGCCAAATAGAACATTAATCACCTCTCTTCTTATGGATGGTTTTATTTTCTTGTGTGCTTTTCATTTCTTTTCTACGTTTTCTACAGAAAATATGCATTACAAAAAACATACAATTTTTTTTCCAATAAAATATTTTAAAACTAATAAAGGAGAATAGAGGGATGAGGAGAGACGGTCAGTGCTTGGACTTAACACAGTCCAAATCCTGATTTGAGCAAATCTCTCCTTCCGCTCACAGCCCTCAGAGCCAAATGATGGCAAGGTTCTTTTTCCCTTAACTCTATTCTACCAGATAATACCTGGCCTGATGTTTCTGGGAATGTAAGAGTTCTCAGCCCTAGCAAGCATATGTCAGAGAAAATGCCTCAAGAACCCATTGCTGAATGGACTCTCCAAGATTAGCAGTATCGCCATGGCAACATGTTAGCAAACAATTTGTTAAGCACTTGAAATTTCTCCTCCACTATTGATCAGTAAATGGGTATTGGAATGGTCCTTTTAACTCATCACAGCCAGTTCTGTGTCCCATCAGTGCCTGATCTGACTACAAATGGTTCCTGAATTAGGGAGCCTGGCTCTAGGCTGCAGCCATCAGCATGCTTGGTACCCGTTCAAGGAAGCAGTCACTTGGGGCAAGTCTAAGTATCATCTCCCTGTACTTGTTTCTGACAAATGAGGACAAAGGCCCGGTGATGCTTGTTGATGGCGAGAAAGATGAGCCGACCTTGGGAACAGCCACCAGGCTTCAGCATCAGCGCAATGGAAAGCCACCCAGGTGCCCTCACAGATTTCTCCTGGTGCCAACATTATCATCAGCCAAGGGGGCGCCAATCACTACTATTCCAGGTCCACATTCCAGTAGACAGGAGACAAATTCCTTCTTCATTTTATAAAGTCTTCCTGCAAGGAACCAGAAGTCTGCCATCTACCAGGGATCTGCTTCTTCTGCCATGTGACCCTGGCCCTTTGGCCTCACATCATTCATTTGACAAAACTCCCCCAAGAGCCCCAACAATGTGATGGGAACTAATGATGTCCTATGTAACTGCCCCATAGACAGTTCCCAGGACTGGCCTTCTGTATGTGAAACAAAGCTTGCACCATAGCTACAAAATGTACCTTCCAGTCAGTGGCATGATATAGCTGCCAGGCAAATGAACTGAGGTTAGGATAATGCCTGTGCATGATACCTAGACACAAACAGAATATAGCTTTTAAAAATTCTGTGCATCTTAATGCTGTCTGGACCAGTCCACCCTCCCTCAGCCCATCCACCATAACCATGACCACCATCAACAACCCTGGTAGTGCCCCACTCAGAGTGCCAAGCCCTCCAACCAAGAGTGGGAGTAAGGGGCGAGACATGGGGAAGAGCAACACTGAGGACTGAACTGTGCCCCAACATCCAAGTTGACATACTGAAGCAGGGCGCCCAGTGTTGCTGTATTTGGAGAAAGAGCTTTTAGGAGGTAATGAAGGCTGAATAGGGTCATAAGGATGGGGCCTGATCAACAGGATTAGTATCTTTTTAAGAAAAGACACCAGGGAAACACCTCACCCCTGTTTCCTGGCCCCACGTGAGGACACAGTAAGAAGGCTTCCATCTGCAAATCAGCAAGAGAGTCCTCCCCAGAAACCAGCCCTGCCGAAACTTGATCTGGAATTTCCAGTCTTCAGAAGGCTCACAAAGCAGACTGATTCAAGCAGACTCCAAGGAGTAGGAGCCACTGTTTCCTGAAAGCAGAGGGGTCTTCAAGGTGCCTCCGAAGTGGAACCCATACTGGAGGAGAGAGCTCTTGGAGACTCTTGTGCACAGAATGATGGAGACCCTCCTGCAGCTTCTCACGAGGTGAGCCGGGGGAGGCGGGAGCAAGCAGCAGCGACGCACGTTGCTGTGAGGAAACCTCTGCCGTGAGTGGGGATTAGCTGACGACCCAGGGCTTCCATGGTGACCCAGATGGCGAAGAATCCACCTGCAATGCAGGAGGTCGAGGTTCAACCCCTGGGTCAGGAAGAATCTTGGAGAAGGGAATGGCTACCTACTCCAGTGTTCTTGCCTGGAGAATTCCATGAACAGAGGAGCCTGGTGGGCTTCAGTTCACGGTGTCACAGAGTCAGACACGACTGAGCAACTCACACACAGCACAGGCACTCGGTAAATATCTGTGGAGCATTTTCCCCTTCTAATTGGAAAGTGAGCACACCCAAAGCTGATTACCAGTGTTCATCAGTGGGATTCAGAGGGCAGACAGAACACTGGGATGCGTGAGCCACGGCCAGGGAATGCACAGAGTGAAGGCCATATCCGGTGATTTCCATCTTAGCTACACAGCACTGCAAAATCCTGTCAACACTGTCCCTAACAGCAGTGCTCCTGGTGCCCACAGGCAGCCTGGGAACTACTGACCGAGGTAACTGCAGCCTCCTGGTTCCCCGGACACCACACACGGGCCTGGTTTGGGCACAAGTTCCACTGAGTCAAACCTCTCAGGGGGTTAGAAACCCAGGACAGACAGGCAAAGATAAGGATGGTGACTCTGGGACCACAGGGCCTGTGGGAAGCCTGGCCTGATGGAAGGCAGGGCTCACCTTGAGGAGCTGAAGTCAGGCCCAGGGCTAGAAGTAAGTCTGGGGAGATCCAGGCTCCCCAGGGGAGGGCCTTGGATGAGGGAAGCTCCAATAAAGCAGCCACACCTCCCAGTTGGGTGCAGGCCTGGTCAGGACAAAGCCCTCAGGGCCCAGCGGCAGCTGAGCCTGCAGGTAAAGACACGGGTCTTTAGAAGTAGGCAGTGCACACCTGTGACAAAGAAACCAGGGGACTGCAATGCAACGCAGACAAAGAAGCTTGAAAAATTAGAACAGAGTAGCATCTGAAGGTCTGGCTGTGAAGGGAGGTTGGGGGCCAAAGAGGAGGGACTGTATTTCCCAGATCAGGCAGCCTGGACAGCAGCAACTCACTGACTCAGGTGACCAAGGTGTTCTGGTGACTCAAAGTCCTGCATCCCACAAACCAGGCCAACTGGTCAACCTACTGCCAGCACACCCTTGAGCTGGGCCCTCATGTGCTCTTTGAGAAGGAACTTGAAGATCCTGTGACTGCCCTCAACACATAGGTCAGTTCTGAAATAACTACCTCCACCTGAATTACCTCCTGAACAGGTGCCTACCACCGCTTAGAGATGGCTGTGGTTGATCCCCAAGTAGGAAAATGAAGAATCATAAATAATAAGCGTGGTTCAGAGTGGCACAGAAATAAATATCCTTATCTCTGTTCTCGGTGGTCTATCTGCCCCCCGCTCTCTCAACCTCTTCTCTAAATGCAATCTCAGAGCAACACTTCCAAACTCCAAATCTGATGAGACTACCCTTCTGGAGACCCTACCTGGGCTCCCTGTTGCCCTCAGAACAAAACCTAAGCTTGAGCCTGGACCACAGGCCAACCTCAACTGGCCTCACCCATCCTGGTCTCTTTCCCGCCTTGTACATGTCTGCCTTGAAGCACTTTTCAGTTCCCGAACTTAGCCAAGCTAACTCATGCCTATGGGTCTCTGCACAGCCTGGTCCCTCAATCTAGAATGCCCTCTTCTTCCCTAGGTCCTTATCCTGCCACTTACCAACTGGGTTTATTTGCCTGCTCAGAAAAACCTTCATTTTTTTCCTTCCCCATTCCCTACGTACGGGACCAACTGCTCCCCTCTCTCTGGCCTCCCATGGAGCCTGAGCCCTCATTTCATTATACGGCAATATTTTCATGTTTACATATCTACGGTCCACTATGATTCCATGAACTCCTTGAAAGCAGGGATTGAGTCTTACTGAAGTATATTTTCCCATCACTAAGCATGGTGTTGAGCACAAAACAGGTACACTGTTGGTGTTTGCTGGCTGGCTGAGTGACTGACTAGGCTTACCTCCCCAAACTCTTCCAAAGGAGACCAGACTTTCCTCCAAGTTTTCAGCCATTACAAGTGACAGACAAGGTGCCTCTTTGAATTTCCAAGTGCTTATCTCCAAGTTTTCAGGTGGGACCTACCCGCCTGTGCTGCCCATGGGGTGAGCCTCCCCACTCTGTCAAAGCACTCTTTGTTCTGTTGGTTTACTTGAAAATGCCACTCAGTGGCTTCAAGCGAGAAGGAGGAGGCAACCATGTCTTCAGCCTGTCCTCAGACATCAATCACCTGCCGGCTGAGGAGATGTGACTGTCGCCTCCCCAAGCCGACAAGATGATTTTTCTCCACCACAATACGAGCCCAGTGAGCCATACAATCATGGTGAATTCCCTATCAGCTCAACATCCTATGCAATTTTTCAGAGAATATGATTCTATCTGAAAATAAGTGCAACAGTCTGGAACTCATTTCTCCCCTGTGCCTAACTTTCAGTTTCCTATAAATACCAGACAGCTTTCCAGGCAGAGACACACCTCAGCATTATCCAGCAAGCATCACTTATGCCTCTGCCTTCAGCAGTTTCTGAAGGCATTGAGAATTCACCGTCTTATTAAGGCATCACTAATGCTGTTTGCTGGGCCTGAAATTGTGTCAAATATCACCGTCAAGAATGTTTCAAGCTAAAGTGTGTATGTGTTGTGTGTGTGCATGTGTGTGTTTGTGTGTGTGCATAGCCAAAAAAAGAAACAGGAAGGAGAATTCAACTCCTCTAATAAAAATATATAAAGAAGACATACGGATGGCTACCAAACACATGAAAAGATGCTCAACATCACTTATTATCAGAGAAATGCAAATCAAGACCACAGTGAGGTACCATTTCACACCAGTCAGAATGGCTGTGATCCAAAAGTCTACAAGCAATAAATGCTGGAGAGGGTGTGGAGAAAAGGGAACCCTCTTACCCTGTTGGTGGAAATGCAAACTAGTACAGCCACTATGGAGAACAGTGTGGAGATTCCTTAAAAAACTGCAAATAGAACTGCCTTATGACCCAGGAATCCCACTCCTGGGCATACACACTGAGGAAACCAGAATTGAAAGAGACACATGTACCCCAATGTTCATCGTAGCACTGTTTATAATAGCCAGGACATGGAAGCAACCTAGATGTCCATCAGCAGACAAATGGATAAGAAAGCTGTGGTACATATACACAATGGAGTATTACTCAGCCATTAAAAAGAATACATTTGTATCAGTTCTAATGAGGTGGATGAAACTGGAGCCGATTTTACAGAGTGAAGTAAGCCAGAAAGAAAAACACCAATACAGTATACTAACACATATATATGGAATTTAGAAAGATGGTAATGATAACCCTGTATGCAAGACAGCAAAAAAGACACAGATGTAAAGAACAGACTTTTGGACTCAGAGGGAGAGGGAGAGAGTGGGATGATTTGGGAGAATGGCATTGAAACATGTATACTATCATGTAAGAAACGAATCGCTAGTCTAGGTTTGATACAGAATACAGGATAATTGGAGCTGCTGCACTGGGATGACCCAGAGAGATGATATGAGGAGGGTGGTGGGAGGGGGGCTCAGGGTTGGGAACTCATGTACACCTGTGGTGGATTCATGTCAATGTATGGCAAAACCAATACAGTATTGTAAAGTAAAAAAATTTAAAAATAAATAAAAATTTTAAAATGTATCTATATATTTTCCAATGGGCAGGGTGAAAACAGAAGCGTGTTAGTGATTTACTGCTGCATAACAAATTACTCCCAAAGTTTAGCAGTTTAAAGTAATATAAAGTAATACACATGGCTTATCTGACAGTTTTTATGGATCAGAAATCCAAGCACAGTTTAACTGGTCCTCAGCATCTCACAAGGCTTCAGTCAAGATGCTGGTGTGGGGTGTGGTCTCATCTGAAGGCTTGGTCAGGAAAGGACCTGTTTTTAAGCCCATTCAGGTGGTGGTTGGCAGGATTCAGTTTCCTACGGGCTATTAGACTGAGGTTTCAGTTCTTTAAGACCCACTGGTTGGAGGTCTACTTCTGATTCCTACCTCCTGGGCCTCTCTACAAGGCGTCTCACAACACGCCAGCTGGCATGCTCACTCTTACGGGCAAGAGAAATTACCAGACAAGAAACAGTGCCAGACGGAAAAAAGTTAGTCTCTTGTAACCTACTCAAGGAAGTGGCATCCCATGATGTCTGACATATTTTATTCTTCGGAAGCAAGTCTCTAGGTCTAGCCCATGACTGAAGGGAAGAACATACAGAGGGCACAAATACTGAGACAGGAATGATTTGGAACTCTGTCATTAACTGCCTACCCCAGAAATTCCAAATAAACCCCAGAAAAATATTACCAGGACCTCTTATCTAAGACCTGGCACATAACAATACCTGGGAAGCTCATTCATTTATTTCTCAACAAATGTTTGGTGAATGTCCACTATGGACAAAGCGGTGTTCTGAATGGTAGGTGAAAGGACGCAGAAGGAAACAAAGCCGAAACCCCTGTCCTCAGCTTAAACCATAAGGGAAAGAGAAAGACAGTGAACAGACAGGGAATGTGTTGGATGGAGCTAACTTCCGCGGAGAAAATGAAGCAGGGAAGGGATGAGGGGTGCAGGTGGGAATATACAGCAGGTAGGAAAGGCCCCTGGGACAAGGTGACATTTGAGAAAAATCATCAAAGACACAGGGGAATGAGCCACCTGGCTAGCTGACAGATGAACGTTGCAGAAGCTGCAGGTGCAAAGGTCCTGAGGCAGAAATATAAGCCAGTGGGGATGGGGTGACCTACAGGAAAGAGAATGAGAGTTACAATGAGACAGAGGGTGTGAGGGGCAGACCACAGAAAGCCTCGGAGGCATTTGTAAGAACTTTGGCTTTTCCATTGAATGAACTGAGGAATTTCTGGGGGGTTGGGACACAGGAGTGACATAAACTATCTTACAGCTTAACAGGTCTCCTCTGAACAATGGGTGGAAACAGATTTTAGTAGGTTGACCAAGGCAGAAAGAGGGAGGTTAGTTAGAGTGGGGAGATCAGTTAGGAAGCTGCTGCTCTAACCCAGATGAGAGCTGATGAAGGATTAACCCAGAGCAGAGTTGAGATTCTGGATGGATACACACACACACACACACACATATATATTTGGAGGTGCAGCCAAGGATTTCTGATCAGTTGAACGGAGAGTATGTTAGAAAAGCTATCAGCGACAACTCCAAGGCTTTGGCCCTAGAACAGAATTGAAGGTTAAGGGAAGAGCAAGCTAGAAGTGAAGGTCAGGAGCTATTTGGGATGTGGCAGAAAACAAGAGAGACCTTCAGACTGGGAGTCAGAGACCCTGAGAGTGAGCTCAGCTTGACCTGGGTGGTTCGGTGGGCTTCACTTGGTACTCTTGGCCTCAGTTTCCTCCTTTCACCTACCAACGCTCGGCCCTTTGGAAGGCACAGACTCAGCCAGTAGCCCACACCTGTGCAGTGGGACATTCCAGCTGTACATGTCATCTCTCTATATCACAATGCTGTAGAAAAATGCCGTGTCTTACTGTGCAGGTAAACGATGTAACAGGTGATCAAAGCGGACAGATTATTGAAAGCCAGCATCCAGCGCCCACACACCTTGGGTGTCACGCAGCATTCCAGGTGCCGCTCCTGTATTATCCACATGTGATGAAGGCGCAGGGCTCACGGGACCTCTGGGGATCTTAAGGCCACGGTTCTCAGGTTCCCTGGCTGTAACCTGAGGTTATTATCCCCATACGCGCCTTCTCCACACTCAGCGTCTCAGAAGGGGTCCAAGTCTGGGGCTGCCTGTAGTGCAACAGTTACCATGAGAACCTAGTCTCTGTCTGCACACTGTCAGTGATGGCAACCTCCCTACCCCGAGAGGCAGCCCACCGCCACCATCAATACAGCTGGTGGTAGGGCCTTCACCAAAACCTGAACCTACAGTGTCCTCCATTAGCTTCCATTCAACTTCTAGGGCCACAAGGAAAATTTCCTCTCCTTTCTGAATCACCAGTTTTCAGAGGTTTAAAAGCAACCCTTAAATCTTCATTTGATGCTAATAATAATAGCACTAGCTAACAGCTGAATCATACTTTATGAATCATGCTTGATAAAAGAGATTTCACAGACGTTACCCCATTCACCATCCATAATAGCTAAAAATTAATTGCTAAACATTATTCAGCTATCAGTACCAAATGGGACGATGAATGGCAAAACCCTTGATAAAATTTGTGATTATTTTACTCAGTATGATTATTCCAATTCTTTACATAAAGACATTAAGACCCAGAAGTTAAGCCACTTAGAATATCGGCATAAACTACTGTTAAAAGATAATCCAATGCAATTATGATACAGATACAGATATAGAAAGAACATGTGATGAATTACTTTATTATATCAGTGATTTATTTCATTCTATCATTAATGAAGGTTAGGAAGATATTATAACTGATTCTTAAGAAAACCCAGAGAACAACCACATCCATAAGGCAAGAAATATTCAAGAGACATACAAATGGAGGTAAAATTATTTGAGGGAGGTTGCATGGGTCACAGGAATCTCTTCCAGATGGAAGAGAATGTACGTATCTATTAGGTACCTACAATCAATAAAAGAAGTTACACAAAGTCAAAATCAGGTAACCCAAAGGGGTGTCCTCTAGAACAGAGGGTCTAAACAATTAGCTTCTCACTGAAGCACCAACCTCCTTCCTACCTCTGCACAGCTGGGATCTGAACTTGGTTCTTTATGACTCTTTACACTACATCATGAGAAACGCTGGGCTAGAGGAAGCACAAGCTGGGATCAAGATTGCCGGGAGAAATATCAATAACCTCAGATATGCAGATGACACCACCCTTATGGCAGAAAGTGAAGAGGAACTAAAGAGCCTCTTGACAAAAGTCAAAGAGGAGAATGAAAAAGTTGGCTTTAAGCTCAACATTCAGAAAATGAAGATCATGGAATCCTGTCACTTCATGGCAAATAGAGGGGGAAACAGTAGAAACAGTAGCTGACTTTATTTTTCTGTGCTCCAAAATCACTGCAGATGCTGACTGAAGCCATGAAATTAAAAGACACTTACTCCTTGGAAGGAAAGTCATGACCAACCTAGATAGCATATTCAAAAGCAGAGACATTATTCTGCCAACAAAGGTCCGTCTAGTCAAGGCTATGGTTTTTCCAGTAGTCATATATGGTTGTGAGAGTTGGAATATAAAGAAAGCTGAGTGCCAAAGAATTGATGCTTTTGAACTGTGGTGTTGGAGAAGACTCTTGAGAGTCCGTTGCACTGCAAGGAGATCCAACCAGTCCATCCTAAAGGAGATCAGTCCTGGATGTTCATTGGAAGGACTGGTGCTGAAGCTGAAACTCCGATACTTTGGCCACCTGATGCGAAGAGTTGACTCATTGGAAAAGACCCTGATGCTGGGAAAGATTGAGGGCAGGAGGAGAAGGGGACAGAGGATAAGATGGTTGGATGGCATCACTGACTCAGTGGACATGGGTTTGGGTAGACTCTGGGAGTTGGTGATGGACATGGAGGCCTGGCATGCTGCAGTTCATGGGGTCGCAAAGAGTCAGACACAACTGAGCGACTGAACTGGAACTGGAACACTTCATCACTGTGACCTCTAAGAAAATCTGTTTAAAACATTCACTGACTTATTTTAAAGCCTCAATCATAAAATGGTTAGACCTTAAATTGCTGGCCGCATAGGAGAGAAGGCAGAAAAAGGCTCTGAAAAAGAATGAGTTCAGTAAGGACACCACATCTCTGGCTGTTTGCATTTTGCCATGTCAGGAATAGCCTCTCCCTTCCTCTTTCTAGCAGCCTATTTCTTATTCAATAACATGTTGTGCTGGGGATTTCCAGCCTGGGCCCCCTCCCCCATGCTCCTTAGAGAGGGCTCCATTGTGCAGTGAAGGGAGGTAAGGAGTTCCGCCTGGTCTGGGTTTTAGGGAAAGTCTATAGTGTTTCAATAGCCTCTTTGTTCTCTTTCTCTCAATAGTTCTTGTGTCTTAAGGAATTACAAATTTTCATTCTTCCTATTGCATTAGTAGTTTGAAAAAAAGAAAAGAAACCAATTAAAAATAAAGTTCTAAGGCTTAAGAACGGCATTTATAATAACTTCACAGGTCTAACCTGCACTTAACTGCTGGCGGTTTAAACAGAAGGTTCCTTGAGAGGTGAGCAATAAAGAAGCCATTTAGTACTTGTTCTCCAGAGATGCTTTTATCAACTCACTTGCCCCCTTAACCGGCGCTGGTTTCTGTATAATCTATAGAAAAGAGGAGACATGCCAACCAGCTCTCACACATTTACATGGGTCAGGGCCTCTTATTAAGTGTGTTTTTCCCAAATGGCAATGCTTAGCATACTATGATTGCAAATGCTTAAATATTTCACCAATTTCAATGGGATGTCAATTTCTCCTGCCGGATAAGGTAGCCTTCTAGGCTCCTGGAGGGTGAGGGAGGGCAGCCAATTCCAAAGGAGAATGTAACTCCAAAAACATAAAGCTTTCATTCCAGATGTTACTTATTCCTACTGCTTCCACTCGGCTGTGTTTCCACCAACACTAGCTCAGAAATTTGAAAAGCTGGACACAACTTCTCCATTTGACTGAGGAATGGAGCTTGTCTATTTTTCCCTTTTCTCCTCTTCTCCCTTTCTTTCTTTTTTATCTATTTAATTTTTGGCTGCACCAAGTACCATTTGGGATCTTAGTTCCCCTACCAGGGATCGAACCCATACCCTCTGCATTTGAAGGGCAGAGCCTTAACCACTGGACCACCAGGGAAGTCCTCCCTTCCTTCTTGCGAACAAGGTTTGTCTTGTTCATCTCTGTATTCAGCATCTGTATCAGTAACTAACCCAAAGCTGGTGCTAACATAGTGTTCACTGAATCACATGGAAATCAATCCACTGATTCCATTTTTATTCACTCAGCAAATATTCAATTGTTCTCTATTATGAGTTATGTTCTTGACAAAGAGCTGGAGCTATCCTGGTGAATCAGACAAGGTTCTGGCTTTCAAAAGGCTTACACTTTAGTAAGAGAGAAGGTTAATAAACAAAACATGAATCCATGATATCATTTATGAATAATAACATTTCATGTAGAAATAAGGGCTCTGAAAAAAAATGTAGGGGAAAGTCATAGAGAGTGACAGTGATGATAATTCACTTTACCTTCTATCTATCCACTCATCCACACAAACACTTGCTGAGCATTTTCTTTTCCATTCTGGAAGGGCTTGTTAGACAAAGAAATAAAGATAAAGCAAATTATCTCCCCCTCAACACCACTACTCTGTTGCTCTTTGATGGGCAATGGACAAGAATACATAAGCATTTATCTTCCCAGGAGACAATCCTTATTAATTGAGGTCTACCACTGAGGATAGAGGCTAAAAGTCTTTCAAGTACCTTGTCCAAGAGCATCTAACTACAGATGGTGGAGCCAAAATTTGAGTCTAGATTCCTCTACCTCTAAAATGCACCTCTGTAGGTTATACCAGACCAGCTCCTGAGGCATAATGCCAGATAGATACACGGGGGACATAAAATGGTCAGACAGTGACCTTTGACCTTGTTGAAGAGATTGCAAGCCCAGTGGAAAAATGAGGTATACTTACACAGCCACAACCAAGGCAAAGAGGATTTGTATTTGAAGAACGAGAAAAAGGGATGAGTTGGAACAGCCAGGGACGCAAGATAAAAATTTGAAATGAGTTCATAAACGCAGACTAGATCTACAAATTAAAGACAAAGGTGAATAGGGGAAGGGAGACTGTTTACCCCATTGACTGTCTACAATGTGTTAGGCATACAAGAGATGGAGCAACAGATGTGACACCTGACCTTGGGTCAAAGGACAAGTTCACATCTAGCTCAGACAGAAAGGGGCCAAAACCTGAAGTGTCTCCTTGGGGTAGAGCCTAAAGAGCCATAAGGATGCTCAGAAAATGAGGATGCCACGTCTACGGTTTCATCTTCTCTCGACACTGGGTACATTTCACTACAAAAATAGTGGATTTCTGTTGAAGGATGCTACCTTGGCTTCAGAAACTCCATAAACGTTATCTGTATTTCTAGGTAAGCCTGGCCCTCAGCAAAATAAAGGTTCAGAAAAGAGCTCCAAAGCCCACTCAGATGGAAACAGCCTAAGCTCTCAGAGACTCAGTTTCCTCATCAGTAAAGTAAAATGATGACTCAAAGAACTGAAAAGTCACCGTTAAGACTGAAAGATGTCCTCCTACAAAGGACTCTGTATAGTGCCTGGCTGATGCAAGTACTCAGTAAACAGTAGTTTCCACCTGCCTCCCTTGATTCTCCTCGTCTATAGAGGTACTTGGTAGGTGAGAAGCCCTGCAACCATTCTGCCTCTTCCCATATCCAGTTCAATATATATATCCAATGGGCCATCAAGTCCTGCCAATTTTCTTACTCAGGTGTCTCTCACATCCAACCCTTCCTTTCAAACCTAGTTGGGCTGTGCAGCTTCGCTTTTTAATATTTTTACTGAAGTATAGTTGATTTACAGTGTTGTGTTAGTTTCAAGTGTATAGCAAAGTGACTTGGTTATACATATAGTTCCCTGCAGAGTAAGTCCTGGCTGCTTATTTTATATATAGTAGAGTGTGTATGTCACTCCCAAACTCCTAATTTATCTCCCCCATTTTCCCCTTGGGTAATCATAAGTTTGTTTTCTATATCTGTGAGTTTGTTTCTGTTTTGTAAATAAGTTCATCGGTATCATTTTTTTAGGTTCCACAAATACGTAATGTCATGATATTTGTCTTTCTCTGTAAAGGGAATACCTCTGTACTGTAGATGGGAAGTAAACTGGTGCACCCACTATGGAGAACAGTACGAAGGTTTCTTAAAAATCTGCAAATAGAGTTACCATATGATCCAGCAATCTCACTCCTGGACATATATTTAGAAAAGATGAAAACTCTAATTTGAAAAGATACATGCAGCACCCCAGTCTTCAGAGCAGCACTGTTTACAATAGCCAAGACATGGAAGCAATCCAAGTGTCTATCAACAGATGAATGGATAAAGAAGATGTGGTGTGTATGTCTACACACACACACACACACACACACTGGAATATTACTTTGCCATATTACTTTGCCATAAATAAAAATGAAATAATGCACTTTGCAGTCACATGGATGTGATGGCTTCTTAACCAGTCTCTCTCCAGTCCTCCAGTTCTTTTGAGAGGGAAAGGCATGCACCCTCTTCTTTGCACCCTCCAGTCCCTCTGAGCCCCAGATCACTCTTCTTAAAACACACTTTGAGGCTGTCACTCCCTGAGATGCCAGAAAGAAAGAGATGGGACTTTAACTTCATGGGCCACTCTCATATGCCCTACTTGGCCATACACTGCTTGAGGTAAAGAAGTGTTAGGACAACAGGAATATCCTACAAGTAGAAAATTATGCTGAAATCAGAAAAGTCCATGAACTCTCCTGAAAGGGAGGCTACATGACATCGAAGGTGACATGCTCAAACAGCCTTGCCTTCAGTGACTCCTGTGAAAAGCACAATCCAGGGAGTGACATAAAAGAGGCCACAACCAAGGAGCCCTTCTTTAGCACAAAGTCATTATTCCCACTAAAAGCAGAAAAATACAACTCTCTCCAAGGGATGGAGGCAGGAGCCAAACCCAGGAGAAGAACACTCAGGCTGCAGAAACACTGTGGCCGTGGTTGCAGAGAAATGCAGGCCACCTGGGCGGGGGGGCGGGGGCGGGGTGGGGAGTCACTGTTCAGAGATGCCCACTGATAGGGACCTCATTCCTAAGATATCACAGAGGATTTGCAGATGCCCAGCCCAAAGGCATTCCGCAAATAGAAATGGGTGCAGCACATCCACACTGGCTGGTGAAAATCAAGAGGGACCAGAGAAGGAAACAGACAGGCCAGCTATTCACCCACCCCAGTCACCGCTCCCAGGGAACACGCACCAGCGAATGGCAGAACCCAAGCATGTGTTTCCAGATGGAGAATGTTCTTCGGCTACAATCACTTTCCCCTATGGAAGCCTTTCTGGAACAAACCCCATCCAAAAAATAACAGGCTAGGTCATCAACACAACCTCTTTCTGGACTTTGCTTTCAAAGCCTTTATCATTTTTGTAGTTGTCGAAGTGTTTGTCTAAAGTCTGCCTCTTTGTACTAGTCTAAGGATGAAAGACAGCCAGGGGGCCTTTTCTGACTTTTTCTCACATCCTTAGTACTGAGTATTCCCAC
Source organism: Capricornis sumatraensis (assembly GCF_032405125.1). NCBI lineage: Eukaryota > Metazoa > Chordata > Mammalia > Artiodactyla > Bovidae > Capricornis > Capricornis sumatraensis. Next base: position 74,820,556 of record NC_091083.1, read on the forward strand.
TAGCTGTGGCTCAATGACCTTTAGCTGGTATCCACCTTTTCTATGTTTCAGCTATTTTATGCCCCCCAAAGGATATTGGAAGTACCCTCCTTATGAAGTTGACAGAGGACTCCAAGAGATAAAATGCACAGAATATTTTGGTTCTCACTGGCTTTTAAGAAGTGTTCAATAAATGTCTATCATCACTACCTTGCTTTGGTCAGGGGTCCATAAAGACTTGTTGAATAAACAGAGAATCACTTACATTAACTGCATGCTAATCTCTGCAACAGAGCCTTGGCATGCACAGAGGTTAATATTTAGCACATCCATGTTTCAAGAGAAGGGCTTGTGGCTCACTGTCATGTGACATATTTCTGCAACATCCATTTCAATCATCCATTTATTTTATCAAAACCCAGACATGACTTCAAGGGGAAAGAGATCTTTCAACAGGGCTTCCCAGCTTAAAAACCCCATGTTAAGGACATACAGGCAGAAATCCGGTGCTCTGGCTGCCAAAAGGCTATGTCAGGAAGCTGTCAGAGTGTGGAAGGTGTCCCAAGAGGTCCCCAGACACCCAGAAGCTATCAGCCCAAAGTACAAGATCGGAGCTTACCATGTCCTGGGACTGACCCAACAGCTCTAAAGCCAGCGCTCTGGGGAACCAGCTTCTGGTTAAGTCTGCAGAGCCCTCAGGTTAGAAACTTTTGCCTGATGCCTGGATCTGAGCTGGCATGAGAAAGCCCAGCCTAAGGAAAAGTGCTGCCCACTGAAGACCCAGCAGCTTACTCTCCCCACCCCCATCCTCCAGGTGCTGGACAGTGGCTTCAGTACTCTGAAACGATGCTAATCAGCCAGAGGAAACAGGAAGCTCCACCTCCATCCAGTCAGAATCTCCCACTTTACCTGCTGCTACGTCCCCTACATCCCCTTCTTCTTGCTTAAAAGAACTGAAGGTGCCCATTTAATCTCTCTCACCATATCACCCAAATCAAGAAGCCCCACTGACATTACTTAAGCCCTATTTGCTCCAGGAGAGTCTGGTCATGAGTTGAACCTCATTCACTAGGGTCAACATGGGGTGACGACAGCAGCCAACATAAGAAAAGATCTGGGTTCTGTCTGCCTCCCAAAACCCTTTCACTCCCCTGTGCCCACTACCTCCCCACTGAGTCATGACGAGTTCTAAAGGGCAGGCATGGGAGCACAGAGAAGATACCAGCTTAGAATCTGAGAGCTGGAGAACTTAAAAGGGCCTCTGCTGGCGTTTCCATCTTCCTAAGCAGACAAGAAGAGCAAGGGTGGATTCCCTCCTGGGAGTAAGTGCAAGAACCTGCAAGTTGCTCTTCTCCAAGCCATCCCCTCCCACAACAGCAACGCGACCTTCCTAAAACACAAAGCCAGCCACACACACTCTGCACCGGCTTCACTTTTAACCAGGAATAAAAGCCACACCCCTGGCCATGGCCCAAAAGGTCTTGCCCGGAAAGCACCCTTTCAACTCCTCTAGCTTCTCTGGAGTCACATTCCTTGCTCACCCCCACCACCCTGGTCTTTATTCACTTCCTTGAACAGGCCAGGTTCTCTCCCACCTCAGAGCCTTTGCACCTGCTATACCCTCCACCCAAAGAGCCCGCCACATTTCATTGACCAGCACCTTCTTCTCTTCAATCAAGTCTCAGTTCCAACATCAGCTTCTCAGAAAACCTCTTCCCACCCCCTATATAGGAAATCCTAAAGGAAAAGCAGGTGACAGAGATGAGATGGTTAGATAGCATCACTGACTCAGAGGACTTGAATTTGAGCAACCTCTGGGAGATAGTGGAGAACAGAGGAGTCTGGTGTGTATGGTCCATGGGGGTCACAAAGAGTCGGACATGACTTAGTGACTGGAAAACAACAATATATTATAAATACTTCCGGTTTATATTAAAATATATATGGTAATAATGATCAATGTTGTTAATATAATTATCAGTTCAGTCCAGTTCAGTCGCTCAGTCGTGTCTGACTCTTAGTGACCCCAAGAATTGCAGCACGCCAGGCTTCCCTGTCCATCAACTCCCAGAGCTTGCTCAGACTCATGTCCATGGAGTCAGTGATGCCATCGAACCATCTCATCCTCTGTCGTTCCCTTCTCCTCCTGCCCTCAATCTTTCCCAGCATCAAGGTCTTTTCCAGTGAGTCAGTTCTTAGCATCAGGTGGCCAAAGTATTGGAGTTTCAGCTTCAGCATCAGTCCTTCCAATGAATATTCAGGACTGATTTATTTTAGGATGGACTGGTTGGATCTCCTTGCTGTCCAAGGGACTCTCAAGAGTCTTCTCCAACACCACAGCTCAAAAGCGTCAATTCTTTGGCTCTCAGTTTTCTTTACACAGTCAACTCTCACATCCATAAATGACTACTGGAAAAACCACAGTTTCGACTAGATGGACTTTTGTACTTATAATTGTATTTATATGATATACACATACTATATACATATAAGAACATATATTTACATATGCTCATCTAAGCTTCACTGGTTCCTGTGGGACAGGCATTATGATGACCATTTTGCAGATAAGGAAACCAGAGTACAGAGAGGTTAGATAATTTGCCCAAAGTCGCACAGCTAATAAGTGAGAGCAGGATGACTTCTGGCATCACTAGGCATCACTGGTGGATAGTTCATCTCAGATCTGGAACTAAGCGTGTCCCTCAAGTTGGAGCACAGGGCGAGGTGGCAAGTAAAATGGGCTGTTTTTGCAGCCCGGCATCTTCTGGACAACTCGGGTGTTAGAGCCCAGGGAGGGGGCATGCTGGCCACCCAGCCCCTATGATGCTGCTGGCAAGTCACTCCCTCTCCCCAGCTCTGTTCTACATCCTACAAGAAGCTGGCTACTGGGGAGGATTTAAACTTGTCTGCCAGAGTGTCTGCTGCCTCTCCAGGGACTAATCTGCCGTGAAGCAGATGCAAAGCTTCATTTATCACTTCCAATGGAACATGAAAGAGACAAAGCTCCAGCAGAAGCTTCCTGCATCCCGTGTCCAACAGGGCAGGGCATTGCCCACCAGGGCCTCCTAGGGGCCGGCTCCCCTGAGGAAGGGTCTTCCCCGACCCCTGCAGTGCCCACACACCCTGCAGTGGGTCCGGGCTCTGCGGTCTAGTGATGGACCACTGAGCTCTCTATCAGATTATTTCTTTCAATTAGATGAAATTCACATGGCATAAAATTAATCGTTTAAAAAAAGTACAATTTGTAGCATTCTTAGTACCTTCACAACACTGTGTAGCCACCACACGGAACTAGTTCCAAAACATGTTTTCACTCTCAAAGAAGATCCCCCCTACTCACCCATTAAGAAGTCACTCCCATCCCCCTCCAGGCCCTGGCAATCACGAATCTGCTTTTGTGTCTATGGAGTCTCCTATTTTGGACATTTCACATGGATGGAGTCATCTCATGCGAGTTCTGCGTCTGGCTTCTTTCACTTCACATCACATTCTGGAGGTTCACCATGCTGCAGCATGGATCGGTATGTCCACTGGGCTTTGCACCACTTGTCAGTTGAAGACGACAAAGTGTCCAGTGTGGGATGCAGAGAATTCATAGCAGATAGCCTCTCTCCTCCCCTGATACCCTGAGAAGTGCAGAGTCCGAATCAAATTCACCTGGAATTTCTCTCCAGCTGCAAAAGCCCTGGGGGGTGGGGGGCATGCAGCCCATCTCCATGCATGACCCTGGAGAGTGCCATGGGGTGGCGGGTGGCAGGTGGCAGGGCCAGATCAGTGAGGGACACCAGAGTGCAGCCCTGCCCGGTTCCGGGAGGCCCAGCACTCAGAAAGAGAAAGGGGAACATTAATATGTATGTGCTCATATGCTTCTACAGAAAACAAAACGCGGCAATTCCAAGAAATAAGCAACCCTGAGAGTTTAAATTTTGCTGCATCTTAGCTGCAAGGATAACAAATTGTGACCTGACCCCACTGTGGCATCAGCAGAGAACGCTATGCACATGACACAAAGTCAGAATGTTATCAGTTTCTTAGACAAGAGCCTCAAATTGAGGCTATAAATGAAACCGCTGAATTCTCTGGTGAAAAAAAAAATTCTGTCCTAGTGTTCAACATCCATTATCTTCTGGTGGGAGTCTCACCGTCATTTGCAGTACATACTCGTCTAGTTTTTGCTCCAAGTCTTCCTTCCCTCAACATCACGGCCGCTCCCCTCTGCCACAAAAACAGAAGGGCTTCTCAGCCTCGGCCCTAGCGATATGTGGAGTAGGTTATTCGTTTCCTGGGGGGCGGCCCTGTGCATTGTAGGATGTTTAACAGCATCCTGGCTTCTACCCACTAGATACCAGCCACATCGCTCCCCGGTCATGACGGCCACAAAATGTCTCCAGACCTTGCCAAATGTTACCTGGCGGGGGTTGGGGGGGTGTACAAAATAAACCTCAGCTGAGAACCACGGAATGTCAGGTGAAAGCCAGCAGCTACAAAGAGGGTTCTGAACAGACTGCATAAGAAGTGCAGGTATGGGATCTTGCACTGTGCTTCCAAAATAGGTTAATTACAATCAACTCTCAAATATCCAGGGGCCAATTATCCACATTACCCCTGTCCCTGCCCCTACGCTACCTAAGGTCTGCCCAATTCCCCATTCACAAGCGGCTGGCACTGTGGGTGAGAAGGAGGAATTTAAAAATCAAGAATGCAGGCTCACAGCGAGATTGGATTATTTGTTTTGTTTCGGATGGAGAGACTTGAGCAGGTTAAAATACATCCTTTCTGCATACCAAAAGTGTTAGTCTCTCAGCTGTGTCTGACTCTTTGTGACCCTATGGACCGTAGCCTGCCAGGCTCCTTGGTTCCTGGAAATCTCCAGGCAAGAATACTGGAGTGGGGAGCCATTCCCCTTTCCAGATCTTCCCAACCCATATTGAATCCAGGTCTCCTGCATTACGGGAAGATTCTCCACTGTCTGGGCCACCAGGCAAGTCCTCTGCATACTGTGGGTGCTTAAACGCAGCCCAGGTTTTCCCCAGCCCGTCACAGCAGAGGTACTGAAGGGAGATGGGAAGGGGTTTCTTCCTCTCCTCTCCGGATGGCAGGACAACCCAGACTTTCTGCTTGGGGCAGGGAAAATTCTAGTACTACCTCTCTCCCTCCATCCAAATACCTACCTGAATCTCCTTTAGGTAAACAGACAAGTGGTGAGGTTTTCTCAGAGTTGACTAGCCCATACACAATATCGAAATATTTGAGGCAATCAAAAAATAATTAACATATACATGGAAAGAGAGAGCCCCGTTCACATTTTAAAAAAGAACGAAACTGGAATTCCCTGGCAGTCCAGTGGTTAGGACTCCGTGCTTCCACTTCAGGGAGCAAGGGTTCAATCCTTGGTCAGGGAACTAAGAACCTACAAGCTGCTAAGCCAAAAAAGAATAAACTAAAATATTCACCCAATGTCTCATCCACCCCAGCCCTGGATCCTTTTCTTTTCTCCCCTTGACAATCCTCTTGCAAGAAATTGAACTCACTTACTTTTCACCTCTGGCTTTTCAGGTGCTGCAGCAGTAAAGAACCAGTCTACCAATGCAGGAGATGCAAGAGATACAGGTTTGATCCCTGGGTTGGGAAGATCCCCTGGAGTAGGAATTGGCAACCTGCTCTAGTATTCTTGCCTGGAAAATCCCATGGACAGAGGAGCCTGGCAGGCTACAGTCCATGGGGTCCCAAAGCGTTGGACACGACTGAGTGTGTGTCTGCACGCACACACACACACATACACACCCCCTGTCCCATCATTTCACTTTCCACTCACTCTTCAACACAGTGCCATCTGCCAGTCACTGAGACAGTCCTCACCAAGGTCTCCACCTTGTCCCTGCATCTAGGATGTAAGATCCTTGAGGGCAGAGGATTTTGTCTGTTTCGTTTGCTTTTGTATCCCCAGTACTAGAACAGTGCCTGACACATAGAAGGTGCTCAGTATATATCTGTCAAATGAATGAGTGAATCTCAGTTTATTTCCACAAGGCACTTCCAGTACTTACTTACCACTGCCTCTTGAAATGCATCCTTCCCTTGGTTTCTAGAAAGCCACATACCACTGGTTCTCCTCCCACCCACCCCTGCCCTGGGTACTCCATCCCTGACTTTTTCATGGTGTCTGCCTTCTTAGCCTATCCTTAGATGCTACTCAGGGCCCTATCCTAGGCCCCATTCTCATTCATAACACTCTCTTCCTGGACCATCTCATCTATTCCCTAAGCCTCAACTGCCCCCTGGAGAGGACAGTACTGCTCGAGCTGCCCTATATCCATTCCTCATTCATCTCTAAGAACATCCGGGTCATACTCTGGAGAGCTGGCCTTCCCTACCCTGACCTGCCCCAGGGGTGGACACTTTAACTCAGAGTCAGCCAGTCAGAATCCTGTAAACCCCTGGCTAAAGTAAATGGTTCAGGGATGGCCTTGGATCTGATATTAGCCAGCAAAAGTCTGGTCTACGCTTTGAATGGTTGGAAATGAGCAGTTTTCTCTCTAGTACTGATCCTAGAGGTATAAGGATGCAGGCTTATTCCTTCCCTAGGAGTAAAGCATACCTAGGAGTTCTGCCAGGTCAAAAGAAAGCAAAGTGAAAAGATGAGAGAGAGGAAACAATGACTCATTGTGATACTCTCGGTCCAGCAACGCTTGAAGAGACCAACTCCAGGATTTTTCAAGTAAATGATCCAACCCATTCCCTCTTTGCTTATGCCACTTTGGGTTGGAGTCTGTCATGTATAACCAGCAGCTGCAGCTAGAATCAAGACTGCCAGGCCTAACTCCACCCTGAGCATCATACTCACAAGTGCCCATGTCATTTTTCATGATCTCTGCCACACGAACACATTATGGAACACACTCTCTGAATCAAAACCTGAGCCAAGAGCCCCTCCCCATGTGCAATATCAATATCCCACTCCCTACCATCCTCTTCCCACCTGTCAGACCCATTGTCCAGCAACCACATTGCTGCAACATTACAATCTTGACTTCCTCTTCATTAGAGTCTCACATCTTTCCTGAAAACAGAAGTTCGGGAACTTCATCTCCAAGGTGTCTGACATCAACCCCTTCCCTCCCCAGACATGCATGCCATTCCCCTGCTGAAAGGGAGGGCACATCCCTCCCCTCCCCTTCAGTCTTCTCTAGTCTTAGTAATTAGTCTTCTAAACAGAAGGCAGTGGTCATGATGCTCGGGGATGTCTGAGGCTAGGTCATCATGAGCCTGAGAGCATCCACTGCCATGAAGAAGTCCAGCTATCCTGAGAAGGCCATGATGGAGGGAAGCCCAAGCTAGTGAAGAGAAGGTATGAGGCCAGTTGTTCTAGCTATCCAGCCAGGCGCTAGACCCGTGGGTAGAAAATCCATTCTTGGACAATCCAGACACAGCAGATATCAAATGGTGAGAACAATCAACATTCAAAGCCATCTATTACTCAGCCATCTTGAGCCTCTGAGCTACCCCAGCTGAGGCCACAAACATGGGACAGAGATAAACCTTTCCACCATGCCCTGCCCTAATTTCCAATCCACAGAATCACAAACATAGAAAACAGTTGTTGGTTGATGCTACTACCTTAGGAGTAGCTTGTTATGCAGCAAAAACTAACTGAAACACTCAGACCCTGCTTATCTTTGCCAACCCTTGCCTGAGATCCAACCAGCTCCAGCCTCTTTTCTCTAAGGGAGCCTGGCCAGAAAAATCTCTCTAGTAGAATCAAAATGAAGTTGTCGCCTTGCCTGTCTGACTCCCTTACTATGGTGTGGACTCCTCCAGGGCTCAACACAGTGTCTGGTGCTGAGATATCAGTGTGTATCAGCTGAACAAATGAATGAATGAAAGGCAGGGGGTCTGTGCGCCACTGTCCTCCGTGGGAATGCTTCTAAGAGCCCTAGAACTAGCCGCGTCTTCAGGGGCTCTCCAGAAGGAAGAAGCATTGCAAGTATTATAATAATAGCGACAGGTTCCAAGCCGGGTAATCATTAACTATCCCCAGGAGAGCTAGTTAGCTAGCAAGAAGAAAGGCCCCTCCCCGGGGCTGGGAGTGCCAATGCCCTGACGGCACTTGGCTTCAAACTGAACGCCCCGCGCCTTCTCACACAGGCTCTCTGTCTATAAAATTGGTGGTTTCTATAGAAACAGAAGCACTGTAGTAAAGCGAAGGGAAAATCGTACATTCTGTCAGCGTACAGAGATCAATCCTGTTCTTATATGGGGCCAGGGCTTTTTCACGCTTTATTTTTGAGCATCTCAACTTTCATTTCCATCCCAGCCGTCTCATCTCATATTTATGAGGCTCTTGTGCTGGTAACCCCGTCCCTCCTCACCTAGCTGCCTTTGTTAACTATGACCACAGGCAGAAAAGTCTGTGAAAGCAGCAGAGAATCCCCGGGATCTCTTTAGGGTACCAAGAGGACCAAACTCCGAGCTCAGAGGCAGAGCTGGGCTGCCTGGTGTGTGGGGTAGCAGCCGGGATCGCGGACAGAGACCCTTAGTGAGACTGTGCAGCCCCCTAACCGGACCTTATGAAAATCTGCTCTGAAGCGGGTTCTTGTTTTACATGCCTCCACCTTCGCTTAGACAGTCTCCAAGTTCTTAAATATTAATATGTCTGCAATCTCTGTTTTGCACCCCAAAGTGCAAGTAGCTTTCTAACAGGCAAGGGATTAGAATTTAGCTTGTATTTGAATTACTCATGCTGCCTCTGATCATCTATGAAGAAAATTAGAAAAAGCACAGGTTGTATTTTAATATTTTAGATGAAGGTCCAAATTTTCAGGCACATGTTAAACTCATGAAAAGTGCCTGCTTTTATCTTGATTCACTCTTAAAAAAGAAATCATATGATGTTTTCTGCATCAAAGAGCCCTTTTATAATACCTATTTCAGTCTGACCTAATAGCACTAAATGTGTGTTGCCTTTTTACTGCTCTGATAAAACTGATTAGATGAATAAAGAGATGGATGAATGAGGGTGATGAAGGATGGATGGATGAATGGGGAGGGGACAGGTGACGGAGAGAGAGATGGGGAATGGATGAATGGATGGATGAGCAAATCACATTAACCAGGAACATTTTCCAAAATGCAATCCTAATCATTCATTTATTCATTCACAACAATTTTGAGCACCTACTATGTGCCAGGAATGATGTCAAGCACTGGGAATTCCGTGCTGGATATATGAGACAAGGTCCCAATCCTTGATTTCAATGTCTTTGGAGTAGGAAGTGGGCTGAGAGGAAACACTGGTGAGTGCAGAGGAGTCATGCACGGTCTATCAGCGGTCCAGGTGACAGCTGATGGCAGCTTGGCCCAAGATGACGGCAGTGGATACAGGGAGGCAGAGGTAGATTCAAGAGTTATCAGCAGTACTTGATGACTGACTGAGTCACCCAGCTCTGAGTCTAAATCTCAGCTCACCCACTTACAAGGCTGTAGGAGCCTCAATTTCCTCAGCCACGGATTGCAGATAATCATACCCACCTCCTTCAACAAACTGTGGAAAATTCTTAAAGAGATGGGAATACCAGACCACCTGACCTGCCTCTTGAGAAAGCTGCATGCAGGTCAAGAAGCAACAGTTAGAGCTGGACATGGAACAGACTGCTTCCAACTTGCGAAAGGAGTATGTCAAGGCTATATTTTGTCACCCTGCTTATTTAACTTCTCTGCAGAATACATCATGAGAAATGCTGGGCTGGAGGAAGCACAAGCTGGAATCAAGATTGCTGCGAGAAATATCAATAACCTCAGATATGCAGATGACACCACCCTTATGGCAGAAAGTGAAAAACTAAAGAGCCTCTTGATGAAAGTGAAAGAGAAGGGTGAAAAAGTTGGCATAAAACTCAACATTCAGAAAACTAAGATCATGGCATCCGGTCCCATCACTTCATAGCAAATGGATGGGGAAACAATGGAAACAGTGGGGCTGTTTTATTTTTGGGAGCTCCAAAATCACTGCAGATCGTGATTGCAGCCAAGAAATTAAAAGAAGTTTGCTCCTTGGAAGAAAAGTTATGACCAACCTAGACAGCATATTCAAAAGCAGAGACATTACTTTGCCAACAAAGGTCCGTCTAGTCAAGGCTATGGTTTTTCCAGTGGTCATGTATGGATGTGAGAGTTGGACTATAAAGAAAGCTGAGTGCCAAAGAATTGATGCTTTTGAACTGTGGTGTTGGAGAAGACTCTTGAGAGTCCCTTGGACTGCAAGGAGATCCAACCAGTCCATCCTAAAAGAAATCAATCCTGAATATTCATTGGAAGGACTGATGCTGAAGCTGAAACTCCAGTACTTTGGCCACCTGATGCGAAGAACTGACTCACTGGAAAAGACCCTGATTCTGGGAAAGATTGAAGGTGGGAGGAAAAGGGGACAACAGAGGATGAGATGGTTGGATGGCATCACCAACTCAATGGACATGAGTTTGAGCAAGCTCCGGGAGTTGGGATGGACAGGGAGGCCTGGTGTGTTGCAGTCCATGGGGTTGCAAAGAGTTGGACATGTCTGAGCAACTCAACTGAACTGATACCCATCTCCTAGAGTTGCTATGAGAAATACATGAGATGAAGTATGTGAATAGCCAGAAACAAGGCTTGGGAAAGAAAACATTTTTTAAGACCCCAAGCTTCCATTTTAGGGAAAAACATTCAGACCCCTGGTTCTATCCCCCAGACCATGAGCCAAGAGGAACACTAGAAGCTGTCAGGATTAAAGAGTCGGCAGACGGTCGAGAGAGAGGATGCAGAGCAGACCAGGCTCATCGGCTAAAGGGGGGGGGGGGTCTTCTTTAAATTAAAAAATTACATTAAGTTTTAAAAAACCTTGAGCTGAATAAAACGTGTCTTAACAGACACTTTCATGCCCTTTCAGGTCATGGATGAAATGGGTCCCTTCTCCATCAGCTTTATTCTTTCTAACACCACTCCTTCCTCTGCAGAACCTATAGATACAATTGGTCCAAGTCAACTGAGAGTACAGGGAGGAGGAAAGAAAGAAAATCTGAACCAAAGGTCAGTTCCCTTATCTGGGGAGGCTACAGAAGGTCGGGGAAGAAGGGTGGACCTCTCCACCAGTGCCAAGCTCTCCATCAATAAGCACAGGGCAAGGCAGACATGGCCACCTCCAGTGTGCAGATGAGAAGACTAAGGCTCAGAGATGTTAAGAAACTTACTCAGAGTCACAGGGCTCAATAAAAAGTGAAGCCAGGATTGGAAAACAGGTCTGAGTCCATGCTCTTGCCATGATACCCCTTGTCATTCTCGGGTTAAGTCGTCAGTGAGTTAATAGTGAAACCACAGTTTACTGCTTGTTTGAAGGAGAATTTGAGTGACCTCTACTTCCAGCGGGAAAGTCATCTCTCACCTCCGCATGCAGTTAGCCCCTACTGAATAGAGTTTACCAGAATTCTAAAAGAAGGCCTGGCCCCAAGATTCAGAGAAGTCATCCATCTGAGGCTTCTCAGCCCATGGAGAAGTTAAATCTTCTCGCTTCTGCAGAGACAGCGGAATTCTCCCTTGATGACTTTTTAGTGTCCTTGCAAGGCAAACCCCAGGTGACTGAGCCTGTCCAGACCAGGGTTTCTCAGTGCTGGCATTCCTGGCATTTTGAACTGGGTAACTCTCTGTTGGGAAGACTTGTCCTGTGCTTCGCAGGATGTTGAACAGCACACCTGTCCTGTACCCACCAGATGCTATGGGTGCCTCTCCCAGCTGTGACAACCAAAAACCTCTCCAGCCGTTGCCGAGCGTCCCCTGAAAGACAGAGTAGCACCTAGCTGAGATCACAGCCTTGGATGGATGTATCACACCCTGAGAGACACACGGAAGCCAGAGAGAGATCACAGGGGCCACGGGGCCTCCAAGACCTCTCACACAGGAAAGGATGGCTGCCCCGTGGTACAGTCACGCAGGCTGAGGTAGACCCTCAGCACTACAAACTCTGAACCCAAGCCTGTCAAAGTTGATCCATTAAGTCAGCGGGACTAACTTAATGGATCCAACTCACAAGAGGCTGATGTGTAACCTAGACTCCAAAGTATGGCTGTCCCGGGAGAAATAGACCTTTTAAGTACACCTGATTTTCCTATTATTCGATCATCACATTTCTCCCTAAAGAGAATTCTGGGGAAATAGAACCATGATGAGGCCTGGTGAGCAGAACTTAAAGGAGGGATTGTTGGAAGACACAGGAGAGTCTTTCCAGGCAGAAGTTCTCTCCCTTGAGGATGGGAGCAAGCATCCTGGCATACTGTATTCATTTCCATATCTTATTATTATATTAAATTTACTTATTATAATTAAGTTAATAAATATATTATAAATGTTACTGAGCTTTGAAATGTCCCCATACAGAAAGTACTAAGATTGCTGTACCCATTTACCAGATGGAGAGATGAAGGCTCACCAAGATTATCTGACCTGCTCAGCCAGCAAGTGCACTGCCAGTCCAGCCAGGGACAAAGGCTGAAGCAACACATTCTCACTAACACCGGATGCAATGCCTGGGTAGCAAAAGTGAAAGAAAAGGGGAAGTGAAGCAGTGAAGGAGGAAAAACCCACACCTCACGGTACATCCTTAAGTGGGCCACAGCTTCGCAAGATAACACAGCCAGCAGCTTCGGCGCAGCTATATGGAGCCACTCTGCCCTGGATAGTTCCTTCCAGGAAAGGAAGGGAAAGGCATTCATCTGCTGTCTTGCTTCCTGGCTCTCTCATTCAAGGTCACCCTGCAAGAGTCCCGACTCCTGCGTGCACAGGTTGTGATACCCAGTTCCCTCCAGGCAGCCTTGGAAAAGATCACACTCCATGGAACAGGATTCATCCAGGCTCTATCTGCTCAAGTTTGGACACCAAAGATGCTGCACTTTCCACCAAAGTGGGTACAGTATGCTGAGCAGGAAGTCAAGGCCGAGGGACAGACAAGCCCAAGAGAATGTGGTGGGCACATAAACTGAGTCCAGGACACACACTGTCTCAGCCCTTTGAGGCTGCCCTCACCATATTAGACCGGATGGCTTACAAACAACAGAAATCTATTTCTCACAGTGTTGGAGGCTGGGAAGTCCAAGATCAAAGCACCAACAAATTCTGTGTCTAGTGAGAACCCACTGCAACTTCACACGGCAGATGGGGGCATGGGATTTCTCTAGGGCCTCTTTTACCTAGCATGAGGGTGACCTAATCACCTGCAAACCCCCCACCTCCAAACACCATCACACGGGACGTGAGGATTCAGCACGTGTATTTTGAGGGGACACATTCAGTCCAGAGAACCCAAATCTTTGAATTAAAAGTAAGCACTAGTTCATTCAGTGGCAAAAAAGCATTCGACTCAAAGATCGCGGTGCCCCTGGCATCTGTAACTAAAGCACCACATGAAAATGCAGATTCCCTGGCCACACCCCGAAACTAAAGGAGCAGCTTCAGCCAGGGGATGGGACCACAGAGTCCATTCATTTTTAACAAGCTCCCCAAGTGACTTTTGTGCACACTAAATTCCAGAAGCAGCTAGAGCTGCATCGTGAACTGTGCTGAGCATGCCTCAACTCCCTGACTCATTTCAAGGGAGAAAAATCGAAACCCAGAAGTGATTAACTGCAGATCAATAGAACAGAGCAGTGAATCATGCAGAAGGTCAAGTCATGGTGCGCAGAAGCACATGGGAGAGGAGAGTCCTCACGGCAAGCCAGCATCATTAGGGGCCCTTGCAAACGTCACTAGCCCATAAACATCTGTAAAAACAGGTCTCCTGGATATGAAGGGAAGTTAATTTTTTCAAATAGCTGAAGGAAGAGTAGATTTCTTTTTAATCCCATACTCTACACTGATCCGAGAGTCTATTTCTTTTTTGAGCCACCAAAAGACCCCATTTTTGTTTACCTTCTTCTGTAGGAGTGATGCCTCATCAGAGGGAGGCCAGAGTGAACTCTCTCTCCTGGAGAAAAAATGAAAAACTTCTGATTTTTCCATATTAAGACTCTCACAGCCCTAGCTGATGTCAGATGCTATTTTTAAAAATATATTTATTTACTATTGATTTGGCTGCTTGAGTCTTAGTTGCAGCACGTGGTGTCTTCGCTGTGTTGCATGAATCTTTCACTCGGCACACGGACTCTCTAGCTGTGGCACAAGGGCTCCAGGGCATCAGTACTTGCAGCATGCAGGCTTAGCTGTCTCGCAGAATGTGAGACCTTAGTTCCCCAGCCTGGGACTGAACCCACGTCTCCTGCCCTGAGAGGCAGAGTCTTTACACCTGGGCCATCAGGGAAGTCTCCAGATGCTATTTAATGGAGACAAATGATGCAGGGTGAGTTTGTCACAAAACAGGACCTCCCATGTCAGTCCCACACGCAAGCCTTTGTCATCTGTGAAGATTTTCATCAATCAACTTTCTAACAGTTACTGTTCCAATGGAACATACCTACCTCTGGAAATTTTTTTTAACAAACTCACATTTAATTTCCTTTTTCATTAATTAATTTTTGTATTAATCTCATCCATTAGAGCCTAATACCTCCCAATTACACATTATAAGCTCAGAGGAAAGTCAGTAATTGAGACCGTCCCAGGGTTCTAAGAGCGCCCCGCTCAGAATGTCTGCTTTAATTAGGTTTTCATTAATTACTTTTTTATCAATTAATATTTCAGTCTTTCGGGCCCAGACTTGCAATCTCCACATCATCTGCTCTTAAATGACACATCATTTATTGTAATCAGTCAAGCAGGGGGGCCCAGAAGAGAGCTTGGCAGAAAGAGTTGGTCCTACAGACAGGCTCTGGGCTTCTTGTACAAATCAGATCTCACCCTCTGGGCATGCTTCACCTCCAAAACATGAAAGCTTAGGCGAGTATGGAATTAAGAAGAAAGAAGCATAGGTGATGGCTTGTCCAACCACCTCACCTGCAGATACTGAGCTGCTGCCCAGAGAGAAAAGGGACCTCACCTCTCAGAATGTCCATCTAGAACATTTTTCATCTGTTCCCTGCACTTCCCCCACCTCATTACTAAGGTGAATATGTAACTAATCATATATGCCAGGACAACTTGGAGAAAGAAAAGGACTGTTATTAATAATTATAGGACTTCCCTGGTGGTCCAGTGGTTAAGAATCTACCTGCCAATGCAGGGGACACTAGTCGGATTTCTGGTTCAGGAAGATTCCAGATGCTGGGGGTCAACTAAGCCCATGTGCCGCAACTACTGAAGCCCAAGGGCTCTAGAGCCTGTGTGCCCCAAGACGAGGAGCCAAGGCAAGGAGAAGCCCAAGCCCTGCGGCGAGGAGGAGCCCCTGCTTGCCGCAGCTAGAGAAGGCCCAGTCACAGCAGCGAAGACCCAAGGCAGCCAAAAATTAACATTTCTTTAAAAAATAACAATTATGCTGGTGAGTGAAAGACATAAACCAGGACTGTCCTCAGCCCACCGGGACATATGTCACCCCACCCATCACTCCTACACCAGCTGGCTCTGCTCTTGGATTAGTTTGCAAACCTCCTGAGAGAGAGGCACTTCAAGGTGGCAACTCTGCCTTTGATGCTTTAATTGAGCCCATATTTGCCTGAAAAACCAATACTCATTGATTCATGATAATAATATAATACAGTCTCTACCTTCTGATCTTACTCTTCCCACTTTCTATCATTTGCATTAACACCACCACATGAGAAACAAATGTACGACACAGAATCAGTAACGACAGGCACAGTGTTGTAGAGCAGATCTCTAGACTTAATTCATCTTTCATACCCGAAACTTGGTATCTGTTGTATAGCAACCTCCCATAATCCCCTGCCCTAACAACTAGCAGCCATCATTCTAACCTCCATTTGTATGAGTCTGGCTATCTTAGACACCTCCTGTAAGTGGAATCATGCAGCATTTGTTTTTCTGTGACTGGCTTATTTCACTTAGCATAATATCCTTCTCACACAATTATGTTATCACATACAGCAATATTTCCTTTTTTTTAAGGATGAAAAACATTCCATTGCATGTATATAGCACCTTTTTTTTTTTAACCCGTTCATCTGTCAATGGACCTGAAGGTTGTTTCCGTACCTTAGTTTCTGTGAATAATACCACAATGAATGTGGAAATATACATACGTCTCCTCTAGAACCTGATTTCAATTCTCTTAGATATATATTCAGAGGTGGGGTTGCTGGATCATACAGTTAATCTACTTTTAATCCTTTGGGATGCAACCACACTCTTTTCCCTAATTGCTGGATCATTTTACGTTCCCAACAATGTACAAGGGTTCTCATTTTTCCATATCCCTGACAACTTGTTATCTTTGGGGTTTTTTTTATAATAGCCAACCCATAAAGTGTGGGGAGACAACTCAATGGGGAAAGGAAAATCTCTTCAACAAATGGAGTTGGGAAAACAGGATATGCAGATGCAAAAGAATGAAACTGAACTTTATCTTACATCACACACAAAAACCAATTCAAAATGGATTAGAGATGTAAAGACCTAGAATGTAAATCTCCTAGAAGAAAACATTAGGGGAAAGCTTCATGACACTGGACTTGGTGATGATATCTCGGATATAACACCAAAACCCACAAGTACCAAAAGCAAAATTAGATAAGTGGGACTACATCAAACTAACTCAAAAAAATTCTGCACAGCAAAGGAAACAATCAACAGTGAAAAGGCAACTTATAAAATGGGAGAAAATATTTGGAAACATATCTGATAAGGGATTAAAATCCAAAACACATAAGGAATTCCTACCATGCAATAGCAAAAAACAAACAAAAAACCTTGATTTAAAAGTTGGCAAAGGACTTAAACATTTCTCCAAAGACAGAGAAATAGCCAAAATATACATAAAAAGATGTTTAATTCACCAATCATCCAGGAAATACAAGACATTTCCACTTTCTTATGCTTTCCACTTCATCAAGTATATTTTTTCATCTTATATATTTCACCATTTTCCAACTATTTTAAAATGTTACCAAACTGGACCAAACTTCCTATCCTAATGACTAACCTAATGGTTAAAAGTGAATTAAAAACACCTGCATTCAAACTTTTTGGAGACATATCTTTGAGCAGGTTTTCTTATGGTCTCTGTGCCACAATTTTCTCATCTGTAGAAGAGTGATGAAATAGTACCTGTACCCCCAAGGGTTCTCACAAAGATAAGACGAGTTAATACATGAAAAGTGCTTAAAACAATATACGGTTCATAGGAAGTGCAACATACATACTGGCTACATTTTTAAAAATCATAAAAAAGCTAAAGAAGCAGTGACGACCAAAAGAAATAATCTTAAACTGAATTCTAACCCAAAACCAAGCAGGGAATCCCTTATTCAAGGAGAACAAAGGAAAGGAAAATCTAATTTGGTTAAGCACAGATTCCAGTGCCAAGGACAAGGGTAAGTAGTTTAAATGTATCGTCTCATTTAATTCACACCAAACCCCTGGAAGGGAGGAGTTATTATCCTCATTCTACTGATGAGGATACAGGGACTCAGACACATACAGTGATTGCCCTCTACCATACCACAAAACCAATGTTCCCAAGAATTGCACCCGGAGGGGACAACTGGGGAAAACAAAACAAACAAACAAAAGTGACCTCAGTGTCAGGCTGACTTTCACCTGCTTGCACTCCTCTTGTGTCCAGCATTCACTAACACCTACACCCAGAGAACACCGCTTTCCCTTCAAAGCCATGACCCCTGACAAGCCCTTCTGGGGCTCTGTGAATAGCTGACACTCACTAGAACTTCCATAAAGATGTTCTGAGCCCCAGGGGAGAATCTAGAAGGGAGCAAGCACAGGAGTCAGAGAATTGCTATTGCTGATCCTTAACAGAGCTCAGTCCTCCACGGGGAACTCACTCCTGGACCACACCAGCCGACCCCAATGCTGGGATAGTGTGTCTCACCTCCAAGAGCTGGCCCGCTTCCTGGTACCTGGTCCCTCCCCTCCATCAATAAAAGGCTCCAGCCCCTGGGTGAGTAAGAACACCTCTGAACCTTGACCACCCACTTCACTTACTACCTACCTGGTCATTGACCAAGTCATGTGTACATTTAATATATACTCATGTATATTTTGATAATGTTAGTAAAATACTGCCGCTAAGTCACTTTAGTCGTGTCCGACTCTGTGCGACCCCATAGGCGGCAGCCCACCAGGCTCCCCCATCCCTGGGATTCTCCAGGCAAGAACACTGGAGTGGGTTGCCATTTCCTTCTCCAATGCATGAAAGTGAAAAGTGAAAGTGAAGTCGCTCAGTCATGTCCGACTCTTAGTGACCCCATGGACTGCAGCCTACCAGGCTCCTCCATCCATGGGATTTTCCAGGCAAGAGGACTGGAGTGGGGTGCCATTGCCTTCTCCGAGTAAAATACTTCATTTAGTCAAATCAATAAACATATCCCCTCTCTAGGTAGGTGCAATCATCAGACAACACCTGTCACCAATATCCCTCACCACACACTATCGTATATGCACCAGGAGCGTGAGCGCGCACACACACACACACACACACACACACACACATGCATACACATCTCTTTAGACAAGTGGCTTGAAAAAGCATCCAGGAATACAGTGACACAGCAGCTCTGTCAGCCAAGGGAGCAGATTGGTCTCAAACAGCATCTGAATAAATGCTCAGCATCCCTAACAACATCCAAAATAATTCATTTCCCTATTTTTGGAAAACAGACCAGGATAAGTCGAACTGGCCCCATTTATAAATAGCTACAAGAAAATATAACCAACAGGTGGCCTAGAAAGATATTTTGTAAATAAAACAAGAAAGAATAAAGTATGCAGGGAAAACAGAACTTTTCTAAAATATGTGTTGCATGAAATGCCATCAAATTTCAGGCTACCTGCTTTGTGTTCTCCATGTATTTAAGAAAACCTAGTTTCTATGATGGAGAAGGCAATGGCACCCCACTCCAGTACTCTTGCCTGGAAAATCCCATGGATGGAGGAGCCTGGTAAGCTGCAGTCCATGGGGTCGCTGAGAGTTGGACACAACTCAGTGACTTCACTTTCACTTTTCACTTTCATGCTTTGGAGAAGGAAATGGCAACCCACTCCAATGTTCTTGCCTGGAGAATCCCAGGGATCAGGGAGCCTGGTGGGCTGCCGTCTATGGGGTCGCACAGAGTTGGACACGACTGAAGCGACTTAGCAGCAGCAGCAGTTTCTACGAAAAAAAAATTTTTTTAACTGAGGTTCACAGATAAATGGGATGTAGCTAAAAGGCTAAAAAATTAAATACAGGTAATTAAATATAAAGACTGTTTTGAAATGTAAGAGTTGATTAGAGAACTTTAATGTATTTGAAAGCTATAAGTTGCAGAACCAAGGCTATGGAATCCTGAAGCAGTGATATGTAAAATAAAACTTTCCAAAAATGAAGAAAAAAGAAGGTGATGAAGATCCTTATGGCATTTCTAGTTCTCTAGGAACATAAAACCTTGTTTTAGCCCTCATTAAAAGCAAATCTCCATATATTATAATATCTTTTCTCAGGCATTTTAGTTATTTGATTCAATAAGGTGCTACTTGGAAGAGAAAAATAAATAAGTTCCTAAGAAGAAAGGTTATATATAGTTACCTTTGGCTGGACGGAGTAGAACGGGTGTCCTGGGTAGAAGAAAGGGTTAGCAAGACAAGTACTCACACAGCAGACACTTGAGAGAAATCAGAGAAGATGTGCTGGGGGACAAGGGGAAGAAAACAGGCCACCTCATCCTCCTTCTCCAGGGGCGCATCCGTGAAGGGGGAAGGGCACTGTCGTGACGCATACATCCTCCCTCTGTCAGGAGGATCCCCTGGAGGAGGGCATGGCAACCCCCTCCAGTATTCGTGCCTGGAGAATCCTATGGACAGAGGAGCCTGGCGGGCTACAGTCCATGGGGTTGCAAAGAGTCGGACACGACTGAAGCACCTCAGCTGCTCTGTGGTGACTGCATGCCTCCGGGAAGCGTACTGTGGTGACTGAATAAAGTCCTCCTCCTCAGAAAACAAACAAAAAAAACCTCTGTATCTTAATGCCTAGAACATGTGAATCTGTTACTTACATGGCAAAAGAGACTTTGTAGCTATAATTAAGTTAAGGATCCTGAGGTGGGGGGATTCTCCTGGTTTATCTGATGGACCCCATGTAATCACAGGGGTCCTAAGTAGAAACGGGGGGAAGGAGCAGAGTCAGAGGAGATGTGCTGACAGAAGCCGAGGTCTGGATAAGGCGGACCGTGTGCCAAGGGCTGCAGCTGCCCTCTAGAAGCCCACTTGCCTGAAAGGGCAAGGAAACAGGTCTCCCCCTAAGCCCCTAGCTCAGACAGTAAAGCATCTGCCGGCAATGCAGGAGATCCAGGTTTGATCCCTGGGATGGGAAGATCCCCTGGAGAAGGAAGTGGGAACCCACTCCAGTACTCTTGCCTGGAGAATTCCATGGACAGAGGAGCCTGGCGAGCTATAGTCCATGGGGTTGCAAAGAGTTAGACCCGACTGAGCGACTACCACACAGCACAACTAAGCCTCTAGAAGGAACACAGCCCTGCCGACACCTTGATTTTAGGCTTCTGACCTCCAGAGCTGTAAGATAATAAATCTATGCTATTTTAAGTCATTAAGTTTGTGGTGATTTGTTACGGAAGCCATAGGAAGCTAATACAGGGGGCTTTACTAAAAAGATAAATACTCAGGTGCAGAATAAACTCCAGCCTCTGTACCTCATGCCTGACTTACAGGGTCAATGATTTCCTAGTACCAGTTAAAGTGCTAACATGAACTATGATAATAAAGGCAGAATTTCCAAAGAGCCTTTGGATTCTTGGATAAGCCTGTTACTACAGGTACCAGTGCAGATGGAACGCTCCCTTGATAAAATTACAAGAAAGAAAATCAGGAATATGAAAGACAAGAGAGATATACAGATAATCAGCATTCCTAAAACAGATTTGTTGTTGCTGTTGTTGTTAATTGCTAAGTCACCTCTGACTCTTTTACAATTCTATGGACTATAGCCCACCAGGCTTCTCTGTCCATAGCATTTCCCAAACAAGAATACTGGAGTGGGTTTTCATTTCCTTCTCCAGGGGATCTTCCCGACCCATGGATCAAACCCACGTCTCCTGCACTACCAGGGAGATTCTTTACCACTGAGCTCTCAGGAAAGCCCAGAAGATTATAGATCAGACTTTTTTAAAAAGCTACACTGAAAGTCCTAACATCCTAAATAGTAGTTTTTCAAGCAACAAACAAGAAAAAATAAGATATTTCTATGCGTAAACATTTACATAATTAAAAGATACTTTCAGACTTCTCTATAATACTAGGGTATAATAGCTAATGATTAAATATTCACAAGGTTTCAAAGCACTCTTTGTTCATATATATGGAAGAATCAAAGAGATATTTCAATGTAAAAGGATGCAGAAAGCACCTACAGAAACACCACCACCACCATCCACTCATTTCCTCTGCCAATTAACCCTCCTCAGGAAACTCTTAAAGTGAGTACCCTAACCAAACAGGGATTCCTTTTTTTAAAGGAAGAATGGGTAGCTATATTTTAAAGGCCAGGTAGTGAGCATCACTCACTTTTTTCAGCTTGAACAAGCTAAAAAAAAAAAAAAAGGAAGAAGAATTTTCTTTAACAATTATCTAAATCCAGTTATAAACAATATAAATGCTATTAGTAGTTCTTTTAAAAAAGACATAGAGGCATGTAATTTAAAATAATAATGATTAAATTAGAAACATAGATAAAAATCCTATTTGGCATCCCATATCCTAAACAACTGAGAAATAAGTTAGGAAGTTAAATTTGTTTCCAACACAGCTAAATGTATGCAATAGTGAAACTAAAAGCAGGATGCAACAGGAATACCAAATTAATAAACTAGGAATCAGCAATCTCTTTCTACAGAAAAAGGCCAGCTGGTAAACATTTCAGGCTTCTGAGACACACAGAGTTATTGTCTGTATATTCCTTATTTTGTTTTGCAACAATTTAAAAATGAAGAAGCCATTCATGGACTGTGTGCTGTACAAAAATAGGCTGTAGGTTGGCAAGCCCTGCACTAGAGTTAAAAAGGAAGGGAGATGGGAAGAAAGAAAACTCTAAAAACAAGCAGAAGAAATAGAAAGCATCACACAGAGACGATGAAAGTCAGCAAAATAGAGCAGTTGTGACACTGAGTATAAATGGTCTCCATTTCCCTAAAGACATTGAGTCCAAAACTGAGTACAATGAACTATTTTCCGTGAGACACGATCTTAAGCAATGAGATTCAAAAAGGTTAATTGCGAAAGAATGGGCAGGTTTAATAGACACCTACTAGTAAAAATGCAGGTGTACCAATACCCCTATCAAAGTAGAATTCAAAGACAAGGCATTAGATAATATAAAGGACCATAAAGAAGGTTAAACCCTGAAGAACTGATGCTTTCAAACTATGGTGCTGGAGAAGACTCTTGAGAGTCCCTTGAACAGCAAGGAGATCAAACCAGTCAATCCTAAAGGAAATCGACCCTAAATCTTCATTGGAAGAGTGATAGTGAAGCTGAAGCTCCAATACTTTGGCCACCTGATGCAAAGAGCTGACTCACTGGAAAAGACCGAGGGTAAGAGGAGACGGGGATGACTGATGATGAGATGGCTGGATGGCATCATCGACTCGATGGACATGAGTTTGAGCAAGCTCCGAGAAATAGTGAAGGACAGGGAAGCCTGATGTGTTGCAGTTCATGAGGTCGCAAAGTCAAACAACTTAGCAACTGAACAACAACTGCAAGTACAAAGGAAGTCATTTTATATTGATAAAAGATGTAACATACAAAGAAATCCTAACTATCATGGCAGTTTCTGCAACAAGTTAACACTATGTTGAAATATCATAAAGCTAACTGTTAGAAATCAAGAAATCGATAGAAGCATAAGAGTAAGGTAACTTTACGTGCCTCGCTAAGCACCCAATCGCGCCCAATCTAAGAGGCAAAATTCAAATAAGGATCGGAAAACACTGGCATAATTATCAACGCTGATATAAAGAGAGAAATGAAAGTTTTTTTTTCTTGGAAAGAGTTCTTTTTACTGTGCTTTGAGTATTTTTAAATGGTTTTAAAATCATGATAATAATACCCCAAAAGAACCTCAGCAGATAATTTTTAAGCGCTTTATAAGCTGTATTATCTGATCCCAAAACCAAAGGTTAAATAACACTTAACCCACTGATGAATTTTAAAAGAGCAGAGAAAAAGATGGAACACACCACTATTCATTTCACAATGAATTTCTATAAAATTTCTATAATAATCATGACACCAAAATGTGACCAACATTGCAAAAATTATAAAATGATAAGCCAATATCAAGTGCCTAAATCTTTTAAAAAGAACTAAGAAACCAAGTCCTATTATGTATGAAAACAATAATGCAATACAGCCAAGTAAATTTCATTCCAGAAATACAAGGATATTGCAGTATTAATAAATCAATTGATACATTTAATCCAAAGTGAAATAAATTTTAAATTAAAAATCACACAAGTAAATCAATAGATGCCAAAAGATACTTGATTAGAATTAATATCCATTCTTGATTTAAATTCTTAGTAAAAGAATTGAGTTGTTATTATTTGAAAGTGATTATCTACCTGGGAAAGCCAAGGTAATCAACAGAAAAGCATTAGAACTTAACATACAAATTCAACAAGATATTGAATAAGTAAGTAAGTAAGTAAGAAGTAAGTAAATAAACTCATAGCTTCATCATATAACATGATCAGCCAATAACAAAATATAAAGCTGGGGAGGAAAATATCCCATTTGCCATGGATACACCTATAAATGTACATGTGAATGGGTATAGTTAAATACACATACGCACACAATAATACACAAAGTGTATTTGTAAATGTTTAACTACTGGCTCTCCTGCAAAAAGAAATCCTGGTTTCTACATTCACTGTAGATTTCTGTGGTTTAAAGATTCACACAATGATGAATTAATAATGACCAACATGCTACCGTTGAACATAGAACTTGAAAGAGCTGTATCATGGAATACCATTATATAGTAACTCTACCTTACAGATATACAATAAGCATAAATAACTCTAAGAACATAGATAATGATAATGTATAATAATAAAAAGTCATGAGTTCTGAATATTTTAATATAATTTATATCACTGTAATTTTATACTATTTAAGTTTTAAGAATGACTGTGTTTAGTGAAGTACCATCTTATCAAAGTACTGAAATCTTAATATTCAACTCTTGCAAGCAGATATAGACTGGCTTCAGCACATCATTGTTTAAAAAAAAAAATTCTCTACCAGAAAGATTCAGCACTTATAAAAATATCACTAAATTTCACTGAGAGCCATAAGATAAAACTTCACCAAACATATCATGCATATAGATGGGAAGACTTAATATGCTGAAGATATTGATTCTCTTTAGATTCATCTATACATTTAAGAAATCACAAACAATACCCCAGTTTAATTTTCTTTGGGGGCAACGGTCAAGGGGAGGGAAGAGGAGCTGACAAAGCTATCTTAAATTTGCTCTGTAAAAATCAGCATACGCGGTGGGGAGCATGTATGATGGTATCTAGAAAAAGGGTAACCTATTTGACCTAAGCTAAAATGAGGAACCTATTTGCAGGGAGACGCAGACAAACAGCGGACTTGTGGACACAGCAGCGGAAGGAGAGGGTAGGGCTAGTGGAGAAAGCAGCGCGGCCATATACACACCGCGTGCGTAAAAGAGACAGCTGGTGGGGAGCTGCCGAACAGCACAGGGGGCCCAGCTCCGCGCTCTGTGATGACCTAGGGGGCGGGGCCGGGGAGGGGAGGGAGGCTCGAGAGGCAGGGGATATACGTATGATTGTATGGCAGAAACCGATACAACATTGTAAAGCAATTTTCCTACAATTAAGAAAAATTAAACAAAGAAACATGCAAGAATACCTAGGAAAATTCTGCAAAGACAACACTCAGGGAGGCACTCGATCATAAAGCTATTATTAGACTAGAAGGGGGCTTCCCTTGTGGCTCTGCTGGTAAAGAATCCGCCTACAACGCGGGAGACCCCGGTTCAATTCCTGGGTCAGGAAGATCTATTGCAGAAGGGAAAGGCCACCCACTCCAGTATTCTGGCCTAGAGAATGCCATGGACTGTATAGTCCACGGGATCG
The DNA here is from genome assembly GCF_032405125.1 of Capricornis sumatraensis. Classification (NCBI taxonomy): domain Eukaryota; kingdom Metazoa; phylum Chordata; class Mammalia; order Artiodactyla; family Bovidae; genus Capricornis; species Capricornis sumatraensis. Next base: position 74,845,788 of record NC_091083.1, read on the forward strand.
CAAAGAGTCAGACACGACAGCAAATTTCACAGGCTACAATGTTCAGAAAAATATGGTACCAAGGATCTGGTCCCATCACTTCATGGCAAATAAATGGGGAAAAAGTGGAAACAGTGACAGATTTTATTTTCTTGGGCTCCAAAATCACTGCAGCCATGAAATTAAAAGACACTTGTTTCTTGGAAGAAAAGCTATGACAAACCTAGACAGTGCATTAGAAATCAGAGACATCACTTTACCAACAAAGGTCCATGTAGTCAAAGCTATGGTTTTTCCAGTAATCATGTATGGATGTGAGAGTTGGACCATAAAGAAGACTGAGCGCCAAACAATTGATGTTTTCAAATTGAGGTGCTGGAGAAGACTCTTGGGAGTCCCTTAGACTGCAAGGAGATCAAACCAGTCAATCCTAAAGAATGTCAACCCTGAATATTCACTGGAAGGACTGGTGCTGAAGCTAATGCTCCAGTACTCTGGTCACATGATACGAAGAGCTGACTCACTGGAAAAGAACCCAATGCTGGGAAAGATTGAGGGCAAGAGGAGAAGGGGAGACAGAGGATAAGCCAGTTGGATGGCATCACTGGTTCAATGGACATGAGTTTGAGCAAACTCAGGGAGATAGTGAAGGACAGGGAAGCCTGGTGTGCTACAGTTCATAGGGTCAGAGAGTCCGACGTGACTTGGCAATTGAACAACAATTAGTACTGAAGAAACAGAAGCACTGATTTCCGTCCACTGGGACAGGAAGATACCCAAACAAGTAATTCCAGTCCCATGTGGCAAGTGCCAAGATGGTAGCCAAGAGGACTTTGGGGCACTGACGAGCCTGCAAAAGACACAGAAAGGAAGTGACATCTCAATAGACTTGCTTTTTCACGTCCTTGGAATCTTTCATCAAACTGCTTTCCATAAAGCCTGTACCCATTTGAGTATGTAAGACTATTTTCTAACATGAATGCCAATGCTGAGCATTATGTCATTTTTATTGTATCTTGCCTAGTTTGACAGGTGGAAATGGTACTTTATCTTAATCAGTATGCCTGATGGCTAATAAGGCTGGTAATATTTCATACACTCACTGGGTGTTTCCAGTTCTACTTTTGTGGAAATCCATCTCTCCTCCAAGCTTGCTCGGACCCCCGTGCCATCTTATTACTCCCAGTACATGGTGCCGAGGCCATGTGTATGTTGAAGACTGCAAATCAGGAGTAGGGCTGGGTCTATTTTATCCCTGTGTGTGCAGCAGAAAGCACTGCCCAGCTTATAGGAGATGCTCTGACAGCATGTGCCAAGTGAACAATACAGCAGGCTCTTGAGCCCTTGGTTCTTCTCCACTGGGGTGTCAGCAGCAGCCATATCTGAACCACAAAAAAAATGGTGCTGCTTTCCCAAAGACACTCCTGCCAACATTATTAACAGCAACTGGGCACAAACAAGGAGAAAAACAGAAATAGAGCAAGGCTGTAGTTCACCCCATTGTACGTGATCATCTGGCAGGGGAACGTTTGTAAAATTCAAGGAGAATTGTCTTCAGAAAACACATTTTGCTTAAGAGATTATTCCAGGGTACCTGCAAAACTGTCAGAGGAAATTAGATTCTCTGCAAATAGCAGTCACTTGAATTTTTACTTTATTTCTAGAGCTCCCCTCTTTAACTCCTATTTGTTGTGTCTTTACAGCACCTCCTTTCAGAAAGGCAGTTACGACTCATCAGACCGTGGGAAGGCACCATACAGAGATGATAGAGCACTTCAGCAGATGAGGAGTTTATACAAGCTTGCTGGGGCATCCGTGCAAGAGCCCAGCCCTTCCTGCCCAGCTATTTAAGGGGACCCCAAGAACAGAAGCTGCTTAACCCACTCGGTATCTGTAGTGGGGGAAAACAGTTTCCCTCCACCAAAATATATGTGTACATCCTAGTCCCTTAAAAATGTACATGTGACCTTATTTGGAAAGTAGGTCTTTACTGATGTTACCTTAAGGATCTTGAAATGAGATTGTCCTGAGTGACCCAGGGCAGGGAGGGCTAACTCCAAGGACAAGTATCTTTATAAGAAAGAGAAGAGGAGAAGACAGACCTGTGGAAGAGAAGGCCACGTGAAGACGGAGGCAGGGACTGGAGAGATGCAGCCACCAAGGATGCCAAGAGCTACCCACAGCACCAGACAAGGAATAGACGGTCCTCTAAAGCCTTCAGAGGAAGTGAAGCCCTGGCGACATCTTGATTTCAGACTCTGGCCTTGAGAACTGTGTGAGAATAAATTTTCGTGGTTCTGAGGGCCCAAGTTCACGGTCGTTTGTTACAGTGGCCCTGGGAATCTCTCTAGTAGCCAGTCTTGTTCACTGGTGCCTGAACACTTCTGCAGCATCAGTATTCCCCAATCCCTCCTGCTGCTTCTTTCCCCCCTAGACTATCTTCAGACCCCCCACAGCAGCCTCCTCGTGGACTCCCTGCCTTCAGCCTTGCCCCCTCCAAGTCAAGACCACTACCTCTGCAAGATGTCAGGAAGAGGACTTCCCTGGCAGTCCAGTAGTTGAGAATCTGGATGCCTGCCAAGGCAGGAGACACAGGTTCAATCCCTGGTGCAGGAAGGTTCCATATGCCATGGGGCCACTCAGCTGGTGCACCACAACTACGGAGCCCACGAGCCACAGCTGCTGAGCCTGCGTGCTACAGCTACTGACGCTCAAGCATCTAGAGCCTGTGCTCGGCAACAGGAGAGGCCACTGCAGCGAAAAGGCTGCTCACCACGGTGAAGAGTAGCCCAACTCACCACAACTAGAGAAAGCCCGCACAGAGCAACAAAGACCCAGTGCAACCACAATTAATTAATTAATCTTTAAAAAGATGTCAGGAAGCGTTTCCATAATTTCTAACTGAAGACTGATACCCTCCCCTTCAGTCAATGGATGGAAACCCAATTATGGATACTGGGATAACTCAAGGTTCTCAGTCTGATGTCTGAGGCTTCCCGGTACTTGGCCTCAGCTTGCCTCTTGCACCTTATACCTGCCAAGACCAAGTCCCTGAACACTCTCTACTCCAGCCAGGACTATCTTCTCCCTTGTCTGTCAGGTAAATACCTTTCAAGACTCTGCTCAAGTGTCCTTTTCATTTTCGAGAACTTCATTCAGTCCTTCCTTCTACCTCTACTGCCAACCCAACAGAACTTCCAGACCTCATGGAAGCTTCCACACCTCATGGCCCCATTGTCTGCAGCCCACACCTGAGATGCAGCATCAACCGCACCTAATTTACATCCACGTGTGTGTGACTCATCCACTTCCCTGTTAGCCTATGAGCTCCTTCAGGCCTGGGTCCATCCTTATCTGACTCATCTTTGGATCCCAGCCTAGTACCTGCACACACAGGCACCCAACAGAGAAGTGGGCGGGCAGGGGGAGACATGGCTATGTGGATGAGTGCACCAACTAGCAAAGTACCAAGTGAACCAACAGATGGATACAGCTCAGAACAGCTTAACCTAAGTCTTAGCACCAAATATGTTTGCACCAAACTTAGGGAAAGATCTCTGTTATACCTTGTTGAAAGAGGATTTAAATGCAAAAGGGGCCAGGACTCAAGAGGAATAGCTGGGAGTTACACAAATGAATTCTAAGTGGCGAATCAAAAGTTGGCTGAAGATAAATACATCATAACAAGACTGGCATTTTGTGGAGCATCCCAGTTTACAATCCCTTTCGTATTCTTCAAGTCATTTACTCCTCTCAGTGACCTGGTGAGGTGAGGAATTACTATCATTATCTATATTCACAAGGAAGAAAGCCAGAGTCCAGACAGCTTGTGGACAAGGTCTCCTAGTCAGTGACGGACGAGTGAGGATCGCAGGACCTAGGTCTGTACAGCTCTTTAGGCTATGTTCTTTCTGTGTGGGATCCACCTGGCCTCTGCTTTAAGTCTCAGACTGTCCATCAAGCACTTGGAGAAAAGTGAGCAGAAGTGTGAACATCTGACTGTGTCCATGTGGAACCAAGAGACACACACTGTTTGCCTGAAAATGACTGATAGGATGGAAACTGACAAGTCATCATCCGCTTCTGGTGCTGCTGACGACTGGTTAGCGTGAATATTGTGTTGATTCCCGCTAGATGGAAGAAGATGTCACTTATCGTTAATGGAGTGTCACACGTGTGCTTGCCTAAAGGAAAATGCTCTTTTGGCTGTTGTTGTTGTGCTCAATTTTCCCCTCATTTCACAGCCAAAGAAAAAAGAGAAGATTCAGCAGAAAGGATGACTCTACCTAGGGGCGGGGTAAAAAGGCATCCTTCTGATTTCTTCCCTTCTTTCTTGACCGGAACAACCAAAAGCCAGTCAAAATGCCAGTGGAAGTCAGAGGATGGGCCTGAGTTCTGAGAGCAGTCAAGAGCTCTGGGCTCCAGACCAGAGCTTCCGAATCCAACAGCCACTGCTAGAAGGTGTTCAGAGTCCAACCAGGACCTCCAGGCTCTCGGCTGAGTGACACTCATCTCTGCTCAACGAAAGATGCTTGAAAATACAAACAACAACAGATTAAGCTGTTGAGCACTTCACTCTGGACGATGAAACGTGCTGAGTAAACACTTCACCTTCCTGTAAGCCAGGCAACCACCCTGTGAGGCAGGGACGGATCCACCGTCACAATCTAATTGTGAATTCTCTAAAACTTTGAAAGCCAAAAGATCTTTCCCTAAGTTTGGTGCAAACGTATTTGGTGCTAAGACTTAAAGGTTAAACTGTTCTGAGCTTGTTTACAGTTTTTCTCTCTCCTTCTTAATGGTCATATCTGCACTTCTGCTACAAAAAAAAAAAAATCAACAGGCTTGGTTTTGGGGTGTGATCCCAGACCCTTCTAGGAGTGTTCTTTATTTGACTATGTATGGACCATGACTGCGTGACTGTGTATGCACACCCAGTCATATCTGAATCTTTGCAGCTCTGTGGACTGTAGCCCAACAAGCTCCTCCATCCATGGAATCTTCCAGGGAAGAATATTAGAGTGGGTTGCCATTTCCTACTCAAGAGGATCTTCCCAACCCAGGGATCGAACCCACATCTCTTGCATCTCCTGCTCTGGCAAGCAGATTCTTTACCACTAGCGTCACCTGGGAAACCAATGCCTTCCTAAACGGTAAATCTAACTTCAGAAACACATTTGGCCCCAAGGCTACAGATAAGTGGTTGAAAATTTGTTCAACCCAGTTTATATATAAGGAAACAGGCTCAAAGAGGTTAAAGAACTTGCATGAGGTCACACAGCTCAAAAAACAGTAGATGTAGGTCTGGAACCAACAGTCTTTCCCCAGAGCTGGTGTGGTTGACCACTGGGCTCTCCAGCCTCTGACAGATGCCTTTCCCACCATCTGTGCCCAGCAGCTCAGCCTCTGCTTTCTCCTGGGCAGGAAGGCAGGATTTGCCATCTCAGCTGAGCTTCAAGATGATTCCCAAAAGAAACAGGATGGTGTTTAAAATGCTTTATCAAAGCAAACCCTAGGATAAAGACATGTGTTTCAAATCTTGAGCCAAATGCAATGACACCATCAGTCATAATTAGGTAACTACCTGCCAAAGATCAGGATCTCTACTTGAGTGTTTATGCTGAGAAGCAAAGAAAGACATCTATCATTTTGCTCACAGCCACCTCACACCAAATTATCACATGACCCCCATACTACAGAGGCCCAATCAGTCCCTGGAGCCAGACAGTTGTTCAGTTCAATCGCTCAGTCATGTCCAACTCTTTGCAACCCCAGGGACTGCAGCACGTCAGGCTTCCCTGTCCATCACCAACTCCTGGAGCTTACTCAAACTCATGTCCATCAAGTCAGTGATGCCATCCAACCATCTTATCCTCTGTCGTCCCCTTCTCCTCCCACCTTCAGTCTTTGCCAGCATCAGGGTCTTTTCCAATGAGTCAGCTCTTCACATCAGGTGGCCAAAGTATTGGAGCTTCAGCTACAGCATCAGTCCTTCCAATGAATATTCAGGACTGATTTCCTTTAGGATGGACTGGTTGGATCTCCTTGCAGTTGAAGGGACTCTCAAGAGTCTTCTCCAACACCACAGTTCAAAAGCATCAATTCTTTGGAGCTCAGCTTTCTTTATGGTCCAACTAATCCTGGCTTAGCCACTCAGTGGCTGTGAGACCATGACCAAGTTACATAACCTCTCTGTGCAACAGTTTCTTCAACTGGAACGTGGAGTAACAATTATACCTATATCTCAAGAGTTGCCATGAGGATTAAACGAGTCTGCATTTAAAGCACTCAGTATAGACCAAGTCCTCTAATAGCCTTTGATTCCTAAAAAGATAATGACAGAGAGAAAGACACTTTGCTTCACACTTTAACTTCTCTGAAATTGGAGTCCTTCTTGCCATTGATATGTAATTTCAGTACAATATTTATGTTGTTGTTCCCAGAAAGCTGCAATTTAACCAATGGGGCCTCTTTTCTCTTTACCACATCCTAGAATTGAGAGAATATGATAAATAATACTAGTGGGAGAACTGAATGCATTTTTCCTTTGTTCTCAAGAGAAAGACTTGAGACAAGAGCAGGATATAGATTCAAGCTGTGCTCGCTGCCTCTCTGCAGAGAGGTCACACTTTTCCCTTCACAGGCGGATGAATTCTAAAACCAAACACCAGGCTGAACAAGTCTCCCTTCCAGAGAAAGGGCTGAGCAAATTTTTATTTGCATTTCAAAACTCTTAACAAATGGCTGCAATCAACTACTCAGGAATTTTCCTAATTAGTTTTACTCTGTGCCTCTGTCACCTTTTGGAGGAAGCCAAAGATTTAACCTTCAAATTTATCAGCAGTACATGCCAGAAAGTATTTCAAAGAAGAGTCAACGTGTGTCTGGAACCTAATTGCAGCACCTAAAAGCGTCAGAGGATTTTTCAGTCTTCGAAAAGCGTGTCCCCACCCCATGGGAAAACTAGTCTCAAAACTCAGTTTCTTCAAACCGTGTATCTGAGAAAAATGTTAAAACATATTTATCCATAGAGGCAAAGAAATAAAATCATAAGAATAAATAAATTGTAAATTTGATGCCTCTCCCCTGCTTAAAAATCCTCCAATGACTTCCTACTCTACTTGGAATAAAATAAAATTTCCTTACCACAGCTTTCTGGGCCCCAGGTGACCTGTCCCCTACCCAATTTTCTCAATATTTTTCATTCTACTCTCCCCTTTACAGACTGTATTTGAAACCTATGTCTTTTTTTTTTTTCCTTTCTTTTCCTCAAACACATCAAGCACAGACCTGCCTCAGCTTCTCGGCATTTGCTATTCTGATGCCTGCCTCCCCAGCTAGCAGGCATGCAGGGTATTCACTATACACGGGCAACCACAGCAAAGAGGTGCCTTTTTCTAATGCACACAAAAGAGCCACATGACCTGCCAGCCATCCTGCCTCCCTGTGATGACTCATTCATTCCTGAAACAAGTGTTAGCTGAGCACCTACTACAAGTCAGGCCCTGTCCTAGCGCTGGCATTTTATAGACTTGAACCAGATAGACAAGCTTTCTGCCCTTCGAAAGCCCATATACTCGTGGGCTGATACACACAATTCAGCGAAAAATGAATAGGCAAAACATCCAATAGTTACCAGAGTGTGAAGACAATTTTACTTGGTTCTACTATAGTGCCTGGATGGCTACTTTAGATTGGATAGTCAAGGAAGGCTTCTGGAGGTGGTGATAGTTATCAGTATTTTGAGATCTAAATGGCAACAAGGAGCCATCAACACAAAGAATTTGAGTTAGAGGGGGAAGGCAGGGCATTCCATGCCAAGGGAATCCAAGGTGTGAACTCTTGTATAAGACCTCAAGGAGTGAACAAGCTCTGGGTTCTAGAAATAGGAAGTCAGAGTATGGCTGAAGAGCAGTAACCAGTGAAGACTGATGAGGTGAGGTTGGACAGATGGGACCTGGGCACGTGGGACCTGGTACAGAGTCAGAATAAAGCGTTAGGATTTGATTCCCAGTGAGGAATGAAACCATCCAAGGGTTTAAGCAGGGAGTGTTGTGATCTGGTGAATATTGTGGAAAGACCATTCTCTAACTCAGAGCTCTCCAAAAGATCTTCCTGCCATAATGGACAGATCCTGTATCTATACTGTCAAACACAAGAGCCCCTGGATACATGCGGCTCTGAAGAATCTAAGCTACTCCATTTTGTTAACAGAAAAACTCCCATTTTGTAAGGTTCCAGGAAAAGAGCCTTTGGAAATCCAAAAGCCTTTGGAAATCCCCTGACCTCACCCCACCGCCTACAAGCCAATCGGACCCCAGACCAAAATCTCCTGACTTAACGCTCAGGAACTTGTGGTCTACCTAGACAATAGGGACCAATCAAGAACCAACACACAACCCTTTGAAAGAAAGTGACCAATCAGACGTTCTCCTACCTAGAAATCCTTTTTTTCCATGTATACTCCCTATATAAGCAATGTAATCCAAAACCCAGGGCTCCTCCTTATAGCCGCTGCGTCGATATCGGTGGGAGCCCCAGCTCGAGCTTGGTAATAAAAACTCTCTTGCTTTTGCATCGGATATCGGCTCCCTGGTGGTCATTGGGAGATTTCGTGACTTGGGCACAACATTTGGGGGCTCATCCGGGATCTCCCACCGGCTCCACGGGAAGCCCGATCCGGAGAGTCATCTGCAGCCGGTAAGCTTTTTTCTGTCTTTCTTTTCACTCCTGGTAGGGCCTGGTATCTGAGACCGGTATATGACTCAGGCGGTCATGCCGGAGAGTCACCGGTGGGGGTCGTTGGGAGACGTCCCCGACCCGGGCGTGGGGGGACGGAGTGCCCTTGTTCTCTGTAGACGATAGCGGGTCGCTCTCGCTGAATGGCCAGAGGCCGTCGTCGTTCAGTTTTACCTCCGAACTCCCGGAGGTGTATTTCTCCTGTCTCTCTGTCTGTCTGTGTGGCTGTTCGTATTGTCTGTGTTAATTTACCAACATCCGACTGATCCAGGGACGATGGGGCAACGCCATTCTAGCCCCACACCTCTATCCTTGGTTACTGATAATTTTAAGGAGGTCAAGATGGGCGCTCATGACCTCAGCGTAGAAATTAAAAGGAATAAATTAATCACTTTTTGCAGCGCAGAATGGCTGACCTTCCACGTAGGCTGGCCCTCAGAAGGCACCTCTGACTTGTGAACTGTACACCGAGTCCGAGATATCATCTTCTGACCGCGGATTGGACACCCTGACCAAGTTCCCTTGTCAGCACATGTGTCTCCTCGGACAATTCATTTCCGAGTGTTAGACAAGAGCCCAGTTTCAGGCCCTGGAAGGGGGTCCCTCTTCCTGCAACAAATGGCGACTCTGGCAGGGACTCTTCTTCGCCGAGACTGACATCCTAACCACTCAGGGTACTCGGGGGCCAGCTTGACTGCCAATGGACCAGACCCAGCGGCCGCAACTGGGACCCTTTTGTCCCTGGTCTCCTCCTGACGTGGACAACTGGCCAGAGTGCCCCGACCGGTAAGGAACAAGAGACTTTATTGATCTCTCTCCTCTTCTCTCTCGGTCTCCTCTCCTTAACCCTTCCTATCCTTCCCTGTTTTTCTAGTCCTGGACGCAGGAATCTGGTCGAAGGGCCCTCAGCCTGAGCTGAGGATTGGAGACTGATCACCTCCTCTTGGCAGAGAAGTCGAATTCTGGTTCTGATTTCTGGCAGGGCCGAGTTCCAGTCCTCCCTTCTCTGGAGGCCCAGGGAAAAGTCCCGTAACGCCTGGGTATCTGTAGGTGGCAGGAGACGTCTGTAAGGCCACCCCTTTTGCCTCCCTCTCCTGCCTCCTCTCCCTTCTTTTTCAACCTGGCTTCCTTTCCTTCCTTGAAATCTTTGATGTTAGTACTTAGATCTGAAGCTCTGTGTCTCTATAGGAGGTTTTCTGAGAGGCTGTATTTTTGTATTTAAGGGCTTCCCTGGTGGAGTCGAGGTTAAAGTGTCTGCCTGCAATACGGGAGACTCAGGTTCGATCCGTGGGTTGAGAAGATCCCCTGGAGAAGGAAATTTTGCTTTGTCTGGTCACCATGTGGTTTAGACCTGCCGCCATTTTGTTAGAACTTGATTTTCTTTCCCTGTGCCTTGAAACCAGGGCTCTCAGGAACACTTTTCTAGACCATCTCTAACTCCTGACACTGAGGAAAAAGGAAAGGAAAAAAAAAAAAGACTTGAAGCTAGATCTTGCACTGTGTCTTTCTAAATATGTCTTGGTATGTCTCTATCTCTGGGTAATATTTTTGAGGTTAATTTGTATATGAGCTCTATTTATTTGGCTTAAAAAAAGGTAACTGCTTACAAATCAAGTAATTCTAAATTAAACAATACATTCCAGGTTCATGTGAACTGGGAAATATTCAATGTTAAATACCTGATATTAATGTTTGTTTGTTGACCTATCTAATATAGACATGTCTTAGAGTAATTAACGTTAAGTAGAATATTTTCATTGTACCTAGGTTTAATATAAGTTAAATATTATACCTGTTACAAGTTTGTCAACAAGGAAATTAGAGTCAACCAGGTCCAAGATGGCGGAGCTGACTTCACTAGACCTTGAGCCTACGCCCATTGTGACATATCACAAGCTAAGTGGTACATCCAACAACACTGACTAAATCTGACTAAATGTTCTAAACCCTTTTAATTGATCTTTTGGATAAAACTTCCTAAATAGAACTCTTCTGAAGTTCTTTTGATCTCTAGCTAACTTTGGGGTGCTTCAGAGGGCCCCTGGAGCATCCCAAAGAGAGATATTAAACTGTGTTTATTTGGTTGGTTAAATTACATGGAAAATATTATCAAATGAGTAATAAACCCACTCATGTTATAATGTATGGTAAAATAACTAATATAGATATCCTAGAAATTATATGGAGTTTTTAACATTCTGATATGTCCTGGTATTTTAATGGAAAACCTGATGACTTCACAAAAGTTAGCAAAAGGACTGAATGAACCAGTGAATATGCTTATAACTTTTATGGTTTCTATCTGAAAAATTATGGGTTTGAATCTTATGTTTTCAGGGAGTAGGGAAAATCTTCCTCTCAAACTAATTATGACAATACTTTGGTAAAATTAAACGTTATAAACAAAACAGTTATATTTTCTATCTGACTCCTCCAAAAATTGGAAGTTCTTAGGTTTCCAGTAAGTTTATCAAATGACTTAGGAAGGTTATCTCATGGGTACAAAAATTTCAAGAAATTTTTGAGACCTTAAAAGGTAAGAATTCACCTAGATTTGTTAGGCAAAATCTGTGATAAGCCTTTGGTGTGAGTTTCCCAGCCCTGTTTTATTTTAAAAGTTCAGTCTGAGACTCTATAAATGTTTCAACAAAATAAAAAGCCTATAATCAATTATGGTTATAAAAATCATCAGACCAAAGTTAGTGAGAACAGACCTATTTTGCAAACAAACTAGCCTTAATTTGGTTATATTTAATAAAAATAAGGGTAACTTTAAAGAGAAAAAGATATTTCAAAATGTTAAATACCAGTTTGTTAATGGTGGTCTGCATCTAGTAAGACTCATCTCTTAGATAGTTCTTTGCTGTTATGTGATACTAATGTAAAATTTAACTGAATTCTTGAAAACACCCTAAGTTTGTTTCTGAAGCTTATCTCAGTAATCTATCTTTGGATGAAGATCAGATGCCTCATGACCTGCAACCAGGACTGGAAAAAGACCTAATTTAAGGGACTGTCTCCAACATAGATGGAAGGACTTTTTTATCAGGAGAAACTACACTACACCAGGATGAGAAGACGACGACATCAGAGGTAGACAGCTTCCCCGAGATGCTAGACCTGATTCGTATGATCATTTATGTTTTCTTGACTTCTTAGACCTTTGCATATAAGTCAAATGCTTTTCTATCATAGGCCTGATCCTATGCTAGTTTTAAAAATCAATCCAATTGTTGGGTTTGTGGCCAATTACCTGTGTCTAGTTCTGGGTTACCTTGGTAAATTTCTCTACTACCAGACGCTAACTGGTTGGCCCTGAGAAAATTTACTTAAAAAATTAAATCATATTAAAGATAATCAGTCTAGTAACACTAGAAAACTGGGCTATGTGCCTTATAGATGGTGCCAATATATAATTACCCTGGAAGATAAAGATTCTACAAGGCAGACTAAGTCAGATGACCTGAAGATATACTGGGCTACATCTAATGGAAGTTCTTAACATAAGTCTTACTTGTGACTTTACTAATACTGCTGGCTATGTTATTTGTATTTCACCTGTTTTACAAAATTGCTGTTTCTTACACTGTCAAATATATGTGTGAGGCCTCTAATAGAATAATATATAGTCCCATATGAGATCGATGATGGTAACAGTGTAACTCTAGATATGGCAAGAAGCAACAAGAGGGAGTATTTTCCTGGACCAAAAAGCTAGTAAGACAGGTGGTCCAGAGAATTCTGGATACTGTTTTATGGCCTAGTCCAGCAACAGCACATTGAGAGGCCTGTCAACAGAATCTTTGCCAAACCTGAGAATGGACATTCTCAGCACCATGGGATAAAATGGTCATGAAGTGCCCCCCTCATAATCATGGTCAAGTTTATGAGCAAAAAGGGGCTCTGCCAACTGAAGACTGACACTCGCCATCTACATCTGCAAAGATTAAATCATGGCCGCTGCAACTGCTGACTTTGAATGCCCCTGAAAGGAGTTCAGGGTGAAAATCAAAAATGAGGCACTCGGTGCTCTGGAAAAAACTGGCAGAACAGGCCTTCAGATAGTTAGATCTTTTCAGGAGAAGATTTTATGAATCCCAATTCTTGCATCTTCTCATACCTAGAGAAACACTGACGTCATTAACGGTGAAATCTGTTTTGGCTATTAAGGAAAAGTTTACAATTAAAAGTCAAAATAGAGTAGCTATGGTTCAGATATCCTGAAAAATAACTAGGTGATGCTATGGGTGTACTTTCAGATTAGACCTTGTATTGCTAAACACTTGAGTTTTCTGAGTCATGTCAGGCTTGGATGCCACCATTTTCAAAACTATGTCTGCTAGAAGCTAGTAACCTTACTTTTTATAAAACTAGGCAACTGGCTACATGGCTACAAGTCTCCCTGAAGTGCCAGGTCCAGACTGGGTTTCAGACCTATTCTTCTAAAAGGAAATAAGATTTATTTTGTCTACTAAATTCCAGTTATCACTCCTCCAACTACTTCTAACTGGGTCTGTTACACCAAAATGGCAGACCAAGGGATTAAGATTTTAATCATACAAGACTCAGATCTAGAACTTGGAACTCAGAAATACTTCCGATTCAGTGTCTATACTCCAAGCTGGGGCAGTCCTATGCCCCATTTTGACAGGAAGTTATCACAGTCATAGTTGCCTAGTTCCCTAAAATTAAAACTGAGTGGGACTATGGGGCTCTGGAGTACAGATCTGTTCTGTGTTCTCCATTTCTTATCTGTAGGATATAGATTTTGTTCAGCCTCCTTGACCTTCCCTGAATTCTAAAGCTTGGATTCAAACAATTGCTAATCAGGGAAGTTCGGGGATACAAAAACAGAAACGATCAAAGGTTGGTACAGCCTTCAGACAGAGTCCTGGTTCCTACTCAAAGAAATATGCATAACAATGTCTTGGAGCCCCACCCAGGTGAAAGATGGTAACTTCAGACTGAACACACGATTCCTGGAGCACAGCTCTGTTGCCTCACCACCAGCCCATCAGAAGGGATCACAAACCCTGCAACCCTCACCCCAAATGTTGCCTTCTGTTTCCGGGGACCAGAGATGACCATCCTGTTAGGTCTCCTGTTTGGCCCTTGTCTATTTCATCTCTGAGAGGGGCCAACTAAATTGCTGTTACTACAAGGGTAGAAGCTGGTTTCAGATGTAGAAAACCCCAACTTAGATCAGGTAGAGAGAGAGACTTCTGCTCTGCTAGGTAGGCCTGTGCCCATGCACAGCAGGAAGAAGTTACAGAAGAAAGAGACCTCCGCCCCAATTCCCAAAAAGTATCTTGAGTATGAAGTCTCTCAGGGGGCCTACGTGCTGCGTTAGGGGAAGAACGTTGTTTTTATGTGAATCACTTGGGGGTAGTCAGGGAGTCCCTGGCCAAGATAAGAGAAGGGCTGAGTCAGAGAAAAAGAGAAAGAAAAATGTCTCAAAATTGGTTTGAATCCTGGTTCAACTCATCCCCCTGGTTCACAACTCTCATATCTTCCTTGGTAGGGCCCCTGGTTATCTTGTTACTGCTACTCACCCTCAGGCCATGCTTACTGAACAAACTGGTGGCCTTCATTAAAAGCCGCATCAGCTCATGGTGCGCAGATCCCAATATACGGCCTTGCCAACGGTCCCCTTGGCAGGAGACAATATAAAGCTGACCCCCAGACCCATGATTGGGTCTGTCCTGGATCCTAGAGAAGGGGCTCTGAAGAATCTAAGCTACTCCATTTTGTTAACAGAAAAACTCCATTTTGTAAGGTTCCAGGAAAAGAGCCTTTGGAAATCCAAAAGCCTTTGGAAATCCCCTGACCTCACCCCACCGCCTACAAGCCAATCGGACCCCAGACCAAAATCTCCTGACTTAACGCTCAGGAACTTGTGGTCTACCTAGACAATAGGGACCAATCAAGAACCAACACACAACCCTTCGAAAGAAAGTGACCAATCAGACGTTCTCCTACCTAGAAATCCTTTTTTTCCATGTATACTCCCTATATAAGCAATGTAATCCAAAACCCAGGGCTCCTCCCTATAGCTGCTGCGTTGATATCGGTGGGAGCCCCAGCCCGAGCTTGGTAATAAAAACTCTCTTGCTTTTGCATCGGATATCGGCTCCCTGGTGGTCATTGGGAGATTTCGCGATGGGCATAACAGCTTCTGAGCGTTTGAAAGGCAGACAGTGTGATTGAGAAACTAAATTTTTCTATTTTATTCTATTCTAATATCAATAACCTCAGATATGCAGATGACACCACCCTTATGGCAGAAAGTGAAGAGGAACTAAAAAGCCTCTTGATGAAAGTGAAAAAGGAGAGTGAAAAAGTTGGCTTAAAGCTCAACACTCAGAAAACGAAGATCATGGCATCCGGTCCCATCACTTCATGGGAAATAGATGGGGAAACAGTGGAAACAGTGTCAGACTTTATTTTGGGGAGCTCCATAATCACTGCAGATGGTGACTGCAGCCATGAAATTAAAAGACGCTTACTCCTTGGAAGAAAAGTTATGACCAACCTAGATAGCATATTCAAAAGCAGAGACATTACTTTGCTGACTAAGGTCCATCTAGTCAAGGCTATGGTTTTTCCTGTGGTCATGTATGGATGTGAGAGTTGGACTGTGAAGAAGGCTGAGCACTGAAGAATTGATGCTTTTGAACTGTGGTGTTGGAGAAGATTCTTGAGAATCCCTTGGACTGCAAGGAGATCCAACCAGTCCATTCTAAAGGAGATCAGCCCTGGGTGTTCTTTGAAAGGAATGATGCTAAAGCTGAAACTCCAGTACTTTGGCCACCTCATGCGAAGAGTTGACTCACTGGAAAAGACTCTGATGCTGGGAGGGATTAGGGGCAGGAGGAGAAGGGGACGACAGAGGATGAAATGGCTGGAAGGCATCACGGACTCGATGGACTTGAGTCTGAGTGAACTCCAGCAGTTGGTGATGGACAGGGAGGCCTGGCGTGCTGCGATTCATGGGGTCTCAAAGAGTCGGACACGACTGAGCGACTGAACTGAACTGAACTGAATGAATGTAAATGTATATGCCAACACAGAGTTGGTAGCTACTGCATTGGTCTATCTACCTTAACTGCTAGGTGGAGGATACAAACAATACAGGGGTTAGGGATTAAGGATCCTACAACACTCTGTGACATGTGTGAAAGTGGCTTGGTTGTGTCCGACTCTTTGTGACCCCATGGACTGTATGGTCCATGGGGTTCTCCAGGCCAGAATACTGGAGTGGGTAGCCGTTCCCTTCTCCAGGGGACCTTCCCAACCCAGGGATTGAACCCAGGTCTCCTGCATTGCAGGTGGATTCTTTACCAGCTAAGCCACCAGGGAAGCCCTCTGCAGGGTTGTAAATCTGTGTGTAACCTATAGCTGGCTCTCTGTAGCCGAGGTTCCTCCATGTACACAATTCTGCATCAATGGATCCAACCCTGACAGCAGATTCAACCACGACCAAGAAGTACTATTCATGTATTTACTATTAGAAAACTCTGCATGCAAGCGGACTCTTGCTTTCAACCCCATGTTGCTCAAGGGTCAAATATAATTATAAGAGGACAAGAGGAGAAGCAAGAAGATTTATCAGGAAGCTCTTACAGTGGTCCAGAGGGGAGGTGATGATTGACAAGTGGAGGTAGAGATGGAAGGAGGTGGCAAGCTGGGAATATCTTTCAGGGGTGGAGCCAGGAGGGTGAGAGAGAGAAAGACAAAGTGAGGGATCGAGATACTCCTAGATTTTTGGTTTAAGCAACTGAGTGGATGGTGGCATTGTTTTGATATGGACAAAGCTCAGAGAGAAGCAACTTTAAGGGAGGAAACTGAAACTTAACAACAGCAAAAATCTTGATTCCTCTCCCCCAACTCTTCATGACACTTGGGCCTCAAATGTCAGCTCCAAGGTCACTTCCTCAGAGACTGCACACAACACCCGCCCCTTCATCACTCTTTCCCTTAGGGTCCTGATACTTTTCTTCTCTGCACTTACTATTTGCAATTATTTGATCACTTGACTAAAGCACTGTCTCCTTGTTCTCCGAATTGTAACTCTCTTCACACAGGACCTCACCATCCCCCTCTTGCCTGGAATGATATGTGGCAAAGAGCAGGTACTTCAATATGTGTGGAATTCACTCAAGACGCAGGCACAAATATCTTTATTTCACAAAAAAACAAAAAGCCAGGAGCCACAAAAGGTACATTTCCAGTGTGAATTTTTACAACATAAAAGAGTAGAAAACTTGTAATCACATACCTGCCCCAGGTATAAATGGATAAATGCTGTTTGGGGTTATTTGCCAGATTCCTTTCAAACAGAAAACTGAGAGTAATCTCCAGGTAACGATCCAGCTCCTCTGACAGGCGCAAAAGAGAGAAGCTTATCAGGTAGAACATGATTCCCAGTTCTTTGGTCTTGTTTCTCTTCACCAGTTATTGAGGAGAGGGCAGAGAGTGTGAAAAATTAAAACAGGTAAATCCAGGGCTGCCATTTTTAGAGGACAGAACATCCTTGAGTGTTACCTGCCCTGAGGAGCAGGATCCATCACCATCGCTCACCTACGTGCCCTCAACCGGCAGCAGACTGTATCCTGGCTGAACAGGTGTTACCTGGCAGGGTGCAGTGGTGGGAGCTGGGGTGTGGGGAAAGCATTGCAATTAAGCAGACAGTGATTTGAACTGAGCTGTGCAATCTTGACAAAGTTAAGTAGCCTCTCTGGTCTTTACTCCCCAACCCCCTGCCCTGCGTATACATCAGGACATCTTACACTTGCTGTCGATCAAGATTTTTAGATATTTGGGGGACCTGCCTGGCGGTCCAGCGGTTACAAATCCACCTTTCAATGCAAAGGGTGCAGGTTTGATCCCTAGTTGGGAAGCTAAAATCCTGCATGCCTCATGGCCAAAAAAACCAGAACATAAAACAGAAGCAATATTGCAAGAGATTCAATAAACCCTTTTTTTTAAAAAAAAAAAAAAAAGATTTTTAGGTATTTTCTCGGCAACTTCAGGTACGTCACATCACCCGAAACCTTTGCGCCCCAGAGCAGATTTTGATCTTTTGCCACTGCAGCAGGCCAGCAAGATTGCACACAACTTTGTCATTATCACTCACCTTCTCCTTTCCGCACAGACTTCATTCTCTCTGCAAATGCACTGCACCTTGACACACACATTCACACACAATTCCACACCCGCAGACACACGCAGAGCTCTCGGCAGCTTCTTTCATTCTACACCGACTCACAGTCGTGAGAACACATTTCCTTTTCCTCTTCACAGGCTCCCGAAATGAGATCGTTTCTGCTAAAAGCAATCCTAAGCACTGGGTGAACAACTCCAGAAAATTAGTACAAGTCCCACTAAGGCTGGAGACAGAGAGGAGAAAAATCTGTTCAATTACGACTGGATTCACATTACACAGAAAATGGAACACGTTGCTCATTTTTCTCATTAATTCCAATTCTTAACAAAAATGAAAATAAATGCTATTCCCAGCACC
Organism: Capricornis sumatraensis; assembly: GCF_032405125.1. Lineage (NCBI taxonomy): Eukaryota > Metazoa > Chordata > Mammalia > Artiodactyla > Bovidae > Capricornis > Capricornis sumatraensis. The sequence goes on from NC_091083.1 coordinate 74,864,029, forward strand.
ACTCGAAATGGTCACTTTCTATTTGCCATCAGCAATCACTCCAACTCAAGAATGCACCATTTTCTTCACTTTCTGAAGCATGATTCCTCCTCAGAGCTGCTCCAACACCTCGATTTCCAATGGAAATCATAGACAACATTAAAGAAACAGCTAGCGTGTATTAAAGATTTAACCATGAGTCATTACAGACATTGAAAGAAGGTGTAACTCTGCCAGCCTTGAGTCTGATATATAGACATTTCAAACAAGGAAATAATTTCAGGAATATCTGATACAGAACAAAGAATAAGAGACAGAAAATATCAGATATGGACAACGATATTGTTTGCCATTGATTCGAAAGTAACTGAAATGAATAATTGTTCTATCTAATATCCACTGAATAAGATGCAGCCATTCAAAGCTATTTTTACAAAGAGTTTTTAATAACATGAGGATAGTGCTTATTATAGGGTCAAATGAAAAAGAAAGGAAAATGCATGACAATACATACAGCATGATTTTGATTAAATGAAAATGCACAGACAACCCAACAGGGAAATACAAGAAAATACTAATAATGTTATCTTCAGGTACTTAGAAAATATGTGTCCTTGTTTTCTTAGTCCTTCTGATTTTCTGTATTTTCCAAACTTTGTGGTATTTTTTAACAAAACCCTTGCACTCAGAAAACATTTATTTTAAAATAGTTTATCTGAAATCTTTAAACTATTTTCATTTTGTGAGAAGTGTCCTTGTGGCATTATGATGTTTGAGGAAAGAAGACAGAATTGACCCCAGGCTCATATGTACCCCCAGTTTCTAGGAGAATTGGCTAAGGATCCAAGGGGGGCTACAGATAAGTGGGGAGTCTAGCAGCCTGGCTATTCCCCAAGGAACCCAAGAGAATCAACACAGAAGGCTACAGTACCCACAATTATACTCCAATTTGCAAAAAAAAAAAAAAAGAAGGGAACTGACTTAGATGTGATCTGAAAGCACTTGGTCTTTCCTGTCCCACAATGCCTACATTCTCTCCTGCCCTTTACACAAAATTCCAGCGAGGCTAACGTTATCATACCCATTTTACAGATGAGGAAATGAACACACAGAAAAGAGAAGCATCTTGCCAAGGTCCCAAGTCAGTCATCTACCAACGTCTGGATGCAAATCCACGTTTGCTGATGCCAGTGATCAGACCCTTTGCGTTACCCCACATGGCTTCTCTTATCTAGACTGAAATGATTAAAAGAACTGTGTTTGATAGTGGAGCCAGCACACCACCTGCATGGTACCTCCTGCCACAGGGACCCAAACTCTATGGATTTCATGCAGACAAGTAACCATATTTATGCTTTACCCTCTCAGATTCCAAAAAGGACACAGGGCTGGAATGAATTATAAATCAGGTGCGCATCTGTATTATCTTCAAACAATGGTTCTTAAACGAGGAAATACTAAATCAAAAGATATGAAGATGCCTAAAGGCTCTTGATACATATTTCCTAACTTTCCTTTAAAAGGACTCTATGAGTTTACACGTCCATGAACATTGTTATACAAATAACCATTTAGTCACATGTCTGCCATCACTTGTTCAGTCACTAAGTCGTGTCTGACTCATTGTGACCCCGTGGACTGCAGCACGCCAGGCTTCCCTGTCTTTGAATAGCTTCTGGAGTTTGCTCAAACTCATGTCCATCAAACTCACTGTCCTCCCTGGAAACTGCGACTATACAATACTGTCAAACTAACAAGAGAAAACAGAAAGAAATGTCTGAGTCCATACCCCAGCATGATATGATCTGAACATGTCCATTCAAATTTTCAACCATAGTAATGCAAAGGCTAGACAACCAGCCCAGTTTAGTCTTCTTTTGGAAAAAGGGTAAGTGGCTATGGCTAAATAATTAGGAAATCCCAAATAGACATACAATTATAGGAGAAGGACTTCCCTGGTAGTCCAGTGGCTAAGACTCCACAATCTCAATGCAGGGGGCCAGGGTCTGACCCCTGGCCAAGGAACTAGATCCCACATGCCACAACTTAGAGTTTGAAAGCTGCCACGAAAGCATGATGATGTGACATCAAAGATTCCACGTGCTGAAACTAAGACGCAGACCAGTCAAATAAATAAATATTTTTAAAAACCATAGGAGAGTTCAAAGACTAATCCAGACCCTAGGTTCCAAATCCAAAATGCCAAACAGATCAACACAGAGAACAGAGAACCCTAAGTAATATTTACTGAAGGTCTATTGAGTGCCATGTTCTTGACTTATATTCTGAATTAGCCCTTAGAAACCAACTTTGCAAAGCTATATTTACCTTCATTCTATAGACAGGAGGAAAAACGGTTCATAAAGTTCCACAGGACAATGAGCCACTCAACCCAAACCCAGACCTCATCTACCCCGAATTTCTTGATTCTTTATCATTCTGCTTTTATTCTACATCTTATTTCCATATTATTGGATTAGGTTCTCAGATTTGAAAAGAAACGCTTGTTTATTACAGTAAATTTTTAAAAGAGTTTGCAAGTTTTTATTAAAGAAGAAATTAAGAATTGCCCATAATCTATCATTCAAAGATAAGAACTGTCTACTCTTTGGTTTATTTTCTTCCATTCATTTATGTATGATTATATATAATTTTGGAGAAGGCAATGGCACCCCACTCCAGTACTCTTGCCTGGAAAATCCCATGGGCGGAAGAGCCTGGTAGGCTGCAGTTCATGGGGTCGCTAAGAGTCGGACACGACTGAGCGACTTCACTTTCATTTTTCACTTTCATGCATTAGAGAAGGAAATGGCAACCCACTCCAGTGTTCTTGCCTGGAGAATCCCAAGGATGGGGGAGCCTGGTGGGCTGCCGTCTATGGGGTCACATAGAGTCGGACACGACTGAAGCAACTTAGCAGCAGCATATATAATTTAAATAAACTCATTAATATAGTGCATATGAATGCTAGTTTCACTTTAAAATTTTAAAGAAACAATTTAAATGTTTGTATTATGCTGAAAATTGTTTTTCCCAGCATCTCTAAAACATTATTTTTTATATTTTACTATTTTTTGTCGGTTTTGGTTGTTTTTAAATCAATAAGCAATCTAGGATCACCATTAGTGTGAGACTTTTCACATGGCATTCAATAGTACTTGAAACTATTATTTTTTATATCTAAAACTAATTCCATTATATGAAACCACATAATTATTTTAGCTACTTTGTATTACAGGGGGTTGGTAGGTGCCCAATATGCTGCTGGAGATCAGTGGAGAAATAACTCCAGAAAGAATGAAGGGATGGAGCCAAAGCAAAAACAACACCCAGTTGTGAATGGGACTGGTGATAGAAGCAAGGTTTGATGATGTAAAGAGCAATACTGCATAGGAACCTGGAATGTTAGGTCCATGAATAAAGGCAAATTGGAAGTGGTCAAACAGGAGATGACAAGAGTGAACATCAACATTCTAGGAATCAGCGAACTAAGATGGACTGGAATGGATGAGTTTAACTCAGATGACCATTACATCTACTACTGCGGGCAGGAATCACTTAGAAGAAATGGAGTAGCCGTCGTGGTCAACAAAAGAGTCCGAAATGCACTACTTGGATGCAGTCTCAAAAACGACAGAATGATCTCTGTTCCTTTCCAAGGCAAATCATTCAATATCACGGTAATCCAAGTCTATGCCCCGACCAGTAATGCTGAAGAAGCTGAAGTTGAACAGTTCTATGAAGACCTACAAGACCTTCTAGAACTAACACCTAAAAAAGATGTCCTTTGCATTATAGGGGACTGGAATGCAAAAGTAGGAAGTCAAGAAACACCTGGAGTAACAGGCAAATTTGGCCTTGGAGTACAGAATGAAGGGGGGCAAAGGCTAATATAGTCCTGCCAAGAGAACACACTGGTCATAGCAAACACCCTTTTCCAACAACACGAGAGAAGACGCTACACATGGACATCACCAGATGGTCAACACTGAAATCAGATTGATTATATTCTTTGCAGCCAAAGATGGAGAAGCTCTATACAGTCAGCACAAATAAGACTGGGGGCTGACTGTGGCTCAGATCATGAACTCCTTATTGCCAAATTCAGACTTAAAGAAACTGGAGAAAAACCACTAGACCATTCAGGTGTGACCTAAATCAAATCCCTTATGACTATACAGTGGAAGTGAGATATAGATTTAAGGGACTAGATCTGATAGACAGAGTGTCTGATGAACTATGGATGGAGATTCGGGACATTGTACAGGAGACAGGGATCAAGACCATCCCCATGGGAAAGAAATGCAAAAAAACAAAAAGCTCCTCTGAGGAGGCCTTACAAATAGTTGTGAAAAGAAGGGAAGTGAAAAGCAAAGGAGAAAGGGAAAGATATACCCATCTGAATGCAGAGGTCCAAAGAATAGCAAGGAGAGATAAGAAAGCCTTCCTCAGTGATCAATGCAAAGAAATAGAGGAAAACAACAGAATGGGAAAGACTAGAGATCTCTTCAAGAAAATTAGAGATACCAAGGGAACATTTCATGCAAAAATGGGCTCAATAAAGGACAGAAATGGTATGGACCTAACAGAAGCAGAAGATATTAAGAAGAGGTGGCAAGAATACACAGAAGAACTGTACAAAAAAGATCTTCATGACCCAGATAATCACAATGGTGTGATCACTCACCTAAAGCCAGACATCCTGAAATGTGAAGTCAAGTGGGCCTTAGAAATCATCACTACGAACAAAGCTTAGTGAAGGTGATGGAATTCCAGTTGAACTATTTCAAATCCTGAAAGATGATACTATGAAAGTGCTGCACTCAATATGCCAGCAAATTTGGAAAACTCAGCAGTGGCCACAGACTGGAAAAGGTCAGTTTTCATTCCAATCCCAAAGAAAGGCAATGCCAAAGAATGCTCAAACTACCGCACAATTGCACTCATCTCACATGCTAGTAAAGTAATGCTCAAAATTCCCCAAGCAAGGCTTCAGCAATATGTGAACTGGCAACTTCCAGATGTTCAAGCTGGTTTTAGAAAAGGCAGAGGAACCAAAGATCAAATTGCCAACATCCACTGGATCATCAAAAAAGCAAGAGAGTTCCAGAAAAACATCTATTTCTGCTTTATTGACTATGCCAAAGCTTTTGACTGTGTGGATCACAATAAACTGTGGAAAATTCTTCAAGAGACAGGAATACCAGACCACCTGACCTGCCTCTTGAGAAACCTGTATGCAGGTCAGGAAGCAACAGTTAGAACTGGACGACTGGTTCCAAATAGGAAAAGGAGTATGTCAAGGCTGTATATTATTAACCTGCGTATTTAACTTCTACACAGAGTACATCATGAGGAACGCTGGGCTGGAAGAAGCACAAGCTGGAATCAAGATTGCTGGGGGAAATATCAGTAATCTCAGATATGCAGATGACACCACCCTTATGGCAGAAAGTGAAGAAGAACTAAAGAGCCTCTTGATGAAAGTCAAAGAGGAGAGTGAAAAAGCTGGCTTAAAGCTCAACATTCAGAAAATGAAGATCATGGCATCTGGTCCCATCACTGCATGGCAAATAGATGGGGAAACAGTATAAACAGTAGCTGACTTTATTTTTCTGGGCTCCAAAATCACTGCAGATGCTGACTGCAGCAATGAAATTAAAAGACGGTTACTCCTGGAAGGAAAGTTATGACCAACCTAGACAGCATATTCAAAAGCAGAGACATTACTTTGCCAACAAAGGTCCATCTAGTCAAGGCTATGGTTTTTCCACTGGTCATGTATGGATGTGAGAGTTGGACTATAAAGAAAGCTGAGTGCTGAAGAATTGATGCTTTTGAACTGTGGTGTTGGAGAAGACTCTTGAGAGTCCCTTGGACTGCAAGGAGGTCCAACCAGTCCATCCTAAAAGAGATGAGTTCTGGGTGTTCATTGGAAGGACTGATGTTGAAGCTGAAACTCCAATACTTTGGCCACCTGATACAAAGAGCTGACTCACTGGAAAAGACCCTGTTGCTGGGAAACATTGAGGGCAGGAGGAGAAGGGGACGACAGAGGATGAGATGGTTGGATGGCATCATCAATTTGATGCACACGGGTTTGGGTGGACTCTGGGAGTTGGTGATGAACAGGGAGGCCTGGCATGCTGCAGTTCATGGGATCGCATAGAGTCGGACACAATTGAGCAACTGAACTGAAGTTTTTTTTCTTCATTTTTATCCATCCCAAGTGATATTCTGATTAAAACCCTTTTATACTATCTATTATGTATATCTCCATTTCTGTAAAATAGTAAATTCCTGGGAATCGAATTATAAGTCCAAAGGATATACATATCTAAGATTCTCAAACCACATTTCAAACTGCCCCCTAGAAAGACTGCAGGAACTTATACTCTTTTCACAATATATCACTTCATCCTCACTAATAATCATTGTTTAAACTGTCAGTGTAAATAGAGGGAATGGTACCTTTGTTTATTCTGTAATAATTATATTTCAATAACTCAAGTAAAGCTGATTTTTTTCAGGTTTTTATTGACTGTGGCAATTTTTCTTATGTTAATTGTCCAGTCACATCTTTTTTTTTCTACCAAGACCCCAAGTTTTTTAATAGTGTTCTTTATATATTTCAAGATAGCTGACCGTATTGAATGGTATATGTTGTAAATATTTTCTCCGGGTTTGTCTTTTAACATTTCTATCATTTTATTTTTACTTAAAAATGTTTATGACTTTTATGTAACCATGTCAATCATTCTTTCCCCTTATAGCTCATTTCTTGGCTTTGACACTTGGAAAGCCCTTGTTCCTCCTGAGATCAAATAAATATTCCCCTATATTTTCTTAAACTCTTCCCTTTTCCACTGCACTGTGCTGGATCTTATTTCATATCGGTGAAAACCCAAACAAGAAAAAAATCAGTGAAAATATCCTTAAGGTAAAAAAAAAAAAAAAAAAGTAAATCCATCTGAAAAGATACATTCACTGGCAGATAAATTATGGATGATTCTGTCCCCTTTGTGATCTCAGGGATGACAACCACGGGGAACATGAAACACCTCAGAGAAGCTCCCTTATCCCTGATCTTCAATCTGAGCCTGGGGAGCCCCTAATGCTGTGATCCCCCAAGAGAGCGTAAGACTTGATGCCAGTGGGAAGCGGGCAGTTTCTGTCCCCAAATCGCAAACCAACCAGGTATTCCCAGAATATCAGCTCTGTGTCCAGCCCTGCATCTCCACCAGCCAACTCTGGGAGCACACAGGTATGCCTAGAGGGGTCCTGCCGAGGTTCCAGGAGCTGGGGAACAGGCAGGTAAGTCTGGAGGGGGTCTTCCTGAGAGAAAGCAATTAAAATTCACATCACAAAAGGAAGGAGGCTTTTTTTATTCTAAACTGCAAAACGTGGTGTGGTTAATCAGAGCAATTATAAATGGTAACATCATTATTCAAGCTTCTATTTCCACACGAAGTCATTTAAATGAATACATTTTCTGCCTTGGAGCAGTAACTGCCAGTGAGCTATTAAAAAGAAATGAAAAAAGGAAAAAAACAGGAGAAGCCGTTGATGCAAAGCCTTGGAGGACGGGGCCAAAAGAACTCATGGTTGGGGATGAGGAATAGGGAGTTCTGGGCTCAGTCTCAGCTCTGACCCCAGCTCACTCTGTGACCTTGGACAAGACATCTTCTCCCTCCTGTGCTAGCTGGAGAATAGATTACCTTGTATTCCTGAGCCCTCCAGAATCTGACATTGTGGATCTGAATTCTACAGCTTATTTTAAGATGAGCGCCGAAGAATTGATGCGTTTGAACTGTGGTGTTGGAGAAGACTCTTGAAGGTCCCTTGGAGTGCAAGGAGATCCAACCAGTCCATTCTGAAGGAGATCAACCCTGGGATTTCTTTGGAAGGAATGATGCTAAAGCTGAAGCTCCAGTACTTTGGACACCTCATGCGAAGAGCTGACTCATTGGAAAAGACTCTGATGCTGGGAGAGATTGAGGGCAGGAGGAGAAGAGGATGACCCAGGATGAGATGGCTGGATGGCATCACGGACTCAATGGACGTGAGTCTGAGTGAACTCCAGAAGATGGTGATGGACAGGGAGGCCTGGCGTGTTGCGATTCATGGGGTCGCAGAGAGTCGGACACGACTGAGCGGCTGAACTGGACTGAACTGAACTCTATGTTGCATCTGCAATTTCATAGGAGCCGTGGGTGCACTGGATGCATTCTTTTATCCGAATTCTTCAGACACTGCCCTTGCTGCCTCTAAATGGTAACAGGTTTACACCCTAACATCCCTCAATTGTGTGTCAGTTCAGTCGCTCAGTCGTGTCTGACTCTTTGCAACCCCATGGACTTCAGCATGCCAGGCTTCCCTGTCCATCACCAACTCCCAGAGCTTACTCAAAATCGTGTCCATTGAGTCAGTGATGCCATCCAACCATCTCACCCTCTGTCGTCCCCTTCTCCGCCCACCTTCAATCTTTCCCAGCATCAGGGTCTTTTCCAATGGCTTCACATCAGGTGGCCAAAGTACTGGAGTTACACCTTCAGCATCAGTCCTTCCAATGAATATTCAGGACTGATTTCCTTTAGGATAGACTGGTTGGATCTCTTTGCAGTCCAAGGGACTCTCAAGAGTCTTCTCCAAGACCACAGTTCAAAAGCATCAATTCTTCAGTGCTCAGCTTTCTTTATAGTCCAACTCTCACATCCATACCTGACTACTGGAAAAACCATGGTGTGTGGTCACTGTGAATTATGGGGGAAAGGCATAAGTGTTGGAATCAGATAGACCAAGGTTCAAACTTCAGTTCTGACTCAGATAATCTTAATGTTATCCTGGATTTAACTACATTTTACACAAGTTTCTTACTGACTATATGCCTCCCATCTCCCTTTCATTAGAGCATCTACTTTAGAAAACTTGTAATCTTTAAAATTCTCCCTCTGCCTCTTTGAAATGCAAGGAAATCTTCCAGCAGCTTACCATCTACCAGTTTTACATCCCAGGAAACAAAATGTCTTTCTCAAGGACCTGGGAACCATCTCCTGCAGAGGTAAGCAGCAAAGAAGGTAAGTCCTTCTTTCCCAGTCTCTGGGGCAATGTAGGAGCCTAACTTCAGGGGGCACCTTGCTTTGCGTCATAAAGCAATTAATACCTTCTGCTGTGAAAATATGAGAAAGTTCACTTTTCCTTTGGTAAGACCAATTAGCAAACATGGCCTAACAATTCTCCCTATTTTAGCTCATAACAGTTCTCCAGCCCTTCAGTATAGTTGAGTTCAGTCTCTCTCCCTGACTGTAATCAGTTCAGTTCAGTTGCTCAGTCGTATCCGACTCTTTGCGCCCCCATGGACTGCAGCACGACAGGCCTCCCTGTCCATCATCAACTCCCGGAGTTCACCCAAACTCATGTCCATCTAGTCGGTGATGCCACCCAGCCATCTCATCCTCTGTCGTCCCCTTCTCCTCCTGCCTCTGCTGCAACAGTCTTGAATAACATCTTCCTTGACTGTTTAACTTTGTCCAGTGCAATTTATATCTACTTGCAATTTATACTCAGTTTCAACTGTGTGATTGCACCTCCTTCAACTTCCCTGAGCCTCAAAGTCTCTATTCCTGAAAGACAAACAACAATGAAACTCCGTATTTTAAGATATGAATGAGATCTTGAAAAAATGAATCAGGGCTTCCCTAGCAGTCCAGTCCATAAAGAACCTGCCCACAATGTGGGAGACCTGGGTTCAGTCCCTGGGTTAGGAAGATCCCCTGGAGGAGGGCATGGCAACCCACACCAGTATTCTTGCCAGGAGAATCCCCATGGGCAGAGGAGCCTGGGAGGGCCACAATCCATGGGGTCACAGAGAGTCAGACATGACTCAGCGACTAAGCACAAAGCACTACCATAAAGCAGAGTGGTGAACTGTTTGCAAAATCAGCCTCCCTTTAACCACACTCTTGAGCCATCCCCTCCCACACTGACTGTGGGCTTGGCCATGTGAGTTTCTTTGGCCAGTAAGACATCAACAAACATGCAGCAAACAGAGGCTTTCAGAAGTACCTGTGCCTGGCACATGCCCTCTTTCTGCACTGATCCTGAGCGCATCACAGGCAATGAATCAGAGCGAGCCCGCTGGAAGATAAGAAACCACAAGGAGGAGAACCAGGACACCTAGATGACAGCCTCTCAAACACCTGAGATGGGATGCGGGGCATTTCAGACACACGAGAGAGCTCCGTGGAGACCAAACAGCCAGTCCAGACTACTGCAGCCACCTACATGACCCACAGAATCATGAGCCAAATAAAACAGCTCTTGTTTTAAGGCACTATGTTGTGGGCTCATTTGTTACACAGCAAAAACCAACTGATATTATCAGGCAGTACATTTGCATTTATTTGCTTCTTTTCCCCTTGACTATGGATGGCTTTTGGTGGTGGTGAAGAGAGCTGAGCACTAGAAGAAAAAAAAAAAGTCACCAGCCCATACAGACAAGGCTGTGCTGTCTATAGTTGGTATTTTTACCAGCTCCGTCTAGCTTCAGAGATCAGAATTAGACACACAGGAAGAAACTCCAACCAGGCAGATGTCACAAAGGACCCTCTGCAAGGAGATGTGGATTTCCTAGCAACCTTGTAGTACCAGCAATATGTGAGTGTCCTGCTTTTGGCTCAAGCACCCTGGTGAAGGGATGTTCCTCCCTTGAAGAACTGAAACATTTCCTTAAACTGACAGAGAGTCTACCCCAGGAATGTCTACCTTTCGGCAATGAGCACTGAGATACCTGCATTTCCTCAGCATCACTATGGAGCAGGTATTGGGCTCAGTGATGGAAAGATGGCAATAGCTGGAAAGCCAGCCACCTGTCGACATGGAGCTCAGAGTCTGATGTGAAAGGTAGATCATGAGGGAGGAAAGAAGCAGCATGACAAAAGCAGATGATGAAGATCATGAAAGAAACAGGCACAGCGTTTGGCAAAGAGTGACTGAGCCCGAAGTCATGAGTACCCACTTAGCCAGGAGAGTCACAGAAGGCCTGAGGAGATGAGACACGAAATAAGGTCAAAGGGCATGAAAAGCCAGTCTTTATAAAACAAAAACAAAAGCCAAAAAAAAAAAAAAAAAGTTTCAGGCAAAAAGAACTGTGCAAAGGTCCTGAGGCAACAAGGCTCCTCTGAGAAGTCAGAGACAGCCAGCGTAGGTGGAGCCAAGGTCAAGGGGAAGAAGGTCGCGACACAGGCCACAGAGGTGAGTAGGGCCAGTTCTCTCTGGCTTGGCGTCCCCAGCATGAACAGCCTCCACCCTTCCATCCAGCCTCATACCTGCCCTCCAGAGGATGTGTTCCAGGTGGTCATCATTCCTCTCAAGTGTGCAGGGCAGAGGTCATGGGATCTGATGACCAGAGGTACCATTTCCTCTGTGCCAGGCGTTCTGTGGGTTGACCTCCTAACGTCGCATCACCCATGAGGTAGAGACAACCACTACCCCTTTACCCCAGAGGGACTGAGGTGACCTGCCCAAGGTCACACACCTGGCCAGCGTCAGGACGCAGCAGGTCTCAGAGCAGATCCCAGCCTGTCTCTGGTGGCTCCCTGGTGAGGAGGTGACTTAACCCTCCCGGGGGCTTTGTCTCTTCTATGCCTGCTGATTTCAAGCTCTCCAGTCCTCTGCAGGCAGTGCTGGTCAATTCCGGGAGCCCAGAAGGAAACCCTAAAATGCCCTCCTCTTATGCTTCACTAAGTTAAATTCACTTTGCAGCCTGTTGGAACCACACTGGCTACCAAATGTCCTTGAACCTCAGCATTGGAAATCACAATGAAAGCAAGTCAAGGAAGAAGATTCTTGTTACCCCGAGTGACTTTTCTCTGCACTAAACACTCTATTTACTTCATTGGGCTGTTTAATCCTTTGATCAAATCCAGGAAGCTAAGCAACTTCCCAAGGTCACAGAGCTGCCAAGGGCAGAGCCACAGAGGGAGTCCAGGCACCCACTAAAGTGAAGCCCTCCACAGGTTGGTTGCCAAGTCCACGGTCAGAGAGACTCCCCCAAGCTGTGTACTCTGCTCTCCTCCCAAGGCCATCATCCCTTTCTCCCTCTCAGACAACTCCACTGGGCTCTCGGCTCCCAGGCCTGGCTTTGTCTGCCACGCCCAAGGGGGCTTTGTGTGCAGGAAAGCACCAAGCTCACTCACAGCCGCATACACGCAAATAAAGATCCCTGTACTCACCCATGTCACATACACACAGTAACAGATGTGCATTTATCTACAGATGCACAAGCACTCACCTCCCACGTACAAGCAAACGTATTCACAGGCACATGCATTTGTGTGTACAAGTGGGTATGTATGTGCAAGCACTCGGGCTCAGACACACACACACACACAGAGCCCTTCTCAATTCACAACAAAAAGAAATAATTAATAAAATGTCACAAAAGTCATTCAGAAGCCAAGTAAAGACTGGAATTGACAGACCATGCAATGAGACAGACAGAAAAAGCCCTGAACACACCAGTTAAAAGACCCCTGGTATTGTCTATCACACAGAAGCCTGTAAAAAGACCGCATTATCTCTGACACAAATACAGCTCTCCTCTTTCTGCAGAAGGATTCCAATAAAGATAAGAGCTTTCTCATTATTCTCATGTGGAACAAAAAACAACCTCCCATTCCAAAATCAGCACACTGGAATAAAACATGTTTAGTTAATACTACCTCCGCAGCCCCACCCCATGACGCTAAGCTCACTCAACAGACACTCAACACATTTCTTGAGCCCCTACTATGTGCTTTCATGTACAGTATCTTATTTAGTTCTTCCCAGGTAGGTATCATTAACCCTAGTTGGGGAGAGAAGTAACTAGGCTCAGAGGAAGTTCTTTAACTTGAGCTAGTCTAAGAGGTAAGGGAAAAAGAATTTAAGTTTTTCTGACACCAAAATCAATTCTCCTTGCATAATACCAAGCATGAAGAGTTCAAGAGAAACTCAAGACCTAAGAATTGTCAATAGTTACAGGCATGAACATCACAAGGTGAGCAGAGCCAATGAGGGCTAAGGGGAGGCTGCCACGTTAGCTGAGGAACCCTGAGAGACCTGTAGGGTGGGTATACGGGCTGGGTGGAAAAGAGAAGGGTAACACGGAGGGCAAGGCAGGAAGCAGGAAAGAGGGATACAGAGACAGGAAGGTCAAGTGAACGAATATATTACAGCTGGGAGCAAGAGCAGGATGGATCCTGAAAGAAGGAAATCCAAGTTGACATTGGCGGTCAGGACCTTTGACTGCACCCTAAAGAGCCTGGATACTGATGCACTCAATATTTGCAAGGTTCAACCCTTCCGACAGGCCCTTCTCTGAGAGGAACCTGTCCGTCCGCTGTAGTGTACAAGACACAGACGTCTTGGAGGCCATGCCCCTGCATCACGCTAGACAAGGTGGGGAAGATCAGGCACTGACACCCCAGCTTCAGCATCTACAACCCCGTGCCATTCTGAAGTCCCAAGGAGCCACAAGAGGCCACCGCCTGTCACTGGACCTCTGCATCTGCCTCCTCCCTCCTCCCAGTGCCCACCTTCATCCACTCTCCCCACAGCAGCCAGCGAGCTCCGCTTGTCCTGCAGGCCCCTCTCACAGCGCATCACTGCTCCCTGGAACACTCCCCTTTCTCTTCACCTTCTCCGCTATATCCCACTAAGTCCAACAATATGAAATAAATCAAATGAAAAATTTAGTGCCTCGGCTGCACTAGACACACTTCAAGTGCAAGATAGGCCCCTATGGTGAGTGGCTACCCTACCGATCAGTGCAGATACAGAATACAGCCACGAGTACAGAAAGTCCTACCAGGCAGAGCTGGCTTGCGTGGTAAAACCCCAACTCCTCACTGAGGCCTACAAGGCCGTGGGGTCTGGCCCCGGCTCGCCCCTCCAGGCTCCTCTGATGGAACATCTGTCCCACTGTCACGCTCTAGCTACCTGCCCTTACTCCACATCCACAAACAGACCACACTCTCACCCACCTTGGGGTTGGAGTTCCCCCCGATACTTCCTCAGGCTTAGCTCCTCCATACCCTGCAGGAGTTGCTTCAGTCTTCACTTCCTCAAAGGCATCATTCCTGACACCCCCTAAACCAAAATGTACATAATTACACATCTATGCCCACACATGTCATCACAGCGGCTATTCTGACCGCTCCCTGTTGCCTGTCTCTCCCTCCATGGCCCTTGCTACAGTTGTCACATCTGATGGTAGCAGCCATCTGAAAGACTGACTAGTGCTGGAGCCCGTCTTAAAGCTCACACACGTGGCTGCTGGCTACAGGTCACATGGACCTCCTCACAGGGCTGGTCATGACACGGCAGCCCGCTTCCCGTACAGCAAGGCATCTGGCAGAGAGGCCGGCCAAGATGCACGCTGCTGAGTCTTCTCTTACAAGCAAATCTTGGACGCAGCGTCTCATCACCTGTACCAAAGTCCATCAGTTCCACACACCAGCTCTGGTATAGGGTGGGAGAAGACCACACAGAGGTACAAAGACGAGAAGGCAGGCGGTCCTTGGGAGCCCTCTCGGAGACTGGCTTCCACAGGCTGGTTGTCCTGCTTGTCACCGTGTCCCTAGAGTACTGAGCACTAGAATTAAATTCTCTGTAACTAGAAATAATGAATGAGTGGGGCACTTTCGTGGTGGTCCAGTGGCTAAGACTCCACACTCACAATGCAGGGAGCCTCAGTTCGATTCCTGGTCAGGGAACTAGATCCCACATGCCACAACTAAGACCCAGAGGAGCCAAATAAAAAGTAAAAATAATGACTGATGGACTGCCCATCTCATACCTCATCTGTGAAACTAAGGGGTCACGCCTGGAAACATTACATGTTCTTCTGCAACACCCCATCTGTAATACCCATGTGGATGACACAGTCTCTGAGCATGCGTTGCTCCCAGTTAAACTGGTGACATGAACATGAAGGGATGTGGATGTGTGGCCCCCAGGACTGCTCTCTCAGGGACAGGGTCTGGGGTGGGACGGACACATGAGGCTTCCTCCCTCTGACTTCGGTCTCGTCCAGGGTTCCCAGCACCCAGGTGCCACCAGCAGTCCTGCCCTACATCATACAGGACAGACAGGTTCACGACAGTCAATGAAATTATATGTCCCATGCAGCAGGGAAGCACATACTTCCAGAAGACCAGCAGAGCCATTGACTTTTTATTAGATGCTTCTCCCAGGCAATAAACAGGGAGAGACAGTGGCTGCAGGGAAACAGAAGCCCCTAGTCAGAACCTGTGATCGAGTCAATCACTGGAGCAGAGATGAACATTGACTCTTGACACAGGTCAACTGGCAGGAATGTCAGGAATGAGGGCAGCCCTCTAACAAGGCAACCGTATCCGCCTGTGACCTGGGATTGCCAACAACAATGAGAATAATCCTGATGGAACAGTAACAGCTACCAGGTATTAACACCTTAACATATCCAAGCCCTTTATATCGTTTATCCCTAATCCATTCAACATCCACTACACAATAAGTTCACACCTATCATGTACCAGAAAGTCTCAGGACATCATCCCCTGGTATTTGGCACATAGCAGATCCTCCAGAACCACTGTATAAACGAATTAGGGAGTAAATGGGTAGATGCCATGAGATGGATATTATCACATTCATTTTACAGAACAGAAAACTTAGGTCAATGTACTGAAATCTGTTAGTCGCTCAGTTGTGTCTGACTCTTCGTGACCCCATGGACTGTAGCCCACCAGGCTCCCCTGTCCACGGAATTTTCCAGGCAAGAATGCTGGAGTGGGTAGCCATTCCCTTCCTCAAAAAACTTAGATCGATACTGTTGCCCAGAGTCATGTGAATTGAATTGAGTAGAGCTCAGTTTGCACTTCCAACTGCCTGATTTCAAGTCCAGGACCCTTTTCACATGACATCGTACCTTTAAACAGTCTGCATATGGGTGCAAGCACAGTTAGTAGTATTCCTCCAGTTGGCACACTATGACATGATTCTTCATGAAAACACAGAGAGCAGAAAGCATTTCTGGGCAGTAAGAGATGAGAAGACTGGACATTTTTGTGGTTTGGGAGGTTGACCCAGGGGTAGCAACTTAGTCACCTGGAGTCCTCAGTGCACACCGTGGCCTTTGGCTAGTGCCCTTCTGAGTTCAGGCAGGTGAGCTGGGAGCCTGGCTTTCCCAGGGAGGCTGACAGCAACCTCCCAGCTGGAGTGGGAGGAAGAGGTGCGCTTCCCTGAAAACAACTGCTGCTTTCTTATTACACAGAACCCCACTGGCTCCCACAAATCAATGCAAATTCTTACTGTTTGTTTTTTATTATTCACAAACACTCAGTTTTGCTTCCCCAACCACATCCTCCTCCCTCCCTCAGTGAACTCCCTGACAGCAGAAGAGTACACAGATTTCTGCATTTTGTGACTTTTGCTCTATTTACCTTCCTTAAGTATCTTTTCAACTGGGAAAACGGTGACTAAAAACTGACATTGATTTGAAAGTCAAAGAGAGAAGCCAGAAAAACTTCCAATCACACAACAACCATATCGTCACTTGGGCTTCTCACAGCAACACAAGCCCTCGGGGGTGGGGGGGGTGGCAGGGAGCAGCTGAATAAACAGAAGCAGCAGAAGTCAAGGTACGAAGAAGCAGGAGGAAGATGCACTTAGATGCTTGGGTATCACAGACTGGGTATTATAGGTTATCACAGAAGCTAAAAATGGACTTAAGTATCACAACAATCATGTACAAAGTGTCTATCACCTTACGAAGCCATCGCTTTTTCAAAAAGACCTTTAAAATAATGTGCACCTTGAAAGACATTTAAAAGGATTTTTCTTAGAAGAAGAAGAATGATCATAAAAGATTCAGAACAGAGGTTGGCAAACTATGTCCTGCTGCCTCTTTTTGTAAACCGTTTCATTGGAATATATTTACTAGCTCTCCCTTTAGAGAAATGCTTGTCAACCCCTGATTGAGATGTTTCACTGAGATTTTCTTCCATATATTTATAATGTCAACATTTATGAAGATGTTAAGTGGTAAGCGGCTAGTGGCAAAATCATCTGGTACAAGGGATTGGTGTTCATTGTCTGAGGAGAGCAAAACGATTGACTTTTTTCAATGTGCATACTTATACACAAATGCACCCAAATCAATAATGGACAAAATTGCTGAGAGCTCTAGTGTGAGTCAAGGCCACAGTAAACCCAAGGTCCTAGAAGCTTCTACGTCATTTACAGACATCGACTACTACTACTACTACTAAGTTGCTTCAGTTGTGTCCGACTCTGTGCAACCCCATAGACAGCAGCCCACCAGGCTCCCCCGTCCCTGGGATTCTCCAGGCAAGAACACTGGAGTGGGTTGCTGTATCCTTCTCCAATGCATGAAAGTAAAAAGTGAAAGTGAAGTCGCTCAGTCGTTTCCGACTCTTAGTGACCCTATGGACTGCAGCCTACCAGGCTCCTCCATCCATAGGATTTTCCAGGCAAGAGTACTGGAGTGGGGCGCCATTGCCTACTGTTACAGACATCACATTCCATAAGAGAGCATGGCTAAAATGATAAATCTCGGAAAAATAAAGAAAGATGGCCATCTAAATTGTCATTTTAAACAAATGCCTAGTAAAGTGAGAAATGACTTTGAAAACACAAGTATTATCACAGTAGTAGAACTCCAGGTCAGAGCCTGATTCTTCTTCATGGAGGGGATAAAATGTTAACACAAAGGTCAACATCTACATAAGGAGGACCAATTCATTACTCACTTACATGAAAAGGGGAACCTGAAAAGTTAGACTACGTCAGTTCAGTCATTGAGTTGTGTCTGACTCTTTGCGACCCTATGAACTGCAGCACGCCAGGCCTCCCTGTCCATCACCAGCTCCCAGAGTTTACTCAAACTCATGTCCATTGAGTCAGTGATGCCATCCAACCATCTCATCCTCTGTCGTTCTCTCTCCTCCTGCCTTCAATCTTTCCCAGCATCAGGATCTTTTCAAATGAGTCAGTTTTTCAGATCAGTTGGCCAAAGTATTGGAGTTTCAGCTACAGCATCAGTCCTTCCAATGAATATTCAGGGCTGATTTCCTTTAGGATGGACTGGTTGGATCTCTTCGCAGTCCAAGGGACTCTCAAGAGTCTTCTCCAACACCACAGTTCAAAAGCATCAATTCTTTAATGCTCAGCTTTCTTTACAGTCCAACTCTCACATCCATACATGACTACTGGAAAAACCATAGCTTTGACTAGATGGACCTTTGTTAGCAAAGTAATGTCTCTGCTTTTTAATATGCTGTCTAGATCACACTATGTAGCAGATATTATTTCCTAATTGCCAAACAATAGTGTGAGGTAGGCAGTATTTATCAGAGGTTTTTCTGTAATATATAGAAGGGAAAGGAATGAAGATTATCAAGCAGAAATAAAGGGCATTAAATTGCTAAATTCAAGGGTGAAAGAAGAGTTTTCACAGGTCAATTAAATCTTATGGAGAGAAACAAATTCAGGAGAGAAGGCAGGCAGAATTCTGAAATGATTTGCACTTTTTAACGAAGAAAAATGAGGGTAGGGTTTTGACCAAGCAGAGTTAAAGGCCTTGGTGACTTTCATACTGTAAAAATCTACTATCAGTGGACTGGAAAAGAGGCTCCTTTCCTACACTAATGAGATAATCATAGAGGTCAGCCATCCTCAACTGCATTCAGAAGACTGCAAACTTTTGTGTAAACCAATGGATAGCATATCATCAATACCTCATCTCTTCCAAATACTTAACCCTGCTGTATTTTTTTAAAGTCTTAATTGAATTTGTTACAATATTGCATCTGTTATGGTTTGACTTTTTGGCCTGGAGGCATGTGGGATCTTAGTTCCCTGACCAGGAATCAAACCTGCATGCCCTGCATTGGAGGTGAAGTCTCAAACACAGGGCTGCCAGAGAAGTCCCTACTTCTGCTGCTGAAGTGCAAAAACCACCATAGACAATACAGAAATGAAAGAGCATAGCTGTGTTCCAATAAAATCTTACTCATTAAAAACCAAAGGCTATCTGAAGTATCAGATAAGTCCACTTACATGAGGTACCTCAAAGAGACAAATTCAGAGACAGCAAGGAGAAAGGCGGTGCAAAGGAGCTGCAGACGGGGGGAAATGGGTGCAGAGTGTTTCAGGAGTTGATGAAAAAGTTCCAGAAAGGGACAGTGATGATGGTTGTATACCACTACAAATACACTTTTAAAAATGCCACAAAATTGTATGTTTAAATGTGGTTCTAAAAAAACTAAAAATCAGATTAAGTATTAAAAAGGAGATGATATAAGTACCATTAGATTTCACATATAATGGATGTCATACAGTATTTCTCCTCCTCTGTCTGACTCACTCCACTTGGTATGACAATCTCTAAGTCCATCCATGTTGCTACAAAGGGCATTATTTCATTCTATTTAATGACTGAGTAATATTCTGTGTGTATACTACATCCCTCTCTCTCTCTCTCTCTCTCTCTCTCTCTCTCTCTCTCTCTCTTTTTCTCTCTCTCTCTCTCTCTATATATATATACACACACACACACCACATATGCATGTGTGTGTGTATATATGTCTTCTTTATCCATTCCTCTCTCAGTGGACATTTATTAAAATACTACTGTCTACCCTAAAATCTGAGACATAACTAGAAACTATTAAAACTCACAGGAGAGTTTTGGTAAGTGAGTCAGATACAAACTACATGTCTAACACAAATTTTTTTACACCAGCAATAGCTAATTTAAAAAATAATCGAAACATTTACCCCATACACAAAATACACAATGGTATAAGAATAAATAAGAAATAGGCAAGACCTAAAAGATTCAAGTATAAAACTAGTTACCATGATAAATTTCATGTTATATATATATTTTACCCTGATGTTGGGAAAAATTGAGGGCAGGAAGAGAAGGCAGCGACAGAGGGTGAGATGGTTGGATGGCATCACTGACTCAATGGACATGAGTTTGAGCAAACTCCAGAGATAGTGAAGAACAGGAAAGCCTGGCGTGCTGCAGTCCATGGAGTCTCAAAGAGTTGAACATGACTTAGCAAGTGAACAACCACAGAAATTTTTCCACAATTAAAAAAAAAACTTTAGGCACATGAAAATGTGTAGGTATACACCCACACAGATACACCTCGGATGCCATATTGCAGACATCTATGTCTCACCATTGTGATCCCACTGATAACTTTCACCTAATGAAGTGAGAAGTACCATGGGGATGGCTTCGCTTTACAACCAGGTACAAATGACTCAGCCCATAAAAAGCTCCCAGGATTGCTGGCAGATTAAAAACACTTCCAAATATGGCCAACAGACTTTTCATCCTAGTAAAGATTTTTTTTCTTGTTGGCACAAGAATAACAAAAGTTATTCTTTATTAGTTTTCTATTTACTCAAAGGAACGTAAGTGACACAACTTCTCTTGAAATTATATGGAATATTTATCTTTAATATTTCAGAGATAAATAAAATCAATGATTTTTTTTTTAAAGTTGGTCCCATCTGGCCCCCAGGTCATAGATGTCCATGCCCTGCACAAGAGAACCTTAGGAGGAATATCTTGGGAATTCATGGGCAGTCCAGTGGTTAGGACTCTGCACTTTCACAGCTGAGGACCTGGGTTCAATTGCTTGTCAGGGAACTAAGAACCCGCAAGCAACAAGGCAGCCAAAAAAAACAGGAGGAAAGTCTAAGGCCATTTGTGCGGCACATCAGGAACAAGGACATGAAGGAAAGAATTTTGAGTCTTGGATAAAATGACTAAATTGAGGTTAGACATTGAGCACCTCCCCCACTGATTCTAGACAAGTTGCTAGAAGTCATATAAATGGTGTAGATGCATGTCCAAGTTGCCTTAACCTATTCCCTCCTGGAAAGATGGGGAAAAGGAAAAAACCCATCTTTGGCGCTCTGTGTAAGCAGGCCTGGGGTCTGAGGAATAGAGCTGCCATGTACACCCTTCTCTACCTGCCACCCAGGAAATTAGGAAGCAGAGACGTAAGTTAACATCTTTGTCCAGCAACCAAAGCAAAACTCTTAGTGTTTTAATAATAAACGTCATGATAACTGAGCCAAAAAAGGAAGTTGGAGGACTGGATGGTTACAGTTGATTAGGGGAAACTGCTCCAGTTATCTGTTGTCGTGTAACAAGCCATCCCCAAATTAGAGCTGAAACAATAACAATCATTGATTATCTCTCTGGATAATATGGTCTATGGTCTCTGGAGGAGGAGTTTGGGAACAGCTGGGCTGGGCAGCTCTGGCGCGGGGTCACTAGGGGGACTGTGATTGCACAGGGCCTGTGCAACTGAGTGTTGATAGGCGTCTCTCCCTCTCCGTGCAGTCTCAAGTCTTGTCGTTCCACATTGGTTGGCTTGGGCTTCCTTAATGTATGGCTGCCTCAAGTGCGTTCCATGGAGCTTGAGGGTTCCAAAGGTGAGTATTCATGAGATAAAAAGGAAAGAGTGTGCCCTTTTCTAGCCCCGCCGCAGAATCATTCCCACCTCTTTCTATTCATCAGGGGGAGGAGAAATAAACTGCTCACTTGATTAGGGGAGCAAGGAGAATGTCTAGGTTCTGGAAAAGCACCTGGGACAGAATCTATTGTTGCAACCATTTTAAAAATATATAATTTGCCATAGGGACTAAAGCTTATTTGAGATTGTTAGTTTATATACCTATGAATAAAATTAAAGTATGAGGGTTACAAAAATATTCTTGATTCTCTTTCTCTGCTCAAAAATCCCTTTAGCATTTCCCAGGGATAGTGAACCACACGACATAAGCAACCAGCGTTCTCCTCACCCAAACCCACAGATGTCAGCTCAAAACATTACATCATACCACCTGTCTGGCAGCACTCAGAACCTGTCTGCTTGGTGATTGCCTTGACATCATTTGTGACACAGTGAAATAACCAATTTACGTGAGTAAAGCCTGCTGAGACACTGGGACACAAGTAGAAGATAAATTGCCTGGACATCGAACCCAAAACACATTTTCAGATCTCCTGCTCAACGTAATCTTCCGAGTGACAGTCTCAGAACAACACAATCTCAACCACTGAATAACAGGAACAGCAGAAAACTCTTTAGATGTTACTCTTTTGATCATAGTTTAAAATAGTTGCGGCATAGGGAATGCTATGTATTTATCAAGTCTTCTTACATTTAAAAAGATCTCTGTGCATCCCAGACCACTTCATTCCTGCCTTCTCTTACAGTCCACCAGGACCATGTGACTGGATTGTGGTCAACTAGATGGGTTCTAAACCACTTTCACACCTGACAACCCTAGGGATGTTTCACACTCACTGTCTCTTCTCTTTCCAAGCTAACCTCAGAGGCCACAAGGTAAAAGGACCACTTGGAGAAGCCACAGAACCCATAATAAAACGTCATTTCAATGAGAAATCACTTTTGTGTGTGTATATTAAGTCACTGAGATTTTTTTTTTTCTTTCCTGCCCCAAAGGTAAGAGTCAAATTAAAACATCCAAAACTGGGGTGGTATTGGAATTTGGAGCAACACAACTTTTTGTTACTCAGGTTGTCTCATACATTGAAAAAAAACTAGTAGATGGGAATTCCTTGGAAGTCCATTGGTTAGGACTCAGTACTTCCACTGCACGGGGCATGGGTTCAATCCCCGGTCGGGAAACTAAGATCCTGCGTATGGCTCGGCCAAGAAAAAGGTCTAACAACTACTAGATGCCAGGCACATTCCCCCATCAAGGAAGTCACTGAGATTTCAAGAGTTTGTTATTGTAGTATAATTGAGACAAGCCTAACTCACATAATATTCTGTTAAAACCAACATGAATATATTAATGAGCAGAATTGAAAATTCACATGAATTTTTAAAGTTAAAACACAAAACTTTAAAGAAACATCGTGCTTGAGGCAGGCTACACTGGCTATGCTCCAGACCCCCAAAACCCACACATGCATTCACTTCTGCTGTTAGGAAGACTTCAGTGGAATTATCAGAGACGTACCCTAAAGTATTTGGCAGAGACAGTCTGTGGAATGAAACAAAACCCAGTTCTGTTACTTCCTAACTGACTCACTGAGCAAGTCACTCCCCTTCTCTAAGCCTCAGATTATGTGATGGGGGAACCACTGCTATTGGGTAAGTTAGTCACCATTTAGGTCACGTGGCCTGAAAGAACAGCAAAATTTGTCATCTGTGGCTTCAGATAGAGAAGCCACAGCCCTTTTGTTTAGGGAAGCACCTGACTGTGTTTATAAAAGATGAGGCTGACTAGACATAGCCAGGTTGAGAGAAATTTAAGTGCTTTTAAAAAAGAAGTAAAATTGTTCATTAGGACATGTACCAGGAATTTTGGAGTCCCCAGCAATCTCTTGAGAAGAGTCCTTAAAAAGGACAAATGGGTACTTCCCTGGTGATCCAGTGGTTAAAAATCCACCTTGTAATGCAGGGGACATGGGTTCAATACCTGGTTGGGGAACTAGATCCCACATGCCGTGGAACAACTAAGCCTACACACCTACTACTGAGCCCACGAGCCACAACAAGAGCGTCCATGCACCCCAACAAAAGATCCCGCAAATGCAACAAAGGTCTGGAGTGTCGCAGCTGAGACCCGATGCTGTCACGTTAATTAAATAACTTTTTTTTAAAGGACAAATGAACAACAAAGGCTGAGAAAAGAGACACAGCCACATGGTAAGAGGACAAAGCCAAAGTTCTTCCAGTAACAGCCTAATAAATGTTTGCTACTGTGTTCATCAGGGGCTTCCCTTGTGGCTCTGCAGGTAAAGAATCCACCCACAACGCGGGAGACCTGGGTTTGATCCCTGGGTTGGGAAGGTCCCGTGGAGAAGGGAAAGGCTACCCACACCAGCATTCAGGCCTGGAGAATTCCGTGGACTATACAGTCCATGGGATCGCAAAGAGTCAGACACAACTGAGCGATAGCTTTCACCGTGTTCATCAGTGGTGAAGGGTGTGTTTTCTAGAGCCAGACTGACAGAAACCAAAACCCAGTCAATGATTCCATAGACTTCCGACCATAGAGAAAGGTCACAACCCTTCTGGAAGAGGGAGAAATGTCCATCTCACAGGAGTGCTGGCAGATTACATTCTCTAAAGACAGGGACAAACAGTGTCTCCAGCCACATGGTCTTCTGCACTTTCTTTACCACTGCTCCATCAACATGGAAACTAAGTCCCCTCCCCTTGAATCTGAGTGAGTCTGTGAACCTTTCTGCAAATAGGAGATAGCAGGAGTGATGCTGAGTGACGTCTGAGGAGGGGTTAGAAAAAGCCATGCGGCTTCTTCCTGGCTCCCTTGGGATGCTCACTCTGGGGACGCAGGCGCCATGCTGTGAGGAAGTCCAAGCAGTCCAAGAGGAGGCACGGGTGGGGAGAAGCAGGGGCCCCGCAGCCCAGCTGAGCTATCTGCACCCACTTGGCACTCAGGCGAATGAGACGTCCTCAAGAACTGACTCATTTGAAAAGACTCGGATGCTGGGAACGATTGAAGGCAGCACAAGAAGGGGACGACGCAGGATGAGATGGTTGGATGGCATCATCGACTCAATAGATATGAGTCTGAATAAACTCCGGGAGATGGTGACGGACAGAGAAGCCTGGCATGCTGCAGTCTATGGGGTCACAAAGAGTCGGACCTGACCGGACAACTGAACTGAACTAGTCCCCCAGTCTGACTTCCCCCAACAGACACCGCATGGAGCAGAGAGCAGCTCTTCCACTAAGTTCTGCCCAACATGCATGAGCAAAGAACAGACTGTGAGGGTTTTGAGCCCCTAAGGTTTTGAGTGGCTTGCTATGGAGCAATAATAACTAAAACAGGAGGGACCTTCCTCAACGGTCCAATGGTTAAGACTCTGCCCTCCAATGCAGGGGATGTGGGTTTGATCCCTGGTCAGAGAGCCAAGGTCCCACATATCAAGGGGTATAGCCAAAAAAAAAAAAAAAAAAGAACAGGAGCACGAGGGAGATAATTAAATGACAATAAAGTAAGTATTTAGCTTAAGCTTGGGATGTGTTAAGTGCTCTTTAGCTATATCCCGTCGGTACCTATTCAGTAACTTGCCAAAGTCACACAGCTAAGAATTATGATCAGGATTCAAGTCCTGGCCCTCAGTCTCACTTAATACTATACTGATGATGGGGAAGGTAAACAAGTCCAGTCCAAGGATGCAAGGGCCCCACCCACCTGCTCCCAGCTGGGAGGCTGAAATAATAAGAACCCAGGCAGTACCTCTAAGGAGCCTCTACACTAGAATCTGGGTTGAAAACTCCAGTCAGGAGATAATGGATGAGAAAACAATGACTGGCTTTTTTTTTTCAGTCAAGTACTGTGAGTTGGAAATCTTTGTTTCTCCAGGAAAAAGCTGTCCCCTCTATGAAAAAGTAAAGTATGCAAACACTGACCACAGGATAGATGAGAATGCATAATTCACACCTCACTGGCTCCTTGGACAGAAGCAGGAAGGAGGAGATTGAACTTCGAGTCAAAAAAACAAGAAAATTCTAGCTGTAGCATCCTAGTACCTAAGTATTCAATTACAGAAAAGTTTTTGCCCCTGGAGAGGCCACTGGAGTCTGCATCAGCATCCAAACCTTTCTTAATATGATTTTGCAGTCAGCTGAGATATGCAGTGCCCTGGTGATTGATATGCAAATTAAATAAACAAAACGACATAATAAATAATTAAATCAGTCTAACATGATGAATGAATTAATCATATCAGAGTGATGAGAAGAAGCCAGCACTGTCACCCAGAAGATCACTGATTTGAGAAAAATGAAACATTCATAATAAGGCTATTTCAACATAGGATAGTACCTCTTATATTGATTCCTTGTACTGGCCTCTGAACAGAGTAGGTGCTCAATAAATGTTAGTGGAATGAAATGAATTTTTGCCACCAAGAATATCTTTCTGCAGTATAGGGAATTACTTGTTCAATAAGCAACTGCAGAGACATTTTTTCATTTCAATCTTATTTTGGAATAAAATAGGTCTGTAAAATAGGCAAGAGCAAGTATTTCCATCCCCCATTTTACACATGGGGAAAATAAAGTTAAGAGGCCAAGTGACTTGCCCCTAGTCACATGGCTGGGGTGAGAGAAGACTCATCATGGAACTCCGACATCTGGTGTATTACCCACCCTCTGCACTCCACTCATGTGAACATCTGTGCCCACATGAGTGTCATTGTGCACAGAGAGATGTGCTATAGCGAACCTCCACTTCCTCAACAATTTCTCTAATACTGGATTGACCAAAAAGGTTGTTCGGGTTTTTCTGTTACATCTTATGGATAACACCCAACAAAGTTATTGACCAACCCAGTAAATCAATTCTACACAAATGTCAAATTTATACCTGAATACAGTTTGTACCTCCTACCATTTTGCTTTTTTTTTTTAAAGTTACTATACATAGCATCTCTTTACAGACAATTAAGAAACACAGGTAAGTGTGAGGAAAATAAAAGCACTGAGCAATCACTAAAATTAATGACAAAGAATATTTATCTACATGAGAAAAATTCCACAATATATTGCTAAGGAAAGAGAAGCCTTCCATGCAGGATATTATTCACACTGTATTAATACAAACACATATACACACAGAGACAAGAAGGCTAAACATATGTGTCAAAAACTTAACATGGGATATTTCCATACGGTGGGTTATAAGGAGTTTTTGTTTCCCTCTCTGGGCCTCTTTAAAGACCTTCAGAGATGTATATAATGAGAATGCATTGTTTTTGTAATTGAAGTTCTCATTTGTAAAACTAGAGCAAATTGTAGTAGGGAGCTGGGGAATAAAAATGCTTCTGAGCTAATATCTAACAGAAGACATAAATAGTTCAGTGGGTTTGTTTGTTTGTTTTCTACGGAAATTACTTAACAGTATAGGTAAATTTGGAGGTGAGGGATGGGGAGCAATTTGAACTCTCATCCCAGTGAGCCAGGATTGGACCTCAAATCAGTGACTCTGAGGCCTGATGAAATACTTGAGAAGATGAGAGAGGAAAAAAAAAAAAAAAAACGTTTTTAAAAGTCTGCAAAGGCAAAACTCCTGAGTGCCAAGAAACCACAGACCCACCTCCTTCTACTTGTCCAGTCTTACAAAGAGCTAAACAACTCAAAGCAGAATATAAACCTCAGACACAGCCCTTCTCCCTGATTCTACAGGAGAATTTGATGGTACCTAGGAAAACAATTTGGATATCAATGGAAAATCAATCTTCTTACTTGGGGGTAAGAAGGAGACTTGAAAATAAATACTGACTCAAAATGGGTTTAAAAGGCAGTAAAATGTGGAGAAGAGACACAGGCAACACTTCTTCAACTAACAAAAGAAGTAAATACAACTTTTAAGTAAATTGTAAGGATGCATCTCTGAGGGCTTCTTTAGAGGTTCAGATGGTAAAGAATCTGCCTGCAAAGCAGAAGACCAGGCTTCGATCTCTGGGTCAGGAAGATCATCTGGAGTAGGAAATGGCAACCCACTCCAGTATTCTTGCAGAGAATTCCATGGACAGAAGAGACTGGTGGGCTACAGTCCATGGGGTCACAAGACGGTGGACATGACTGAGTGACTAAGCACACACACACACACACACTCACATACACACACTCACACACACACACACACACGCATCTCTAAGAGTATATTTCTTATGAAGATTTACTCCAGGAAGTGGACCAAAAGAACATTGTGACAGACATGGTTTGAACTCTTAAATAAACTGAAAAAAAAATCTGAAAACAATAAATCTGAATCTAATGAGTGAAATTGTAAGAAAGTGAGATGATAAAGCAAAGAAAACAAGTTATAGAAACAAGTCCAGCACAGCATTAAAGGCAACATAATGAACCAAGTCAACGAGAAAAAGCACAGCTTGATATTATTAAGGGTGCACACTATAGCAGTACATCGTAAACTGATAAAACCAATCAGGGAGAAAATGGTTGCTATGAAAGAAAACCAGCAGGGCTCTAGATGGGTAGGCCCAAAATAGAATTGGAGAAATGGAAATTGTTTTCAGTGATATGACAAGAAAAAGTTCATGATCTTAAAAGAAAACCTGCCTACTGGCAGGACTCATAGGTGTTAGAAAAAAATTACTGAAATATGACCAGTATGGAGAAATATCTTAGTGAAATCCCACCATATCAAGGATGAAGACAGGATTGTACAAGCATGCAGGCCAGTCAGTGACATACAGAGGAAAAGAGAGGAAGGCTTTTCCTTAGCACCCTCGATTTCAAGGGACAATGGGGAAATGTCTACAGAGATACAAGGAAGAAGGTGTTTTACACCCAGCCAATCAGTTACTCATGTATAAAGGAAGAAAAGGGTGGAAAAGCAAAAGGGAAAAGGATGATCATGTAGAAATGGGAAGGAGAGAGGAAAGGCAAAGAAAATGCAGAGACGAAGATGAAAATCATGATATTCTCAAAACCGTAAGGACTCAAGAAGGCTCATACTAATGGACCACGGAGGAAAAGAACAACTCAAAGAAACAACCAAAAGCTCAATCAAACTACAGAAGTCAAGGATAAGTAAGCAATGATGTGAATGTACTTTAAATTCTTGATAAAATTCAAGAATAGATTTAAGTATAAATAATCATGGTAAATGTAGCTATAACATATTAAGTCTAAAACTTCATTATCCTTAAAATACAAAGAAATAAGCTGTAGTTTAAAATTAAAGTATAGCAAAGATGTAGCAAAGATGAATATTACAATAAACAGAAAAGAGATTTAAAGGCAAAGATATCAATGAAAACTAATAGCACAAAAAAGATGAACTTAGCAGTAAGAGAGTCTCAAAAATAAATCCAAAATCAATAAAAACAAGTATATGATGTTTGTCAGGAAGAAGACTAAAGCTGTAACTCAAAGACAGAAAATATACCACACAAAAATATAAAAATAAATATATATATAAAGGCAAAAATATACCAGAAACAAATTCAAAGAAAGTGAAAGCAGAGATTACCCTATTTACAGACAACTGGGTTGAATTCATCAAAGAGAACAGTATTCAGTTTTATCAAAAACTTATTTAGGGGGACTTCCCTGGTGGTCCTGTAGGTTAAGACTTCACCTTCCAATGCAGAGGGGCACAGGTTCAATCCCTGGTAGGGGAGCTAAGATACCACATGCCTTGGAGTGAAAAAACTAAACCATAAAACAGAAACAATATTGTAACAAATTCAATAAAGACTTTAAAAAAATGGTCCACATCAAAAAAACCTTTTTTAAAAAATCATTTTTTTAAACTGTCAAATGGCACAATCCATGCTAACTTTCAGATTTACTGGTTCCAGAGGGATGGATGCAGTACTCCCAGGATACCAAAACCCCAAAAGACGTTCAAGTCTCATATAAAATCATATATCTGTACATCCTGTAGACTTTAAATCATCTCTATATTACTTATAACATCTAATGAATACTATGGAAATAGTTGCTGGCACTCTGGAAATTAAAGTTTTAACTTTGTAACTTTCTGCAATTATTTATATATATATATTTTTTCAATCCATAGTTGGTTGAATCTGCAGGTGCAAAACCCATGAATAAAGGGCACTGACTATAACTGTCTAAATATCCATGGTCTGAATAACACAGCATCAAACACTATTTTTAAAAACTGTTGAAGATTAAAGAAAATAATAGCAGTAGCTAATTCAGGAAGATAATAAGCATGAAAGTGGAGGATTTGGTTAGTATTATTAAAGTCAATGTAAAAGCTTTATTCATACTTTGTATACTACAAATAATTTAGTTCCTTTTCGAATGCCTGCTAAATTGTTACAAAAAACCAATATTAAACAACCAAGAAAATCCTATTAAATGCCCCCAACAGAAATTAATAATACAGATTATATTCTCGACTCAGACTATAATAAACTAGAAATTAATTTCAAAAGTAGAAGAAAGTAACTATGCCAACCACTTGGAAATAATTCTTGGGTCAAAAATAAAACCAAAATAGCAATTACAAAATTTTAGAGAATAGCAATAATGAAACCAACTCATATCAAAATACATGGAAAGTGGCCAGTGTTCTAAAAGTAAATTTCACAGCCTTAAATACTTTAATAACTGAGCAAGAAATAATCAACTATTTAAGAAAATCAACTCAAGAAGCTAGAAAATAAAAAATTGAGTGAAATAGAAAGATGGACTTAATAAAGATAAAAGTAGAAATCAACATTTTTAAAAATAGTAAAACACCAAAGTTAATAAATAAATCCAAGAGCTGGCTTTAGAGAAAAAGACAATAAATTGGATAAACCATGAAACAGTCCAGTTAAAAATAAACTTGAGAAAAAATAGAATGAGGAGGTAACAGTTACAGGAAAAAAAAATTCAAAGACTTACTCATCTATCAACACACTTGAGAATTTGAATAAAATTAAATATATATAATAACATATATATACACATATATGCTCTCAAAAGGATCCAAGCACAGGATCCAAGCATTGGTATTTTAAATCCCTTAGGGTCTTGCTACTCAAAGTGTAGACTACTTTGAGTAATTATAATTAAGTAATTATAGAACCTCCTACTCTATAAAGCAGGTTAGAGGCTTAAATGAAAGCATTCAGCACAACTCTGGATGCACATTAAATATTTCCAAATGTTCCTTATTATTGTTCTGTAAGTATACTGCTTCTGAAGCATAATGTATATAGTGATATACAAATACTAAGTGTACAGGTCAATGAATTTTTATAGTACCACCTGGGAGCTTATTAGAACAGCTGCCCCCAAATATGCTAAATTCACATTTTCACCAGCTCCGCAGGTGACTCATAAACAAGTTAAAGCTTGAGCATTATAATTTTAGACCTAGAGAAAAAGAGATCACAATTCTCAGAGATATGTTTAGAAAGCCATTACAATTCCTTAAGAGAATACACAAAAAGTCTTCAGATTATCTACATAGATTCAAAATTCTAAAATCAAATTTCTAACAAAAAGAATCCAGTTTTGTTAAATAAATATTAATAACACACAACAAAGAAGAAGAGTTCATTTCAGGGATATGACAACAGTTTGTTACTAAATCTATTAACAGAAAAGGAAATTATGGGTGAATTTACATTTAAAAAAATAATAATTTTAGGCTAGGGAAGGCTCCTCTGAATATGATTTCCAAGCCAGAAACCATCAGACAATGGTTGAAATACTTTATGAAAGTTTTTTTTTAATCTCTATTGCAAAAATCACTAAAATCACAGACAAGGTTTAGAGAGAAATGACTTAGAAAATATATGTGAAGCTTCTGACAAGGGGTTATTATCTATAATGTATAAAGAGCTAATAAAACTTACCAAGCAAAAGACAAGTACTCCAGCAAACAATGGATGAAGGATATAAGCCAATTCACAAAAAAAAAAAAAAAAAAGCAAATGGGAAAAAAAAATAGGTCTATACTTTCATTTGCTTAAACCAACAAGCATTAAATGAGCATTTACTATTCTTTGCACACTACATTCAAAATTCTGTTCTAGAAGATGAAACAAAGTAGCTTCCTATAAGATGATCTCAACAAATACTCAAAGAAATGTCAAATGACATATTCACCTGTAACAGACAGGCAAACATTAAAAGGACAAGTTGATAACCTGGGTTGACAAGGATGTCAGCAAATGGACATCTTCATATACCAATGGTGGGAGTTTAAACTAGGACGCAATTGTGCTGGCATTTAATTTGGTAAATAATTTTTTTCAAGGCATACTTTCAAACAGAGTATACCCACAGGAAATGGACAAATACGTATGAAGATCTTCATCACAGCATTATCTACAACACTGAAAACACCTCAATGTCCATTAACAGAAGAATGACATAATAATGTCAAATAACATTGCTTGACCTATTATATGCTCATTTATTAGGCATCTATTATTTTTACTGTATCTATAGCAGAATGAAACATAATTTTAAAATATTTCATTTATTTTGCAGCATTTCAGATGCAAAGCTAAGATGTATAGCAGTGACAGAAACCCTAGTACATTTTAAATTTTGAGAATGGAATAATTTATGTGAGGCTTCAGTCCTGTATGTAAAACACACACACACAGGCTTAGGGATATAAATATCACTAGAAGCTTCCTGAAAGGGAGGTCCAAGGCTGCCTAAGAGCCTCTGCAAGCTTTAGTCCTGGAGTCCTCAGGACAACACTCAAACACAGAGGTGGCTGTCCAGTTACCTGCGCCATTGCTCCTTTAGATACCGCCATCCTCCTAAGTCCCCACTCATGCAGCAGCTGGAGGGCCCTGTTTAAAGATGGGCCTTCAATCCCGGCCCCCCCTCCACTGGCTCTTCAGTGCTCTCACCACAAAAATGCAGACTCTCAACAATAATGGCCACAAAGCCCAGCACGATGGTCACAGACCACTCCCCATTCTCCACCTCATTCCATCTTTCCTTTTCATCCTGTGTTCTGCTTCACGAGCCTTCTAGGCATTCTCGGACTTTCCAAGCTCTGTCCCACCTCAGAGCCTTGGCACGTGATGTTTTCCACTACCTAGAACACTCCTTTCTCCTCCTTTTCAGAGCATGTTTTGTCATCCTTCAAGACTCAGCTTAAAGAGTATTTCCTTCGAGTAGCATCCACTAACCTGCCCTCTTATTATCAGGTATTATTACAACTCTCTGCCTATCTCCTTCATTACACTTAATACAAAAAAAAAAAAAGAAACTGTTGTTTTTTAAATTAATTAATGGTTTACTTATTTGCTATCTGTCTCCTCCATTGGAATGCGTGTTCCAGAAAGCAGACCCTATGTCTATTTCGCTCTTCAGTGAATAGCTAGCTTCTTCTAGCTCAGAAGCTGGTATGCTGAGGGCATTCAAATGCTGTTAAGTGAATAAATGAACGTGAACACAGTTTTGAACAGTGCCATCGGGAACTTTAAACATGTTTAAAAGAAATGTTTTTGATTCTCTTTTCCTATTTCTGGGACTCGATCCTAAGGAAATAATTAGAGAAGTATACAAAGATTCTCACTGTAACATTCTTCCAACAGCAAAACCTGGAAACAACCCATATGCCCAATAAGAGGGAAACACTGAAATAAGTTAATATGAAATGGGATAGTCGACTATAAAGTATATGCTAATGTGGTCAGTTTTTAAAAGAGAATAAGAAAGTATACAGCGTTGGACCCTAAATGTAGAGAAACAGAGCATACAGCTCCCTAGGTAAAACAGAAGAAAGAGCCCCAAATTTGAGTCATGGCTTTGTTTTCTTCCATATATTTCCTGCATTTTCTAATTCTACATACTTTCTAATGTTGACATTAAGCAACAGGGTACAATTTTTAACAATCAGAAATGAAAAGCAAACATCACCTTTTAAAAACTGTTTTAAAAACAGTTGGTTCCTCCCTGAGTATAATCTTCAGGTTTCACGTGAGAAGGAAAGTCTCAGTCCTGCTGGGGGGAGCAGGGGGAGGGCTGAGGGACACCACCCAGCATCTTGTGCCCCGGCAGCTAGGAAGAGGGGGAGATTTTCTTTTCACTCTAAGTCCTTCTGTATCTTTTCCAGTTTTGTACTGGTGTCATGATATATTTGTAAACATAATACCTGTTCAAAAATAAACAACTGAAAACAGCAACCACCACCAAAAAGAAAGAAAAACTTTTATTTTCAGATACATTTGAAAAGACAGCTACACCCAATCAAGAAAGATTGCTCCATTTTAAACTTGCGTGAGATTCTATCAGCATGCAAAGCATGGTAACAGCATCAAATAATTTATTCTGATTCCCAAAACCCAAGGAAAAAAATCATTAACATGGACTCTCTTACCTCAAAATCTACAGAAGCACACCACATCCTGAAATTCTCAGTTCTGCCTCTCTCCGCCCCCCTCCCCTTTAACTGTCTGCTCGGAAAACCCCTTCACTGGGCTTTGGTTTCTCGTCTACATCTCTCTTTGCTTGTCTGTTTCATGCTCAGCTTCCCTCCACTTCCCTTTGAACTTGACATTCTTATCACCCTTATTTTCCCCAGGGCTACATTTTTATTTTTCCTGTGTTGGCCACAATATGAAAATATATGAGAAGCATTTACTGAAGTGTTGTGGTTTCCTCCCATTAAATAAAATCAGAGGAGCAAAATCATCTGTTCACATCTTTCAAAAAGAACTAAATCAAATTATTTTTGCTTCAGGAGGTCACTGACTTTCAGTAGCCCATCAGCACCCCTCAAGACAGGCCCCCCAGGAAGACAGACTCACCCTTGCTGAGAAGTCTAGCACTTTGGTACATAAGCAGACATTGATGATAAGCTGATTAAAACTTATCTTAAGAAAAAAGCTGTGAGGTAAGGTGTGGTTTGGCAATTTAGAGTCTGCCCAGAAATCTATAGATCACAGTAAGTGTGAAGCTCCTAGGAGCCTGTAAAAATAGTATTTTATTCTAAGTCAGGGGGACAAAGCTTTTGTGTATCAGCATGAACGGAACCCAGATGAATCTTGCCCAGGAACAATCACAGCCATTGGAGGAATGTAACATCAGGAACAGCGTCAAAAGAAGTCCAGAAATAGAGCAGATTACACCTCATGAGACTATGCCGTCAATCTAAAGGTTAAGCAAGACCTGAAACAGCATCACTTAAGTCGAAAATAAAGTATCCATCACTTAAGTAGAAAAACAAGCATCCAGCAGAGGAAATGTGAAAGATGTCTTTTAGCCAAGCACTTTTGCTCTTTCCACGGATAATTTGAAGGGTTCCAATGGGAACAACATCATCTCAAAAAGAAAAAAGTATGGGGGGGGGGGGTTCTGATTTTTTTTACTTGGAAATGGAAACACATATTTAATTTTAACAGTTCTCAGAATGGAAATATTGGCTTCTGGACTTTAAATATATGCAGCATCAGATCTTATTATTCTTCTATCTTTAGCCATTGTTGCCTTCATGAGTTATTTATCACTTCATTTTCAATGACTTTGATATGTAAATTAAAGCCACTATACCAAATGTTATGATTTTGATAAAGATCTAGAAACACTAATATTTCTCATCATGGATTTTTGCTGATCCAACTGAATCCAACAGAATTGCTCAATTTGAACCAGGTAGGGAAAATATTTGGGCAGAACTCTGCAGACATTTAAAACTACTTACCATCCAAACACACCAACCGAAGATTTCCTGTTCTAAGTGCCTCTCACTCTGTCATCACGGCACACTGTCTACTAACTCTAACACCAGGATCAGAAGTGAAGCGAAGTCGCTCAGTCGTGTCCAACTCTTTGCGACCCCATGGACGGTAGCCTACAAGGCTCCTCTGTCCATGGAATTTTCCAGGCAAGAGAACTGGAGTGGGTTGCCATTTCCTTCTCCAGGGGATCTTCCCGACCCAGGGCTCGAACCCGGGTCACCTGCATTGCAGGCAGACACTTTATCTTCTGAGCCACCAGGGAAGCTCCAGGATCAAATGTTCTGTTTAAAATACAGGAAGAATCGTTCCTCAACCCAATTTACAAAGTTCTAAGACTTTAGGCTCAAGAAAGTATTAAGTAGAGTCGTTGATACTTTGGGATTTATCTGTGCTTAGCAGCTGTGTGACCTTGGCCATGTTATAACCTCTCTATTCCTGGGTTTCCTTAACTGTAAAATGGGTGAAGAAATAGAACCTGCTACAAGTATGAAATACAATAATCCAAGGAAAAATGCTGACTTAGCCCAGCCCACGTGGCACATAGCTACTCGATAAACGTTAGTCATTTATAGTTCCTTAGGCAGCAGCTGCAGTGACAGCTTTGTCACATTCTTAAGACTTGGGAATTACTTTTCTTAAAGACAAGAGAGATGGCCTTACAGTCTATGAGATCAGGGGGTCAGCATGTGGCCCTGTTTAAACAAAGAGGCAAAGGCGGATGTCTCTGGACCACACATGCCTCCCTGCCTCACTCACTTCCTGTGTCCTGAGATGGTCAACAGGAACAGGAAGCTACTCTGGTCACTCATACACCTGCCAGGTGACCCACGAGCATCTTGTGACTGAGCTAATGACCCTGATAGCTTGGACAGCTAATGACAAGTCAGAACAAGAGGCCAGAGAGAAGGCACAGAGCGCCACAAGGTCTCTGAATGTTTTCATGCCCTGTAGCTCCAGCGGTTCTTCGAAGGGGCAGAGTTAAAGAAGAGCTGTCCCCAAGGAAAAGACTAAACACAGACAGTGTTTTGTCTCTTTACCTATCCACTCACTGGCCACTCAATCACTGACATTTGCATGCCACGTGCCCAGCCTTGCAAGAGCAGCTGGAGACACAGAGGCACCCAGGAGGCAGCCCTTGTCCTTGGGGAGCCCTCAGGTTATTGCAGGGCTGGTCTGTCAAGAGCTGTGTTTAGCTAGAGTGTTACAGGCTAGGAGATGCTCAGCTGGGGTGTTGAAGGACAGGAAAGAGGAGGGGGTAAAAGGGGGTGGCAGAAGCAGAATGGCAGAGTAAGGGGGCAGGGGGCACCATGCATTCTTCCAATTGTACAAGGTCCAGAGAGGCTGCACTGAGGAGGGGATGGGAGAATGGCGTAAGATGCCCCCCCGGGCCTCAAGGGATCTCACGTACAAGCTAAAGAGGTAGATGCAACCTTGAGACCCTCCCCTGGAGGGTAGGCAAGACAGAGACACACTCAGGTTCATATATTTGAAAGATCGTCCCACCATCTTTACGTCCTGTGCACGTTTGGCTCATCACATTCACTGGGCATTTGTGACTGCACCTCCATTTATGTAAAGTCTGATCATCTGACCCTTCAGGGTGCAGGGGCTCCTCATGCCTCAGGCCCCTTTACTCCAGGTTTACTCGAGCAGAGGGGAGAGGAAGAGCACCTCCCAGCTGCGGACCACATGTCCAGCTGCTGACACCCATCTCCCATCTGCCTCCCAGAGGTAGTGCCACGCAACACATCTAGGACCAAAAGCATCATCTTTCCCACAAAATGGGCACTCCCTTTTCTCAGTATTTTGGTCACCCAGGTTTCAAAACTCCTCTTCACTCCTTGCCACATCCCATCTCCCACCAAGGCCTGCTGTGTCTTCTTTCAAAAATGTCCCCATCTCCCCACTACCTGCCCAGTCCCACTGCCCCTAACCTACAGACCACAGTGACCCAGCCCATGAACTCTTACCACCCTGACCACCTGGGCTCTCTGCCATCAGTTATACCCCTCTCATCAGCTCATCTTCCACCCCCAAGTCACTCCCTGCCAAAGCTGGCTGACTCCCAACTCCCAACAGGGTGGGACTGAACATTAGGTAAGACACTCAGACCTAAGGTACCTGGGTCCCAAGGACACTTCCCATCAGCATCTCCTTTCTCACATTCAGCTTGCTGGTTCCTCCTGTTGAACAAATCACCCTAGCCACCTTGCACTTCCTACTCTGCCTTCTGCTCACAGTATGGACTGGGTTAAATAGTGTCCACCAAACCTCAGAATGTGACCTTATTTGGAAACAGAGTCTTTGCAGACGTAACTGGTTAGGATGAAGTCACATTGCATGAGGGTGGGCCCTCATCTAATGACTGGTGGCCTTACAGGAAGAGAACATAGAGACCAAGACAGACACAGAGAAGGTGGATATCTGACAATGGAGGTACAGTTTGGAGCTATGTGTTTAAAACGCAGATGAACGTCAAAGATTGCCAAGGACTGTCGGCAACCACCAGAAGCTGAGAGAAATTCATAAAACGATCTCCCTGAGGGCTCGCAAAAGAAACCTGCTCTGCCAGCAACTTGATCTCAGGCCTGATCTTCAGAACTGTGAGAGAACACACTTCAGTTGCTTAAGGAGAAACTAGTACATTGTTATGTACCAGTCAACCCTAAAGGAAATCAGTCTTGAAGATTCATTGGAACAACTGATGCTGAAGCTGAAGCTCCAATACTTTGGCCACCTGATGTGAAGAACTGACTCACTGGAAAAGACCCTGATGCTGGGAAAGATTGAAGGCGGGAGGAGAAGGGGACAACAGAGGATGAGATGTTGGATGGCATCACCGACTCTACGGATGTGAGTCTGAGCAAGCTCTGGGAATCGGTGATGGACAGGGAGGCCTGGCGTGCTGCAGTGGCTGGGGTCACAGAGAGTCGGACAGGACTGAGCAACTGAGCTGAAGTACACTGTTACAGCAGCCCTTAGAAACAAATGCACAGTGCCCTGTGCCACCACCCAGAATGCCAGTGTTTGTTTACCTGTCAAATGAGACTGTCCCTGAAAAACCCAGCTCAAACTTCTCATGTTTCTGCAGGCAGCCATGGAGCTCTCCCATCCCTCTGATGAAAACTCCATGTCTCATCAATCCTGGGTTTCGGGGGCTTTTACATTCCAAAGGCCACTAATACAAGTTTGATCACCTTTGAATTGCTTCTTGATATGCTGCCCTTATAAACAAGAGTCGGTTCAGTTCAGTCACTCAGTCGTGTCCAAATCTTTGTGACGCCATGGACTGCAGCACACCAGGCTTCCCTGTCCATCACCAACTCCCGGAGCTTACTCAAACTCGTGTCCATTGAAGGGATGTGTGAAGGGAGTTGATGCATCTTCTTCACGGCTAGTCATTGCTTTATGTCCGCAAGCTTCCCTCCTCATGTCAGCCAACATTTCCTAAGTGTCTGTGCTCACAAGGAGAGGCGCACACCCAGCATTCCAGCTTCCATCATTAAACCCCAACCTCCCTTTCTGCACTCACTGTCCTCACACCACCCACTGTGTCATGCCATCCATCCTAATAAATCTGATATCCAGCCACGCCTGAATCCTCAATAACCCCGGTACCTCAACACCCATGAAGGTAGGCCCTTCTCTATCTTTCCATCCCCTAAAATCCTTTAGTCTTTCAAGGCTGATTCAAATGCCAGCCTTTCCTAAAGGTCTTTCTTCATCATAAGTCATTGAAAATCTACTCCCTTCTTGTACAATTGGTTAGAACTCAGTTTATATCTACATTAGGGTATTCTTATCATGAGCCTGGTTGCAACCATGTGTTACACATAAAACTCTGCGCCTTACCAGCCAAGTGACCTTGAGCAAGTCACTTAACCTCTTTGGACCTGTTTCCCCACTAATACAACTGGTGTAACTATAGCATTGACCATACAGTGTCATGAGGGCTAAATGAGATAACGCAGGTAAAGTATTTAGCACACAGACTCAAACTTGAAATTGAACAGTGAAAGTCGCTCAGTCGTGTCCGACTCTTTGTGAACCCATGGACTATATAGTCCATGGAATTCTCCAGGCCAGAATACTGGAGTGGGGAGCCTATCCCTTCTCCAGGGGATCTTCCCAACCCAGGAATCAAACTGGAGTCTCCTATACTGCAGGCAGAGTCTTTACCAACTGAGCTATCAGGAAAGCCCAGACTCAAACTCAGCAGCACTCAATGTGTATCAGCGGACAGCACCATCATCAACAACCACCATCCTCATCAAACTCTATTTTCAAATGTCTGGCATCAGCTAGGAACACAGAGTTGTGTAAGTCACCGCTTGCAAGGGAGAAAAAAAAAAAAAAAACACTCTTCAAAATTAATGTCCCCACTAACCATGAGCACTGAGCAGGTTTTTCACGTATCAAGGACAGCATATTATTATCCTCATAAAATTCCTTTCTTCTTAAGAGATTAAAGAGCTGAGAAGATCTCATTCCATTTGGCTTCACAAGTCCCCTGAGAGAGAGGCAACAGGTAAGCATCTCTTTTCCACCGTCCTCAGGTTGTGTGAGGATACAGACAAGTAGCAAGGCAGCTGTCCTGAGAGCTGGAGGCTGCTCTCTCCCCCAGCCTGGGGAACAGGGAAAGCCCAGACCACCCTCTACTTATGCCCCAGGCAGATGCCCTCTGCTTATTCTGAAAGCAATGAGTGCGCTGCAGACTCAAGTCCAAGGCAAAGCCACCTTCCACACCCTCTAGGGCTCATTCATTCGCGTATTCATTCATTCATGCATTCACGCATGCAAGTGCTTTTGCTAGGCCTATACCCTACAAACATCGAGAAGGCACTGGAGAACAAGGACCAGAAAGTGAAGTACAGCATCCTAAGAAAATACTCCAGACAATACACGGCCAGCATCTGTCCTATATGCTGAATACAAAGAAAGAATGCTCCTAAAACCTTACCAAATTTAATTTTCTCCTCTTATAATTGTTTACAAAATGGAAGGAAAAACTCAACTGAATTTCTATAAATACTTCCAAAATGCTCACTCCCCAAAATAGGAATCTTTCCTGTCCAAATACACAATCCCTTCCACCTCTGTCAAAGTCATCATGTTCCACAGCCAAAGATACCAATGACAAGTGGAGATTTATGCCTAGGGTGTGGATGTAATGAAGAACCAGAACCTCCCATTGTAACAATACTCCACCCGCCCCCAACCCGCACCTGCTTCCCAACAAGATAACAATACATCTGAGCATAAAATTAGAGAAAGCAAACAGATACTTGTACATTCATGTTCACAGCAGCATTAAGCAAAATGTGGCATACACACACAATGGAATATCACTCAGTCACAAAAAGGGAGGAGATTATGATACATGGTAAGACATGAACAAACTTTAAAGATACTATGCTAAGAAAGATAAGCCAGATATAGCGGGACAAATACTGCACGATTCCATTCTTATGAGTTACCTGGAGGAGTCAGATTCATGGAGACGGACAGCAGAATGATGGCGGCCAGGGGCTTGGAAGAGGGAGGAATAAGGAATGGTTTGATGGACAGAGTTTCAGTCTAAGATGATGAGAAATGTCCTGGAGATGGAGAGGGAATGGTTCCACAATAATGGGAATGTACCTTTAATGCCACAGAATTGTGCACTTAATGGTAAAAATGGTAAAATTTCTGTTCATTTAAGTATGTGTTAGTGTTAATTGCTAAGTCATGTCCAACTCTTTGCAACCCCATGGAGTAACCTGCTAGGCTCCTCTGTCCATGGAAATCTCCAGGCAAGAATACTGGAGTGGGTAGCCATTCCCTTCTCCAGGGGATCTTTCTGACCCAGGGATCAAATCTAGGTCTCTGGCATTGCAGGCAGATTCTTTACCTTCTGAGCCACCAGGGAAGCCCCTCATTTAAGTATATTTTACGACAATTGAAAAAAAAAAATCAGAGGACTTCTCCAATGCCATGGAAGGAAGGTTTTGTACTGCAGAGCAGGGGTTCCCAACCTCCAGGATCTAATGCCTGATGACCTGAGGTGGAGCTGATGTAATAATAATAGAAATAACGTACACAATAAATGTAAAGTGCTTGAATCACCCCCCCCCCCAAAACCATCTCCCCCACACTCTGGTCCACAGAAAAAATCATCTTCCACAAAACCAGTCCCTGGTGCCAGAAAAGTTGGGGACTGCTAGTGTAGAGGATGCTGGTGGCATTTGCCCAGATCTCCCTTACAGGGTTGGGGTACTCCACCCCCAGTTTCTATGGGTTGGCTGCTAAAGGCCCACAGCAGCTGCCTTGGAGGCAGGGGTAGCTGAGAGATGCCTCCATCATCCACCTGCCTGACATGGGATATAAAAGGCCACCTGCCTCCAGGTGGAACCAACTCAGTGGTACAGTTCATGCTCCAGGGCTCCCTGTGGGATCAGGCTGAGGCTGACCCCCAGCTAAGAACACCTCCTTGCTTAACTTTCTTTGCTGCTGCAACCTGTTTCCCATCATTCTTCTCCTGAGGGGACATTCATTCATAAATCACTTTCCCATGAACCCATGTCTCAGGTCCTGCCTGTAAAACAGAGCTTCTCAAACTCTTTTGCATGACTGTGCTCACTAAGCGACCTTGAAATTGGAAGTTTGCTTCCCTAATCCGTCCCACAATATTTTAAAAACACAGATATACCACCCACGTGGCTATGTACTGTATGGATGGGCTTCCCTAATGGCGTGGTGGTAAAGAATCCACCTGCCAATGTAGGAGACATAGGTTCTATACCTGGGTTGGGAAGAGCCCCTGGAGGAAGAAATGGCAACCCACTCCAGTATTCTTGCCTGGGAAATCCCGTGGACAGAGGAGCCTGGCGTGCCCCAGTCCATGGGGTCACAAAGAATTAGACACAACTTGGTGACTAAACAATAACAAACAACTGTATGTATATCTGCGCCTTTTAAATAAAAAGAATACAAACTTTTCACTCTCAAATACCCCATTTCAGAACCCTGGAGGTACGATCAGCCCTGTTGAGAATGCATGTGCTGGGTTACAGCAGAGTGGGTACGCCTGAGAGACTGACACGTGGGACTGACAATTCTGCCCTAAAGCCTGGACGGCTTTGAAGTGATTTCTGCCACCACTAGTGCATTTGATTCCCAACAAGCAGCCCTCAAACCAGCCAGCACAAGGAAATCTACAATCTGCCACCTCCTACGTGCCCAGGAGCTACGCTACACCCTAGAGATAGAGGGAAGCAGGAATAAGTTAGACTCTTGAGTCTGCTTGCATGTGGGCTAAGACTGAAATTAAACAGATGTTGCAGGAGCTAAGATAACGCAGAAAGCAGGTGCGGATACCCATACCTGGGAGTATGTATGACCAGGGCCACCCTGCTCAGAGCCCTAAACTCTGGAGCCCATAGATCCTCTAGGGAGAGACATCAAGTCAGTGTCAGTGAGACATCACAGGGTAAGCATGGCCAGAAGAGAAAGGGATCTACTGCCTTTTCTTATGGAGAAGGCAATGGCACCCCACTCCAGTACTCTTGCCTGGAAAATCCCATGGATGGAGGAGCCTGGTAGGCTGCAGTCCATGGGGTCGCGAAGAGTCAGACACAACTGAGCGACTTCACTTTCACTTTTCACTTTCATACATTAGAGAAGGAAATGGCAACCCACTCCAGTGTTCTTGCCTGGAGAATCCCAGGGACGAGGGAGCCTGGTGGGCTGCCATCTATGGGATCGCACAGAGTCGGATACAACTGAAGCGACTTGGCAACAGCAGCAGCCTTTTCTTACTTGTTCATTCATTCGTTCACCCAGCAACCGTCTCCCATCACTTACTCCAGTATCCGGCACCACACGGACACCAGGATACAACATAAACACAGGAAGAGAGAGGGCTAGAAGAATGGGCTCCAGGCGGTCGGCAGGGTTTGAGTTCTCCGGCTTTGTGATCTTGGGTGAGTTCCTTAAGCACTCGTGTTCCTTATCTGTGACACCAGGATAGTAACACAGCAAATATCTCAAGGCTGTTGCAAGGATTAAATAACAAAGATAAGGCAATAGCTCATTTTCTAACAGAAAATGCTCAGTACATATACTAGTTATCATTGCTTCTTTGTTATCAACTGCACACATTTCCTTCCCTCAAGAACCGGTCCAAAGAGAATGATCAAAGCCTGATGCCATGTTGCATCACAGGAAAATGCATCTTGTCTCTCTCCATCCTGGAAAAGGAACTCTCTCTCGGGACCCAGTTTCTGCCTGGCACTCCCCTGTCCTGACTCCTGGCCACTCACTCTGATGGCTAGAACCTTCCCCTGCAAGTCTCGGTTATCTGCGCAGAACAAGATAAGCCTACACTTCCAGCTCATTTGGCAGACATCATGAGTAACTAATGCCTACAACTGTCACCATTTAGTGAAAGATTTAATAAATGGGCTGTTTTTCCAAGTCCAAACTCGTGAGCCAAGCTGAGGTTTCGTTCCCCTCAGTGTTAACGCTGGCATATGCCCACCAAATGGACACCGAGGAGCAAAGCAGGACTTTTTCAGCCCCATTCAGAACCCCCAGTGACTTCTAAAGCCAAAGCCACATATTCACAGGATACCAGGAGGAGAATAAAAAATCAGCATTCAGGGAATGGCATCATCAACATTGAGTTTCAGGGGGTTATTTATTTATTATGTGATAATGGCCTGAATGTATACACTACTCCAAAATCTGCCATGAAAATTCAAACGTCTTTGTAATCCTTGTTTACAAAGCACACAGAGAAATTAAAACAGGCTCAACCAAGCATCATTTGTGCATATTAATGAACCCAAATTCTAAATCTGGATTTTGGAAATAAAAAGGCTAAAAGAGGATTCATTTCAGACTAATTTGCTTTTGAATATGACACTCTGCATGTCAAACAGTACAAGGGATGTGGAAGCAGGGGCCTAGAGAGGCCTTTTAAAATATCTGCATACAAGTTATAAGGCCTAAGATCATTGAAAGGAAAAGGAGTACTTTCCTTGTCCTACCTAAGATTTTACAGGACACATCCCTTGACAGTCACCTCTATCCTATTCAGTATAGGAACAATGATGGGTCTCCACTATGACCACAGAATTTTTCTCTTTTATAACCTACATAACCTTTCCTTGGCTGTTTCCACTATAACACGACCACAAGAACACAGGGTGCCATAACGTCATGGTCTTGGAACTTGTACATAAAGACCAGGAGTGTTTGGGCCTCAGGAAACAGAGAGGCATAGGGAAGACAACA
Source organism: Capricornis sumatraensis (assembly GCF_032405125.1). NCBI lineage: Eukaryota > Metazoa > Chordata > Mammalia > Artiodactyla > Bovidae > Capricornis > Capricornis sumatraensis. Next base: position 74,908,571 of record NC_091083.1, read on the forward strand.
CTACCAAATCTAATAGAACTAAGTTCAAACCCCAGCCCTGCCTCTCAGGTACTGCAAATTACTCCAACCCTCCTAGCCTCACTTCCTGCATCTGCGACGGTGAAGGTGAAGTCGCTCAGTCGCGTCCGACTCTTTGAGACCCTGTGGACTATAGCCCTCTAGGCTCCTCTGTCCATGGGATTCTCCAGGCAAGAATACTGGCGTGAGCTGCCATTTCCTTCTCCAGGGGATCTTCCCAACCCAGGGATCGAACCCGGGTCTCCCACATTCCAGGCAGATGCTTTATCATCTGAGCCACCAGGGAGAGTGATAGTTCCCATTTCTTAGTCAAACATACAGCAGAACATAGTAGGTATTCAAAAGTGTCACTTCCACTCTCTTTGCTTTTCCTTGAAGCAGTAATAAATCAAGGAGGGCCAAGCATAATTTTATGGGTGCTATAATTCAAAAAAAAACCCCAAACACCCACTTTTCTATGGATTAGGTCTGCAGAAAAAGAAAGACACAAATCAAAAAGATCCCAAAGGAGACTTCCCTGTGATTCAGTGACTAAGACTCCACGCTCCCAATGCAGGGGGCCCAAGCTCGATCCCTGGTCAGGGAACTAGAGCCCACATGCTGCAATGAGGATAGAAGACTGCATGTGCCACAACTAAGATCCAGCGCAGCCAAATAAATACATTTATGTTTTAAATCCCAAAGAGGGTGTTTAGGGACAAGGATAGACCCAGGGATGGGAATGGACAGCAACACGAGCTTCCTGAACTGCAGTGCTCTCCAGCTTGCTCTCCTTGGCATACAGCATACGTACAACGTGACAGACCTCCAGCACGAAACAAGAGCTGGGTGTGCGACTGTGCAATCAGACCCCCCCGGCTGGACTTCAGGCTCTGCCACTGACAAGTGCCTTCCAGGGGTTGGTTTTCTCACCTGTAGCTGGGGACAACCGTGGTACCAACCTCCCCAGCTTATAGGTACCCCAGTGTTACTTATAAGCCACCTGTCAGTAGATTCCTTTGGAGACGTACATATATGATAAGGGAACAGACCTGGGGAATTATACTCACATCACAAAGATTCACAGAATAAATGGATGTCCACTAAACTTTCTGCCAAAAGGAAAAGAAGGCATTGCACACAAGCACTGAGAGGTGTCTCTTCTGCCAGAAATCTAGCCTGCTCCCCAGCTGAGAGTGTCCCCCACTTCCGTCCTAGTGCCTGTCCAAGGGGGACTGCAGATCAGTTCAGCATCTAGGGCTTGGGGGAGGGGGAGGTAAGGGCCACCCTGGGACAGCTGCTCTCACAGCCTCCACCTTTCCGGCCCAGTATCTCCTCTAAAGCCTGGGGCACTGTGGAATCAGCCAGGCCAGCTTTGCTTTCCAGGAGGACCATCCCTTGCTCTGCCATCAGCCTCAGCCTCTTCTCACTGCCCCCAGGAGCCTTTTCCCCACTTGCTCCCGGGTTCTTGATCTCTCTCCTTCCCTCCCTCTGTCTCTGTCCTTTCTCACTGGACATCAGTCCCTTGTTTGTTTCCCTTCCCTCTGCCTAGGTCAGTCTGCCCTCCTCTCCCCACCATCTTGCTTGCTCTGTCTGCTCATCTCTATAACTGCTCTAAGGCAGCCTCCTTCCACCCACCCTCCCTCCTGTATCACACTCTTGAGCCTCTTTCTCTCTCGCATCTCGTGATTGCTCTCCCTATAATATAACCTCTTGTGTTTCTCTCTTCTTCCTCTCTTCCTCTCTCTCTGATGGGAACATCAGGCTCTCACTTGCTTTCTACCTGTGTATTTCCCTTTTGCAAGACAGGGACTAGCATGAAGGGCACAAATTTAAGAAGTACCAAAAAACAAACAAAGCTCAGCCATCATATCAATCCTAAAGGAAATCAATCCTGAATATTCACTGCAAGGACAGATGCTGAAGCTCCAATACTTTGGCCACCTGATGCGAAGAGCTGACTCACTGGAAAAGACCCTGATGCTGGGAAAGACTGGGGGCAGGAGGAGAAGTGGGTGACAGAGCGTGAGACGGTTAGATAGCATCACTGACTCGATAAATATGAATCTGAGCAAACTCTGGGAGACAGTGAAGGACAGAGGAGCCTGGCCTGCTGCAGTCCATGGCGTTGCAAAGGGTCGGACAGGACTTAGTGACTGAACAACAACAATCACAATATTATCTTAATGCGATATTTGAAAAAATCCAAACGAACGTCAAAAACATTCATGATGAAGAATCCAAAAATCTATGTAGAGGCAGAATCTGACCCTGTACTCGTACCACCAGCCCTTGCCTCACCCTCATCCATTCCTGCTGGAAAACTTGCTTTACAAGAAGAGGTGGCCAACGTCAGGGCTGGAGTGTGCCAATTGGGTTTTTTTTAACACTACATTGGAATATTATTTATTTGATTAAGCACTTTTGTCCTGGATGGGAATGCCTCTGTTGGGGTCCACCTGCTTCTTTTCTATGCACTTGCCTTTTTGTCTCTTCCTCTCTTTCTCCCTGTTCTTATCTCTCTCCCCTTTTCTCCTTTTCTCCATTTCTGTAGAACAGTGTCTCTCCCCTGCTTTCTGCCCAGCTAAGCCTTCCCCTCTCTCAGCCTCTCTCTGTCTGTATCTCTCATTCTCTATCCCCCTCCCTCCCTCCTCTGACACATGTTTGCATACATCTCTTTCTTCCCTGGACTTCTCTGCCTCTGTCTCTACTGTGTCACTCTGAATTTCTCTCTCTCCCTTGCCGCTCTCCTGGTCTCGCCTCATCCTGCTTGCACCTGTGGCTAACCCATCAAGCCCCAAATATGGCCGAAGGTGCAAAGGACGGACAGACAAGATTCCTCCTGGCACGAAAGCAGGACTCAGAGAGCTCTGAACTCAGACCTCCAGATCCACCGCCATCTGCCAGCTCTCCTATCAAGCCCATCATGAGCTATAAATGCTCTGTGTCCCAGAGGTAGGCGAGTGGGCAGCTGCCCGATGCTACAGTCCCCCACAGAGGGTGGGCCATGAGCACGGCAAGGGGCAAACCCCAGCACAGGAAGCCTGCCAGCAGAACTATAAACACTGAAGCAGGAAGGACCCAGGTCACCCAGGACAGGGCAATTCACTCTCCACATGGCCTTCTCAGGACAGCAGTTAGAAAAGTGAAGCAGGAAGGGTTTGCCTAACATCTCTGGATGTCAGGGCTATCGTGCTGTGTTTAATTGAATCCGACCCACTCCAGTATTCTTGCCTGGAAAATTCCATGGATGGAGGAGCCTGGTGGGCTGTGGTCCATGGGGTCGCAAAGAGTCAGACACGACTGAGGATGGAGGAGCCCGGTGGGCTGTGGTCCATGGGGTCGCAAAGAGTCAGACTGAGCAACTAACACACACACCCCATCTCAGGTTTGACTATTTCTGCAACTGAAGGAAATGCAGTTCAGAGGGGCTGAGCGATTAGCCCAAGAACTCACAGGCTGATGCAAATTTAGGACCTTGAACTCCTGGTCCTGAGTCCTCTCTTTCTACCCCTTTATCTGTTTAAAGAGCTAATGTCTTCTCACACACCCCAAGGACTACAAGGAAAAGGCAGACCGATGGCTCCGTGGCCATTCGAGTGTGTCTCTGATCTGAAAGATGGAGAATATTTTGAGTATGACATGAAACTCACACGTGAAAAAGTTGACTGTTTCCACACTTTTTTTTTTTTAAAAAAAAGAGGTTTTGTGCTGCAAAACACAAGAGATAAATGAAAAATGCGAAACACATCTGCATTCTAAATGACAAAAGGTTATGTCCTTAAAGTGTGAAGAATGTCAATCAACAAAAGTTTTAACCAGAAGAAAATACAGAGGAAGAACTTGAACAAGCAATCAACAGAAAAGCACTTACATAAGACAAATAAATAAGAAAAAAGGTAAAAAAAAAAAAAACCCCTCAAGTATTCAAAATTTTAATTAAAACTACGAAACATCATTTATCAACTATTAGATTAGCAAAGATTAAATACCCATTATTATCAAGAGTTTAAAGAGCTGAGAATTCCTTACAGAATTAATGTGAGGGAACATGGTTACAAACCCCTATTGAGGCATGTGTGAACATTACTTTTGACCCATGAATCCCACTATTAAGAAATTATCCTACAGAAGTACATGCACACCTACACACAGATGTGGGTACAAGGTTATTCATCATCACATCGTTTGAAAGAGAAAAAAAAAAGAAACAGTCTAAATGTCCTACAACTGGTTCCTGAGCCAACCATAGCCCCTCCAGGCAAGGAAGACAACAGTCAGTAAGAAGAATGAGATCTATATGAACTATCATAATGGAAAAATAACCAAAAGAAAAAATGTAGGAAATGTAGATAGAATGATCCCTGATAAGACTGCGCATGTCTGTGAGTGTGTGTGAGTACATTTATATGTACAGAGAGAAGACTGGAAGCACAGATACAGAGAGCGCAGGAGTTGTGCTGGGAGAGGGAGAGATTACAGTAGACTCACTTTTTCCTTCAGGCATTATTCCAGTGCTTACAAACAATGAGTACCTGTTACTTACTTCATTTTTCTGCATTTAAGCCTCTACCTCTCCTGTCTTCACAATGGTCCTGTCAAAGCTGATGACATCTATTTTACTCAAGAATCTTAGGCATCCACTCAGGGTTAAGTGACAGCGCCAGGACCTGAACACAGGTCTGCTGGGCAGCCTCAAAGATGACCAAAGATACCCCAGGGCACTGACCAAACCAGTTTCAGGGATACTGTGCAAAAACTACTTATCCAGAGTACTGTTACCATCAAGAACACACGGTAAATATCTACTCTGAGAGAACTGTGAGATCCTGACAAAGTGAACCCTCAGAGAGAAAACTCTTCCTTTCACCCACGCCTCCTCGCCTTTGCCAAGTTCAGAGCCAAGAGGCTGCAGAAAGAGGTCCTAAGGAGGATTCTCCCTAAAATACACCTTAGCTCAGTCTGTTGAAAGAACCATAGCTGTAAAAGCCAAACCCGTGGCTATAGAAAATTCTGCACTTTTGCCTCAAAGGCAAGAACCCCGTTTTTGTCTACAGCATGCCCACTTTGGAGCCCATTCAGAATATGTGATGCAAAAACAGATTAGAATTCACTTGAATGGAGTCAGTCATGATCCCAGAAGGGCAGGGCACGGGGACCAGGGGGCAGGTTCTACCTGCGCCCTCCTGGATGTGAGGAGGGGCTGTGCTGGATTGAGGGGTGGATCTCAGAGACGGGGGGACCTAACTCATCCTGGCCAGAGTCCTTCCAAAGCTGTGCCTTACAAAAGAGATACAGTTAAGAGATTCCAACAAGGGAAGCAGTGTCACTAGGGATAAATCTTGACCACACTCAGCTTTAACAGAGACTGAAACAATGCGGCCTGTTCAATAATTGGGGTTTGATTTTTCTCCCATCATGAGATGCACAGAAGAAAACATCTGTTGCTATTGATGCAAAGGCTTAAGGTTGTCAAGGTGAGAGGTCTGCAATTCTCTTATCCCCATGGTTTCTTCGTTGTCCCTGGGGACCGCTCCACCTCCCACACGGAGCCTCTGTTTCACTGAGGAGGAAAGAACAGACACAGGACAAAAGTGGCATGAGGTGGCTGAGCCAGCCTCCCTTCTAGTGGTCTGTCTTGAAAGCCTTGCCCAAAAGCTCCTCCTTCCATCTCATTGGCCAGAGCTGGGTCACATGGTCACTTGCTCTGCAAAGAAGGCTGGGAAATGTAGTATTTAAGCTAGACACCCACTCCAGTATTCTTGCCTGCAGAATTCCATGGACAGAGGAGCCTGGTGGGCTACAGCCCATGGGGTCACAAAGAGTTGGACACATCTGAGCGACTAATATTTTCACGCTTTCAGGGATGAATAGCTATTGGTAAACAACTAGCAGAGTCTATCGTATCAGATAACTTAGAAAAATAAATTTTGTGAATTTTTCTGTGTGTAGATGATGAAATGAGTGGCATGCATCCTGGAAACTTTCAGAACTGGGGGCCACGGGCTCAATATATGCACTGGAGGGAGATCTCCCCAGAGCCTTGCAACACAAGGAGGGCAAGGGAACTTGCATTCTGGCGTCTGTGGTCTCCCCAAACAGTCTTTGTCTTCCTGAATGCTGGACACTGAGATAGGAGCTGAGGAAGAAAAATACTGAGTACATTTTCTTCTGCTGAAGTTCAAAGATCACTTCAGGTGAGGGTACAGCGGCAACCTAGGAAGGACTGAGGAGGTCAGATCACTTCTCCCGTGCCTGGAGCAGGAGTCGTTTCCTAGCACTGAGTCCTTTGGAAAGAGGGGCATTTATGCCAGGGCATCTCACCGGCTAGCCCCATAGAGGCAGGGCAAGGAGGACTGGCAACAGGCTGCTTGCCAGAGAAGGAGGGTTTGCCCCACCACATCAGGAGGCAGGCCGGAAGCAATGAGCATAAACAGTGATGTGGCATCAAGCCCTCCTTGATATCAGGGCAGGCGAGAAAGGGCAAGAAGAGGCCAGGGGTCGGGAGGCAAAGCTGTCAGGAGGCGAGCAGTTCCCAAGTCTGACTTCTGCCCGGCTGGAGCCGTTTCGGAAGAATCGACAACATGGCTTCACAGGGGTTACTTAAAGGGAGGAACAGAACGGAAATGGACTCTGACGTCCAAGGGCACCAAAGATGTCCAGCCACGGCAGGATGGCACAGAGGCAAAGCCCCTCGCGGCAAAAGGTGGGTCCTTGCAACACTTCCCTTCTGAAAGGAGGGGAAGTGATACTTCCACCTTGACGTCAGCAGCCTCGCACTGAGAACCGCTGCTATGCCTGATGATGACCAAGATCTCTGCCGCTCTGAGTCTGCAGGACCAGCGCTCGCCCTGTAGGAACACTGCCCCACACCCCTGCCGTGAGCCAGCTTTCCAGACAGGGTCCACGTCTCGGCGTCTGTTGCTTGAATAACTTTGACCTATTTTGCATCACGACTTTGAGGCGACCCGAAGCGTCCTCGCCAGTCTTGCTGGCTGAGCGCTCCAGATGGAGATGCCCACACGGGGGAGGCTGTGGCGCACAGCTCCTGCTGCTGTGGGCACGTCTGCGTGCCAGGAAGAGGCGCAGGTTTGCGACCGAGCCGCGCGGAGGCAAACCAAGTGCCTGTTCCCTTCTGACAAACGCACTGGAGGGATGCTTCCTGCCCACTTGAGCCCGAGAAAGCCCATTTGACTTCCCAATTGCCTCCCCTCTCTTCAGCAGACGGAGACACGTGGGCACCAGGCCGACTGGTTACTTGGCACTTCTCCTTACTGACATTGTATAACTGTCTACATTTACTTGGAGCTTCCCTGGCGGCTCAGGTGGTAAATAATCTGCCCGCAATGCAGGAGGACCAGAGTACGATCCCTAGGGTGGGAAGATTCCCTGGAGAAGGGAATGGCTACTCAGTTCAGTGTTCTGGCCTGGAAAAGCCCACGGACTGAGGAGCCTGGCGGACTGCAGTCCACGGGATCACAAAGAACCAGACACGGGCGAGCAATTAACACTCTGTTTACTTAGTGGCGAGGCAGAGAGCCTCCTGGGCAGGAACCTGGTGGCCACAGGCTGCTTCTCCTCCCTGAGCCCTCCTTTCCTCTCCGGACCACTTCCATCTGGGCCCAAACTCACATCCCTTCCTTTACAGCAAGCCCTACTGCAATGACCTCCCCTCAAAGGGCAACTTCAAAGGCTATTTCTTCTTATCTGAGATCATCTCTTGGCCTCACTCTCTACCCCAGATGTCTTATCAAAGTGCCCCCTTCCCGCCCCACAGAGCTTCCTCCCAGAGATAAGCATTCTGCTAAGTACAGGTTTCTCATCACATTTTGTTCTCAGGGATGCTTAATGCCCCTGGATCACCTGGCATCTCAGGTGCCTCTCCACGGGTACAGCCCTGGGGACCAGCAAGCTCCTCAAGCCACAGTCTTTGCAGCACCAAGGTGCAGGAGGTCGATGTGTGTGCACCCTGGTCACGACTCCAGTGCCTGGTCACAAAGCCCAGCTCTGCCAACAGCCAGTCTGCAAGAATGTGGGTGAGTTAGTTAACCTCTCTGAAGATGGCTGCCTCTGGATGCCGGGCAACCTTACAGCATTATCATGAAGATTAAGTGAGACAGTACATGGATATTACTCATCACAGTGCTTGGCACACCATCCCACCACTATTAGTGCAAGTATGAGTAACCAGAATCAGTACTACCACAGGCAGTACACTAGGATCAGTACTAGTGCTACTAATCAGGTAGTAAACAGTGTCCCCAAAGCATTCCCATGCGAATCAAAGATGCAACTGAAAATGCTTAAGTGAGTCTGTATTCTTCATAAAATTACAAGCATTAATAGAAATGCTGGCCTGGCCTCTGTGCCACTGGACCTGCCCAGGGTCCAGTGTCAGATCCCAAGAGCTGGCAATGAGGCCCCTCTCGGAACATGTGTGTGGCCATTTCTCAGACTGGCACTTACAGAGCCTTGTGCCCGCCACCTGCTCCCCCTCTGTCCTCTGCCTACTCCCAGGAGCTGCCTTGGCACCTAGAACCTCACACAGACATTCTCGTCTCAGACGTTTTATGCAGACTGCTCTCTTGTCCTTCTGCCACCCTGAAAATTCAGAAACCTTTTAAAAGATCATCCAAATCTTACTGCCTCTCCACTGCCATCCCTGGCTGCCACAAACACAGCCAGAAGCTTCTGTGGTCCCAGAACCTCTGCAGGCACCTGGATCCACAGACACACCTCACTTACAGGTGACCTGCTCTCCCACCAGGCAGCGGATCTCGAGTGAGCCCCATCCTCAGCTCACCATGACTGACGCTTCTTAGAGACTTTACAGAGGTCTGCCGGGGGAAAGCAAGAAGTGTTAGAGAGAAATCTCACTGGGCTCGGGTACATACATGCCTGCGCCCACACACAGCCTCTGAATGGCTGTCTGAAAGCAATAGAAAACTAGAAAGGGAACCTAATTCTGCAAAAAGCAGCCCATCCTTTCACCCTGATGGTGAAAATTTTAGCATCACTTGGGTTCGTGTGGTTCTTAGTTTATACAGCACTTGGAAACAGAGCGAGTCCCAGGGCAGGGAGACACCTCCACATAACCTGGCTTAAGTCTCAAGGTGAGACAGGAATCTCTTGTGTGAAATCCTCGACCTCCAGCCCCTTGGCTGAATACATCCTGTGCTCCGGAACTTTCTAGCTTTCACCTGTACTCTCTCTAGAGCTCTCTGATGAGTCAAAGGGTCCCTTCCTCAGATGAGTTAAAATTTGCTTCTCAGGGCTTCCCAGGACTCTTGCCTAGCCATCCCAGAATCTTTCTCAGGAAGACACAAAGCCTTCTCATGGAAATCTGTCAAAATTCTACCAAAAACGACAATCTCTGTCCAGTCTTTTCTCCTTAACATGACGCTCCCCAGCACTTCAGTGCCCCTGCTTTGTCCGGGACCTCAGTCCTCTCACCATCTGGGACCCTCCTTGAGAAGACTCTCTGCTGCCCTCCTAGGAGGCTGCAGCAATGCCTTGGAGACTGTATACAGTAGGAGCCTGTCCAGGAGAACATGCGTCATTCCAGTTGGCGTTTCAGACCTCCCAAGCACAGTTCTGCACTGCCTGCTAGGGGCTGGATTGTGTCCCCTAAAATTCATATATTGAGGCCCAAGCTCCCAGGATCTCAGAATATGACTGTATTTGGAGACAGGGCCTGTAAGAGGTGACTAAGAAATATAAGGCTACCACAGTGGGACCTAATCCAATCTGACCCGTGTCCTGCTAAGAGAGGAAATCTGGACACAGAGAGCTGCCAGGGGTGCCTGCACCCAGAGGAAAAACTTTCTGAGGACACAGAGAGAAGAAAGGGGCTGCCTGCAAGCCAAGGAGAGAGGCCTCAGGAAGATACAACCCTGCCCGCGTCTCACTTCTGTCCTCCAGCGCTATGAGAAAATTAAAGTCTATTGTTAATCACCCAGTCTGGGGGGTATTTTGTTTTAGTAGCCTTAGCAGAGAAACACACTAACTACATGAAGAACTCATGTATATTATCTACTTAGCCCCCAAAGCATTTAGATTGCCAGTCTCTCCAGTCAAGACAGGAATGACAAGATACTGTCTGGAAGAAATCTCAGAGCCATTGTCTGTTCCTTTTCTGAACTTCCCAAGAAGGGCACACAGCCCCAGCATCATTTCCATCTCAATCTTGTCCACCTCTTTAAGAAACAATGATTTCTCTGTTAAAAAGAAAGTGAAAGGCCCCTATGTGATATGGGCCAAAATTTTCCAAATTAAGATCTTTGTTCTTAGAGAAACATGAAAGGGAAGCAACAACATCAAAACCTGAGCAACAAGAGTCACTGTGTATGTGCTTTCAACCACCAGCCCTGCTCCTGCGCTGCCCATTACGTCTAACAGAGAACAGAGGTCGCGGGCCACAGTCACCGCACATGGAGTTAAGTTAGAGCCGCTGTCCCTCCTCGTACAGCTAAGCTCAGGCACCTCAGAAGCTGCAGGACACAAGCATCCCTTCTTAGATTTTCCTTTTTGCCATTTGAACCCAGAAACACATCTCACACCCAAACTCCCCTATACTGTCACAAGCAAAATATCATCTCTGATTCAAAGTAGTTCTGGAAGTCTTCGCCATCCTGCATACACTGTCCTCACTCATGGATTATCCTAGTCCTAAAAGAAAGAACCGAACTGTTATATAAAATTGATCCCTTTTAAAAAAGATTTTAGCACAGTCTTCCCCTCCAGAGGTCTGATATTTCAGGGGAGCCAACTGGGGTCACGAATTGTCCCTAAGGATGAAGTGCCAGTGAAACGTCCTGGACCACCAAAGGAGATGCTCGGTGCTACTTACCTTGGCCATGGCATCCTACAGCCTAAAGGCAAGCTACAGATCCCTAGCGGCTGAAGGCAGATGGAATCAAATCTGAGCCAAATACCTTAGAAGCAGCAAGGGCTAAGTCTCAGAAAACCTCCAGCAAATGCCAAACTTGAGAGCAAGAAGAGAACTGAAACTGGGGGCCAAGCTAGAAGGAATAGGTGAAATGGAGTGGATGGTATGAGAGGGTGCAGAAAGAAGGGAAGACATAGGATAAGGCTTCCCATGGTCATTTCTCTACACATCACCCTTCTGATTCCCCAAGCAACAAAGCTGTGCATCTTCTGGTCAGAGCAGGAAAGGATGAGACTGGAGCAGTCATCCATCACTTCCTCCTCTCAGCGCTGCCTGCACAGAGGTGCAAGCTTTGAATTCCATCCCCAAACCACGAGATCTGTCTTGCCAGGACTCTCAGCTCCTGCCACAACTCATTGCATCCTGTGGCTGATTGGAGCAAGTCTTTAAAGGGCCATGTTTCAAAGCCATGATAGTCCAGTAGTCATGCTGTCTTGGCCCTGACAGCTCCCAACAAGTTACAGGTCCAAAATTACGTGCAGTAGCCATCCATCAAGGGTCTCCATGGTCCACCGACTGCTTGTGAGATTCAGTTAAGTCGTGCATGCAGGCCACCAATGGGCAGCTGTGATTAGAAGTGTTTTGGCTGTCATCGCCAGCACTGGGAGAGGCGGCTTTGGCATCACACCCAAGAATGACAGCTTCCAGAAACAAATGAGATGCATGATGGGGGAGTTCTTTCTCCAACCTTCAATGGCCATGCTTTCTGCTAACTGATTCCAAAAGACCCTGGGGCAATTAGCTGTGTTGCCCTTTTCCTTCTACGGTATTTTTTTTGTTCATGTGCCAAGCACTGTTTTCTTTTTTTAATTGGAGGATAATTGCTTAACAATATTCTGCCATACATCAACATAAATTAACCACAGGTATACATATGTCCCCTCCCTCTTGAACCTCCTTCCCACCTCCCACCCCATCACACTCCTCTGAAAGTGAAATGTCACCCAGTCGTGTCTGACTCTTTGTGACCCCATGGATTATACAGTCCATGGAATTCTCCAGGCCAGAATACTGGACTGGGTAGCTTTTCCCTTCTCCAGGGGATCTTCCCAACCCAGGGATTGAACTCAGGTCTCCTGAATTCCAGGCGGATTCTTTACCAGCTGGGCTATCAGGGAAGTCAACCCACCCCTCTACGTTGTCACAGAGTACCGGTTTGAGCTCCCAGCCTCATACAGCAAATTCTCACTGGCTATCTACTTTATATATGGTAATACCTAGGTTTCAGTGTTACTCTGTTAATCCATCCCTCCCTCTCCTTCCCCCACTATGTCTGCAAGTCTGTTCTCTATGTCTGCGTCTCTGTTGCTGCCCTGCAAGTAGGGTCATCGGTACCATCTTTCTAGATTCCATACACATGTGTTAATATACGATACTTGTTTTTCTCTTTCTGACTTCCTCTGTATAACAGGGTCTAGGTTCATCCACCTCATTGGAACTGACTCAAATGCATTCCTTTTTATGGCTAGGTATTCTTTATTACTGTTCAAAACACTTCCTGGCACAGCTTTACCTTTCCCTGCCAACCCACTCACACGGGGCTAGTGGCTGTGGCGGCTACCATATTGGGTAGCTCAGATATAGAGTATGTCCAACATGGCAGAGTACTCCATTGGACAGCATCGAAAGGGGGCTGCCTGGGAACCCTGGAGGAAGCAACAGGGCCTCAGTAACGATCCAAGTGTTCTCCACGTCCCTCACCCACTGTCCCAAATCTTTTCAATGAAAACACAGTAGCAAGTAAATCTAATGAATCTGAAGGGGGTGGGGAATGTATATAATTAATCCATGAGGGAGAAGGGAAACCATTTTTGTACCTATTTATGTTTGCTTGATAAACAGGGAAAAGCTAATGACTCTGTAGTTTCAGAAAAGTCCACAGGGAAACTGGAATCTCTTATCTGAGTCCCCCCACAGAGCAGGAGGGTCTGTGCTCTGAACCACGCCTGAGATCAAAGAGGATGCGTGCATGTCATTACCGAGTTCCCTCCCCTTTCCTCCTATGTTTTCCAGGCTTCTCATTTCGGAAGACTGGCCTACATTAGCCTGCCAGGGAAGAATGACGCTTTCACTCCACAAGAATACCAATAAATAAGAGCAAAACAGCTGTAGCTAGATATCCAGCTCCTTTTCCAGTCACCTTCCCCCAAACATAAATTTTTGGTGTGTGGAACAGAATCACAGAAGCCTTGCAGGTTATCTGATCGAACTGTGCATCTATTCATGTCAAGCCACTGTGACTTTAAACTTGAACTAAATGGAATGTCTCTGGAGTGCATGTATGGATGCGTGCAGAGCAGCACCTGAGGCCTCCCAAGGAGCACAGCTCTATTTCAGACGCCTACGAATGTTACAACCCTGGGCACATTTCTCACACCACATCCAAATTTACCCCCTTGTCACCACTGCCCATCTCTCTTGGGTCTCTCCTTGGAGACCCAGAGAACAAGTTCAGATCCACACGGCAGATATCTTGAAGACATGAGTTACGTCCCCTTGAGCCTTCCCTTTGCAATGTCTCTGGATTTCCCTCCTAGTCTTCTCAAGGAGTGACTTGTGGATGCTTCCTTGTTCCCTTGCCCTGGCTGCCACCTACCCCCGTGTGCCAATCTCCTCCTGAGAGATGGACAGCCAAGCCTGAACCCCCACCTGCAGGCAGATGGGAACAGACCTCCCGGCCACCAGGACCCATAAACAAAGGCATCGGGGTCACAACCTCTGAAGCAGCCACAGGGACCCACTCCTCCACCCACACCCACACTCCCACCTGCTGGAATCCACTCCTGGATTCCTCGCTGCCTTCTCCTCATAAAGGCCGGGTTAGGAAGGAGCAGCGTTAATTAGTTATAAATTGAAAGCTATTACCATAATAATGAAAAGATGAGTGAATGCAAAATCCCCTTCTTTCACAGTGGTATTTACAAAAGAAAGATTAATAAGGTAATTTTACCCCCAAATCTACAAAGAGCTCAGCAGATGTAGTGCATAAAGGGAAGGTAGAGGCAAAGTCCTAGTTCCCCTCCTGGTCTCCCGTTGTTTTCCCTGGTGGTTGAGAGCCAGGTGTTGCAGCAAGTACACAGAGGGTACCCTTTAACCTGCTGGTCCCTGGGCAGGATCCCAGAGGACCCGCCAGACTCCCCATCCCACCTCTGCCCCACCCATCCCCTGTGCCCTCAGCAGGACAGTCCTCCCTGTGAACCAGCAGGGAGGAGTCTGTGTTTGTGTGAAGGGCATATCTCTCTCCAAACCTGCAGAAAACCAGAGAAAGGAAAGTGGGCTTTCATGCCAACCTCCTACTGCGGCTGAGGGCGGGCTGCCCCCAAATATGCCACAGTGACATCCTTATTATTCTGAATTAAAGTTATTTAAGCAACAGTCAATGCAAGGTGGACACTCTGACCCTCCTGTCTCCCTGAAAGCCAGAAATACATCTGTGAAAGGTGTAGCCACTGTGGAAAACAGTGGAGTTTTCTCAAAAAACAGAACTACCATATGATTGAGCAACTCCACTCCCAGTTGCGTATCCAAGGAAAAAAAATGCTAATTCAAAAAAATACGAGCACTCCAATTTTAACAGCAACACTATTTACCATAGTGAAGGTGTGGAGGTGACCTAAGAATCCATCAACAGATTAAATACAGAAGATATGATGCGCGCAGGCACACACACACTTTCTCTCTGGAATACTATTCAGCCATAAAAAAGAATGAAATTTTGTCATTTGCAACAATATGGGTGGATTTGGAGGGCATTATGCTAAGTGAAATAAGTCAGACAAAAAAGACAAATACTGTATGATATCACTTACATGTGGAATATAAAAATATGCATAACAAACTATGAATATAACAAAAAAGAAACAGATTCAGAAATACAGAGAAAAAACTAGTGGTTACCAATAGGGAGAATGAAGTGGGGAGGGGTAACATAGGGATAGGGGGATAAACAGGTACAAACTATTAGGCCTAAAATAAGCTACAAGGATATAGTGTACACATGGGAACAGAGCCAATATTTTATAAGTATACATGGAGTGTAACCTTCAAACCTCAGATATGCAGATGACACCACCCTTATGGCAGAAACTGAAGAGGAACTAAAAAGCCTCTTGATGAAAGTGAAAGAGGAGAGTGAAAAGGTTGGCTTAAAGCTCAACATTCAGAAAACGAAGATCATGGCATCTGGTCCCATCACTTCATGGGAAATAGATGGGGAAACAGTGGCTGATTTTATTTTGGGGGGATCCAAAATCACTGAAGATGGTGATTGCAGCCATGAAATTAAAAGACACTTACTCCTTGGAAGGAAAGTTATGACCAACCTAGATAGCATATTCAAAAGCAGAGACATTACTTTGCCAACAAAGGTCCGTCTAGTCAAGGCTATGGTTTTTCCAGTGGTCACGTATGGATGTGAGAGTTGGACTGTGAAGACAGCTGAGCACCGAAGAATTGATGCTTTTGAACTGTGGTGTTGGAGAAGACTCTTGAGAGTCCCTTGGACTGCAAGGAGATCCAGCCAGTCCATCCTAAAGAAGATCAGCCCTGAGTGTTCTTTGGAAGGAATGATGCTAAAGCTGAAACTCCAGTACTTTGGCCACCTCATGCAAAGAGTTGACTCATTGGAAAAGACTTTGATGCTGGGAGGGATTGGGGGCAGGAGGAAAAGGGGACGACAGAGGATGAGATGGCTGGATGGCATCACTGACTCAATGGACGTAAGTTTGAGCGAACTCCAGGAGCTGGTGATGGACAGGAAGTCCTGGCGTGCTGCGATTCATGTGGTCACAAGAGTCGGACAGGACTGAGTGACTGAACTGAACTGAACCTTCAAAAATGGTAAATCACTTTAGTATACACCTGTAACAGATAATATTGTACATCAAGTACACTTCAGTAAGTAAAAATAAAAGTCACAAGAACAAAGAAAGAACCATGGACCTCTCTGTATCTGAAGGTAGAACAGCCTTACTGTCAAAGACAGGGAATTCAGGCCTGGAAGCTTATATAAACACATCTTGTTACTTCTTTATTATTCCAAGCCCAAACTCTGTCTAGATTCTTACTTAACTGAGCATCCACTACCTAAGTTTCTTTGCCCTGTCAATTCCTCCCAAATGTATTATTTGCCTGAAAAGTACAAAGTTGCCTGCTTTGGTCAAATTCTTATGTAGACTTCTCCTTTCTATGAGACTTCTGTGTGCACGAGTTAAAACAAGCTGCTCCTTCTCCTGTGAATGCCTTGAGTCAGTTTTATTATTAGTCCAACAACAAGAACTCAAAACAGGTAGAGAGGAAAATGCCCCTCTCCCAACTCTCCATTCTGAAAGAAAGAAAGTGAAAGTCACTCAGTCGTGTCTCCTTGCGACCCCATGGACTATACAGTTCATGGGATTCTCCAGGTCAGAATACTGGAGTGGGTAGCCATTCCCTTCTCTAGGGGATCTTCCCAACCCAGGGATCAAACCCAGGTCTCCCGCATTGCAGGTGGATTCTTTACCAGCTGAGCCACAAGGGAAGCCCAAGAAACCTGGAGTGGGTAGCCTATCCCTTCTCCAGAGGATGTTCCTGACCCAGGAATTGAACTGGTGTATCCTACATTGCAGGCAGATTCTTTACCAACTGAGCTATCAGGGAAGCCCACTCTCCATTCTACAAAGCATGAAACTGTGGCTCACAGGAGGTAGGGAAGGTGTCCATGGACTTGGCGCTATGAGAGGGAAGTTGAGATTCAAAGCAAAGCTTCCCAGCTCTGCTTCGGACACCACGGGCTCCCCTTAGATCAGTCTCTGCTTTGCTGACCCTCTTTCCAGAGCCCAGGTGCCCCCTGGCTTAAAACTCCAGCCCATCAGCAAGACAAGGGCCTTGATGTCCCCCAGCCCAGCCCAACCATCATGCCAAAAATATCACAGTGCGAGGCAGCGGCACTACAGAGGCCAGTTGTCTCCACACGTTGACCCCTCCCTTCCCGGTCCCTCCCCTCTGCCTGTGCAACTCTGCTCCCAAAATACCCGCCACACCCACAACTCTGAGCAACCTGGAAAGGAGGACAGTCCCAATCCCAAGTGAGAGGGGAAGACCCGGAGCTTCTACTACATGAGCCAGCTACTTAACCTCTGCGCCTTGTTTTCCTATCTGTAAAATGGACGTATGGCAGGGAGGGTGTCGGAGGATTCAGTGAGAATGTAGACCAAGGGTCAATAGACTTTTTCTGTAAAGGCCCTGATAGTAACAACTTCAGGCTATGCAGGCTCGAAGGTCTCTGTCACAACGACTTGACTCTGCCCTGGGAATGTGAAAGCAGCCACGGGCAATTCATGGCTGAGTTCCAGTGTTATATAAAAAATAGACAATGGGCTGAATCCGGCCTGCAAGGCAACCCCCGATGAAGGCAAAGTAAGTGGCACCTACTAAGCCTCGATGCATGTCAGCTACTCTCATAATGATGACGCTCATCAGTACTGTTACTGTTGTTATTATCACCATTTTACCAGCATTACCGTTCAGAGTCATCCAGCTGTAAGAGCAGGTGGACCCAGCCCCATAGCTAAAGCAGTGGATTAGCAGGAAGAGGAAGGAGAGCTGGTCACTGACCATCCCACGTGCCCTCACTTATCTCCAGAGGAAACCCAGTGGGCTTGGCTGGAAGAGATCCCCTAAGTCTGGGCAAGGAAGGGGGCACACGAAGCTGCCACTGGCCTCTGCCAAGGTCCTCATAGGCCTCAAAGGCTTTCAATTACTTCACAGAGCACTGTCTCTGGGCTCAGAACAGGTGCTGATGTTTTGCAAATATCAGTACAGGCAACAGAAAGCAGAGTAACCCTCTCTGGTTGGCTACGTTTGGGTACCCAACTCAGCCCTGAGGACCCTGGAAAGTGAGAGAGGGCCCCTTGGGGGTACCCCTGCCCCTCCACTGCCCAGATCACAGCAGGCTGTTTCAATGGGCCACTCTAGGAGCAGAGCCCAAGAGGCAATAATAATACCTCCTGTTCCAAAACACCCAGGATCAGTTCAGTTCAGTTCAGTCTCTCAGTCGTGTCCGACTCTTTGCGATCCCATGAATCGCAGCACGCCAGGCCTCCCTGTCCATCACCAACTCCCGGAGTTGACTCAAACTCATGTCCATCGAGTCGGTGATGCCATCCAGCCATCTTATCCTCTGTCGTCCCCTTCTCCTCCTGCCCCCAATCCCTCCCAGCATCAGGGTATTTTCCAATGACTCAACTCTTCACATGAGGTGGCCAAAGTATTGGAGTTTCAGCTTTAGCATCAGTCCTTCCAATGAACACCCAGGGCTGATCTCCTTTAGGATGGACTGGTTGGATCTCCTTGCAGTCCAAGGGACTCTCAAGAGTCTTCTCCAACACCACAGTTCAAAACCATCAGTTCTTCGGCACTCAGCGTTCTTCACAGTCCAACTCTCACATCCATACATGACCACTGGGAAAACCATAGCCTTGACTAGACGAACTTTTGTTGGCAAAGTAATGTCTCTGCTTTTGAATATGCTATCTAGGTTGGTCGTAACTTTCCTTCCAAGGAGTAAGTGTGTTTTAATTTCATGGCTGCAATCACCAGCTGCAGTGATTTTGGATCCCCCCAAAATAAAAACACCCAGGAAGTGGGCCCGACCCTCTCCAAGAGGACACGGAGCTTCCAGGCACATTAGCGCTTCTGGGGACTGGGTTCCCTCTCTGCCGAGACCTTGACTTCTACATCAGGTGTCAGAAAACTGTGTCTGTAAAGGACCAGATAGCAGGTATTTCAAAGTTTGTGGACCTGATGGTCTCTGTGGCAACTGCTTGTCTCTGCCACTGTGATAAGGAAGACAGAAAATACACAGACGAAGGGGTGTTCTCCAATAAAACTTGAGGTGGGTACGTAGATATGGCTCTAGGGCTGTGGGATATGGCCCTTAGGCTGCAATTTTCTGTCTCCTGTTCTCAAGGACAAGGGTTCTGATCCATGCTTGTATTTGCCTCTAAACACTGCAGGTGCTCCATGACCCTTTATGGAACGATGCGGGGAAGCTTGTGGTCGAGAACCGGATGATTAAAGATAACTGCTTAAACTGATTAAAAGGTAAAAGTAACACTAATACTTAATTATTCTTAGAATACATGATATTATTTCAATGGACAGAACTCTGTCTTGAGTAGTAAATAAATACAGCTGCTAAGGCCTGATGTATCCTGAGGTGTGGGCTGGATGCTGAAAGCCAATGACTGAGTTTCTAACAGTTTAAGAAAACTGAATTTGAAGTTCACTGAACAAGGTTAATTGCCCTCCTGTGTCAAATCGCTCTTTTCCACACTCACAGCAGGCTGCCCAGTTGAGAGAAATTCCAGATAAAGCATATTTATTGAAAATTTACATGGCATCACCATAACTTAGAGGCGTAATATTCATGATCACTTCTGGAAGCTGAGGGTGGAAAAAGTCTGCTCAGAACCCTTAACTGTACAATGAGTGCTACACCCCTGGACCAATGATGACAGGCCAGTAATTCCCTTTCCTATGAATTGCAGCAGGTCTGTCCCAACATCCAGTAAGGGGCCTGACCCCAAGGACAAAGGCAAATGGGGCTGGGAGAAAAAGCTTCCCCTAGAATGCTTCCTTCAGAGACAGCAAATGAAAGAGGACATTATATTTATGCCATAACCTATATTACAAAATTGAATGAGCTGGGCAAGGTGGATCATATATTACTTCATTTTCACATAGTGCCCCCACCCTGCCAAAAGGAAGGGGAAAAAAAGAACAGAAGCTAGCACATAACCTAAACACAATCTAACCCATGTTCCATTTGGGTGGGACGAACAGCTCTATTTGAATTTCTCATTCACTTTTGAGGGTGTATGGTGAAGATAAGAGAAAAGAAAAGAACATTTAACTTTGTTTTTAAGAATTTACAGGAACCAAATATAAAAATAACTCCCAAAGATTAGCTTATGATCACAGTGAAATAAAATCTGAAGTTATGAAAGATAAAATATTTAAAAAGGCAACTACTAAGAAACTTTAAAATATGCTAACCTATTGCATTAAAGAGAAAGCAAAATATAAGTATAGGCTAATTCGAAAAACAGCAAAGAAATAACTGCCTTTTAAAACTTTCAGAATAAAGACAAAACTTTTTTACTTTTTTTGACTTTTTTTAAGTCAAACTGTTAGTTGTTCAGTCATGTCTAACTCTTTGCAACCCATGGACTGTAACCTCCATCCATGGAATTCTCCAGGCAAGAAGAGTAGAGTGGGTTGCCATTCTCTTCAGGGACTCTTCTCGAAGGCAAAGTTGTATTCAAATGAAAATGCATATCTTGAGTTTTCCTATTAAATTATAAATCACCTTATAGTTCAAAAAAAGTGCAATGAGGTAACGATGTAAAAGAGGTATTTAATGAACTAGATTTTTTTTTAAAAGGTAGGACTGATCAAAGTAATATCTGGTTCTTTTCAAAAGACCCTAAAATAGATAAACATTTGGCAAGAGGGGAAAAGATAAATATGTAAAATTAGGAACTGAGAACATGAATATACCTCATTCATAGATTCTTTCATGCAGCAAATACTCGTTGAGCCCTTATTAAGTGTCAGAAATCAGTGACACAACGATGTATTAGACAAAATCTCTGCTTTAACTTAACTCACTGTAAAAGAGACGAGAAAAAGAAGTAACTGCATTGATGGTGTGTTATGAAAAATATGCAAATTTTGAGAGACTACTCTGTGAAACACCACCAGGAAACCAGATCACAATGAAAGGCATTTATATTTCAGGAAAATATAAAGTTAAGAACTAGTCTGACTCAATCAATAACTCTTATTTTGAAACTTCAGTATTTGTCAAAATTTACCTCCAAAACCTGTGCCATGATAGTTGGCTTTGCAGGCTACCTGTGAAAAACCGTCATAGAGTCAATGATTTTGGTGCTTTATGAACTATACTCCATGGCCCAGAAAAAGGGAGAAGGGTTTCCTGTGCATTTTAAGAAGCTGGAAAAACTCAGTTAACAAGACTGGAAACAACAAAACTGCATCAGGCGGGGATACTGAGGCCAAAATTGAATGCAAGTTCACAACCTCTCTTCTAGAATTCTGAAAGTGGAAAAGCTCTGAAACCTGTTTTTTATTTAAAAAAAAAAAAACAAAACCTCATTTGGTGGCAGTGGTCAGTGCTATCCAAGCTCCCCTTCCTTCCTTGTGACCCACATCCATTTGGGGCACACAGAGTATGAGATGGCTGGATGGCATCACCAACTTGATGGACATGAGTTTGAGTAAGCTCCGGGAGTTGGTGATGGACAGGGAGGCCTGGCGTGCTGCAGTCCATGGGGTCGCAGAGAGTCGGACACGACTGAGCGACTGGACTGAACTGATGACTATGTGGTGCAGCTCCTTTGTCCCGTGGGGGCAACTCAAGAGTCCTGGTTTCCAGAATTCCCCTGTAGCAATGGAGCCAGAGTCACCCTTCCTAGGACATCACTGGCCTCCTCCTCTTTCTGCTCATATTCGTCCACTCATCTATCTGTTTTTCCTGGGAACACTTCCTGATCCATCATCCTTACCCCTTTCCAGGGGGTCCACAACTGGAGAACCCATCCCAAGACAGAAAATCTGACCTCAACTTCTTTGCAGCCATCCTTGACCAGAGACTATTTCTAGCATTTATTCATCTGACTTAGTTTTGCATTTTTATGTACGGCTGCATAAATATTAATGTGTTTGATTACAGGGTACTTCCCCAGACTCCGCTGGGGTTATTACATAACATTCACAGGATATGCATCATATTACCTTCCTCAAATCTAATAAAATATGAATTGCAAACACATTTTACCCAAAGGGTTTTAGATAAGGGATTATGGCGCTGCATAAAATACTAGCAAATCAAATCCAGTATTATATTAAAGGAATAATAAACCATAACCAATTAAAGTTAATTACTATAATGGTTTCCTATTTGAAATTTAGTCATACAACTTTTTAAAATAATAGGTCAATGGGGTAAGAAACCACAAATGATCTCAACACTTTTTTTAATACAAAAAAATAACTCTTAATAATAGAATGTTGCTTTCTTACAATGATAAAGAACATTTATCTCAAAAAAAAAAAAAAAAGGCATCGTACTTAATAAAAGCCAGAAAGTGTTGTAACTGAAGCAGGAAAAAGAAAATGGATATCTGCTATTATCATTATTATTTAACCTCATTCTGAAATTTCTAGCACAAGCAAAAAAAAAACATTAAAAGTCACAGCAATTAAGTACTAAAAGGGAGATGACAGAAGTGCCATTATTTGTAAATGATATTATTGTCTACCTTAAAACCCAGGGCATAACAGAAAAATATTAGAACCAATAGCAGAATCTTGGTATGGGAGCCAGACACAAAACACAAGCCTAAAAAACATCTTTTTATACCGGCAATAGCCAATTAAAAATAATAATACATTTATCCCATATACAAAAGAAACAAAGATGTAGGAATAAACAAGAAATGTGCGAGACTTAAAAGATGAAACTATTAAACTCCACTGAGGGACACAGTGCAAGAGATTTGAGTAAATGGTGAAACTTATCTTATGCTTAGATAAGAGGACTGCATGATATAAAAATGTCTGTGGTGGTTAAATTAATCTATAAATCCAACGCAAAATGAACCAAAAGCCAAACAGGATCTTTTAGGGGCCATTTGACAAAATTATTCTAAGATGTTTCCAACAGAATAAACATGCAAAAACACCTGTAAAACTTCTGATATTTCAGGGTAATGGGGGAATAATTGTCTCTGATATTAAAACATGCAACAGCTATAGTAGTAAAGCAAGACGGCACCACTGTATAAATAAGGAGACGCTAATTAGACTCCAAACTACACAGGAATATGCTAGTCAGGCTGCATTTCCTACAAGTAGGAACATAAAGATTATTTAATAAAAGATATTGAGACAACTAGCTGTCATCATGCAATAAAATAATAATAAAGCAAGCTCTCTACCTCACCTTTTACATCAAAATAGGTGTCTGATATGTTAAAGGTTAATTTATTTTAAAAAAAGGAGGGAGGGTAAGATGAAGAAACCATAAAGGTATCAGAATAAAACGGAAAACCTCCTCTATGAATGCAAGGCAAATCTGCTGGTGACATGAAACCAACAAGTGGAATACTCATAAAGCTCACCACCTAAAAATTAAAACAATAAAAAACGTCTGTATGACAAAAATAACAACACCCCCTAACCAAGTAAAAAGAAAACAACGTAGAAAAAAATAATGCAATGCAGGGAGAGAAAGAATTACTCTTTCTGGTTTGCATACAAATGAAAAAGCAGAAAACTACCTGAAAGTAAGCGGTACAAAAGGCATAACCAATTAAGTCAAGTCACAGAGACCGAAGAAAAATGCAAAAAGCTTCAATAAATATTTAGAAATATTTTCCTATCTCCCTAATAACTCAATGAATGCTAATTTAAAATATGTTTTCATCTATGCAATAAAAAGATCAAAAAGACTGATGATAACCATGCTGGGAAGAGAGCATTAAAATGCCAACTCTATTAGATGGCTGTTTGCCATTATTCAGAATTAAGAATTATGAGTATCAATAAAAAAAAATGCCTGAAAGATACATCTAAATCTGTCGATAGCGGTTACCCAATACAGAACAGAACTGGGGAGGAAGGAGAGAGGATCTTTCACAATAAACACTCACGAAGGAACAGTTTTTCTGCTTTGTTTTTTACAATAAACAAAATCACAACGGCTGATAGTTGTCCTACGGTATCCACGAGGGATTAGCCCATAGGACCAGGACACAGATAGCAAAATTCTAGGATGCTAAAATCCTTTTTTGATAAAATAGTGAGTACAGTCAGTGCCCAGGGGGTGAGCAACCCAGGGAGCCAGACACAGTGTCATAAAACACATTACCTACATCACAGACACCATCCCATAACCACTGGGGCTACTTTTGCAGGGAGTTAACTGTCTCCCTTCCTTCTTTCATCCTAAATCATTCACATTTCTTCCTCTTCTCCAGAGAGTGCAGAAGCAGCAGCCCTGTCTCTCCTCCATCCAACCCTCCTAACAGCTTCTCCCAATGCCACTTCTGGGTAGACATGGTGGTTTTACTTTGCTGCAAAAGCTGGAAGGGTTTCCATGCCCCGACCTGTGCTTGCCGAGGATGCACGAGTCAATTCCCTGCTTCCCGATCCCACTTAGATGCTCCTCTGACAACCTCTGTCTTTTGGACAACAGTCAGAATCTGAAACATTTAGAATCCTCTTACCCGGTGGTTCTCCAAGTGTGGTCCCTGGGCCAGCAGCATCAGCACCACCTGGGAACTTGTTAGAAGCACAAACTCTTGGTTCTGCCCCAGGCCCACTGAATCAGAAACAGCATAGACAGGCATCCGCCCCCAGTCTGTGCTTTAACAAGCCCTCCAGGTAATTCTAAGGTGTGAAAGATTAAGAACCTCACTCTAACCATAACAGTTGAGGAAACCAAGATTCAGAGCTTAAAACAACCTGCTAAGGATGAGCTCAGGGCAGCTAGTATGTTGCCCGGCTGGGAGTGGAATCCAGATCTTTCTGATTACAAAGCCATATTCTTACACTCTGCTATACTATCTCCTTATGCATTGCCCATGTGATATTAATCCAGTAAATACAAGTCTTCTATTAAAAATACAATGTTCTTAAACATTGCTATGATGAGCTTTAGAATTGACTTTTCAAAATTTATGAAGGTGACAACAGAACAGAAAATTAGACTGCTCTTCTCAGTCGTCCTGTTCAGACCACGGGGATAAGTGCCCTCCTTTCCCCAAAGCAGCAAGGCTGAGTCATCAAAAAGCACCTAAAAGTGCCTCATCACCCGGAGAGATGGCAGTCACATGTCACCTGCCTCCTTTGGTGCTCAGCTGGCTGCACAAGACCTACTTCCGCGGGAATCATTTTCATCCTCAAAAGTAAACCTGACTGTCTCATGGTTACTTGGGCCAATATGGTGTTTACTGTCAGGCTAGATATTCCAAAGCAAGAATTGGCAAATCATGGCCCATAGGCCAAATCTGGCCTCTGGCTGTTTTGGAAATAAAGTGTTATCAGAACATAGTTAAGCTTATTTGTTTATGTGTTATCAACGCTGCTTTGATGCTCCAAAGGCAAAGCTAACTCTATGAGACAAAAACTGTGTGTCCCACAATATTTACGACTGGTCCTCTACAGAAAATGATGGCCAACCCCTGGTGACATCATGTGTGTCACTCCACGGAGAGAGGAGATTTTTGCAATCGGTCAAGGCTGAGTTCAAATTCTAGGTCTGTTATACACCAGAGTCTTACCTCCCTCGTGCAGGATTTACAGGACTTGAGGGACAGTTTCCTCATTTGTATAGTGGTGGCTCCACAGGACTGGGGTGAGGATGAGACAGAATAGAACATGCTAAAAGCCTGGCATACAGGAGGTGCTCACCGAGGGTTGGCTTCCTCCTTCCCCTTTTTAGGTAGAGACATTCTTCAAGACCAGTGAGTTTCATGGCTCTGGCCCATAGTAGGGGTGCTATCTGATCATCCAAGGCCAATCTCCACTGCAAATTCAGAAGGCAGATGCTCCGCGAAGCCCACAGGCTGTGGTTTAAAACATGTCCTTGTCCAGTGATCCCAGGGATAATTTAGTAACCAGGCAGCATACTTAGAAAGCATACATCATCTCCTAAGCCAAGCCCGTCCTGTCCAGAGCCAACAGTTGGCTCAGCCCTGGAAATGAAAAATAGGCTCCTAGGGACAGCAGATCCTGGCTGCAGGAGGGAAAGAGAAAGCGGCCTGACTCCAAAGCACTCTGTCCCCACAAATCTCTGACTTAGAAAGAGCCTTCCTTGGTGACCTTAGGATCTTTCACAAGTGGAGGTTTTATAACCCCCAGCCACCTGAGAACTGAGAATTAAATCTGCCTCTTGGTCAAGTACAAAAACGATCACACAAGAACTGCCTTGGGCCAAGGTGAGCAGCGGGTGTTCCTCCTCCCACATGCCCACACATCCACGCTACCGTCCATCGCTTGTGCCTCCAGGATTACTCCTCCTCCACGCTCCAGTGGTTCAAGCCACTCTCTTCCTCCTTCCAGTCTAAGCTTCCGTTCTCTCGGATCATCTCGACGGGGTGCTTTGTTTCCCCTGGTCTCTCCCCTAATTTGCCTGTACCTTGTGCGGTTACTGGACTTCCCTGGTGGCTCAGATGGTAAAGCGTCTGTCTACAATGCAGGAGACCCGGGTTCGAGCCCTGGGTTGGGAAGATCCCTTAGAGAAGGAAATAGCAATCCACTCTAGTACTACTGCCTGTAAAATCCCATGGACAGAGGAGCCTGGTAGGCTACAGTCTGTGGGGTCGCAAAGAGGCGGACACGACTGAATGACTTCACTTGTGAGGTTACTATCCATATGTGGGAACCACTTATCATTGCTGTGGGTCAACTGTGTCACCCACGCCTCACAAAGACAGTTTTGAGTCCTAATTCCCAGTATCTCACAACGTGACCTTATTTGGAAATAGCACCTATCAAGTTTTAAAACAAGGTCATGAGGGAACGCCCTAATCCAGTATGATTGGTAACCTTATAAAAAAAGTGGAAAGCCGGTCACCAATCAGACACAAATAGGGAGAACACCACGTAGGCATAAAAGCAGAGATAAGGGTGCTCCTTCTACAAGCCAAAAAGTGCTGAAGACATCAGAAAACCACCAGGAGACAGGCGAGAAGCCTGGGACAGATCCTTGTCTGGTGCCTTCAGAAGTGTAGCCCCGCTGACAACCTGACCTTGGACTTCGAGACTCCAGAATTCTGGGACAGTACATATCTATTATCTAAGGTCGTGGTATTCAGTTTGTGGCACTTTGTTAAGGCAGCCTTAGCAAACTACTACAATCATCAATGCCAAACACCCAGATGCCAGGTCTGCTGGCAGGGGACCTTGGTCCCCATGTGGCCCATTGGAATCACAAGGGCAGGCCACATTCTGCAGGGGGTAGACGGGATAAACCCACATACCTCTGACCTCTAGGTCACTGGTCCTAATGACAGGTGAGCCTTCTCCTGCCACAGTCAGGCCTGCCAGCTGCCAGGCACCTGGCACCTGCAGGGTTAGTGTGAATAGCAAGCACACAGGGCCTGGCAGGCCTGAAAGGTCAGTCTGGACACCTTCCCCCAGCCTCGGGAGGCGCTGGGAGAGCGGTGGGGGGTTGCTTCCTTTCAGCCCACACAGTCAAAGACAGAAGAGTGAAGCGCTCCATATCCAGAGAAACCAAAGGGAAGCAAGTCGGGAATCAGGGCAAGAAGGGAAGAGAAAGGATAAGTAACAGCGAACATTTAGCTACCATTTAATCAGATTTTACTGTGTGCTAGACATAAGCCAAGCATCTTGTCTCGATTATTCTCTGCAATCCTCAAAAATGACTTTTGAGGAAGGTTCCAAGGTTGACCCTATTTTACAAATAGAGAAAGCAACGCTTGGCAAGATTAACTGGCTGACTCCAGGTCATACAGCCAGCAGGCAGCCAAGCCCATCTCAAGTCTTCTGGTCTCAAAATGATCCTAAATACTAGGTTCCTTCACATGACTGTCTATGAAAGTTCAAGGACAGAGGCCAAAAAACAGTCATGGAGACCCCAAGACGCAGACTTGGGAAATTACCCAGTTCAGCCTTCGCATATAACAAACGAGTACACGGAGGGCCAGGCAGGAACATGACCTTCCCAGCATCACCCAGGGAGTTAGTGGCCCAAATAACATAAAGAATGAGGTTTTTATGTGAAGAATTTTCACATCACAGGGAAGTTGGTAAGATTCGTCAGGCTGACAGCTCCTCAAGTTTCAGGACGCACACTTCCTTCTTCCCCAAATTCCAACCCTGAGAATGGCTTGCAAGCCCAAATCTAGCCTCTTTTGATGCTGGGCTGAAGGAGGGTCTTTTCAAAGGAGGCCCAGCAGGAATGCCTAAGAGTTGGCATACTTGTGGCTCAAGAGGTCCCTGGGGATTGAAGCAGGACCCCAGAGATCAGCAGGAGTCCAGACCTCAGAACCAGGGTATGCTGAGGTCTGGGCAGAATCAGGGACCCAGCACAGCCTCTGGTCGTGGAATCCATGCAGGGAGCCCAGCACCAGGCTGTGCCCACAGGCAGGCAGGCGCAGGAGAAGAAGGGCAGTAGGGCTGGCCACCTGCAGATCTGGGGGTGGAGGTGGCTCTTGCAGCCTGAAGGTGACAGTGCTGGTCTAGGAGACTGGCCTGGGGAGGCTGTGGTCTTAGACTCCAGAGAGGAAAGCACGAGTGATGCGGAATGGACTGCACAGCTGCTGATTCTTTCTGGCAGAGCGCTCCGACTACAATCAGCACGTTATCAATTCCTCAGAAGCAGACGCCCATGGAATAATGTCCTCTTTCAAGAGTTGCTGGCACTGGAACCAGGGACCCAGATTTGAGTCCTGCATCCTCTCGACGTGGGGCCTACCCCCTGGAGTTGCTGGATGAGATGGAGCAAGGGGGCATAGAATGCTCAGCCTGGGGTTCTCAACAATCACTCTAAGAGGGAAGGAGCCTTTCTCAACAGTACCTCCCATGGATTCCGGGCCAGTGTAGACGACTCAATCAAACAGTAGTGAACAAATTCTAAAAAGCTCATACCAAACTCACTTAACTCATTAAAAAGCAAAGAAGCCAATGACTGTGGGTACAGCCCTTCGCCTTTTAACTCCCCGACGTCAAATTGTTATTCCACTCTCCTGTTCCAGCGCTTGGTGCTAAGGTTATTTGGCGTGTCTGGTGTGTGACTGCTTAAGAAGGGGTAACAGCCTCTAATTAAGCCTGAAAACGTCAGCGTGAGACAGGCAGGCAGCGAGCAACATCTCTTCATGAAAACATTTCTGGGGCAGGCTTAGGCCAAAGAGCTGTCAATCAGTAAACTGTTTTGTCTCGGAGTTCTTACACTTCATGCATTTTGAGAGCCAGAAGGAAGGCTTCTTGAGCATAATTTCTTTTAGAGACGAGGCTCCCCAGGTCCCAAGGGGCCAGGGGATGTGGCTCAGGTCTCCTGAGTTAGTAACACTCCATCCATCATACCTCCTGGCCCTAAGATCCCTCCCTCTTCTCACTTCTTTAGTGCTGTGGCTCAGCTACAGTAGGCGGGTCATGCATTTATTGAGCAGCTACGGCACCCCTGGGGCTTCCCAAGTAGCACTAGTGGTAAAGAACGTGCCCACCAGCACATGAGACAAAGGTTCGATCCCCGGGTCAGGAAGATCCCTGGAGGAGGGCACGGCAACCCACTCCAGTGTTCTTGCCTGGAGAATCCCATGGACAGAGGAGCCTGGCGGGCTGTAGTAGCAAAGAGTCAGACACGACAGAAGCAACATAACACAGCACGGCACTGCATACTGGTCACTGGGACAAAGAAGCAGGAAAGACAGAGGAAGGCCCTGTCCTCCTGAGTTCACAGTCTCCTGGAAGAAGACAAGAGGAAGAAAGCAAAGAATAATTACAAATAGTAATTGCAGATGAGAGACAGAGAGAGAGTACAAGAGGGCAGGGGCCAGGGAGGCAAATTTAGATTCCGGGGCTAAGAGATGTTGTCTAAGGCAAACTCTGGGAACTCAGGAGGACCACCCCATGTGGGATTCAGGAACGGTAGGGAAGGGTAACTGCAAAGTCCAGGAAGAAGGGAGCACAGAGGATGGGGGGTTGGTTAGGGGCCAAGTCATATAGGGTCCTCGTGGGCCATGCTAATGAGTTTGGATTTTATTCCAGGTGCAAAGGGAAGCCAGGTGCAAGGCAGAGTCAACAGGGTGGCGTGTCCTGTTTCATGATTTAAGACCATCACTGCTTCACTGCAGTTGGCAACAAAGACAGCCAGGATTGTAGGGACGCAGGGAGGAGTGCTCAGGGGCCCAGACCAGTTGACCTGCTTTGTCCATCCCACCAGAAGGCCTACAAAAGCCACTGGAAAACACACTCTCTGGACGAGCTGGGCTCAGGCACTGATGTGGGGCCCACAGAGATGCAATTCTCCAACGCCTTCCCTCTCATCTTGCCCAGCATCCCCTCAGGGCTGACAGAACCGGTCATCACCACCCCAGCACGCTGCATGGCCCCCAGGCCCAGACACATCCTGGGTCTCAATGAACACTTGTCAAACTGACATGAACTCAGTAGACAATCCCTCAGGAGATACAAGTTCTGCTATTGACGAAGGCCCACAGCAAGACAAGGATAATGGAGCTCAAATGTGTTTTACAAAGTCAGAGAACTGAGAAATTTCCCGTGCTCAAAACAATCATTTCCCTTCTGCTTTCAATATTTCAGCATAGTGCGGAATCTTTCTAAGGCAGCCAGGAATAATTCCTGAGCAATTATTCAGCATGTGTTGGGCTGGCTTTGCTTCTTTTCACCAAAGTTAAAGATCACTCCCCTTCAACAGTTGCGTTTCAGTACAGGGCTCCCTCCCTGTCTCCTCCCTCCTCCCCACATCAGTGCCTCAGAATATAGCTGTTTTCCTTGTTTTTCGCTTTGCCTTCCTCCTACCCATTGCAGCCTCTCGGTTTCATCTTTCTGGGGAGCCCAGGAAAACTGCGCTTGAACACAGCAATTCCCAACATTTTTGTTTGACATCCCAGTGTGTCTCCAGGCATCTCCAGGGGAGCTGTGAAATTCATTTTCATTCACTTTCATTTAAGATAGAAATATAGGTCATTTAGTTCTTTTAAGAGGGGGAAATGTGGCATGCCACTCAACCAGCAGGGAGGTGAATCCTGACTCGAGCTATCAGCTTACTGGGCAAAATGGCTCCCCCTTCCAAGCACCCCTTGGGTCGCTTAAGTGAGTTTAGTGCTTTGCTAACGTCTGAAAAACATCCACTCTTTGGGGGAAAGAAAAACTTGACAGAAAAAAAGAGACATGAGAACATTAATATTCTTTCATTTATGCCACTTCAAAGTCAGAATTCAACAAAATGATCCCTTGCTCTCATCTGTGTAGTCATTCCATACAACAAGAACTTATTGAGTATCCAGCATTTTCCAGAAGCTAGTGTCAATGATGAGGATGATAATAGCAATTAGTGTTTACTTAGCTCACTTACTCTGTGCCAGGTATAGTTCCACAAGCGTTACCTTATTCAAGCCCCACAGTAACTCTTAAAATGGTGGCAGTTTCATCCCTACTGCACAACTGCTGAGAAAAGTAACCAAATTACACAAAGCCTGTCAGACATAAGTGGAATCGGAACTCAAGACCATCTCACTACTACCACAATACACTGCTTCTTTGTCTCAGGGGTACAAAGACAAGGAACTCACGGTGTGTAGTGCGCAAAACACACAGCAATCAATGGCACGTGTCATTTGCAAAAAGCGAGGAAGGGGAATCTGGGAATTCAGAGGCAGGTCCTGGGCTCAGCCTTTGAAGTGGAGGATACATAAGGATGCGCTCCCAGAACTCACGGGAGCTGGTGAGGCAGATGGGGTAGGGCTGGAGAGAAAGGAGGCTCCAGACAGAAGGAAGGAGGTGGGGTGGGGTTAGCCTGAGAGAGTGAGCCATCCCTGGGGCAGCAAAAGTAAGCAGAAGAGGCTGGGCCAGCGGTGGGTGGGAAGATGGTCCAGGAGCCTGGCTGCGGAGCACCAATCAGCCATGAAAATCCTTTCCGAGAGGCTAAGGATAAGGATGGGAAAGACTGAAGGCAGGAGGAGAAGGGGACGACAGAGGATGAGATGGTTGGATGGCATCACCGACTCGATGGACATGAGTTTGAGCAAGATGGTGAAGGACAGGGAAGCCTGGTGTGCTGCAGTCCATGGGGTCACAAAGAGTTGGACATGACTGAGCGACTGAACAACAGCAACAAGAAAGATGAGTCGTGGAGATGCAAGGAAGGATGTAGCACCAGAGTGGCACAGCCAGTGGCAGAACTCAGCAATCCTGAGGCAGCTGTGTGCCCAACATCGAGGATTCCGGATGCAGGGAGAGGAACCCACCCGGGAGGCAGCTGATGGGTGTCTGGGCAGATATGAGAGGACGAGGGCTTGACCCCAACAATGGCCACGGATGGGGAGGAAAGAGCAGGTGTTTGAGAGACATTAAGGAAGTAGAGACAGCAGGTGCTGGTGACACCCGTGGAGGCAGTTATGAGCGTTCGCCATTATTTTTCCAAATTCTCCTGGGGGAAAAAAAAAAAGTGTTTCTGCTTTCACTTTTCTGGTGAGGGTGAATTTCTTGCATATCTTTGCCATCTGTTCTATAACTGAGAGGGACAGAATATCAACAAAGTGACAAAGTGGGTGACAGGCCAAGCAGCCCTGTCCCACCCTTGACTCCACGAGGGGGAGGGGGTACTGACCAACAGCAGCCTTTCTGCAAGTGACCCTCCCTGAGGACCCTGCTCGCCTCTGCCCGGCTACCACCCTCCCACTGCAGGGGACACCCTGCAGCACCCACAGCCCGACTCCACAGAGCAGCGGGAGTGTCAGAGGCAGCCATCAGCACTGATACGTGATGGCTGAACAAGAGAAAGAAGCAAGGCTTGAATATTCAGTGGCGGCTCCGCCTGGGAGGCTGCCACCCTGTGTACATCCTGTCTGCCCCTCAATCCCAGGAACACGGGAAAAGACAACCAGTCACCTCTCCTCTCCCACCAACTAACCCCCTGGTGACCGAGCAGGTGGTGGAGTTAATATCCAGATTTCTAAGAGTCACAGCTTCCTGTCCATCTTGCAATGAGAAAAGACGAGTCTTCTTTGGAAAAAGAAGGATCAGTTTATATATCTAATTGATGATCTCTAGAATTCATGAGAGGTCTGGTAAAATTTTGAGATCCCTACATGCATATACATATCAATGCCTTTGAAATTTCAAAACACACACACTCATCTCTCTACTTCAGTGTCAAAAACACTATTTTCAATGTATTTCCCAGGAGGAATGAAGTTGGTAATAGGAGGATAAACAGCAGTGTGCAGCCCGATTATTGTCCTGCATCCACCTGTCTCAGACACAGGTAAACGCAGAGCTTTGCAAAATGTGCTTTTCATGTGGAACTGAATTCCCACCAGAGCCAACAGGGCCACAGACAATCAAGGTGAGATTAGATCTGTGTTTAAACCCTAAATTATACCACTGGCATGAGGCTTTCAGTTCTCACATCCTATGTATCCCCTGCCCAAGTGTATTCTGGGAAAATCTCTCTGAGAAGGAAGCTTCCCTCTCTTGGGGGTGGCACCTTCTTTGGGATTTAAATATGCTTTAGGTAGCAGCATGAGGCCTGTTAACTCACACTCCTATCTGCTAAGTGAGACAGGAGCCAGGAGACTTGAGTCCAAGGACCTGCTTTGTTGCAATCCAATTGTATGAATTTAGACTAGTCAGGAAATCTCCCTAAGCCAGCAGCCATAGATAATAATAATGGCTAATATTTACTGAGTTACTGCTGGCTTTATGCAAAGTATTTGACATGGGTTATTTCAGCCAGTCCTCCCAATCTTTTATGATTCTCACTTTATGAGTGAGAAAGGGAGGCTGGTGAGTGGGAGACCTGGAAAGCTGAGCCCAGGCAATCTCAGGGCAGCCTCTGAGCTGCAAGCACCACCCACAAGTTAACAAGCCACTCACAATGGGCCTGGTTCATTCAGCCCTGACCACGTGGCAAGCACTGCATTGACCCTGTTGAGAACAGGAAGAGAAAGACAGCCTCTTCAATCCAGGAGAACTGTGGTAATGAGAAAAACCATGGGCAGGGATGGTACTGAGCTACTTCACAAAGTTTAGGTAGGATTTCAGCTGGAGAAGAGGATGGGAAAGGAAGCCCAGGCAGAGGGAGTTGTAGTCACAGAGGTCTGGGCCACCGAGTCAGTGCTGAATTCATGGTCACCCTGGCAGAACATTCACAGGCCATATGGGGCCAGCTCGCCCATTCACTGCATCTCTGACCAGTGACAGGCCCAGCCCTGCGCTGGTGGACGTCTACTCATACCAGGGGTCCAAATCCATTATAGAAAACCAATAATGGTGGCGTGCTTGATCTCTGAAACTGGGTAGGCTTAAGCTTTGATCCTGGGTCTCTCTTCTCAGAGTTGACTAATCTTGGGCTGCCCACTGAGATTGTCTGAGCCTCATTTGTAAAGTGGGAAAATTATATGACTCTTACAAATATTCATCTGAATAGCAGGCTTCGCATTCACTCCTTCTGGTATCAGAATCCCCTCTGCTGTGGGGAACTCATCCCATAAAATATGTTGCTGTTGTTGCTGTTCAGTAGCCAAGTCATGTCTGACTCTCTGCGACCCCATAGACTGTAACACACCAGGCCTCCCTTTTCCTCACCATCTCCCAGAGTTTGCCCAAGTTCATGTCCATTGAATCGGTGATGCCACCCAACCATCTCATCCTCTGTCACCCTCTTCTCCTTCTACCTTCAATCTTTCCTAGCATCAGCATCTTTCCTAATGAGTCAGCTGTTTGCACTGGGTGTTTGCATAAGATATAGATGGGATATAGATGGGCCTAACTCCTTCCCTGCATGCCTACCCCCGACAGAAGCACAGGCATCACACTTGATCAATCAAAGCATATCATATCCTCTAGTTGCACTCCAACATTCAGTGATGAGCAAATGACCCAGCTTCCCTCAATCGGAATCCTTGTAGTGCACTTTTTTTTTGAACTTAGCAGGAACTTATCTCTTCTCTGGGATGGCAAACTGACAAGCAACACAAGTATGCATAGAAACTTCTAGAGAATGCACTCAACAGAGAGAAAGGAAAATATGGTAGAACCAAGACATAAAGAGGTAGAGAGAAGCAGAAAGAGAGTCTGCATGTCCCAGTAACATTCTTCGATCTCCTGGATCCAGCTATGTCTGAAATAGAATCCATTGTTTAAACTCCCTAGATACATGAACCAATAATAGTGTTCTTCTTTCGCTAATTTCAATCTGAACTGAGTGTGTGCCATATGCAACAGTGTTCTGAAAGGCACGTTTGCGAGGATTAAATGAGATCCAATTAAGTGCCATGGTGACTACACACTGTGCCATTTCCAATAAATGCTCCTTCCCCTTTTTGGTGCAGAGTCCTTGTCTTGGGAGGATATGGATGGCATTTAAGAATTAATGACATCTACAAAATATTTGTAGAAACCTAAACTGCCATCAAGATATTCTTAACAGACACTCTTAAAACTGAATGATTTAGTTATAAGACAATATTTAGCCAAGTCACTCTTAAATTCTTAAAATTCTGCTTGAATCCACCTGTTCTTGAATCCAATAGATAGCCAACAGGAATTTGCTGTATGTCTCAGGAAACTTAAACAGGGGCTCTGTATCAACCGAGAGGGGTAGGATGGGGAGGGAGATGGGATGCAGGTTCAAAAGGGAGGGGATATATGTATACCTTCAAAAAAAAAACAATAAAAACAAATTGAATGATTTGGTTGTAAGAAAATATTTAGCCAAATCACTCTCTTAATTTCTTAAATTTCTTGAACCCACCTGTTCCAAGAAGCTGCCCCAGATTATGGTCACTTATGGTCCTTTCAGCCACTTTATCAAAGAGAAAATAATTACGACATTTAAAAAATAAATCCAATTTCTGTGTTTCACATGCAATTTCTCGAGTAACTCTGTTTAAACTGTAGCTGTTTTTCCTCAGAGGAAAATTTTTTTATTAAAGACAATATTTTACTTTAAAAATTTGGCAAAATTTAAAGCATCTAAATATCAAAGGAAAACTTTTACATATTGATATAGATATGTATGAATACTTCTTTAAATATACAAATATACATATTACTGAAGTCAATCTATATGTCCTATTTTTCTAATGACTTTTTCAAAGTGAAATTATATGCCTCCAAGAGAATAAAAAATGACCCAAAATCATTTTACATGAAAATGTAGCCAATGTAAAAAATCCCTGGAATTACTTTTGCTACTTGGACTAATGGTCTACTGGAAACAAAATGGTAAGAGATGAGCTAAAAGGAACACATGTAACAGGAGGCTCGCGGGTCCCCCTCACGAGATTCCCAACGTCCCTTCTGAAAGCCCAGTCCTTGGCAGCCCCACCTCACTCAACGCCACAAGGTCACAGCCACTGGCTTTAGAGCGATCAGGTTGGCAGGAAACATGGAATCCTAATGGGGTAATGATTCAAAATGTAACACAAATGAACAAAGGAACGCATGTGCTGAACCCAAAATCCAGGGCAACTGGCTACTCTGTAAAACAAAGCATCACGCGCCCATGTAATAAACCAGTTGCCTGGACTGTAAAAGCAGATCATTCAATGACTCAACAGATGTTCGTTAGGTATTTAGTATGCACCAAGCACCATTCCTTGGACTGCAACGAGATCCAACCAGTCCATCCTAAAGGAGACGAATCCTGGGTGTTCAATGGGAAGACTGATGCTAAAGCTGAAACTCCAATACTTTGGCCATCTCATGCAAAGAGTTGACTCATTGGAAAAGAACCTTTGCTGGGAGGGATTGGGGGCAGGCGAAGAAGGGGACGACAGAGGATGAGATGGCTGGATGGCATCACCGACTCGATGGACATAAGTTTGAGTCAACTCTGGGAGTTGGTGATGGACAGGGAGGCCTGGCGTGCTGTGATTCATGGGGTCACAAAGAGTCGGACACGACTGAGTGACTGAACTGAACTGAAGCACCATACAAGTGGCTGGAGACAAGGCACGAAGCTACGTGTGGTCCCTGCTCTCACAAAGCTTTCAATCATATGATACAACAAGTGTACAAATAAATGTATCATTTTGAACTACAGTGAGTGTTTTTACATTTGAATCTGCAAGTTCATTAATGCCCTGGGAGGATCTTCAAAAAGGATGAAATCATTCTATTTCTTTAAAAAAAAAATTATTAAGATATAACTCACCTATCACACAATTCATCAATTTAAAGTGTACCGTTCAATAGCTTTCAGTATATTCACAGATACATGCAGTGATCACCACAGTTCATCTGAGAATTAACTTATTTTCATCACTCAGTCACGTCCAACTCTCTGCAACCCCATGGACTGTAGCCTACCAGGTTCCTCTGTCCATGGAGATTCTCCAAGCAAGAATACTGGAATGGGTTGCCATGCCCTCCTCCAGGGGATTTTTCCAACCCAGGGATTGAATCCAGGTCTCCCGCGATGTAGGCAGATTCTTCACTGTCTGATCCACCGGGGAAGCCCTAGAATTACCATATGACCCACCAATTCCACTCCTAGGTATACACCACAAAGAAATGAAGACAGATGTTCAAACAAAACCTTGTACTTGAAATGATCATGGAAGCACTATTCACAGTAGCCAAAAGGTGGAAACAACTGAAATTTGTCCATCAGTGGAAGAACAGATAAAGAAAATGTAATTTATCCATACAATGGAACACTATTCAGCCATAAAAAGAAATGATCCAAGCTACAGTGTAAATGAACTGTGAAAACATGCTAAGTGAAAGGAACCAGTCACAGAACACTACACTGAATATGATTTCATGTCTGTATATTTTCTTCTGACTTGGAAGTGATCTTTCTGTCTTCTTTTTCATTCAAACCCAGCACCCACCCATCCCCAGTGTGTCACACCCACCACCTGCATTCTACCCTCAGGGCCACGCAGCATGGCTCTCACTCTGACGACTGCTACAGCCTCCTCCTTGGTGCCTTGGTCCTGGGCTTTCCCCTCCAACCCACTCAAAGCATCAGCTGACACCATGGTCTCTCTAAACAAACATCTGGGCAAGCTTATTTAAACTCTTCAGCCACATCCCCATCACTGATCAGACTAGAGTAACCCCCTTGGCATCACATACAAACACCCAGGCTCCATCACCCAAAATTCACGACAGGCAACAGAGATCAAACTTGACTCAGGTACGCAAAGCTCCTTGGATCTTGCACTCTTTCACACATCTCTGTCCCTGCCTCTGTTTGTGCTCTCCCTCCTGCCTGGAATGCCAGCCTTCACCTTTCTTGCCTAGAAAGAGCACTCTGTATTCCACACAGTTCAAGCCTCCCCACTCCCCCTGCAACGATGATCTGCCCAACACCTTCACAGCCTTCAGGCCCTTGTGGCATTAGCAAACTATTCAATGACCACTGCTGGATGAACATCTGAAAGACAGGAGCTGCATCTGCTGTCATATTCCCACGAAGCAGCATCCAGTATGCCTGACACACAGTAGGTTCTCAACAAAAAATATGTTGCAGAAAGAGAGGGAGAAAGGGACAGAGGAAATGAATACACTGATCTCAGTACTTTAGGTTCTTATTTTATGAATTAAAAAATAATTATTGTCTCAGATATTGGAAGCTTCTGCCCTCCTTTAGGTGTTTCTCCAGATTCTTCAAGGATGAGTGGGAATAAGATAAAAGGCCAGAGTTGATAACAACAATAGCATCAACAAAGAAACCCCCCAACACACCCCAGCTCAAGCCTCAGCCAGGATAATCATGAGAAGTCCTTCCTTCTTGGAATCTTGTTCATTTCAGAAGTTTTACCTCCAAATCTACTTGTAAAACAGAACAGAGACTGGGAGAGAAGGGTTAATCAACAGTCAAACCTGAAGATGCTAAAGAGCTTTTAGGACCCTCGATCATAATCTACCTCCCAAATCCGTGAGCTTTTGGGGTTTTTTGCCTTTCCTTACACTTTCTGGGTTGACAAGGCCCACAAATGACTCTTGGTCTCATCTCACCTTCACAGAAGCCTTTGTGGACTCTGGTCTCCGACAGCCTCTCTTTTCAGGTAAGAGGCCATAAAAGCAGAAATAACAGCGCTCCCATTCGCCTCTAGGGGGCAATACGGCGGTTTACAAGTAATTCTAAAGACTCCTCTAGCCCTATGTTACTCAGCAAGGAACAAAACAACATGAAATAATGGCAATATGCATGAGTCCCATCAAAGACTTTCTTTTCAAAGGTAAACATGCAAAGGTGTAGCTCATGATGATTGAGAGCAAAAAATAATAAGCAGTGACATTCGAGATTGGTCTTGATCACTCCTAACTGATTTCTAAAATCTCCCCATCACCCTACTATTATAATTTCCTGCTAATTACTACAAGCAATTTTATTAATATACTTTTCAGCCTCATTAAATATTACCTTGGGCCTCACATTAAAAATGATGAGGCGCAGTAATCTTAATGAGCATCCAAGCTTCATCCACCCCTGAAAACCCAGACGACAAGAGAACCAAATGCCATCCTGCTCTGTTCCCCAGGCATGCAGAAAAGCAACTTCAGAGACATGAAAGAAAGAAATGTATAGCCCCGGAGGAAACCTGACTTGGAAACAGTGTAGCCACGCCTCCTCCAGATCCTGTCCATTAAGGAAGAGGGGAATTGTCCAGAGCGCATTTTCGCTTTAATTCTTCCCCCTCTTTCATCCAGATGTAAACACAGCATTGATCAGCACAATTACCACTAATATGAAGTCTCACTTGTCACTCTGAGGAGCCGAGCTATGGGTGATCATGGGCTGGAAACGTGAGCTGTTCACTGCTCTCACCAGTGGTAGTCTCTGGCTCCCTCTAAAAACGGTGGTAGAAGCACAAAGTATAGGCGGTCAGAACTAAAGATCAGTTTTCTCTTTCTTTCCTTCCTGGCATGGCCAGAATTGTCTGTTATCTCTCAAGCAGTGATCTAGGCAAGCACAGTGAGACCAGCTTCTTAATCCTCAGAGTAAAAAATTTATCAGGAGCTGAATTTACTGCTCTCATGATTAAACTGTCAGAATCCTCCCAACTGCAATAGCAGCTGTGCTGTGTGGTCCCAGGGTTTCTTCTGTTTCCCTGGGACTCTAGGTTAAAGATGAGTCCATGGTGGTACACACAGGGTTGGCGGAACAGACCAACCCAGGTTGACTGAACCTCCCCTTCAGCCAAGATCGCAGAGATTTTTCAAATACGTCTGAGAATAAAGGGTCACAACACAAAACTATTAAATGTTAAGAGAGGAAGCTTCAGAATTATTTAACTTAACCCACTGTTTGTAGATAACATAAGGCTGAGATTCAGAGAGTGAACATGATTTGCCTTGGTTGCTCAAGAAGAGTCAAATCTAGAACTTAAACTCTTAGATCCCCTCCCGTTAGGTTGCTGTTGAGATTATTCATCTGAAATGGGGTCTTTGACAGGAGATGGGGGCAGAGACAATCAGCCATCCATCAATAATTGTGCTTCCCCTCTTCCAGGGTGTAGTGCTGCCTTAAAGATGTGGCTGCCATCAGGAACATCATCTTCCCATCCTTCCATCTACTCTTATTTACTACCTTGCAGCTGACTCCAGCCATCAAACTGCATCCTAGCCAATGACACAGGAATGGAAGAAATGGAGGGCACCGCTTCCAAGTATGACCCATGCTAACCTGCAGCCTGGTGGCCCTCCATGCTCTCCCTCTATCTGATGGGGGGGCTGCAGCGGACCTCAAGGTCCTAAAAGATAGCAGAGGTTCATAGCAGAAGTGACCTGCGTCTCCAAATCATTTCATAGAGAGAAGGATTTTAAAAACAGAGTATATATACATGGTCTGTTGCTGGAATGAGATATAAAATTTTACTGTGTGAAGCTACTAAACTTTGCAGGGGTTTATTCATTACAGCACCTAGCATTAACCTCAACAATACAATGAATATTTCATAGTTGAAAGGAGTGTCTCAAACACATAACTTAGGGCAAAACTTAGGGCCCATGGAAAAACTAACTGCTATAAGAGTGAGGAAAACACTTATAAATCAAATAATAAAATCAATCATCTACCAACTCACCAATCTGCCAATCAGACTGAAATAAATTAACCGTTCAGGTCTCTGAGGGGGGCAAAGAACTAGTAAAGGTAAGCCTTGAAAGCAAGGACTTTTCACAAAGGAATTTCTTTCTCAAGTGTCCTGTGCCTGATTCCTTTTATCTTAAAAATGATGACAAAATGAACTATTGATACACACAACAACTTTGGTGGATCTCCAGGGCATCACGCTGAGGGGGAAAAAAGGTTATATACTATCTGATTCCTTTTATATAACATTCTTGAGATGACTAAAGTATAGATGAAGAACACAGAAGTAATTGCCACAGGTGAGAGGTAGGGGAAGAGTGTCACTTAGTGAGGAGTAACTCAGGGGAAATGTTTTGTGGTTTTGGAACAATTCTGCTTCCTGACTGTGGGGGTGGTCACTAGAATATACACATGTGATCAAATTTCACAGAGCTGTACACGGAAAAGAATGAGTAGAAGGGGAAGAAGACGAAGAGGAATTGAAGAAGGGCAACAGGGAGGAGAAGGAGAAAAAAGAATGGGAGGAGAAGAATGCATGTTAACACTGACAAAGGCTGAATAAGGTCTTTCCTGGACTTGACAATATATTAAGGTAACATAACATATTATCTTTAGGGGAAGACAGAGAAAAGATACAGGGTATCTTCTATACTATCTTTGCAACTTTTTATGTATCTCAAACTGCTTCAAAATTAAAAGTTAAAAAAATTTTAAGGGATAGCCTAAGTTCCGGACCATGAAGCTTTAAGTCAGGAAATAGGCATCATGATTGAGCCACGTGAGTATGAGACCTACAATTAGGCGCTAGTTACACTAAGTCCCCTACGTATGAACCTTCAAGCTGTGAACTTTCAAAGATACAAACATGCATTCACACATCCAATCACACAAGTCAGTTCACAGGAAACTGCAGCTGGCCCTTCATCTCCTATTGCTGATGACCCTTCAGCTCTACCATCTCCCACCTCCTCTCCCTCTTCCAGTCAGCGACTCTGCTGGACTGGTCGCTCCATGCCAGCCCCTGGATGCCAGCTGTTGTACTGTACTACTGTACTTTTCAAGATACTGTATTATAGAAGATTTAAAATGTTTCCTTTGGCTTTTTTGTGTTTGCTTTTTTCAATGTTTTAATGCTTTTTGAATTTTTTAATGCTTCTTTAAAATTGATTATTTGCGTGAAACGTATTATGAACCTATGATAGTAGAGTACTGGGCTTCCCTGGTGGCTCAGGGCACAGTAAAGAATCCGCTTGCAATGCAAGAGACCCAGGTCTGATCCTTAGGTCAGGAAGATCCCCTGAAGAAGGGTATGGCTACCCACCCCAGTATTCTTGCCTGGAGAATTCCATGGACAGAGGAGCCTGGCGGGCTAGAATCCGTGGGGTTGCAAAGAGTCAGACACAACTGAGCAACTAACACTTTCACTTTTCACTGGTATACTAGTTCACTAGTACAGTACAATTTAACTGATTGTGTTAGTCGGATACCTAGGCTAACTGTGTTGGACTTTTACAAACACACTCTGCAAACAGAACTCGTTTATATGTAGGGGACTTATTATACAGGGCTTCCCTGGTGGCGCAGATGATAAAGAATCTGTCTGCAACGTGGGAGACCCGGCTTTGATCCTTGGGTTGCGAAGATCACTTGGAGAACAGAATGGCAACACACTCCAGTATTCTTGCCTGAAGAATCTCACGGACAGAGGAGCCTGGTGGGTCCACAGGGTTGCAAAGAGTCGGACACGACTAAGCGACTAACACTTTCACTTTCACTTTATTATATAGGACTCTCACCTTTGCCTGTTTATTTTTTGTCTCCTTTCCAGAATGAAAATAAATATCAGAGACCATGTCTGTGTTGTTCCCTTCTCAATGCCTAACCTAGTGTCCGGTACATAGAACACTCTCAGTAAATCTCTATTGCACAAATGAATAAAGCAACAGAAAAGAAAGGTATTAATATCCACATTTTGCAAAGAAACAATGGTGTGCAGAGACGTCAGCGCCCCACCCACCCTTGTGCACACAGCTGGAAAGCAGGTGAAGACCTCAGGGCTCTGGAGGCCTTTCCACAGCAGCACTGTATGTCTGTCCATAGCTTGGATTTCTGATAGCTGCTTTTTCTTAGGAAATAGAGTATGAGAGAAAAAGAGAACAAGGAGGAGAGAAAAAGTGCGAGAGTGAGAACAAGGGCAAAAGAAGCAACATAAGAGAGAAGGAGAGAAAAGGGGTTAGAGAGAAGTCAGGGGAAAGAAAACAAGAGCAAAGGAGGGATGGAGGGGAAAAGAGGAAGAAAAAGAGAGGAGGGGAGTAGGGGATGGGAGACAAGGAAGAAAAAATCTGCCCCAACACAGTGTCAGTGAACGAGATTCCAAATTTGAACACGGTCACGCTCCACAGATCTGGGCCTGTGCTCTGAAGTGGTATTGCAATATGAACAATCTATCATTAAGTAATAAATACTTCATGCAAAACAAAAATACATGGTCAGCAATGAGATGTAAATTAGGAGCAACCAAGGGAAATTGTGCTTCACACTTGCTGTGCTCCGATTAGCCAACTGTGATCAGAAGTTCTTTTTATCTTTTGAGAAGGTGCTGTAGTTTGCAATAAAGCATGAGAAAACGTAAAATGCAATACACCAAGACTGGAAAAAAAAAAACCTGGGTTGCATTATTATTACAGAAACAGTAAAGCTTCTGCAGGCAACAGACCCAAATTTGAATTCAAGCTGTCACTTTTCATCTACATGACCATGGTCAAGTTATTTAATTTCTTTGAACCTCAGCAGTTCCGGGGCAAAAACACGTACTTTGCGAGGCTACTGTGAAGATTCAATGAAATAATCAATACAAATGTCACCAGCACAGTGCCTGGCATGCATTTAGCACTTAGCAAGGGCTTCCATGCTCTCAAAAGCTAGACACAAAAACAGTGCACATTCTATGATTCTGTTCCTATGATCAACAGACATAAAGTATCAGAGAGAAATCAGCTTGTTTCCTGGGAGGAGGGGGACTGAGTGCAAAAGGGCACAAGGGAACTTTCTGGGGTGATGGAAATGGTCTGTATCTTGATAAGCCTACAGGTTTTACAGGAGTGTATGCATTTGTCAAAACTTACTGAACCATGTGCTTAATAGTATATAAATTATACTTCAAAACATTTTTATTAATAATTATAAGATCAACATATCTATCAATAGATACTAGACAGTTAGGTAGCTTAGTAGCTAAATAGCTGGAGAGAAAGGGGGGATGGGGACAAAGAGAGAGAAACCAGTGAAAGTATCTTACACAGCATGCAACTCATTCTAAGGGCTCAATATACGTGTGTGGAATTCTGGGATCAAAATGAACATTCCCACTCTTTCTCCTCCAGAGACAGCCCACGCCACTGTGGCATACATGGTTCAGCTAGTTCTCAAAGTGTTTCCTTCTCTCTACCTGAATCCTGGTCCCTGACACTCCCAGGAAGATGAAACCTGCCCACCACCCACTCCTCATGACAGAGCCCAGAGGTCTTGACCATCAAATCTACTCTGTCTCCATCTAAGCATCTCAAAGGCTTTCATTTCTAAGAATTTCACTAGTCACACTCAACACTTCAAAATCTCCTTAGACTATGAGCCCAGAAGGGCTGCAGGATGCCGTCTGTTGA
This sequence comes from Capricornis sumatraensis, assembly GCF_032405125.1. NCBI lineage: Eukaryota > Metazoa > Chordata > Mammalia > Artiodactyla > Bovidae > Capricornis > Capricornis sumatraensis. Next base: position 74,953,005 of record NC_091083.1, read on the forward strand.
GGGTATGTCCTGTGTAGCACTCCACTCAGGGCTTTGGGCAGCTCTGCTGCTGTGAAGTGGGGTCCACCATCCTGAGGTCATGCCTTCAGGCTGGAACACAATAATTGCTAATATCTACTGAGCATTTGGAAGGACTGATGTAAAGCTGAAACTCCAGTACTTTGGCCATCTCATGCAAACAGTTGACTCATTCGAAAAGACTCTGATGCTGGGAGGGATTGGGGGCAGGAGGAGAAGGGGACGACACAGGATGAGATGGCTGGATGGCATCACTGACTCGATGGACGTGAATCTGAGTAAACTCCGGGAGTTGGTGATGGACAGGGAGGCCTGGCGTGCTGTGATTCATGGTGTCGCAAAGAGTCAGACACGACTGAGCAACTGAACTGAACTGAACTGAGCATTTACTACCATGCCCCGCACTGTCCAGGATGCTACATATCTTCATTCTAGTCCTCACAATAAATCCATTAAAAAGTTTAGCATCAGCACCATTTTACAGATGAGCCAGCAGAACTTTGAGGTATCCCTTCACCCCAGTCTTTTCAGATCCCACAAAATCCATCTGCAAATCTGATCTCCACCTCTCTGTCCTGTCCCTCACCATAAAGGAGCTGCCACAACTCAGGAAGAACAACTCTTTGTCCAATATATACAGAACAGGAGCTCAATTTAAAGCTTGACAGTGGAGCCTCAGATGAACAAACAACTGATACACAGAGCGACATGGGTGATGCTTAAACACAATTTGCAGAACAAAAGGAGATGCACATAACAGAGTAGATACTGCAAGATTCCACTTCTATGAAGTTCTAGAAATACAAATCTAATCTACGGTGACCAAAATTAGGTCACTGGTAGCCTGGGGCTGAGAGTGACAGGCGAGACTACAAAGCAGGGGTAGGGGGATAAGGGCCATTTCTAGGTGATGAAATGCCCTACACCTGGATCCCAGCAGTGGTTTCACGCTCACACTTGTCAAAATTCAATCTGTACATTTCAAAAGTGTGCATTTATTATATGTGACTAAAGCTGATATTTTAATGCAAAAACAAAGAAAAGCCTTCGGAGCCAAGAGCCCTTGATTTCAGTCTCCTTCTGTCTCTTCCTAGCTGTTGACCTCATGCAAGCCCCTTAACACATCTGAACCCTGGTTTCAGGCAGTTGTCAGGGTTGGAGATAACACATCCTAAACCTGGGAAAAGAGTACGCCTTCAATACCATTAATTAATAATAATGAGAAGTAGTAATCTGAGTAACAGCTTCAATTCTGCACTGCACTTTGCTGGGTGGATCTCAAACTGCTAAATGTTCCTTGCTATTAGCTCTCACTGAAAACCAACACACATTCTTTTCTGGCATGCAATCATTTTAATGTTATGCTGGGACAGATAATCAAGAATGAATAACAAATGTATGTAGATGAAAGAATTCATGTTTATATATGAATGTGGGCCATGGAATCTTAGATTAGTTCAAACCTGAACACTGCTGACAATTACCATTTTCTTTCCAAGGAATCAGATTTTCATTCTAAGCAACTCCATGGGGAGTTTTCTACTATATTGTTATCGAGGGTGTAATTTCTTTAATAAGGTCATTAGGGAAAAAAAAAAAAAAGAATTCTGGACTCTATAGTCCTTTTGTATTAATTTCTTCCTAAGAGTGTCTTTCTTTAGGAATGAGAGAGAGGTCAGCGTGGCAAACTTCAAATGTATAGTAATCTGGTTTCAGTGAGTTTTAAAGCTAGAAGCTGTGAGCATATCACCTTATTTTTCAGTCACCTCCTTCCACATTCAGAAAATTGCTTTGCAGGAAACTGTTAGTTCTATTTAGGTTTACAAATAATTCCTCTGGAGCCAGAGCAAAGGTGAATTAGGAACTTTCCAGAGTCTCAGCAGAACGGAGATTCTCAGTGTGAGGCTGCAGAAGATGGAGCAATATCAGTGATTCTATTGGGTTGGCCAAAAAGTTGGTTCAGGTTTAGCCATACGATATTACAGAAAAACCAGAACAAACATTTTGGCCAACCCAATATGTGAAATGAATGAAAAAGACCACAAAGTGATGGGCTCAGCGTTGCCAGTGGGGTCAGTCAACCCATCTTCCGGTAAAGGTCTCTAATTACCCTTCATTTTGGGTACATCCTTGTCCCCCCTCCAGCCAGCCGAGGAGCCAACTTCCGATGACAAAGACTGATCCAGTCTCAGGACAGATCACTCTGTGTCATGAGCTGTCTCCCCCTTTTGGTGGAAATCCCTCAGTGCCATAATGACAGCCGGGGCACCGAGGGCCTCCTGAAGGCCTACGGAAGGCTCCAGAGAAAGAAGGAAGCAGTCATCACGCGGCCAGAGGCCACTGACACGTGGCTCTTCCACCCAAGGGCACGCAGGACCCCAGGTATCGTGCTCCATCATCAGCTAAGTCAGGTCCTGGACAGCCAACTGTCCAGAGGTCTCAGGGAATAAAGACTCCCTGACGCACAGCCCCACTTGATTTTTCAGGAAATAAACCTGCTGAGAGCAGGAGGGTTCTGTTTCATGATGTGGCTTTCCTTGTATTTACCTGTGAACAACAGTTCCTCAAGAAGTCCAGACAACTCTTGATAAGAATGCCTTCCCAGCTACGGCAGAGACTGCGACTTGTTCATCCTACCCCATCTCCTCCTCTTTCTGGGTTCACAGTGAGACCCCATTTCTCAGGATCCCCTGCAGTCAGGCTCAGGTGCAGCCATGAAACTGAATTCTTCCCAGTGAACTGTAGATAGATACAATAATAGCAAACCTTAGGCCTGGCCCATAGAAACCTCCCGCAGCGTCCTACAGCCTACACCCTTCTCTTTTCCCATTCATCAGTGGAATGGAAAGGACTCCATGGGCCTAGAAGATAGAAGAACCCTAAGATGGAAACAAAGTCCTTAGTCCTGAGTGACTGTGAAGAACAGAGCTCGTCTGTTGACCGACATGGGACAGGGTGAAAACAGCAGATTTTTACTGTATCAAGACAACAACATGCTGAGGTTGTTTGCCCCAAGAGTCATCCTGTCCTGACTAAACATACCTTCCTCCTATATAATTATCCCTTAAAACCTTCACTGCTGCTGCCAAGTCACTTCAGTCGTGTCTGACTCTATGTGACCCCATAGACGGCAGTCCACCAGGCTCCCCCGTCCCTGGGATTCTCCAGGCAAGAACACTGGAGTGGGTTGCCACTTCCTTCTCCAATGCATGAAAGTGAAAAGTGAAAGTGAAGTCGCTCAGTCAGGTCCAACTCTTAGCGATCCCATGGACTGCAGCCCACCAGGCTTCTCCGTCCGTGGGGTTTTCCAGGCAAGAGTACTGGAGTGGGGTGCCATTGCTTCCGCTTACATGTGCTTTAATTTGCTTCCTGGGGGTCCCGGAGGCTGCTCTCCAGGCGGAGGTGCTAGGCTGGGCTCTTCTGCAGCGGGTCCCCCGCGCCAGCCCTGCAGACCCTCGTGAAGAGCCGTGTCCTCCTCCAGGCCGCCTGTGCCTTCCACGAGCTCCTCGTAGGTGATCTTCTTGGCGAACGGCCGCGGCCCGATCAGCTCCACCATGTCGGCCCGCTCCAGCACCTTTCTCTCCAGCAGCTGCCTGCCCACCTTGTCCACCTGCTCATGGCAGCGTGTGAGCAGGTCCAGGGTGCGCGCATGCGCGGAGCCGATGTGCCGCCGCACCTCCTCGTCTATGAGCTGGGCCATGGCCTCGCTGAACGGCTTCTCCACCAGCACCTCGCCTGGCCGTGGGAGATCGAAGGACACCCGGCCCAGCTTCTCGCTCATCCCGAACTGCACGATCTTGGCATAGGCGCTCTGGGTGACCTTCCTCAGGTGGTCCTGGGCCCCCATGGTGACCCGCCTGAAGAACAGCTGCTCAGCCACGCAGCCGCCTAGCATGGTGCACACGTGGTCAAAGAGCCGCTCCCATGTGTACAGGTACGGCTCCCTGGGCAGGCACTGGGCATAGCCGAGCCCCTTGCCCCGGGGGACGATGGACACCTTGAGCAGGGGGTCTGCATGTTCCAGGAACCAGCCCACCACCGCATGGCCAGCCTCGTGGCAGGCCACCATCATCTTCTCGCCAGGCTGCAGGACCTGTGTCTTCTTTTCAAGGCCTCCAATGACCCTCTCGATGGCCTGCTCAAGTGCTTCTCCCCGACAGAGGGGTTTAGGTGGCGGGCGGCGATCAGGGTGGCTTCGTTGCAAACATTAGAAATATCAGCACCTGTGAAGCCTGGAGTGAGGGCTGCAAGCCCTCCACTAGATGATTTCAAATTGAAAAACAACAACAAAATGCCAGTATCTAGCTCATGCAAGACAAATGTCACTTGATCAAATCCCACCACAAGTCAGACTGGGAGCTGTGGCTTCAAGCTCTGAACTGTCTACGGGTGTCCATGCCCTACTGCCCACAAACATGAAGTTCAAGTAAGTCTTCAAGAAGTCAAGAGTGGACAGGAGCTGACTGGCACAGAACAGGAAGCTCACAGTCTCAGACTGCCTCTGGTAACAGTTCAATTACCCACCACCTGCTCATCATATGGTTCTCAGCACAGCTTTTTCCACTGTCTCCCAAGAAAAGGTTAATGGGATGTATCAGAAGCCAGTAGGCAGGAAAATCCCAGGGCTCATTAAGAAAACAGAAGTTATTTCTAGACTCAGTCAAGGTCCTGGAAGCCAGCAAGTGTCACCCCGGTTCCCTGCTGTCTTCACAGTTGTCTTCCCCTCTCACACTGTCAAGACCTGTCATGAGCCTTCCACCCAGGGCCAAAACTTCCTCCAAGCCATCTCCCGAACAGCCTTGACCTAGACTAGGGGCACCTCCGAAGAGAGAAGCCACCTCCTTCCCTCTGCATCTCCAGTCCCAGGCACGAGGGACACCAGTCAGCACGGGTGAGCTGCTACATCCAACAATCTCAGCATTTTGGCGGCTTATAACTGGAACATCTTCTCTGCACGCATGCAACTGTGTAACAAAGATTCACGGACCCAGGCTCCCACAGTCCCACCAAATCCTATGGCCTCAGTCTTCTGCAGGCAAAGGAAGAGAACAATCCAGATTTATGAGCCACACCTGAAAGTGATATACATACACTGCAGTACCCACATTCCACCGGCCAGAACTCCACACGGGCCCACAACAACGAGAAAACAAACATGGCTACCAGGTGGAAGGGATACACTAGGAGATTGGGACTGACATGTACACACTACTATTTATAAAACAAGTGACTAACAAGGGCCTGCTGTTGAGTACAGGGAACTCTACTCAACACTCTACAATGGCCTATATGCGAAAAGAATCTAAAAAGTAAGTGGGGATATGTATACGTATAACTGACTCACTTTCCTGTACACCTAAAACTAACCCAACATTGCAAATCAACTATACTCCAATGTTTAAAAAAAGAGAGAGAGTCTAGGAAACAACTAGACCACATCTAATGACTGTGGCTCACAAGGACAGAAATAAATGGATTTTGCTGTACACATACGACCATCATATACAGCCCAGTGGGGGAAGAGAATATCTCCCAGAAGACAGTCAGCCTTTAGAGACTTAATCCAGAGATCTGATGATATAAAAATGGCCTTTTCCAGAGCTATGCCAAAAAAAAAAAGAGAGAAGTTACCTTTGCAAAATAAACCAGGATGATGTCCACCACCCTGAGGCCCATGTGAGTGCATACTCACACAAGTTCAGAACAAGGTACCCTACTCGGTACAAAAAGGACCAAGAAGGTCCAAAGGTGGGAAATAGCTGTGTTGGCTGATAGATGCACGCTGGTGGGGACCAGCAGACTCATGATTCTGCAGGCAGCAGAGGGCTCAGGGTGGGGACCTCTCACTCACAGAGGGGTTCAGAGACGTAAAGCATCTCCAAGTCCCAGCCAGCAGGAAAGCCATCCTTTGACTCCCAGTCCACCCTGTCAGGTGTCTACATTATCCTTTTATCTGCCAAAGTGGGAGCCTTAAAACATGACTAGCCAGAATATTCTCTCAGACAAAACATCTCGAAAACACATTTCCCATCCTGACACTGTGTTCTTCCAGAGTCTCTCCTTCCAGAATTTCGTACACCATTCACGTGGCAGGTGCCCGTACAAGGCACAAGGACGAAGACACTCACACACCCCTCAGTCTGTGTCACCCAGATAGCTTTCTGCTCATGCAGGAAGGACTCAGCTCAGTTTCCACCCATAAACGCTTCTTTATTGGTCCCTGGAGGCCTTCCTGTCACCTATAGGAACACTTCCCCACAAGCTCGGTGAATTACAGCTCTTTCAAAGGGGATGTTCCAGACAATGAACTCCTTTCCTTCCACCTTTTAAAATGAGATTAACCCAAGAACAGTGTGGAAGGTCTGCGAATGGCTTCCAACGAGAGGCGTTTCTCCAACACAGGTGTGGGAATATCACCATACTGCTTTATTCATCCAAGCTAGTTTGGAAGCCCACGCTTTGTCTGAAGAAGGATGGCAGACAAGCGCAATTCATAAGAATTTATCAAGCTGGCATTCAAGTCCTCGGGGGCTGAAACCAGAGATGCCCCCCATGAGGGTTCTCACGGGCCCCTATATACCCCCATCATCACACTTTCCTCTTTTCCACATCATTTCTGCCCTATCTTCCACCATCCCTCGTGGCTCAGCTGGTAAAGAATCCGCCTGCAATGAGGGAGGCCTGGATTCAATCCCTGGGTGGGGAAGGTCCCCTGGAGAAGGAAACGGCTACCCACTCCAGTATTCTGGCCTGGAGAATTCCATGGACTGTAAAGTCCACGGGGTCGCAAAGAATGGAACATGACTGAGCGACTTCCACTTTGACCCTCCACTCCTGTGGTCACGTCTACCCTGTTCTGTTTGAACTGTGGGACTTAGAAAAGAGTGGTAAAGTTGGGGAGGGTGATGTAATCAGAGTGGACTTTGAATTCTAGTGTGACGGGCTTCATTCTGTTCTACGGCAGCGGTCAGGAAACCATAACCTTTGCACCAAATCTAGCCCATCATCTCTGGTTTTTTGGGGTTCTTGGGGTTTTTTAAGCCACACTGCAGGGCACCTGGGATCTTAGCTTCTCACCCAGGGATTAGGCCCATGCCCCTGCAGTGGAAGTGTGGAGTCCTAACCACTGGATTGTCGGGGGCTTCTCCATCATCTCTTTCTATAAAGTTTTATTTATAAAGTTTTATTGGAACACAGTCAAACCCACTTGTTTACATTATGTTTCCATGGCTACTTTTGTGCTACAATGGCAGAGTTGAGTAGTTGGGACAGAAACCTCCTATGACTCCCCAAAACTAAAATATTTACTATCTGAACCTTGACAGAAGTATTTGTTAAGCTCTAAAACTGAATTCCATGGCAACAGTCAGTGTCTACTCAAACACATGTGTACACATGTTCACAGAAGTACCATTCACGATAACCAAAAGGTGAAAACAGCCCAATGCTCATCAAAGGATGAATGAATAAACAAGTTGTGGTACCTACGTACAGTGGAATATTATTAAGCCATAAGAGAAGAACAAAGTAATGATACTTGCTATGATGTGAACAAACCTCAAAAACATGATCCTGAGTAAAAGAAGTTAGATGGAAAATGCCATATATGTGATGATTCCATTTATATGAACTATTCAGAATGGGTAAATACATAGAGATGAAATGCAGAAAGGTAGTTGCCAGGGGCTGGGGAAAGGAGAAATGGTTGGAAAAAACTGCTTAATGGGTACAAAATTTCCTTTTAGGGTGATGGAAAGGTTTTGGAACTATATAGAAGTGATGATTAATAAGACTGTGAATGTATTAAGTGCCATTCAATGGCTCACTTTAAGATGGTTACCTTTCTAAGAGTTTTTTTTTTTTTTAATGTGGACCAGTTTTAAAATCTTTATTGGAATCTGTTCCAATATTGCTTCTGCTTTATGTTTTGGTTTTTTGGTTGCAAGGCATGTGGGATCTCAGCTCCCCAACCAGGGGCTGAACTGGCACCCCTGCACTGGAAGGCAAAGTCTTAACCATCAGACCACAAGGGAAGTCCCCTTGATGGTTATTTTCAAGTTGTGGGGATTCCACATTTCAATAATGTTTTAAATTCAAAAAATACATTTTTTAAAAGGAGTCAGGGAATTTTGAAACAGAGGAGTGACATGATCTGAGCTTTGCTTTCAGGCAAGAACCCTAGCAGTATTTACAAAACAAGAAGTCTTCAGTTTACCCCTAGGTACCCTGGAAGTGGGCACCACCTTAGAAATAAAGGAGAGGCAGCAAACCAGGAAATCGGGCACTCAGTGGGCCATCTGTTGAGTCTGTGTGCCTGTGAGACAAGGGGAAGGAATCTCAACAGGAAGTCATCAGTGCTGGATTGGGATTTAAGAGCAAGATCAAGGCCAGAGAAAGAGATACTGAGGTCATCCTTAGGGTGGCAATGTTGCCACGAGAGAAGAGAGCGGCAAACACTGGAGCATCTCGATACAGGGCAGGGATAAAGCACAGTCAGAAATAATATTAACTAAGAGGGCATGGGCAGAGAGTCAGGAGAAGGCCAGGCGAGAAGAGCCATGGAAAGGGTGCAACTGGTGGCCCCAAATGCAACAGAAGCTCGGGAGAAGGGGAGGAGGAGGAAGAGAGGGGAGGACTAGCGAAAAGGCCTCAGGAGTTGCAGGGCAACCGTGCTGCTCAAATTCCTGGTTCTCAATTTTTCTTCTGAGAAGGTGAGTCTGCTAAGTAAGGGAGGCCACACTAAGGATAGATGATAAAGAAGCAGCTTAGCATCCAAGAGACAAAAGTCTCCAGGGCTGTGGAGCTCTGCCCTCCCCTGACCCTCAGCTCCATGCTTGGAGGTATGGCCCAAGCAAACCCCAACACATGCCTGGTCCCAACTACAGTCCTGGGTGCAAGGCTGTACTCATCCCAAAAACATAGGACCTCTCTAACCCTGGCACATTCAACATACCCCAGGGCCCCTGGGTGAACGGGTCAATCCAGCTGGTATACTTCATAGTCCTGGCTTGGTGTTACCTCTACCATTCTGGCATCAGTGGCCACCAACTGGACAGTGCTATAACTGTTTCTATTTGCAGCAACAAATCATCCGCAGTATTACATTAACTTCAAAACGATGCCATTTGGCATACAATAGCAAATTGAGTCCTTAGAAACAAAATGAATTTTACTTGCCATTATTACCCTAAGTGGGAATCCAAAAGGGCTGTAATAAATAATATAACCACATTATATTTATTCACCCTTGATCTCTCCTTTATAACATTAACTAAAGAGGTAAGCACCATGGAGGAGGAAGAATTATTTCTGGTTTGACAAGGAAGGGACTTTGTTGGTGGGGGGAGGTGTTTAAGTAGAAGCAGTGTGGGATGTCTTTTAGCAAAGGCAAGTCTGTAATAAGGATCAGGCTGACTTTTTAAAATAAGAGCTATTCAGGTGTGAAATGGGCTCCCCCAGAAATGAGGTGGGAGTCCCTCAGCTTCTCTGGGGCTATAATAATGGGTTAGTCATGTATGACAACTTGCATAATGGTGCCTCCAGTTTGGAAGACTTCGGACAGTCTTCCTGTGATTTATACAATATCAGTCAGAAAAGCATCCTATTTTGCTGAGGAAAACGTTCTGGAGATCCAAGCTCATTGTGGGCTCTTCAGGGGACCACTTCAAGTTAATTACAGGTAGCTGTTTGAAAGTAATCCGCCAGCCCCAGCATATGCCCTTCTAGGAAAAAATTGTTAGAAAAAACCTTTATCCCAGAAGTGACCAACTGGCAACTTATATGCCAAATCAAATCTGACCCACAGATATGTTTGAATGGTCCTAGCTTTTTAATGTTTTTGTTTTTTAAATATCTGACTGTGTTTCCAACCCTTCAAACTTGAGCAATACAGTGGATGCTGCCAATGCTGGGAACCACATAGACCCTCATTACCAGGAGGTGATCATTCCTTCAGGAGGTGATCATTCTTTAGATGTCAGTGGCTCACACCTGCCACCTTCTCCAAGTTTCCCTCCACTGAGCAGACCACCCACTGCCACCACAGCACAGCAGCCAGCGGCTGACAAACATGAGGATGTAGGGGGTCAAAGGAGAAGGCAATGGCAACCCCCTCCAGTGTTCTTGCCTGGAGAATCCCAGGGACGGGGGAGTCTGGTGGGCTGCCGTCTATGGGGTCGCACAGAGTCGGATACGACTGAAGCGACTTAGCAGCAGCAGCAGGGGGTTAAAAGGCCTTCCCACATCACCTCAAGGTGGAACCAAATTTGGCACAGAGAGTCAGGCTGAAGCTGGACACCAGCCAAGGTCACACCTTGCTTTCCTTCTACCCCTGCCAGACCTGTTTTCTTCACCTCCCTTCTTCTTACAGCAGTGGTTCTCAAAATGTGGTCCCCAGACCAACAACATCAGCATCCCCTGGGAACTTGTGAGACAAGCACATCTCAAGACCCGCTGAAAACTTTCCAATTCAGACACCCTGGAGGTGGAGCCTAGCAATTTGGGTTTAAGGAAGCCATCCCCACCTAGAGACTGTCACACTAAGTTACACAAAGACAAATATCATATGATATCACTTATATGTGGAATATAAAAGAAATGGTACAAATGAACTTATTTACAAGACAGAAATAGTCACCAACATAGAAAACAAACTTACAGTTACCAAGAGAGATGGCAGGGGGGAGATAAACTGGGAGATTAGGATTGACATTATACACTGCTTCTGCTGCTGCTAAGTCGCTTCAGTCATGTCCGACTCTGTGCGACCCCATAGATGGCCGCCCACCAGGCTTCCCCGTCCCTGGGATTCTCCAGGCAAGAATACTGGAGTGGGTTGCCATTTCCTTCTCCAATGCATGAAAGTGAAAAGTCAAAGTGAAGTTGCTCAGTCGTGTCCGACTCTTAGCGACCCCATGGACTGCAGCCTACCAGGCTCTTCCGCTGTGGGATTTTCCAGGCAAGAGTACTGGAGTGGGTTGCCATTGCCTTCTCCTATACACTACTACTTATAAAATAGATAACTAATAAGGACCTACTGTAGAGCACGGGGAACCCTACTCAATACTCTATAATGGCCTAAATGGGAAAACACACCTAAAAGAGAGTGGATATGTGTATAACTGATTCACTTTGCCGTACATCAAAAACTAATACAACACTGTAAATCAACTATACTCCAATAAAAAATTAATTTAAAAAATAAGCAAGCCATTTCCAAGATTCTTTGTATGCTAGGGTTTCAAGAGCATAGCCTAAGAGTGAGTTCTCAATTAACTTAACTTCAAATGGGCCCCCATCTTGGGTCTGTTTCTAGGGAACCCAACCCCAAACAGGAAAGTTCACATTAAATAATCTGTTCTTTCCAGCTTCTCTTGAAAATTGCTTCTTTCCCACAAGGAAGCCTCAGCTCACCTCGAAGACTTGCTGCCTCACTGAAACAGTCACCATGAATCGCCTTTGGTTTATCCCCAGGCTGTCTCACACCTGCTGGTGTGGTCTGTGTTGGCCAGTCTGGACATCTGATCTAGCTCTCTAGACTATAAGCTCCTTGAGACCAGAGCTTGCCTTTCTCATCTCAGGGCATGACACATAGCTGGCACTCACTTATTTCTACAGAGTTCAATTGTATTGAACCGATGCTGTCTGTTGAAACTGGCCAACATTTCTGATACTTGGAGGCAACATTTACACAATTAAGAACCCAAGAAACAATTCCTGAAACAAATTAATATAATGACCTCACAGACATTATAGTTATGCGTTGGCTATAATTGTGTAAGGATGCAATATGCAGGAGAAATCGGTTGCTGATTCACCTGGTAGTCATCCTAAGCCCCGAAGCCCGCAGATTAATAACCCCTGTAATATCTTCCCAGTCCATGTAATTGCAGATGCCATCTTTGCTCATTTAACATCTAATTCCTCAAAGTAGGTTTGCAAGCCCCTGACACACGGTTCAAACATTCACATTGTCTTTTTGCCCTGAGAGACATTTTTTATTAAAGAATCAAGCTGAATATGAAATAAACACAAAATAAAATCAGGCTGCAAACCTGAGTTCTGGAATTAAAAAAAAAAAAAAAAAAAAACAACCTCATTTCCAACCCAGCACTAGCTGGCTGCTCTCAAATTATCCATGTAGAAAATTGCCCAAACTTTTCTACCCAAAATGCATTTGTTTCTGATTTTAAACTAAGTTCTGTCCCTAATTTTTCTTCCTTTCTCCAAAGCTTCTATCTTTAGGAAATATGGAGCCCAAGTTCTATAATTTGCACTTCATTTGAACACTAATGAAAAGAAATGCTCTTCCCCTTCAAACTATTTCCTCAGTCAATTAAACAAATCCTCTAAGTGGAGTGTGTGAAGTGATTTGTGTCCAAGAACTTAATTAGTACTTAATTCTGGAATTTGTATCTTCTTAAGCCTACATCCTTTTAAGTTTCCACCAAGCTCAAAAACCGGTCCAGGTGTGGTCCCTTCCCATAAGATCAAGGCAGAAGCAGATGTGAAGAAGTCAAGAGGAATAAAAGACCATCTGTGTCTTCAGAAAGCCATCAGCCTACAAGCGTAGATTCCAGGCAGCCTTTCTGTCACCAACTAAGATCCTTTCAAGTCCACAAAGAGGGAAGCAGCAAACACTACTTGCTTGCTTTGCAAAATCATTGTTGTTTTATTGTAAAGGGAATCCATGCTCAGTACAGAAAACATGGAGGAAAATACAGCTTAATATAAAAGAGAAAAAAATTAAATCTGTTATCTGTTATCTAGTGGAAACTACTCACCTTTTTATAAAGATTTCCTCCTCATATCCATTTTATTCACTTATCTGTCTATTTTAATCTTTGGCCACACTGAACAGCATGTGGGATCTTAGTTCCCCACACAGGGATCAAACCTGCACCTCCTGCATTGGAAGCACAGAGTCGTAACCACTAGACTGCAAGGGAAGTCCCTAGTGATGACTACTTTTAACACAGACTTCGATTTTTGAATGCTGAATATACAATGGATGGGATTCCCAGGTGATTCGGTGGTAAAGAATCCACCTGTAAATGCAGGAGATGCAGGAGACACAGGTTCAACCCCTGGAGGAGCGAACGAAAACCCACTCCAGCATGGCTGCCTGGCTAATCTCATGGACAGAGGGGCCTGGCAGGCTGCATTCATGGGGTCGCAAAGAGTCGGACGCGAATGAGCATCTGAGCACTCACACATACAGTGGATATCTTCTAGTGTGACCCTGTTTTGTGTGCATTTCCCTCATCTCCATCACTGAACACAACATTTTTCCATATTGTTCAACACTGTTTTGTACGCGTCTATTCCAGCAAGAATGAGGACTTAAGTGAGGTTTACTTCAGATGCTCTGCGCTTTTCATGTAGGTCACACATTCTCAAATCTTTCAGGGGTATGTGTGTGGAGGGGTAAAAATATCTTCTTTTTAATATAAAGCACATACACAGATACATGCAATATATCTGTAGTATTAAACTTGTATGTAGGAGTAGTAATCGGGGGAAAATGTCTAAAAGGCTCCTTAAGGGGACAATCATGCAAAAAAAAAAAAAGGTTGAGGAACTATATCGTAAACTAGAATATAAATGACTTAACCCAACCCTCTCCAAAAACCTGCCAACATACACTTCAACTTCTGCTTGATATTAGACTGCTAACTAAAAGCAAAAACTAAACAAAACTGTATAACGTCTGCTAATGACCATATGTTCTTACAGTGTAAAAGCTATGTTTCCCTCCGGTTTGGAGCTCCAACAATCTGAGTCATTAAAGCAGGGAAAATGAAACTTACCTACTTGTTGGCAATCTCGGTGAGGACTTCCCAAGCTCCATATGTCCACCATTTCACTTAACTCAGCAGGACACTGTATAAAACCTCCTGGATCCCCAGCACAACCCCATGAAGACTGCCTGTGCACTGACTCCACTTGTTACTTACATTCTTGCTCAAAGTCATTTATTCAGAAGCAGGGCCCAGATGTGGTCCTAATGTCAGTTCTCTTTCTGCAATTCCACAGACCCTTAACAAAGTCGCTCTTGGAACCTTCTAGAATTTAGTTTCTCCATCTCTAAAATGAGAGAGTTGGCCTAGATTTCTAGTTGGGGCTTGCAATTCCAAGTTTTCAGATAATCAAACAGCTAAGTGTTTGGAGTCACTGGTCAAACACTAGGCTGTCAAAACCACCATAAAATGCAAGAGGAGCATTTTTTTTTTCTATCCTCCTGCCGTATTTTGGAGGCAACATGTCCTCACTATGGAGGTTCCACCTGAAAAGCCAAGGCTCTCCAGAAAGGATGTGCTGACTTCAGCTCTGAAAACACCCATCTCACTCTGCCACTTCCCCGAGTTTTTTCTCAGGCTCATTCCCAGCATAGCGCCTCTGGGGAGAACACGGCCTGGATGCAGAAGATAAATATCCAGTCCTTAATGAACAGTGTATTGTTTTTCTTTAGGCCATCGTCCTGCTTTTCAGCTCTGAACAGTAGAGATGTATCAGCATAAGACCACTGTCTAATTAAAAGAAAGTTTTAAGAACTACAAGCCCTCGTGGGATTCCTCAGCAAAGCATGAGCATCCCTAAGCTGAAAGAACACACATATTTTAGAAAGCATCCTTGGATGGCATCATTTAGAGTGCACATGGCCCAGTCTATCTTTTCTGATGTATCTGGCACCATGAGGAATGCTCTCCTGTCCAGGAGCACACCCAGATGTCAGGAGCTTAACAGGGAGCTGAAAGGCAGCACATACTTGGAAAAGCCAGACCAGACGGCCGGTTGCATTTCTTCTATTGCAATTCATTTTGCGGCCAGGCTTGCTGTAATATACATGTGTCAGTTTCCATCCCACTGGTTGCTGTATCTCTATGATGGAGTCAGGATCCCTGCGCAGATGCACCCCAGCAGAAGGGAAATGTGAAATGTGTTGCCCAACTGGAAATCATTCTCCTTCCTCGTGAACAACTCAATTTAAAGATAAAAGCACAATAAATCCTCCCTGACTTTGGGCAGGCAACTTGGGCCATCCCCCTGACTGATCTACAGCTACACTGTGGGCTAAATCTGTATTGGACCCAGGAATGACCCGATAGCAAATGAAACCTGAAATGGAAAGCACGTCTTTGAACGCAGAAGACAAACATGCAGAAACTAAACTGCTAAGAGAACAGGTGTGCACAGGGTTAGGATTTTGCAAGCCTTTGCATAACGCAGTGATGAGAGTTTTACGCTCCCTTTCAAAGCAAGAAATGTGCATTCTCAGATCTCAAAGCATTGAATCCCCCTTTTTAGTCACCCCAACTCCAGAATCCCATAAGTTACAGAGTGGAAGAACCTCTGGCCAGGACTTAATTTTATCTGGCCCTCATTAAGTTTGCAAAACATCCACAACTGTCAGTGATCTTAAATTCCCTATTTAAAAGTCATTTCCACTATTTTAACTGGGAAAACACAATAATTGGGTTTATTTTAGCCTAGCAGTTGCCAGAATGTAACTAAATTCCTCATCCTATGGGGTGGGCAGATAACGTTTTTTTCTCTTATGCACATTTTTTCCTCTCATTGTCCCAAGAAAATCCCTACCTTCTCAGTTTCCCTGTGATTCCTGGGGTACAGGGCTAAGATTTCTGGAATGTAGCACTACAGTCTCTGATTCACCTGGGATAACAAAGTCTCCCATCACTTCATGGCAAATAGATGGGAAAATAGTAGAAACAGCAGCTGACTTTATTTTTCTGGGCTCCAAAATCACTGCAGATGGTGAGTGCAGCCATGAAATTAAAAACATTTACTCCTTGGAAGGAAAGTTATGACCAACCTAGACAGCATATTAAAAAGGAGAAACATTACTTTGTCAACAAAAGTCTGTCTACTCAAGGCTATGGTTTTTCTAATAGTCATGTATGGATGTGAGAGTTGGACTGTAAAGAAAGCTGAGCGCCGAAGAATTGATGCTTTTGAACTCTGGTGTTGGAGAGGACTCCTGAGTGTCCTTTGGACTGCAAGGAAATCCAACCAGTCCATCCTAAAGGAGATCAGTCCTGGGTGTTCACTGGAAGGACTGATGCTGAAGCTGAAACTCCAATACTTTGGCCACCTGATGTGAAGAGCTGACTCATTAGAAAAGATCCGGATGCTGGGAAAGATTGGGGGCAGGAGGAGAAGGGGATGACAGAGGATGAGATGGTTGGATGGCATCACCAACACAATGGACATGGGTTTGAGTGAACTCTGGGAGTTGGTGATGGAAAGGGAGGGCTGGTGTGCTGCAATTCATGGGGTGGCAAAGAGACACGACTGAGTGACTTAACTGAACTGAACAAAGTCTTAACTATGCACAACATGAAATTAAACTAAAATGTTACCATGTGATATATTTAATAGGATTTGATCTCATTATCCTTGATTTTAAATGCAAACCAAATGAAACTAAAAAAAAAAACCTCTCAAAAAAGAACACTAATGAGGCTGTTTTTTACTTTGATGTGGTCTTCAGTTGACCTTTTACTGTAAATACATGGTCTTAATTGGAGAAGAGAAAAAATATTCTCGGGAGTCTTCCTGGGTTCCCCCAAAAAGATCCCAAGGGATACACTCCCAACCCCAGAACCCAGGACTCCTTGTTAACTGAGACAAAGAGGAGGCAAAAATCTGCAGTGCCCATCAGCACTGCTCTCCTCTCCTCACTCCGTGACGGTACAGCTCAGTCCGTCAGCCTGGTACAGATCGGTGATACAGGTCCTGGGGACAGCTTGAGTCCTCTCTTTCCTGCTCCTCCCACATCACTGGATCACTAAGACGGTACCTCTGAAATATTTCTAAACACCACCCCTTCCTCTCCTCTCCTCGACAAGCCACAGTCTTTCATCAGGCCCTCTTCATCTCAGCTCAATTCTGGACCAGCGTCTCAACAGGACTTCTGGCCCTCCCTCCCTCTGTCCTCAGAGTGATGGTTCTAAACCACAGATGGGGTCACAGCAGCCCTTGCTCAGAAAACACCAGCTGGACCCCTACTGCCAAAGGAAAAGGTTCAGGATGCCAAGCATGACTATGAGGGCCAGTGCAATCTGGTCCAGATCACTTCCGGTTCCAACTCCACTCCATTAAAGGTAAGGTTTAGAGGGACTTGATGAATTCAGAGATTGAGGAATTGAAGAAAGGAGTAAAAGATAATAACAGCAATCACATTCAAAACTACAAACAGCTTCCTCTGGGGAGTAGGTCTAAAGGCTTTACATGCATTATCTCAATCTTCTCAGTAATTAGAAAACAGATATTATGTATGCCATTTGTCAGCTAGGAGACAGGCTGCACAGTTCATTAAGTTCACAGGCAGAGGTGACAGAGCCCGTGTCCCTCCCCACTGTGCCACACTGCCTGCCACGTGATGTCAACACTGAGGGTCTGAGGGACCTACATCTGGTGATACGGCTCAAAATTTCATTGCAGATACCCAGGCACTACTCGTGATACCCATTTCAGCTAAACCTTCCTTATGTGTAAGAGGAAGCCCCTTACTGAAGTTAAGGGTTTGATTTTGAGAAGGTCCAAAAGACAGCAGGAAGTCTCCAACTAAACTGAAGGAGGCCAGGACAAACTCATGCATGCAATTTAAAATACAACTGCTCCATGTGATGGAGAAGGAAATGGCACTCCAGTATTCTTGCCTGGAAAATTCCACAGACAGAGGAGCCTGGCAGGCTACAGCTCATGGGGCCGCAGAGTTTGGCCACAACTGAGTGTTCCATGTGGAGGAAAAGGAACTCCCCTACACTGTTGGTGGGTACAAGTTGGTGCAGCCACTACAGAAAACAGCATGGAGCTTCTTTAGAAAATTAAAAACAGAATTACCAGCTGATCCAGCAATCCCAAACCTGGGCATATACACAGACGAAACTACAATTTTAAAAGGTACACGCACCTCTATGTTCATAGCAGCACTGTTTACAATAGCCAAAACATGGAAACAACCTCAATATCCATCGACAGATGAATGAATAAAGATGTGGTGTATAGAGATACACACACACACACACACACACACACACACACACTGGAATACTACTCAGCCATATAAGAGAATGAAACAATGCCATTTGCAGCAACATGGATGGAACTACATATTATCATATTAAGCAAGTCAGACAGAGAAAGACAAATACCATATGATATCACATACATGTAGATTCTAAAGCATGGCACAAATGAACCTATCTAAAAAACAGAAACAGGCTCACAGACATAGAGACCAGACCTGTGGTTGCCAATGTGGAGAGGGAGAGGGATGGACTGGAAATGTGGAGTCGGTAGAGGCAAACCATCACATGTAGAATGGATTTAAAAGGCCCTACTGGAGGACTTCCCTGGTGGCTCAGACGGTAAAAGCATCTGCCTACAATGCGGGACACCGAGTTCAATTCCTTGGTTGGGAAGATCCCCTGGAGAAGGAAATGGCAACCCACTCCAGTATTCTTGCGTGGAAAATCCCATGGGCAGAGGAGCCTGACAGGCTACAGTCCATGGGGTCGCAAAGAGTCAGACACGACTGAGCGACTTCACTTCACTGTATGGCACAGTGAAGTATAATCTCCTGGGATAAACTATAATGGAAAAGAATATTTTTAAAAGGGATGTATACATAAATATATATGTGAAAAACTGAGTCATTTTGCTATACATCTGAAATTGGCACAACACTGTAAATCAACTACAATTTAAAAAACGCACCCACTCAAATTCCCTTTCCCAGTCATCCCTTAGTATATATGGAGGGGGAGATACATGGAAGGATTCTGTCTCCCAGTAACCCTTTCGATGGGCCCACGCTCAGCAAGCCCGTTCCTATCCGCTGTTGGCTTTCCATGTTGAGAAGCCTATGAAAGTAAGAGCGTGTGAGGCAGCAGACCTCAGGGCCTTTGCCCGCACTGCTCTCGCTTCCTGAACTGCTTCTCCCCAGTCACAACCCTCACACTTCGGCCTAATTAATGGCTACTCCACCTTCCTAGCTTAGCTGAAGCATACAGTGCATGCTCAACAAATCTTTGCTGAACAAATGAATAAATTAGAATTGCAGTCTTCCTCAGTTCAGTTCAGTCACTCAGTCGTGTCCAACTTCTTTGCAAGCCCATGAATCGCAGCACGCCAGGCCTCCCTGTCCATCACCAACTCCCGGAGTTCACTCAAACTCACGTCCATCGAGTCGGTGATGCCATCCAGCCCCCTTCTCCTCCTAACAAACTTCTATTTGTCATTATGAATTAACAAGTTCATCAATCTGGTTTTAGAACCAGTGTCTCATGGACTCGGTCAGGCAACCAAGCTCCCTGACAGTGAATCATGAGTCTGGGGATCTGTGAGAATGAGGAATTGGACCTAGATCTTGGTGACCCACCGGCCCCAGCGTGGGCACTTAGGTAGCCTGTGTCTCTAACATGGAATCCATCTCCTCTCTGGCACCCAGAAAACTGTGTCCATTGGTAGACAACACATCACCTGCAGATAATGCTACACACACATTAAGTTTGATGTGACAGCTCCTGTTCCAGGCACGTTCACTCTCTGAAATCAAATAACAAATGCAAGGGGCAGGGAAGGCTGGTGAACAGGAAGGAAAATCTAACTTAGCCAGTCCTTCTCCACTTAGGAATGATAAACGCGACACACCATGGCGACATAAACTGTAAGCAGGCTCCCCTTTAAAAATACAACCATCAATCTGTTGCTAAGCCCACAACCAGTTGCAGTATTAATCATATTCTTTTGGCAAGAGAATCCATTTCCCAATAAAGTTTGAGTGGCAGAGGAAAGGCAGAGCCAACCATCGGAAAATAAACGATGCTTCCAAATGATCAAAGGAAAGCTGCTCTTCTCACTGGCAGCTCGCTAGCCATCCTGCTGCTCGCACCAGACATACATAACTGCACGTGCCACTCCGCTTCCCCTACATCATATTTCCATCACTGCAGAGGGCTCCGTGGCTCTGTGCTGGGCCCATTTTTCACTCTGCGCCAGTTCTGTATGCTTTGAACACAGACCTCCCCGAGCAATGAAGAGTCCCTTCTTAAGCACACCTGTCACCTTTACTTTCTTATTCACAGCTTCCTTCTCTCCCTCGCCTTCTCCCCGTCCTCGGCCAACAATCTCACAGCAATCTCGCTAAGCAGCACTGTGTTCTGCTTTGCCTCCTGAACCGTGAACACCTGGAAGGCAGAGTCCAAATCTTTTTATTTCCCCAGTGGCTGGCACCACGTAAACATTTGATGAGTGCTTAGACAGTAGGGTTTTATTCACGATAAGAGAGAAGATTCTAATAAAGGAAACAAGCTCGGGAATCAGTGAACTGCTATTCATGAGAAAGTCTACGTAACCAACTCTCAGATGCTATACTCATATTAGGGACAGCAGGACAAATCCCCACATATTCTGTTCTTTTCCTCTAATTGGCTATTACTGAGTATTTCTCCTTCCATAAAAATGTTAAGATCTGTTTGGCCAATATCCTTTGGAAATGCTATGATGTTACTTCCTTCATCTACACTAAACTTATAGATTAAATTGAAATGAATGACATCCTGACAAAACTTCAGTTCAGTTGCTCAGTCATGTCCCACTCTTTGTGACCCCATGGACTGCAGCATGCCAGGCCTCCCTGTCCATCACCAACTCCCAGAGCTTACTCAACCTCATGTCCATCGTGTCGGTGATGCCACCCAACCATCTCATCCTCTGTCGTCCCCTTCTCCGCCCGCCTTCAATCTTTCCCAGCATCAGGGTCTTTTCCAGTGAGTCGGTTCTTCACATCAGATGGCCAGCTTCAGCATCAGTCCTTCCAATGAACATTCAGGACTGATATCCTTTAGGAAATTTCCTGACAACACTGTCTTCCTTCACATCCATAAACACAGTCTCTCTCTCCACTTTCTTAGCCTTCTTTTATGCCCTTTGGATTTTCTCGGGGCAAATCATATGCGCTCTTTGAGTAGATTAATTCCTAGATACATTATAGTTGTTGCCATTATAAACGACATCTTCCATCATAATTTCTTAATTTATTATTGTGGTACAAAAAAACTACTGATATTTGTACGTTTCTATCATCTGACAAACTTACTGAACTCACTAATACTGATGATTGGTTTGTTAATTATTTTTTCTCCAAGTAAATGATATTATATGCAAATGATGATGATTTGTCTCTTCCCTTCCTAATCCTTTGGCCTTTCTTTTATTTGTTTTAATGCATTACCCAAAATCTTATTTAGTATGGGTATTTCTTTCTAACCCTGAAAAAGAATGCTTCTAAAATGTGTCGATGAGACATGATGTTTGCAATAGGCTTTTGGAGGAAAGCCTTTATCAAGTTAAAGGCATCCTCTGCATGATAGAGTGTATTGTCCCCAGTTGTCTGCTGCCCTTTCTACCAGGTCCGTCTTCACAGGGCAAAGTATAGATCCCACCACACTGATACCAAACTTGGTCATGTGACTTTCTTCAGCCAATGGACTGTGAAAGGAAGTGACATATGACACATCCAACCTAACATCTGCAGCCATCACTTGGTGCTTCTACTGCCCATTCCCTCTGCTAATGAATCACCACATCCCAGAGAGGGCTACTCCTCCAGGCTGGGCTCCAGAATGGAGAATACAGACAACAGAGACAGCCAACTCAGAGCCAACACATACCGCAAACAGGAAATCAACCTCTTTTATATCAGACACTGACATTTGGGGGTGGTTTGCTACTGCAGAATAACCTAGCAAATGCTGACAGCTACACCATCTACTCCTATTTTTCTCTAGACTTCTGCCATAAGTAGGTGCCCTTTCTATCTCCTTTGAGATCATCCTATGGTGATTCTCCTTTAATCCGTTCATGTAATGAGGCCTACTGATAGATTTTATATGGTTTAATATATAGCAGACATTAGCCATCCAATCAAAAAAAGATGAGCACTGCTCCTTCCACCATGGGGCACTGTCACTGGGAGATGGCTGTCCAGCCTGGAACTGCACTTACCAGCATGCAGGGGTGGCCATGGGACTAGTTCTCATCAGCAGAGCATAAGCAGAAATGCTGTGCATCCCGTACAGGCCCAAAGCTCCTATAAAGTAGGTGGAGATTCTCCACACTCTTTCGGGATTCTGGAGCCTTAGACAGTGGCTGAACCCAAGATATAAGAGGCCACGGTCCTTGAACTGCCACACAGACCATCTGCCAATCACTGTTTGTGAGCAAGAAATAGACCTCTATGCAAGGGGAGCTTATCTATTAGCCATCTTGCACTCCATGGATAAATCTAATGATATATGATTTTTTAATATGCTGTTGGATTGAGAGTAACATTTTATTGCAGATTTTAACTAAAACTGACTTGTCATTTCCCTTTGCTGGTACCATCTTCATTCAGTTTTTAATACTGAGGCTATAAAGTTGGCGCTAAGCTTCAGAAAGCAACAAGAGAAGCTTTCCCATTTTTATAAGTCTCTGAAACAACTTGTATAAGGCAGGGTCTATCTACTCATATAAAACTGTGTGGGCCTTAAAATTTGGGGAGGAGGAAGAAGTTTTCATCACTATTTCAATTTCTTCAGCAGTGACTGTTTCAGTCAAGTTTCCATTTGTCAACAGGCCAGCTTCGCAATCTCGTATTTTTCCCATAAACCCATTCATTTCATATGGTATTTCACAGTTATTTGTGTACAGTTGCTCATATAATTCACTTATGAAATCTAAGTTGCTTTCATATCTGTGGTTATTTTATATGCTCCTTCTCTCCTTACTCCTTGATGGATCTCACCAGAGACTTGTCTATCTTTCTGATCTTTTCAAAGAATATTTGGTTTTTTGAATCAGTTATTTTTTTCAATCCTCTTTTATTGATTTCTACCCTGTCTTATTATTTCAATCCTTCCCGTTTCATTGGGCCAGAGAATATACAATCTGAATGATATCAGTTCTTAGAAATCCGATGCTGACGTTCTGATCTATAATTTGATCCATTTTTACGACAATGCCACTTGTGCTCAAAAATCATACATATTTAGTGTTTTCTGCGTGCAAGCTTATTAATCATGCTATACAGATCTTTTATATTCTTGCTTATTTTTGTCTGATCTGTTTCCAAGAAGAATATATTAAAATCCCCATCTACAATGGTGGCTTTATCTATGTAGTACTATAATTCTGCCAATTTTCTCTTTGTATACTTTGAGGCTGTGTTGTTGGTTATATTTGTTCATGACCATTGTATCTTCTTGGAATACTGGGGTATTGTGGCATTTTCAGAATAATCACTTTCATCTCTTTTCACACTGTCCACCTTAAACTCTATTTCATCTGATACTGAAATTGCTAGCCTAGTGTTATTTTGGTTATTTGCCTGGGATGCCATTTTTATCTTTTATTCTCAACCTTGCTCTGTGCTTTCATTTATGTGACCCTCTTAAAACCATATATTGCTGGATCGTTTTCGTAACCGAGTCTAAGAGTTCCTGTGTTTTAATCAGTGAGATTAACTCATTTGAACTGTAATCACGGATGCTATAGGATTGATTTCTTCACCCTACTTTGTATTTTCTATTTACCATGGGTTTTTTTCTTTTTAGTTTCCTATCTCTTGCTGAATCAATCCAACTATCTTTATTTTTTCCTACTGCTATTCTGACAGTTATAAGATATGTTTTTAAATGGTTTTTTTGGTTGTCCCTAACTTACAAAGATCCATATTTATACGTATTTTTCCTCTTAATATCTAAATACCTAAATTTTCCCTCTTAATATCATGACCCTGTCTTCCTCCTCACAATACTGCTTCACCTACCTCTGCTGTTTCATACACACTCACTGACATGATTTACCTTTCATTTTGTATGTTGGCACTGTCTGGAAACTGAGTTTCAAATCAGTTAGGGGATCCCTGTCCCTGTTTCCTCTGGCATACCCAGAACCCCAAGCGGAGGAACAGTCAGCAGATCATCCGTTATTCATCTCATTGATTAGAACTGAGAAATCTGTTAACATCCTAAGTGACCTACAGGGTGTGTGTTGGTGAAAAGTAGATTGTGGATATGTCTTATAAGATTGGATTTGTGTTCAGTGTGTTTGGGAGTGTATAGCATGTACATTATTACATATATTATTTAAAGGTAATTAAAATGCTCATGTTTAAAAAAAAAAAAGCACTAGAATTCTTCCCTCAGTTTATCATCATTTGGGGGGAAGGCAAATGAGAACAGTGCTCCTGGGGGGATAAATTGGGAGACTGGGATTGACACATACACACACTCCCATATATGAAATAGATAACGAACAAGGGCCTACTATAGAGCACAGGGAATTCTTCTCAATACTCTGTAATGACCTATATGGGAAACAAATCTAGAAAAGAGTAGAAATATGTATATGCATAACTGAATTACTTTGCTACATGACAGAAACACATTTTAAATCAACTATATTCCAATAAAAATATTTTTTAAGCCACAAACACTCAGTCGTATCTGGTTCTCTGTGACCATGGGATGGGATGGACTGGGATGTTTTCCCAGCAAGAATGCCAGAGTGGGTTGCCATTTTCTCCTCCAGGGGATCTTTCCAACACAGGGATCAAACCCACATCTCCTGCACTGCAGGCAGATTCTTTACTGCTGAGCCACTGGGGAAGCCCCTTTAATAGTTGTATTGAGGTACAATTTATATACCATAAAATTCACCAATTTTAAGCATATGATTCCAAAATATAATTATGTTTACAGAGTTGTGCTACCATCGCAACATTAGTTTCAAACATTTCCATCACCCGAAAAAAAATTCCTCTTGCTTGCTTTGTAGTCAAACTCAGTCCCTACCTCCAGCCTCAGACAACCACTCATCTATTTTCTGTCTCCACTGATTTGCTATTTTCTGGACAGTTCATATAAATGCAATCATCTGACACATGGTCTATCTGGCTGCTTTCACTGAGCATAATATCTTTGAGGTTCATCCACACCATTACATGTATCAATACTTCATTTCATCTTATTCCTGAGTAGCAGCACTGTGTTAAAAGGTTGTGCCATATTTTGTTTATCCATTTCCCAGTTTCTGGACATTTTTTCCATTTTTGACTATACTGAATAATATTACTATGAACATTCTATGTAAAGCTAAATGCTGCTCGGTTAGCACATAAACTAGAAATCTCACCAAAGCATTCATCCATTAAGTAGTAACTGAGTGCTATCTGTGCACAAGGCACCTTGCTGCATCTCCTTGAGTTTACAATCTAATAACAAACTGTGTGCCTTTCAAAGTACAGGGCAGCAAGGGTCCAAAAGGATAAACACAGAGAGGGCCTACAGGATTTGAAAAAGGAATACATTTTTTATAGCTAAGAAATGAAAGACATTTCTAGGAAAAAGTCACCTGTGAGTGTGGGCTATCAGGTGACTATGGAACTCAGAGGTCCAGGAATTCCATGATGATCCAAGACAAGAATTTAGAGACAAGACGATGGATAGTCCCGCCTCCTTCCCTGCACTATGCTCTTCATTCCCAGTCACCACCAAATTTCTTAACCTCCCTCCAGATAACCATACAAAGACCAAGTTGTTGTTGTTCAGTTGCTAAGTTGTGTCTCTTTTTTGACCCCACAGACTGTAGGGGTTCTATGGGTCTATACCCCAGGTTCCTCTGTCTATGGGATTTTTCAGGCAAGAATACTGGAGTAGGTTGTCATGCCATCCTCCAGAAGATCTTTCTGACCCAGGGATCGAACCTGGGTCTCTTGCACTGATGGCAGATTCTTTACCATCTGAGCCACCACTGGACAAAAGAATTATCTAATGTATATCACATGCCACCATTTTATGCTAAAGATCCTACTTTGTCAAATAATTTCAGAAATGACTTCAATATCAAGAGTCAAAGCAAAACCTTCCACTAGAGGGGAACGTGTTTTTTGGCCTGATGAATAATTTGCACTTGGTAATGGGGAGTCATCCAAGCCACCAAGCGTGAATTACTAAGTTTCAAAAGACCAAAAATATAATAAAGTACATTCAACCTTAAAACCATTCTGAACATAATCTTCCTTTGAGGATTCAGAATGCCTGGAAACACTCTAAATTGTGAATAAGGACCACGGCTCTAGGTTGTCACATCCATACAAAGTTACTCAATAAAACCCAGCAGGCCTCAGAGCTTACTAATCCTTGTGTTTGAAGTTGAAAAGAATGGCTCTTCCTATAGTAAATGCAAGGTAAATGCCACCAGAATCAGGTATAGGAGATGCGCCTATTAGGGAATGTCACTGGTTTTATTTTCATTGATTCCAGGCTTACTGCAAGCAGCAAAATTCACCCTTTATAGGTATATCGCTTCATGGATTTTCACAAACTTATATAACTGTGTAAGCATCATGACAATAGAGATATAGAATATTTTCATCATCCTCCTCCAAAATTCCTTCATGCTCAGCCGTTCCCTAATTCCTGGTAGTCGTGAATCTAATTTCTGTTCCTATAGTTTTATCTTTTCCAGAGTGTCATATAAGTGGAATCATATAGTATACAGCTTCAGAGCCTGTCTTCTTTTACTTAGTATTTTTAAGAGTTATCTATGCTATACAAACTATTATATATAGGATGGATAAACAACAAGGTCCTACTGTACAGCACAGGGAACTATATTTAATATCCTGTGATGAACCAGAATGGAAAAGAATACAAAAAAGAGTAACATAGGTATCACTGAGTCACTTTGCTACACAGCAGAAATTAACACAACCCTGCAAATCAACTATACTCCAATAAAACTTTTTAAAGTTATCTATGCTGTTTTATTGATTTTGTTTTTTTAAAGAAAGTAGGACCGGGACATCCCAATGGGTACTCCTGGCCTCACAGGAGGCTCTTTGTCCCTGTTCACGAGGTATGAGACTTCTTTCCAGGGGGTCTTCTGAGCAACCTCATACCTTCTTCTTTATATATGAAAAGTGGGACAAATCATTTTTTGAGATCTGAACCAGGTTTTCAAAGAGCAAAGCTTTCACACAAAGACACAAACTCTGGTCTATGGAACTCTGTGACCCCAGCCCAGCAGGGCCTCAAAACCTACTGTTTAACTCACCTGAACTTCAAAATCATCAACGGTCAACTTGGATAGTACTATTTTCACTCAAAAAGAAAACAATCCTGCTGGGTGACTTTCTCAGGAAATGACAGATTATTTTACTTTTTTGATTTGTGTGCATGTATGTGTGTGTGTGTGCATCTGTGTGTGTTGAAGATTGGCTCTGAAAACATTTCCAAAGGTGGAACATAAAAAAGCACTCTGGGCAAAGTCAGTAGTTTTGGAATGCCTCAGGAGCCTCAGGTAATTCTTGAAGGGCAACATGTATTCTGATAAATGAGGCAGAAATGGACAGTCAGGCAGAGCCTGCCCAGATGGTTCCTCAGCATCATCTTCCCAGGTTATCAAAGGGAGGGGCCTCCCCTCGCCTCACCTCCAGCACATCCCATTCCAGGGTCCCCAGTTGCCTCACCAGGCACTCACTCATGCATCTTCACATTCTACAAATATCAACATTTTAGGAGCGCCCCCTAGTGATGACACCATGCTCAGTGGCTCAAACACAGCCAGCTGGAGTAAGGACTCACAGTGGGTACGGGCTGAGTTCAAATTCCACCTTTTTTTTTTTTTTTTTTTTTGCCCCTTTGCCTCCAGCCTTACTACCCTCTAGAGCCACCTGAAAGGTCACCCAGGTAAAGTTTGATGACCGAGATGTCCACACCAGATACTCACTGCCCAAACCCACCATCTGGCACCCAGCTTGGTACCAGTAGGTTTGGGTGACCTTCCAAACATCTCTCCTCACAAATTTTTTTTACCTCTGACTAATAATTTGATTCTCTCCTCACCAAGGGAAAGAACACCTCACTCCAAAGCAGCCTAGCTTCTAGAACAACCCTCTCACGTGCAAGTTGCTATTTAGGGGAGCAAGAGCTTAAGAAGGTGACAAATTCTCTAAATTGTGCCTTTCTCATCCTAAGATAGAGTTGAGGGTTTCGCTGCTGGCTCAGTGGTAAAGAGTCCACCTGCCAAAGCAGGAGACACAAGTTGGATCTCTGGTCCAGGAGGATCCCACATGCTGCAGGGCAGCTAAGCCCATGCACCACAATTATTGAGCTCTAGAGCCCAGGAAATGATGCTTTTGAACTGTGGTGTTGGAGAAGACTCTTGAGAGTCCCTTGGACTGCAAGGAGATCCAACCAGTCCATTCTGAAGGAGATCAGCCCTGGGTGTTCTTTGGAAGGAATGATGCTAAAGCTGAAACTCCAGTACTTTGGCCACCTCATGCAAAGAGTCAACTCATTGGAAAAGACTCTGATGCTGGGAGGGATTGGGGGCAGGAGGAGGAGGGGACGACCGAG
Organism: Capricornis sumatraensis; assembly: GCF_032405125.1. Taxonomy (NCBI): domain Eukaryota; kingdom Metazoa; phylum Chordata; class Mammalia; order Artiodactyla; family Bovidae; genus Capricornis; species Capricornis sumatraensis. The sequence goes on from NC_091083.1 coordinate 74,981,453, forward strand.
GATGAGATGGCTGGATGGCATCATGGACTCGATGGACATGAGTCTGAGTGAACTCCGGGAGTTGGTGATGGACAGGGAGGCCTGGCGTGCTGTGATTCACGGGGTCGCAAAGAGTCTGACACGACTGAGCGACTGAACTGAACTGAACTGAGAGCCCGGGAGCCGTGAATACTGAGCCCATATGCCCAAGAGCCTGTGCTCCACAACAAGAGCCACGGCAGTGAGAGGCCTTCACAGCGTGACTAGAGTAGCCCCCACTCGCCACAAGGCAGCAACGAAGCCCACACATCAAGGGAGACCCAGCACAGCCATCAGTAAGTAAAACCGTAATTAAAATGTTTTTCTTTATTAAAAAAAGTTGATGATCAATCCCTCTTTCCTGTAAAATTAAATAACAAATAACAACAATAATATCAAGTATTATTTTATTCAAAAGCCTATTAAAGGGCAAATATATGGAATGTTCATTACTTTCCTTATAGATTTTAATTCATGCATCCGATCCTAAGAGATACGGATATTTTATCCCCAAGTAGTAAATGAGGAAAGTAAGACTCAGAGATGCTGAGCCCCTTGCTCAAAACTGCCAGCTAGTAAGAGGTGCAGTGAGAATGTGATCAATTGTTCTTTGCTGTTGTTCAGTTGCTAAGTCGTGCCCAGCTCTTTGCAACCCCGTGGACTTTAGTGCTCCAGGCTTCCCTGTCCTTCACTATCTCCTAAACTTTGCTTAAATTCATGTCCATTGATATTTGGTGACACCATCTAACCATCTCATCCTCTGCCACCCTCTTCTCATCCCCTGATCTTTCCTAACATCAGGGTCTTTTGCAGTGAGTCAGCTCTTCATATCAGGAGGTCAAAGTACTGGAGCTTCAGCATCAGTCCTTTCAATGAATATTCAGGGTTGATTTCTCTATACCAGTACATTTAACTTCATTCCATTGCTGGCAATCAGTCCCAAGGAAATAATAATGAATGGTTTAAAAGTTTCATCCATAAAACTGTTCTTCATGGTTTGGGAAGAGAAAACCATGAAAAAAAAGAAATTTAACTTCCAACAACCAGGCATGGTTAACATAAATCTGCAGGGTTTTAAATCATTACAATGAATGGATTATGAAGGCCAGGTGAAGATATGTGTTCACTTCCTCCTCTCGCCACAAAGCCCACTGATATTACAGTAAATAAGTACGAACAGGACAATGTCATCAAAGCACTGTGAACTTTGGGTGAACTTACGAAAACCAGAAGGCAGTTGCAACAGTGCTGGTAGCAGGACCAGGGTATACAGAGAGGGCAGAAGGAGCTATAAAAAGGAGGGAGAACCTGCCCCCCAACACAGAAGCCAAGTCACAGATACCAGGAAGGGGAGGAAGGAGTGGAAACTGCAGAAAGGTTACCAGTGTTGCTCTTGCTCTATCTGTTCACCCATCACCACTTACCTCCTTACCCAAGAGCAACAAATGAGCTTTTGGCTAAAAGAGGACATAAAAATCCTAAGGATACTTAACCACCTCCCACAGAGATGCGTAAACTTCCAGGGTGGGAATTATCATCCCAGAATACATTCTTCTTCAGCTAAGCATGCGGGCGCTGGAGTGCCACAACCTGTCTGCTTTCGTTCCATACACATCTGCCAATTAACTCAGCTGCCCGTGTACTTGGTGGTGGGCAACCAAAACAACTCCAGCTCCATGCATCAATCACCCCAGCCCTGCATTCCTGGAATAAATGAATAACCAGAATCATCAAACACCTTGGGGGGAAACACTACCAAAGAAAGGAGTGCGCTGAACCAATAGAACTGACTCCAAGGAAAATAGAGATAACCCAGAAACAGACAAGAACTTTCAAAGAATCCTTAATAACATTTTCTAAGATATTACATATGTAATACAAACAGGTGGCTATTTTTTAAATAACGAAAAAGAACCAGAAGTGAGTTTATGGCAATTAAGAACATGATAAAACAAACCCTTCCAAAATTAACAGAAAAACTAGAAGAAAAATTTAAGGAACTCTCTCAGAATAGAGAACACAGAAGGTAATATTTGGAAAATGAAAAAGAAAATAAGAGACATGGAAGGCCACTCCATAAAGTAAATATCCATCTACTGGGAGTTCCTAGAGAAATAGCAAAGAAAATGGCAAAAAGGAAATAATGACAAAAGTACTCAAAATAAATTTCACAGAACTGAAGAAAGATATAAGATTGAAAGGGCCTGTCAAGTGCCAAAAAGGATAAATGTAAAATACCATAAAGAAAGCACCCTAAAATCTTCGATGGTCTATATGCTAAGGGAGGTGGAGTGTGGACAAAACAGAACAGATTATCCATGAAGGAATGAAAATTTTATGTGTTGTGCTAATTAGTGATACTGAAATCAGAGGACAACCACACGTGTTTTGAAATGTCAAAGAGCAAATTATTCTAAGTTTCTAGAGTCACACACACGCACACATTCCACATGTACGAAAGTTTAAAAAGACTTTTTCCAATCCTCAGGTTAAGAAGGCATCTGCTTCCCCCACCAAGAAAAATGAAAGACAGAAAACAAAGCAGCTGTTGCAAGAAAGTCAAATTCCAACTCAGTCAAACATAATATGCCACAACCCTAGCAACTGATGGTACGGTAGAGAAAGAAAATTCATCTGACCCTGGGGCCAGGAATGTTTGAGGGACACAGTTCCAACTGCAGAGGCATCTACGCCTCTCTTGCCCAGGTTTTCCCAAAACACAAAGCGTTAAGACAGAGGAGCACATGAGGAGGTAGTTTTATTTGGAGAAGTAACCCCAGGTGACAGGAGTGGAGGGGCTGGGAAGGTTGAACAAGAACAGAAAGGAAGTCAAATCAAGGAAATTCAACAGAGCTGATCACCACTGGGACACCCAGCCTCCATTCCACTGAGGACCCTCTGAGACTCACCAGCCTATGGAAGGAAGAGGGGAATATGTACCCACTGGTTTCCAATCCCCATTGATCAAGGGCTGTCCCAAAGGCCTGGCATTTCCAAATGTGTATATACATCAGAATGGCTGAGCAGGAGGCTTCCTAGATACAGCAGCAGCAGAAAAAGTCTCAGGAAAAAAAATGAGAAATAGTGCACTGTGCAAAACTGTATTTTCCATCTGCGTGTAATATTTTGTAATAACAACTGTGTAAATGAGAGACATAAATAGTACATAGACATCAGCACTGCTCACCAAATATTTTTGGCTTTTTGGTTTAAGATGGAAACATACTCTTTGGCTCCTTTATGGTTGAGTGGGCCCATGTGATTAATTCTGGCTAGAGAATTTAACTGAAAGGATATCCCACATCCATTCAGGATATTTAAATGCTGATGCAAGACACTCCAGAGCTTTCTTTCCATCTGTTGCAATGAATGCCAACGTTACAGATAATAGTAGCTCTGTTTCCATGAGTTGCCGAGTAAGGAGGACCCAGCACAGATGCTCTAATCCACCATAACAGACATGAAAGTGAAGGAGAAAGAAGCTTTTGTTGTTTAAAACCACTGAGACCTGGGGATTACTTGTTACAGCAGGCTAACCTAGCCCTTCCTGACTGATACAATGAGTAGAGGCTTTATACTGTTATGGGAGTAAACCAGCTTGCGAAAGTTTACAGATACAAAGTAACTACACTATGCATAAGAAATAAACCTATACATAAGAAAAGGGATGACAACACAGCAATGCTAGCAATGTTTGCACTTGGTTAACACAAAATTCTAAGAAAAGTTCCTTTTTTCTTTCTAAATTTTACATAATAAGCATGTATTGTTTATGAAAAACAAACAGAACAAACATTAAAAGAAAAATTCAAGTGATTAAAAATGCAGAATCCAGGAAGAGGGACTGGTGGGTCAGACTTTTTTTGCTTTGTGCTTGTTATGAACAAGTACAAAGTAAACTACTGTACTTTTCCACTTGATAAAACATGCAAATCTTCTTCTGATATCAGGGCAGAGAGTTATAGGGTTCTAAATGCTGAGATGTTTATGTCAGCGTTACAACTCAAGTATTCTGGGCTTCCTTGGTGGCTCAGTGGTAAAGAATCTGCCTGCAATGCAGGAGACCCAGGTTCGACCCCTGGATTGGGAAGATCCCCTGGAGAAGGAAATGGCAACCCACTCCAGTATTCTCGCCTGGAGAATTCCATGGACGGAGGAGCCTGGCAGGCTACAGTTCACAGAGTTACAAAGAGTCGGACACGGCTGAGCAACTAAACAACAACAGCAGCCATTCTGAAAGTCTTCCAAACATTTGGAAAAGCTTTCAGGTACCCTGGACTCTTTCTACCCTCTACTTCCAAATCTCACTAAAATGTATACACCTTTGGCTCATAGAGATTATTTGTTCCAAAAGAGAATCTTAGAAAATCCAGTTTCCAGAATTCAACAACATGAGGACTTGCGCCTGCACCCATGCTGGCTTACATCTCCTTAAACACACACACACACACACACACACACACACACACACACACACACAGCATACACAACACACACATTAGGTTAGTATCTAAAATCAGTTCTGGGACTTGTCACCCAATCTCCTTCACGAGCCTCTAATCTATCTTCCAAACAGCAGCCTGAAGGATCCTGAGGAAGTCCCCTCAGTTCAGGTGACTTCCCTGTTTCAACACTCCGATGGCTTCCCACTGCACGTAAGGAATGAAATCAAAACTCCTAACCATGGCCTGCGAGGTCCAGGTGACCCAGTCCCTGTCCAGCTCTTCTGCTGACCCCTTACACATCAGCCATGATGAGCTGCCTCTCTGGTCCTTGAACACACCACACTATTCATCCACCATAGACCCTCAAGGACAAAGCGAAGAACACTCAAAAGAATTTAAAATAAAAATAAGTTCAAAAACTAGGTTTTTTTCTTCCTCTTAAGCTCCTTAAAAAACATATGACTGTATAAAGCCAGTCCACACAGACACACATCATTCCACCCATTAATGACAGATTAGACATTCTTTTCAAGCACCTACGGAACATTCACCCAGGTAGATCTGGGCCATATCCTGAGCCACAAAATAAATTATAACAAATTTAAAAGAATTAAAATCATATAAACTGTGCTCTCTGATCATAATGGAAGCAGTGCAGTAAGTAATCAAAGAAAAACAATCGGAAAAAATCTCCAAACATTTGGAAGTGAAACTAAAGAATAATCCGCAGCTAAAAGAGAAAGTCTCAACAAATTTTTAAGCAAATACAACTAAATGGAAACATAACATGTTAAATTATATAACATGTTGCTGTTCCCCCTTCCTGGAATGCTATTCTCTGGGCTCCTGGCAATGCTCCCTCCTTCTCATCCTTCAGTTCAGTCACTCAGTCATGTCTGACTCTCTGCGACCCCATGGACTGCAGCATGCCAGGCATCCCTGTCCATCGCCAGCTCCCGGAGTTTACTCAAACTCATGTCCATTGAATTGGTGATGCTATCCAACCATCTCATCCTCTGTCAGCCCCTTCTCCTCCTGCCTTCTATCTTTCCCAGCATCAGGGTCTTTTCAAATGAGTCAGCTCTTTGCATCAGGTGGCCAAAGTATTGGAGTTTCAGCTTCAGCATCATTCCTTCCAATGAATATCCAGGACTGATCTCCTTTAGGATGGACTACTTGGACCTCCTTGCTGTCCCAGGGACTCTCAAGAGTCTTCTTCAACACCACATCAATTCTTCCGCCCTCAGCTTTCTTTATAGTCCAACTCTCACATCCATACATGACCACTGGAAAAACCATAGTTTTGACTAGATGGACCTTTGTTGGCAAAGTAATGTCTCTGCTTTTGAATATGCTGTCTAGATTGGTCACAACTTTTCTTCCAAGGAACAAGCGTCTTTTAATTTCATGGTTGCAGTCACCATATGCAGTGATTTTGGAACCCAAAAAAGTAAAGTTTGTCACTGTTTCCACTGTTTCTCAGCCTTCAAGATTCAGCATAAACGCCGCTTCCTCAGTGAAGCCCTCCCCAAACACCACCATGCAAAAGGTTCCCCAGCCCCAGGATTCTCCCTTCATGCCGTTCCTTTCCTTCAGAAGATTCACAGCAACCCTAGTCCTTTTTAACCGATTTAACCCTAGTCCTTATTAATCTATTTAGGCGTTTATTGCCTGAGGTCTTTATCTAGTTCAAGGTTACATTTCCAGCATTTAGAACAATGTCTGCACATAATAAATGCTTAACACATGGTTTGTTCAATGGATATTACAGACAGGCTTATGTAACAGCTGTGAAAGGGCTGACTGAAGGGTACAGCAAGCAACTCAAGAAGAGGAGAGCATCTTCCAGAAGGAGGAGATGCTGGAGGCAGGCTCTGAGGGATGAGGGAATGGAGGATGGAGGCTGTAATAGAGGGACTCCCCGGGATGTGCAGAGGCCCCACAATGTGGGAGCAGGGCCAGCTCATGGGGAGCTCAGAGTGCAGAGAGGCCCAGACACGCTCTTATCCTCTCTGCACTTGGGAGATGAAGTCCCCCGCTCAACTCAGGAGCTGGGGAGACAGCGTTCCCCCCAATGGCCCCTCCCTGGGGAGGGATAAAGCCCATTTCAAACTGGGGCCTGGCCAATACCCCTGGGGCCCTGGCTACTGTCCCCCAGCCTGTTACCAAGCAGACTGACACCCAGTGACACCAGGCACTTTCACCCTGTCACCTGCCACTCGCGATCTCTCCCACCAGCTCTGAGAGGTAAATCACTGTTGCTATTTTTCAGCTCTACAGCTGAGAACTGAGGAGCACAGAGGCTAAGTGACCGTCAGAGTTCGTGGTCAGACAGACAGGATTAGAATTCGGCACCTGCGGTCACATGCACGGCCCGGAGCCCGCAGCCTTCAAGTCTCTGGGTGCTGAGTCCAGGAGGCCCTGGGGGTCTGAAAGTGTTGGCGGGGCCCCCTCCCTTCCACTGAGGACCCCCCAGGCCCCTGGCTCACTCCCCTCCCCACCTTTGCCTCCTTTCCCTGTCTCCCTCCCTCCCTCCCTCAATCTCTTAAACCTTTTTGCCTCTTTAGATTTAAAATTTCCTCCCACCTAGGGATGGGAGAACAGATTACTTGCCTCCTCTTCCTGACACCATCAGCAAGGTTTTGTAAACTTAGACGAGTAAAACCATGAAACCATTTGTGAGGAAGGGCTGGGACTCCCACAGTCACTGCCTGGGTGACAGATGAGCGGTCAGCCCACCAGAGAGGGCCTCCTGGTGACCGAGGCCAGATCCTTATGCAGGGGCCCGGCCCCCCATCCCTCCTCCCGGGAGTAGACAGATGGCTTCCTCCACCCTCGGCCCACTTCTGCCCGGCAGGCTCCCCCACCCACAGCTCAGCCTGCCCGGAATACTAACAAGGACCCTCCCAGACACACAGAGAAAGCCGGTCCATCCCTCACGGACCCTGGGGCCAGCTGGACAGGGCTGGAACCCAGGGCGTCGAGAGGGCAGGCCAGCCCATCATGGCTCGGCTCGTATGCGGGCATCAGGAGAGGCCCCTGCTCCCTCGGGGCAGGGACGAGGGCAGGCGGTTGCTGGCTGAGGAGGCTGGAGGTGCCAGGCCCCTTCCTGATGGCATAAATCAGCTGGGGTAGGCTCACAGCACGAACACCCCAGGTAACTCTGAAGAAGATTAAATTAAAAAGCCAAAGCTTCCCAACACCGGGAGGCCTTGACAACCGTAAATCCACCTGTGGAGAATCTCAGAAAACACGCGTCTAACCAGCTTTCTCTCGGTGACTGATGAGCACTGGCCTCCGCGAAGACACGGCTCGGCCACACACAGGCCTCACAGGGACCTGGTTCCAAGCAAGACCTAGGGAGGGGGGCAAGGAGCACCACAGGAAAGGGAAGCTGAGAGGAAGGGCGAGCCAGGGCTCAGGGAAAGGCCAGCCGGATCCCAGCTCTGTGGCTTACAGGCCGTGTGACCACAGCCACATCGTCGAAGCTCCCTTTCCCGGCTCAGAAAATGGGGTTAAATCAAAGGGATTTTGCGGACACTGTGAACACCTGCCCCACAAGCACCACTCAGAATGGTAGCCATGACAACAAAGAGGCTGATGATGACGTAAGAAGGTAAAAGTAAGGGCCGCTGAAAAACCATTAATGAGAGATAATGCAAGACACTGCACCGGGCACCTTTCTTTTGGTCTTCGTGATAATTCCATGACAAGATGGCATGAGGGTTCCGTTTGAATTTGGAGAAAAGCTCTGGCAAAGCAGAGCCACACAGAGGCCGAGTAACTTGCCCAAGGATCCAGAGCTGGCTATGGGCACAGTACTGGGATTCAAACATGGGCAGCCAGGTTTCCTCAGGAGGGTAAGCACTGAACTCCCCTGACTCTCAGAATTTGAGAGCCAGAAGGAACCCAGGCATCATTTTCCTCACATTCATTTCAGTGAGGGAGACGCTGAGCCCAGAGGGCAAGGGAACAGCTCAGGCACACTGCCAGGCAGCAAGTGGATGGCCGAACCCAGGCCAGAGCACCTTAGAGCAAAAAGCACGGAAGCACAGGACTCTCTGTGATACTGTCTGCCATGTGGCTTTGACAGCCCCGAAATTTCCCTTTCTATAGGAAAATTAGCACACATTAATATTCAGGCAAGATGCAGGTGCAATGCAGTGATGGGCAATGCATGATGGGCCAGGAGGTTTCCGAAGATACCCCGGGCTGGCCTCCCAGACCCCCTCTCCCCACCACCAGTCACACGAGGAAGGTCCTGGAGGCAGGACCCTCCAGGATTCCAGAGGTTGGGGCAAAGCCAGTCAGCCAACCTATCCCCACCATGCTGGAAAGAAGCCCCAAGCAGCCTGATGACAAACTGATCTGGAACTTTATCACAGACCCATGATGGCTGAAATCAAACCTTTCGTTTGCAGATAGACTTCCTTTGGTTACTGCCATGGAGAGGCAGCACAGCATAACAGCTGTAAACTCAGACCATAAGCCAGACTTCCTGGGTACCAGTCTCAACTGACAGTCAAGCTCTCTGCCTCAGTTTTCTCATCTGTAAAATGGAGATAACTGCACCTACTTCATAGGGCTTTTTGGTGTGTGTGTGTGTGTGTGTGTGTGTGTGTGTGTGTGTTTTAATACTTATTTCTTTGGCTGTGCCAGGTCTCAGATGCAGCACATGGGATCTTTAGTTGTGGAATAAGAATTCTTAGTTGCAGCATATGGGATCTAGTTTCCTGACCAGGGATCAAACCTGGCCCCCTGCACTGGGAGTACAGAGTCTTAGCCACTGACCACCAGAGAAGTCCTTTCAAAGGATTATTTTGGAGCTCACATGGATTCATATGAATAGAGGATATAGGCTATCTTTCCCTCCCGCCATGGGCATACTATAAGCATCCATTTAACAGAAAGCACTCTGTGATATGTCAGTTCATTCTTCAAAAACGTGACTTTTTTTCTTTTTTGAGGGCTCCCATGCTCTATGGGGCAAGAATCTTCAAAGACGGCGCCAAAGCCTCAGCATTTGTCCTTAACCTGATGGAATATGTCCTTTGAAGGATGAAGAAGTGACTCAATACTGCTGAAGCTGACCCCATAGTTTGAAGCAAACCAAATTATATGTTTAAGCCAAAAAAAAAAAAAAAATTACTTCAAGGATAAATGCTCAGCGCAGCCACTGTCTACAAAGGCTGAGGTTTTCAGTGCTTGCACTGTGGGCCCCTGGCTTGTGCAGCACATTAGATGCTCCACAGTTGCAGACCCAGCTTTCAGAAACTCCTAAGTGCTTTCCTGATCTGAATCCTCTCACCTACCCTGTGCTCTGCATGTAGTGTAAACTGGCTACATACATTCAGACAGGTATTCTTCTTGCCACCCACTAATATTCAGGCCCACAGCATCCCTCGCTGAGCTGGACTCCGGCACAAGCAGGGTTTATACCAGCTCCTTGAAAGATCCCCCAGGCAGACAGTGCAAGTCTCCTTTCTGTGTACCATGTCCGTCCTAGGTGAAGGCAGCTAACAGCATCTCCTAGCCACCCTCCCCAACACACACACGTACACACACACACATAATAATACAGTAATATACATAATAATAATGTTAAGTCTTTATACCATGAGCAGGGAAGTATGATTAAACCTATCCTCTATATCCTAGGTCCAAAAAATAAATAAATAAAAGTACTGATTTCCTATAGGCACATGGAATCTTAAGTATTTACAAGATAATTTCACCCCCGCCATTTGCTCTGAATGTCATGACACCCAGTGTGTCAGTAGGTCAGGTGTCCTGTTAGCTGCAGGTGAAGGAGGTATGGATCAGAGAGGTGAAGTCATTTTACGAAAGACACACAGCAAATTGAGAGACGGGATGGACCTCATACGTTAGTCTACCTGCACCAACCTGGGCTCCCCCTACAGCCTCTTTCCTCCCTGATCTGGGTTTATTTCCTGAAGGCACCAGGAAGGTCAGTTTACAGGACAACTTGCTTTCCGGGCCATTTCCACTTCTTCATTTTCCACCTAAACTCATTTTCCACCCTCGCCTCCCCCCTTTCCCTTTTACAAATGGTGTTTCCCAACTGCCCCACTCTAAAAGTCTTACTGTCATTTTGGCAAATCCAGTCCTCCTGGGCCCAATTCAAGCAGTGTTTTCATCGAGAACACTCTCTGACTGCCCTCACCCAGCCAGCAGTAGCTGCACGAGATGCTGCCCCTCTCTGGATCCCTACAGACGTCGATCCTTCCTCGCTGAGTCATCGCCCTTGGCCTTGGGACGTCTCTTCCATTAGCCTGGGGCGCCCTGAGGGCAGGAACCAGGGTGCGCCCGCCCTGAAGGGTCCCACAGGCCTCATACGGTGCCTGGTCCATAGTAGGGACGCAGTCACTACCTACGCATTAGTGGCATCCATCTCGGAAGGAAGACCTATATGTATCGCATATAGGTCTACCTGTGTGAGGACAACCTCCTTCAGAAATTCAAGAATACATTCAGAAGGCAAAGTGGTTGTACTGGGTCAGCGCAAATTTACCTTCAACCCAGGCAATGCCTGAATCTGTCTGTGAATTAAAACAAAAGTTACTAAGGAGGCAAGTTCATGCATCATGAAAACATCAGGCCCTGAAACATAACCTGAAGGTTTCCCCAGGGTTCGAGGCTGCATCTTTAGTTTTCTTTCCAAACTCATCACAAAATGTCTCTTTCGTTCCAGACTCTGAGTTAGTGTCGGGGACAGACGGGGCTCTTGTCCCAGGTGCTGACCTGATGGAGCTCACAGACTAGACACACAACCAGACAATGCCAAAAATAAAAAAGCACTCGAATGGGACACATCTAGGTGATACAAGGGCACAAAACAGGAAGGTTTGCAGGAGGGAGAGGATGGGCTACAATACGAAGAGGATGGCATTTATTATGCAAGTCTTACAAGACCATGTATGTATGAGTGTGTATGTGTGTGCACGCATGCAGTCAGTAGCAGTTAAGGCATTCAAAGGTGCAATACTAAAATTTCCAGACAAAGCAAAAGATTCAACAAATTATCCAAAGAATTTTATCTCAAGTTCTGATAATACCCATGATGGAAAATATTTCTGGCGCCAGAGGGACAAAACATGGCTAATTTTACATTAGAATGTTGTGACACCACATAAACACACATGTGCGTGCATGCGTGTGCTCAGTCATGTCTGATTCTGTGCGACCCTGTGGACTGTGGGCACCCCCTGGTGGGACCCCATAGCCCCACCAGTCTCCTCTGTCCATAGAATTCTCCAGACAAGAATACTGGAGTGGATGGCCATTCCTTTCTCCAGGGGATCTCTCCCAGGGTTCAAGCCTCAGTCTCCTGCACTGCAGGCAGATTCTTTATCACTGGACCACCTGAGAAGCCCTATACACACACACACATTCATTACCAAGTTTAAAGCTGATTTGCACACCTCCAGGGGATACAAAGATAAGAAAATCCAAGTTCTCCAACCCTCAGCTTTCTCATCAATAGTACAAGGGAAAAACAGACCTCACAGGATTGGCTATGGGTAGATTCCATGAGATAATAGACCCAAAACACTCTGCCTTAAAAACCACACAGCAAGATCACGATCACTTGTTAGCTTAAATGGTAGGAATTTGCATAGTATTACAGTTGCCAGATGTGAGTTCCACCTCTTACTGGTTATGACCTTAGGCAAAGCTACACAGCCTAAGACTCAGTCTCCTAAGCTGTAAAATGGAGATTCTAATGCAGACCTCATAGGTCTTTCTTATGATGAAATAAAAGTTGAAGGCAATGGCACCCCACTCCAGTACTCTTGCCTGGAAAATCCCATGGACGGAGGAGCCTGGTAGGCTGCAGTCCATGGGGTCGCGAAGAGTCGGACACGACTGAGCAACTTCACTTTGACTTTTCACTTTCATGCATTGGAGAAGGAAACGGCAACCCACTCCAGTATTCCTGCCTAGAGAATCCCAGGGATGGGGGAGCCTGGTGGGCCGCCGTCTATGAGGTCGCGCAGAGTCGGACACGAATGAAGCGACTTAGCAGCAGCAGCAGCAGTGAAACATTTACCACACAGCACAGATAGTCAGTTCTCAATAAAGCATATTACTGGTACTATGTTCCTTTTGTCAGTTTGTCTGTTTCAAAAGTGAGTTAGCAAATTGAGTTCCTGGGACTTCCCTGATGGGTCCAGGGGCCAAGACCCGGTGTTCCCAATGCAGGGCGACTGGGATCGATTCCTGGTCAGGGAACTAAATCCCACATGCTGCAACTAAATGTCCCACATGCCACAACTAAAACCCAGTGCAGCTAAATAAATAGAAATAAATGTTTTCAAAAAGAAAAATTGAATTCCTAATCTTGGTGTTCATGGACACTCAGGTGTCAGAAGCAAGGGAAGGGCACAACATAAGTAAGGTCTCAGAATTCAGATCATTCAACAGAGCTGTCAGCACAGGGCTGACTCTGGGTAACAGCTGCCCCTGGCAGCCTGGCAGTGCCATGGGAGTAAGGGCAATTATCAGGAGAGAAAAAAAAATCAAAAGTGGTAAGCTAGATATTTCAGATTATATATCTAATACACTTAAATCTGGAAGAAAACCAGCTTTTCATTGGAGGTCATTGACACACAAACACACAAAACACACACACAAACAGACATCCCATATGAGACCCCAGACAATTTTCTAAGTGTGTATAACTAGTGTTGGAAAATGAAATATTCATCCAACCTAATTTTAACATTGGGACTAGGAGACATCAGTATATTTTCAAAAAATTCAACAAAATATTTACTTCCTTCCAACATGAAGATGTAATGAGTCAGACTAAGAGAAGGAGAGAGGATGGCAGAGAGTGTCAGCCAGTTGCCCACCTCCCTTTGAAGGTCACTGTCTGCAGAAATCTCCTCGTCTACACCAGTGGCAACCTGCATCTGACCATGGGGGCAGGGCAGGCTGGAACTGGAGTTGATGGAGAAATACCCCAGCTTCCCTGCCCCTTGGTGGGAAATTATGGTGTATTTGGCACCGTCTCTTGAAAAGTCCCCAGTAGCACTGCCCTCCAGTTGCCCACAGCAGGAACCCACTCATTAACCCACTCTTCAGGGGCTTCCCTCGCTTCTGTGTCTCATGAACCCCCTTCTCTATTGCCTGCTTCTTGGGATCACCTCTACAAGAAACTACTCGCACCCAGGTCCTTGTCTCAAGGTGTGCTTTGCGGAAAACCAAGCTAAGACAAAGACAGAAAAATAGGAAAATACTAGAGAAGAAGGCATGATGGCAAGAAGAAGAATATGACTGACAGGAAGAATATGACTGGAGGAAAAGGGGAGATGAGGTTACAACTGAGTGGGAGAAAGAAAAGACCAGAGAGGAAATGTCAGCTTTCTCAACCAAGCAGCCCCTCTTTAACTACCCCCTACCCACGCCACGCCGGCAAACCACTAACCCCACAAATCCATGCATCTCCAAAGCCTTGCACATACCTCATTCCCACCGGTGCTGGTCAGCACTGTCCTCTTGTCCCTGGAACTGGATCCAGCAGCCAATACAAGGGACAGGGTCTGACCCCACGGCTCTCACCATCCAGACACCACCCTCCACTGCCAGCCAGGCTCCACCTTCCTCCAAAATCACTGAATGTGTGACAACTGTCCCTGTGAGGTTCAAGGAGTGTAGGTATAGCAGGTACCAACACTCTTGATAAAGGCACCCTGGTTTGGACAAATCTCTTTCCCCAAAACATACAGTGCTATAAGGGACAGAAAAAGGCAAATTTCAGAAGTCTTACTGAGAGCCTTTTTCAGATGAAAACAAATACTAAATAAAGCCATGGCGAAGGATGATTTCCACCCCCACTCTGAAATCCCAACCTGGACACTTCATTCTTTAACTTTACAAAGCTTTATACAAATCCTGCACCCTCCACAGGGGGACGTATCACCTCCCAAAGGGCGAAAATTGCTCTTGGGAGGGGCAAAATAGTCTTAGCTATTACAAGAGTTTGGGGCTCCTCTGAAGCTCAAATTCTGATTCTATTTAATTTCATGGAGAAGTGGGATTAATAGGAAAAAAGAAAATCTAAAAAGGCTGCTTAGGAGAGTGATAATGAGGAAGGGGGGAAAAGCTTAAGAAACAGTGATATAATGATGAAAAGCCCATTCCGGATTTATTTTCAGCTTCTTTTAGGAAGTAACATCCACTACAATAAGAATTAAACTCCTATCTCTCATCTCATTTCCTGTGGAAAACAAACATCCCAGCAATGCAGGAAGAGCACACACATTAACAGCGCGCGGGCTCGCCACGTGTAACAACACTGGGCAGCTTCTCCGCACTTTTCGTAAATTTCAGAGGTCATCTGACTCTCTGCTGCTCTGCACTGAGGCAGAAGAAATAAGAAAGAGGACCATCATTTTGAAGTCAGTACTAAGACCTATTGTTTTAATGTCCAGTCCTGGGTCACAGAATAAAATAAAGCTCTGTAAGCAAAATATTAGGAGACTTAGCCTTACCCACCCTCATCTCAAATGCAGCTCCTAGCACAAGACACATTAGGGCCTTTCATGAGATGTTGGTGAATTTCCCTAAACTCAGCACATCCAAAGGGAACTTGTCTCTTCCCCAAAACTTATTCTGCTTCCCACTCTCCTGGGGCCACCAGCTACATCACTGCTCTCTAAGGTCCCAAGCACAAATCTGGGTGCAGGTGTGACCCAGCCAGTCAACGAAACAGAATAGCTATGAGCCCAGGCTTCAACATCTGCCACACCCAAGGGCTTCTCAGGTGGCTCAGTAGTAAAGAAACCTTCTGCCTATACAGGAGATGCGAGTTCAGACCCTGGGTGGGGAAGAGCCCCTAGAGGAAGAAATGGCAACACGCCCCAGTATTCTTGCCTGGAGAATCCCAAGGACAGAGGAGCCTGGTGGGCTCAGTGCATGGGGTCACAAAGAGTTGAACATGACTGAGCAACTATGTATACCCAGGCTGGGTACAGTTCTGCCACTTACCAACTGTGACCTCAGGCAAGCTACCCTGACTCCCTGCAAAAGAGAAATCATCACTACCTCCCACGCAAAGTAGTGACAGGGTTTAAACATGGTTTAAGATACATGGAATGCTTAGCACAGCATAGCATCAGGCATAGACTAGGTGCTCAAAAGACGAGGCTTGCTGCAACAGATGCTGTCACCAACACCAGGGATGCCTTCACTCTCTGGGCTTCCAGAATGGCTGCAGGGTATCACTGAGAAGCCTAACATGGCAGACAGTCTGATAGAGTCTCATCCCAGCTCCATGCCTCACTAAGACAGACTTTGCAGAATTCAATTTCCTCATCTGTAAAACATGGGCAACATAACGCCATCTACCTTGCATGGTTGCTGTATTAGAGAACTCACATGATGCACACAGCAGATGCCCCATAGAGAGTGTGGTGGCTGCTGTGGATTAATCACATCCTATTTGAAATCATCCTCTGTTTCTCCCATGCAATACTATTTTCAAGTACCTGGCCATTTAGGGGTGCAAGACATCGATGGAGGCCCTCGTTTCCGAAGTCCTCTTACCAAGAAGAAAATCCAGCATTGCAAGAGAAACTTAGTTCTCATCCAGCTGTCTGATGTCTGAGAACATGGCCAGATGACCGAGGAAGGGAGGGTGTGGTCACCACAATGAGGAAGGCAGCTTGACTCTCTTTTACAAAGCCTGCAGGAGAAGCAGGCTAGAAAAATGCAGTTTCTCAGGCCCCCTCTCAAACCTGCTGAATCAGGAAGCTGACAACGGAACCCAAAAATCTGCTTTCCTGAACCCTCCTGATGATTCCGACACACAGTTTGTGCCACTGGTCTAGAAGATGGAATCAGAGGCTTCCAGCTTCATCCCTTACCGCAACTCATCCCCCCAGTAATGTAACCAACCCTATCAGTTCATTCTCCTCTCTGCCCTTTCTTACAGACTTCTGTAACATCACATTCTTGATGTCTGCATTCTTTAAGTAATGCAAAGGGGCAAAGTGAAAATAAATGCTCAATAAGATAGCATAAAACCATGGCTCATTGCAGGATTTCACTTACAGCTGTTCCTGTCTCCTTTGACCCTGGGTGAAAAGGGCTCTATTTTTAAGAGAAAGTCGAGATTCAAACTAAGTCATTCGTTGGTATTCAAGGTGCTAGTTTCCAACATCCAGGGCACTGGATATACTGAGGTCTCCCATTCACAAAGATGCAAGAGAACCAGAAAAGAGACGTGGGTCAGTGAAGAGGTCACTCCAAACAGAATGTGCCTCGGTAAACCAAGTCTGCTCCAGACTAGACAAGAGACGGGGCAGTACAGCACAGCCTTGGGCAGCAGACACAGTGAGACAGCCGCTAAACGGCTCAGCCACCCTAAGCCAACACCTGCTCTTTCTGGGCCTTGTCAATTAAATCCAGGCTTAGACTGGTTGTCCCAAGATTCCTTCTAGTCTCATGCTTCCGAGCCCCAAAGTTATATACAACATCAAAAAGGAGATGAAGGTCGCTAGTTATTAGAGTAATGCAAATTAAAACTTCAGCAAGGTATCACCCCAGCATGGCCACCATCAAAAAAATCTACAAACAAATGCTGGGGAAAAAGGAACCCTCCTTCATGGTTGGTGGGAGTGTACATTGGTACAGCCACTACAGAAAGCAGTGTAGAGGTACCTTAAAAAACTAAAAATAGAGCTACCATGGTGCGTGCCCGACTCTTTGTGACCCCATGGGCTCCTCTGTCCATGGAATTTTCCAGGCAAGGATACTGGAGCGGGTTGCCATTTCCTTCTCCAGAGGATCTTCCTGACCCGGGGATCAAACCCGTATCTCTGGCATCTCCTGCACTGGCAAGCAGGTTCTTTACCAGCTAAGCTACCATATGATCCTGCAATCCCACTCCTGGGCATTTATCTGGAGAAAACCATAATTCAAAAGCATAAATGTACTCCAGTGTTCACAACAGCATCATTTACAATAGCTAGGACATGGTAACAACCTAAATGTCCACCTCTGGATGAATGGTACATATATACAATGGACTATTCCTCAGCCATAAAAAAAAGAAAAGAATGCCATCTGCAGCAACATGGATAGACCTAGGGATTGCCACACTGAATGAAATAAATCAGAGAAAGACAAATAAATGATATCACTTATATGTAGAATCTTTTAAAAAGTGGTACAAATGAAGTTATTTACACAACAGAAATTTAGTTACAGATATAGAAAACAAACTTGTTACCAAGGGGAGGAAGGGGGAGGGAAAATTTGGGAGGCTGGGATTGACACATATATGCTACTACACAAAAAAATAGATAACTAATAACAACCTACTGTATAGCATAAGGATCTCTACTTGGTACTCTGTAATAAGCTATATAAGAAAAGAATCTAAAAGAGTGATATATGTATAACTGAGTCACTTTGCAATACACCTGAAACTAAATACAACATTGTAAATCAACTGTACTCCAATAAAAATTAATTAAAATTTTTTAAAAGGAGATAAAGGGTTAATATCTCTCCACCACCAGATTTCTTCCAGTTTAGAAAGAGACACATGTGGGAAATTGAAAATTAAAATTAAATTTAAAATATTTTTAAATTCTTATTTTAACATTTCTATTTCTGTTTCCACTTCTAGAGGGAAAGGAAAGCAGGCTACTTTAAAATATTTTCAAGTGGAAAGACACCGCCAACAGAGGGCTCAAAACCTTCAGGCAGGGTCACGCCAGGGGGAAAAATAGTCTCAGATTGATATGCAGCAAGGGGTGTGTGGGAGACAGCTAGTCTGCAGAGGGTGGACATTTCATCTTCCCAGCTATTCATCACCTTTAGAAAAGTTTGCTGAAAGAAAAGGGCAGCAAGGAAAAGAAGAAAAACATGCATTTACCAACCCATGTGACTAAACTGTCCTGAAAATAACATGGCAATACAACTTGAAGAATTCCACATCCTCTGATTAAAAGAATAAAGTAAAATACCAGTCACCATTTTACACTGGGTTTTTTTTAAGCCAGAATAAATGATGACACAGAAAAAATAAAAACGACCATCACTTAACACCAAGCTCACAGTTAATGTCTCAACAGGCAGATGAAATCAGCCGCATAAAGTCATTTTGTTCACAACCTTAAGGATCAATGTCACAATTACACAATGCCAGCAGAAATTAAAACAGGCTTACTCACAAAGGTTATCTAAACACACGGAGTTAAGGAAAGGCTCTTCAGGGGCTCAGTTCCTACACGGTAGTCACAGGACTCTAGGAAAACATCTTACAACTCCTAACACTGGGTGTGGGGGTGTGCATGCCAATAAAGTATGGAAAGAAATGGCATCTTAACCTGACATCTTTATATCTGTTTATGTGACACCTTAAAAATGTCAGGGGTCGTTAGTGAATTAATGTTGGGCAATTGCTCCATATAAAGAATCAATCCTGAGGCTGACTGTCTTTTAGAATAACTGCAGACAGGGATTGCTGAAGAAATGGTAAAGGAAGTATGGTCAACTGTATTCTGAAAAGGCTGCAACCATCTCTCCTGCATCTGGTGATCTTCTGCAATGTGATCTTGCCACTCCCCCAGGAGGTCCACATCTCCACGCCTTGAATCTAAGAGGGGACCCTCTGACTGCTTTGACCAAGACAGTATGGCAGAAGGGATGCTGTGCTGGCTTTAGGCACAGCTCCTAACTGGACGAACTCCTAACTGACTATCTTGTGTTCCCTGCCTCCAGGAATACCAGTTTCTCAAGTCGCCAGATAGTAAGAATCTCACTGATTGTACGGCATCATCAACTCAATGGACATGAGTCTGAGCAAACCTCGGGAGACAGTGAAGGACAGGGAAGCCTGGCATGCTGCAGTCCATGGGGTCACAGAGTCAGACACGACTTAGTGATTGAACAGTAACAAAGGATTTCATGTGATTCGGAGAAACAGTTTGTGGGGACTCCTGTTAATTCAAAACTGATGTCCAGTATCACCTGCCCTGAGGGTGTCATCTTGAACATCAAGTCCAGTTGAGTCTTCCAATGACTCCAGTCCCAAACACCACTTGACTATAATTTCAGAACAGGCCTGAAGAAGAAACTGCCCGGTTGAGTCCAGTCAACCCACAGCATCGTGAAAGACAATGATACGCTGTTATTAAGTCACTAAATTCTGGGAGGATCTGCTACATATCACTAGCTAACCAAAGCATACATTTAAGAAACAGAGTTGGGAGGGAGTTTAAGGATAGATAAGGAATCTCCTCTTCTGAGGGTTTTCTAAGAGATGCCCATATCCATTTGTGATGACTTCCTAAAACAAACAAAAAAAAAAAACTCCAAATTCCACAGCATTGTGGAGACACAGGGGATAGGACAATGTACCACAGGTCAAAACTGTAAAAAACAAAATAAACATCTTATCAGACACACCATTTTAAGGGTGCTAAAAATCACTGCTCTGAGCCATGCAACAGGACAACGAAAACAGAATTTTTAAGGTCTGAAATCTAAAAAGCCTTTTAAAAATGAAAATGACCTTATCCTCTTTAAGTCTCTGTTTTAAAGCAATAAGAAATGCATTAGCCAAATGCACTGCCTCTGTCACAATCTAGGATAAAGTCACTTCAATTCCAAGACCAGACCCCGCTGCCCCACAGTGACTGGATGGCCGTACCTGAGGAATTAGCCAGGGAAGTCAAGACCTCACTGAGTTTTTCTGTTCTTTTCCTTTTCTTCTTTCCCTTTCTCTGCTGTTTGCCTTACTCTCTGGTAGACAAGAAAGCAGTGAAAGGAAGCAAGCGTCACCACGCAGGGGCTGTGGTCATGTGCATGACAATTTCAGGCCAGCATGGGAAAGGGACCAGAGTCCCGCTCAAAGGAAGATGATAAACACAGCAGACTGTCTACAAAGCAGATACAGGCTCACGGACAGAACAGACTTGTGGCTGCTGAGGAGGGCAGGGGATGGACTGGGAGGCTGGGTTAATAGATGCAAACTATTACTCATGCAACACACTTCCCAGGTGGTTCAGCGGTAGAGAATTCACCTGCAATGCGGAAGACGTGGGTTCGATCCCTGGGTTGGGAAGAGCCCCTGCAGAAGGAAATGGCAACCTATTGTAGTATTCTTGCCTGGAGAATTCCATGGACAGAGGAGCCTGGTGGGCTACAGTCCGTGGGTCACAAAAGCGCCAGGTACAACTCAGGACTAAACAACCACCTATACAATGGATGGACAACCAAGTCCTATATTATAGCCCAAGGAACTATATTCAATGTCCTGGGATAAACTATAATGTAAAAGAATATGTATAACTTATATAAGTATATATGAATCACTTTGCTGTACAGCAGAAATGAATACAAGATTGTAAATCAACTATACATCAGTTAAAAAAAAAATAGCAGTCTGTAGCCAGATGAGCCTCCCACATAGCAGAATGGACCTGCAGCCCAGACCTCTTGCTGATTGCTCAGATGGCCCATGCTATCTGAAACTGGAGAGACATGAAGGCCTCAATCACATGCAGGGCTCAGGAGCCAAGGGTGCCCACCAGAAGCCTAGAACTGAATTAGCCGTGGGACCTGAATTCACTCCCTGCGTTTGTCCCCTCAAAACTCAACATTCCAACTCAGTATTGTGCTAATTTTTTCATCTAATATTTATTAATCATCTACCAGGCTAGAGGCTGAAGATATGACAATGAACAAGCCAGACCTGACTTGGGCCAGACCTCCCTTCACTTGGGCAGACGTTTAAGTGGAAAAGACAAGTGACGAGCAAAAACCCCAAGACATTACAGACAGTGATAAGCCAACAGAGGAGAAAACAGGAGCTGTGATGAGAGGGGAGTTGATGAGAAAGGCCGGTTTGGGTTAGGTGACTGGAAGACCTCACGAAGGTGGTAGCATCTCAGATAAAGCCTGGAGGGGGAAGGCACTTGGAGAAACAACATTCCAGGCAGAATGCTGAGCATGTGCAAAGGTCCTGAGGCTAAAAAGGAACTTGCCGTGTTCTAGGAATTTAAAGGGAGATCAGTGGCTGGATAAGAGAGACAAAGGAAGGAGAGAGGTGGGAAGCGAGCTGAGAATGAAAGCAAGGGACTTATACAGAATGGTTAAAAGTTTGACTTGTAGCTCAGTAGCCACTGGAAGCTAATAGAGAGTTTTAAGTAGGAAAATGACTCTACCTGGTTGATTAGCTTAAAAGTCATCCCACAATTAGGACAGTGGTCACCCTTAGGGGGAAAGGTGACTAGAAAGGGACAGACAGGAGCATCCAGAGTGCTGACAACATGCCATTTCTTCACCAGGGTGCTGTTTATGCGGCTGCCTTCCATTTGTGAAAATACATCAAGCTGTGTACTTAAGAGACACGACCGTTTCTGCATATATAGCCTATTTCAAGAAAACATTTACAAAAAATGAAGCTGGGTTCTCCCAAGAAGTTATTTCAGAGCAGCAAGAGGAGGTGGGGAGGTCAATTTGGAAACCTGTGCAGACCCCTGGGGGTGAGAAGAGAGGGCTCTGGATGGGGCATTGGAGAGACACCTGCCTTCAGATATGCCAGGCCTCCTTTTCTGACTTCATGTCTCCTGGCACCCGGGAAAGGCACTCCATTCCCAAACTGGCCCCAGGGACAGTCCCACCCTGGGCAGCACCACCCTGAACAAGCCCAACATGAGCGGCAGGGGAGAAATTCAGATAACGCAAGAGACACAAATGTTTATCCGACAACAACAAACGTAGCCAATATTTGTGAAGCACCCACTATGTCTCAGTTGTTGGGTGTGGCTGGAAAGGAAGAAACAACAGGGTAAGGAGAGGGCTGGACGAATTGAGAGAGTAGCACTGAAACATACACAATCAGCGTGTAAAACAGACGGCTGGTAGCAAGCTGCTGAACCACACAGGGAGCCCAGCCCGGTGCTCTGCGATGACCTCGAGGGCTGGGCTGGGGGGCGAGAGGGAGAGGAAGGCTCAAGAGGGAGGGGACACACAAATACTTCCAGCTGATTCTCACTGCCATACAGCAGAAATCAACACAATACTGTAAAGCAACTATCCTCCAACTAAAAATACAAATAGAGAAGAAACAGAGGCTGAGAAGGGTAGGGAGTACGGGTTTTAACGTGGATGGGGAGAATTAGGGTCAGGTGTCGAGAAGGCAGGTGGGGACCAGGGTTAGTAGGCCCCTGAGACCCTCCGTAGGCAGAGAGGGTCGCCACACAAGCTGAGGGAGTGAGTCTCTGTTCACTATGATCCGTTTGACGACCCCAGGGAATGAACCCCAGGTCCCACCCTGGGATTGCGTCCGTTCTTTGCTGAAGGTTGATTCATCCACATCTTTTAGTCCTTTGCTCGAGATCTCGGTTCTGTATACAGCTTTAAACAATAGACTGCTTTAAAATGAAAAAAAAAAAAAAGAAATTAGAAAGAATCCAGTGAGAGCTGAGACCTTAAAAGCAGAGAGCTGGAGAGCCCAAGTTCTCATTTGGAAAGGAAAAGAATAAATTGATCTTGAGAAAAATTTGTACAATGGATTACTCTGAGAATTAATCACCCTGTGAGAAACAGGTCAGGCTAATTATTCCTGGAGTGGGCAAACAGCTCTTGAAATGAGCTCCTAGTTACCAGACTTTCACGCTTAACAGAGTCAGCCATAGCATCTGTTTAAAAAATAAAAACTCATTTGCATGTCACAGTTCAATGCCCAGGGGACATCATCTCATCATCAGGCAAAATATTTACCATTTTCTTGAAAAAGACATTCTCTTCTGACCTCCTACCCAACCCAACTGGGAAGTTTCCAATCCGCTTGAATGGAAACATATCCTCAAGTGGAGATGAGGATGCAACAAAGAAACCCAGATGACATCCACTGATGGAGCAGAAACTAAACTCACACTCTGATAACAGAGGACCGGCATGCTGTAATAGCATATGAGATGATGACATCTAATATCCCTTTCAAATCTGTAAGTGGATGGTTTTTGTTGGATTGGCTGGAAGGCAAAGTGAACACTTACAAGCAACCCTTCAATGAACATGGACCCACCCTAGAAAACAAATGCAATCTATCCGGCACTAAAGGGTGCCAGGAACTATTGATGGGCCATGTAGAAAGAGGGCTCCTCTAAACCTGCAAACAGGGGACTAGAACATTTCCACAAGGGATAATGAGAATATACTTGTCTTAGAAATCAGAAATTGTTCATTTCTTTCCATCCCATTCTGTTCTATGTTGTGTAAGATAAAGGGCATCTAACGGTCAGAGAACTGGATGAAGAAATTATGAAATTTGAGGCTGCATGGAAAAGAAAGGATAGAGGTGAAAAGAGAGGAAGTCAGAAAAAATGCAGGATTGCTTTCAAAATAAGATCCTAGTGCCCCTGAAATGAAAATAAAATCAACATGGGAGTACAAGAAAGTTCTCTTTTGGATGAATCTATCCAGCTTCAAAAGGACTACTTCATAAAGTGAACTAAAGCTCAAGAGTTTAATAGGGAGATTCCTACACAACTTTTATTAACCCCAGATGGTCCAAGGAGGCTTTCAAAATAAAGACAGTTGACGTTTCCTCCACCCCTGAATGTTGGGGTTTTGGAGACAACTCATTTATGACACACACGTTTCTCCTGCTTTAATTAAACTCCTTCTCTCGTCAAGGGAAGGGCAGATAATCCCAATCTAACGTCTCATCCATGTTGAACTCTGCTGCCTCTCTTCTGTTTCCAAACGAATTTGGCTTATTAAAAAAGTAATGAGCTATTAATTAACTCTACACTCACATAGAGCTGTTTAATTCTCAATCTAATTAGCAGCAATCTGTTGAAGGGTTCTAACGATTATTTTAAATTTGCTAACAGAGACATCTTTTCACTTTTCATAAGTTATTTATAGAGGAACTCACATTGGATCCTGCTTGCTTTTTAATTTGATAACATATTTATTAAATGCACCACTCTTCTCCCATCTGCATGTGACAGGGTTTAGAACTGTCACCCTCGGAAAGCTCAGAAATAGTATCTGGGGTCAGCGACGTGGCCTTGCACTCTTCTGTCTTTGAAAGAACCTCCAAAGGATGAGCTACGTATGGAAGACCTCTGTCCTGATGTCATTTTCCAAGAGGGGGGAAAAACTCAAGGACTGCAAGCTTCTGGCAGAAAGACTGAAGGCTTCGAGTTACTGGTGGGACTGGATGTGACAGGAAGGAAAGCACACCATGACACCCTCAGGCGCGTGTTTTTGTAACTGATGTAACACAGAACATTCCCGTGAGCTTCTGTGGCTCTCCGTCCAGGGGTTAAGATTCTGCTCTTCCACTGCAGGGGTCACAGGTTCAACCCCCAGTCGAGGAACTAAGATTCCCACATGCCGTGCAGCATGGTCAAAACATACAAGAAATAAAAAATCAAATAAAAAGAACATCCCTGAACCTCTTGCTAAGAAACAACACACATTAAATCGCGTTTCATTTCTGTGTAAGATTGTTACTAAACCACTACAGCAAAACATAAAAATATCAAATGATATTTTATATGTATGCTGTTTGTATTTCTGTACACATTATAAGTCTATGTACATATTAATGTAAAGGGCTGTATATTACAAATTACATGGCAAATAAATATGCATTCATATGTATACACACACACACAAATTCAACATAAAACAAAATGTGTTTATTCAGAGGCATCTTTATTCTTCCATATAAAATAAGAGATTAGATTATTGTTGATATGCCACTTTCTCTAAGCCTCCAAAATCTAATGTACAGTAAGACTATTTCGCAGTGAGTATCACCACTGAGACATATCTGGGAAAGTAGCTGAGAGACGAAGTGGACGATTCATTAGCTTTCCCCTGACATCTGAGAGAAAACTGTTTCCGGTACCACCTCTCACCTTTCCTCCTTGGTACATGAGGAGGCAACAGGCATATGGTTAAGAAAACAAATTCTAGAGCTAAACTGCCTGGGCTTGAACCTCACCTCTGTACTTACTAGGCTGTGTATCTTTGGGCAAGTTATCAAACCTCTCTGTGCCTCGGTTTACTCATTTGAAAACTGGGAACAATAACAGTACCTACTTCATGGGATCCTTATGCTAATTGAATGAACTAAGACCTCTAAAGCCCTTAGAATAAAGTCTGGTACGTAGTATGAAAAATTTTCACTCTTCAGTCATTTCCGATTCTTTCAGACCCCATGGACTATAGCCCACCAGGCTCCTCTGTCCATGGTATTCTCCAGGCAAGAATACTGGAGTGGGTAGCCACTCCCTTCTCCAGAGGATCTTTTCAACCCAGGGATCGAACCCGGGTCTTCTGCATTGCAGGCAGATTCTTTACCACCTAAGCCACCATGCTCTGTTATTTCTAAATAAAATTAACTCTAGTTAGGCACTTCTCCCTGTAAAATAGGAAGAACTGAGAATGTTGCAAGGGCATTATTCCACACACAACACTACTTTAAAAAAAAATTCAGAAGCTCAAATTACAGAGACCATTTGGTCACAGTGTAGAGTTTCTTGTAGGCATTTTTTCTTTCTTTTTGGAGAAAACACAGGTAAGGTGTTAATTCAAATTCCCTATATTTTGAGCCCTCACTAGTGTTATTATTTATTAAATGTCATTATTCATTAAAATGCTAATAATTCACTAGGTTTTTAAAAAATTAAATACAGAACCTTGAAAAAATTAAATTTAAATAAGTTGAATATTAATGGGGCAGGAAGCCTGGAGGAGTGTTTTCAGGAAACTAGTTATTTATTTATTTTACATGAAAGAGTCACAGTTATAAATAGTATTAATAATAACAGTTAAAATCACCTGCATTTATTAAGCATTTTCCACATGCCAGGCACTACGCTTAGTGAGTTACATGCACCATTTCACTGCACATGACAAGTGCAAAGGTGAGCACACTGGTGTTCCTCTCCTCGCTGGATTATCCCGCTCTCTTACATCTCCTTCCCTCAATTACTCAAACCCTGCAGTAGTACCCTGAGCAGACAGTTGGACACTTGCTAGAAGGAGATGCTCATTTCCAACATCTCCATATATATTCATTCACATGTATACATGCGACCTCCTGAAGGTCATGGAGGAACTGAGAAGGTACCCAGGATAGAGAGGGTACCACACAGATGGCAGGATGCCAGGGTTAGCTCTTAAATTGGGGGCCAAGGTCTTCCCCTGGGCCTGTGTGTCCAGATGGTCAATCCCGGAGCACAAACAGGCACTTCAATCCACAGCCCCATCACAGACTATTGTCCATTCTGCCCATGTCCCTGTATCAGAGATCCTGGTGTCCACTGGTTATTCCATCAACAAGGTCAGAGAGCATGGTTCTCACCCAGGGGTGGTTTTGTCACCTCCAGGGCTCTCATAATATCTGGAGACTTTCTTGGTTGTCAAAACTAGGAAGGGAAGAGTTCCTACTAGCATCTAGTGAGTAGAGGTCAGAGTTGCTGTCAAAGACCCTCCAATGTACAGGAGAGCTCCCATTCTCCCAGCAAAGAACTACCCAACAGAAAAAGTCAATTCAATTTCCAATTTAAGCCCAGGATGAGAACCTCTGTCTTGAACGGTTTACAAATAGCATGGGGTTTGGGTCCAGACAGGCCTTGGCCATGGCTCAATTACAACTGTCAAAGAGCCTTGGGTAAGTAACTCACTGAGCCTCACTTTTCTCATCCACAAAATAAGAGCCTGATAAAGTCAGTTGAAAAATCCCCCAAAACAGCCCTGTGAACTCTGCAAACTGCAGCTATTATTATCTCAGCAAACTGCAGCTTTTATTATTATGGGTTTCTCCTCATAGAAATCACATAATCCACTTTCTGCCAGTATCACCTCTGGGTACTAGTTGCAAACCTTACCTTTGAGTAATGAATTTCAAACAATGACTCTAACAGATCCATGCAGGGGACTGAACTCATTAGGACCACTGAGTTGTCCAAAAGAAGGTACATAAGAATCACTCTTTCCACTTAACAATATCCGGCAACTGACAACACAATCAGAGCACACAGACCACAGGATCAGGCCTCTAGAATCAGGAGTCTAACTTCCTGACTCCCAGGTTTTCCCATTGGGCCAGCATGTCTTAATGGATATTATAAACCAGAACACACAGGTGGTGGGGATTAAATGAGATAAGGCTGGCAAAACACTCAAGGCCTTGTCTTAAACAGTGTTCATTAAATGTAGTTAATATCATAAATTTAATGACAGTGCACCAAACCCCAACAGTTATTTACCAGACTCACCTGTGTAGTAATAAATAACAGCAATGCTCACCCCACTTGCCATATCTACCCAGATCAGACCTACTCATGCCTTTTGGTTCACATATCATCGGCCCCAGGAGGCCCTACCTGACCCCACGTCTGCCATTCTGTGTTCTGGCAATTCATTGGGCTCACCTACCACCATCACAACTGCCTTCCCATGTTATGCAATTGTCTTTTTTCCCCCTTTTTCCATCACAAATTTGTGGGGTCCTGATGGCAGGGACAGTTAGAACTGGACATGGAACAACAGACTGGTTCCAAACAGGAAAAGGAGTACATCAAGGCTATATATTCTCACCCTGCTTATTTAACTCATATGCAGAGTACATCATGAGAAACGCTGGGCTGGAAGAAGCACAAGCTGGAATCAAGATTGCCAGGAGAAATATCAATAACCTCAGATATGCAGATGACACCACCCGTATGGCAGAAAGTGAAGAGGAACTAAAAAACCTCTTGATGAAAGTGAAAGAGGAGAGGGAAAAAGTTGGCTTAAAGCTCAACATTCAGAAAACAAAGATCATGGCATCTGGTCCCATCACTTCATGGGAAATAGATGGGGAAACAGGGGAAACAGTGTCAGACTTTATTTTGGGGGGCTCCAAAATCACTGCAGATGGTAACTGCAGCCATGAAATTAAAAGCCGCTTACTCCTTGGAAGGAAAGTTATGACCAACCTAGATAGCATATTCAAAAGCAGAGACATTACTTTGCCAACAAAGGTCCATCTAGTCAAGGCTATGGTTTTTCCTGTGGTCATGTATGGATGTGAGAGTTGGACTGTGAAGAACGCTGAGTGCCGAAGAACTGATGCTTTTGAACTGTGGTGTTGGAGAAGACTCTTGAGAGTCCCTTGGACTGCAAGGAGATCCAACCAGTCCATCCTAAAGGAGATCACTCCTGGGTGTTCATTGGAAGGACTGATGCTGAGGCTGAAACTCCAGTACTTTGGCCACCTGATGCGAACAGTTGACTCATTGGAAAAGACTCCGACGCTGGGAGGGATTGGGGGCAGGAAGAGAAGGGGACGACAGAGGATGAGATGGCTGGATGGCATCACTGACTCGATGGACACGAGTTTGAGTGAACTCCGGGAGTTGGTGATGGACAGGGAGGCGTGGTGTGCTGCGATTCATGGGGTTGCAAAGAGTAGGACACGACTGAGCGACTGAACTGAACTGATGGCAGGGAATGCATTTTTGTTCAGGCCTATGTCTGCAGCATGTGGTACAGGGCTAGTATACGCCACAGAATAGCCATCCAGCGTGGATTTCACGTGGGTTGAGACATGAATGTATTAGATGGCTCCTGCCACAAAAACACTAGCCTTAAACTAAATGCCTTAAAGCAAAAACCATTACTCATGATCCACTCAAGTGGATCATGGATGTACAGGTTGTCTGGGGGCCAGCTGACCTGGATGTGGCTCAGTCAGACTTGCCTTGGGCTTCAGCTTGGGTCCAGATTTATCCCATGTGACTCTCATCCTCCTTGGACCAGTGGACTTGCCACTCACGTTCCTTTCACGGCAACGACTGGATACGAAAGGGGTGAAGAGAAATATGCGGTGTTTCTTAGGGTTTCAGAAGACATATCCACCTATAGTTTACTGGTTTAAGCAAGTCACAGGGATGATGCCAAGCTCACTGGTTGAAGAAGAAGGCCATCTCTCTACTGGGAAGCAGTGCAAAGATGCAACCAGAAGGTGGGATGAAGAACAGGGAATGCCAATGGGAACTCTTGTATTCAAAGCAGAAGGCTGTCCCTATCTACTCCTAGGATCTGCGTGTAGTCATGAAATGCTATCCCCACCTGTCCCACTGGAAGTTAGGGCCTGCGATATTCCACTCCAGTGTCTACCGCTGTGCCCACAGGCTATTAATCAGCCCAAGCACTCACAACTGGAGAAGGGTCATGATGCACGCCGACCAAGGTCTGTCTCATGCCAAAGCACCACACAGCTACTGCTTCCCAACGAGACCAAGTCAAGTAGAAAATATAATCCTGAAGCCTTCCTCCAATATATTTTCCTTCCCAAACTTAATTTCTGAAGTACTTTGGAAGCAGTGTGACACAGTCAGGAGAACTATGAAGGGGAGGTGGACAAAGAGCCAAAGCTAGCTTTGTGAACTCATCACACTCCCAAGCTCAATCTCCATCCACCCAACAAAAAGACAGGGTGACACAACCCCTGGGACACTTTGGAATTCAAGTTCAAGGCATTCTGGTCCAGAATTGGTTTCAAAAAGTAGGTTCGTTTAATGGCAAGAGCTAGAGTCCTGCACTCTAATGACAAATGCTTCTAAAACATTCCCAACCAAGCCAGGTTTTGTTCTAAAACACAGACAACACAGATTAAAAGCATCTCACTCTCATTTGAGGTCAACCTGGCTTTTTCCCAAGGAAATCTAAAACGGTCTGTGTGTCAACACAAGTTAGAGGTCTAAACCTTCTAGTTCCTTTTGTAACAACAAAGCATCCACATCCCATAGGTAGAACAGTCACCTTGCTTGGGTCTAACCCCTATCACAGAAACATATTTTTAGGTATGCCTCACTTTTCAAAATGTTTAATATGTAAAAATCAATATGCCAAACAGAGGAAATATTATAACAGAATATTAATTTAGTTAACAAAGTGCTCTTTTTAATTGGGTAAATCCCCCATAGCTTTTATGTCTTATCTTCATTATCTTTTGCTATGTGAGGTTTTTTTTTAATTGCAGTATAGTTGATTTACAATGTTGTATTAATTTCTGCTGTACAACAGTGATTCAGTTATATATATATATATATACACACATTATTTTTATATTCTTTCTCTTATGGTTTATCACAGGATATTGAATATAGCTCCCTATGCTCCACAGTGGGATCTTGTTTATCCATCCTATATATAATAGTTTGCATCTGCTAACCCCTTAGTCCCACTCTATCCTGCTTGTCAATCACAAGTCTGTTCTCTATGTCTGTGAGTCTGTTTCTCATAGAAATATTTTTTCTTTTTTTATATTCTTTTCCAAAATATTTTGATTTTAGATGTATAATGCATGTACCTATCATGACAGGAAGAAATGTTTTATGCTTGATTAGACATCATCAAAGTTTTTCTGTAAAAGGCCAGATAATAAATATTTTCAGCTCTATCACAGACTATAAACATACGTGAATAAGAGTGGTTGTATCCCAACAAAATGTTATTCATGAAACAGAAGGTAAGATGACTCTGGCCCATGTATCATATTT
Source organism: Capricornis sumatraensis (assembly GCF_032405125.1). NCBI lineage: Eukaryota > Metazoa > Chordata > Mammalia > Artiodactyla > Bovidae > Capricornis > Capricornis sumatraensis. Next base: position 75,012,474 of record NC_091083.1, read on the forward strand.
TTTGACCCTTAATTGAAAAGAATGAGAATATATTTGGCTCAACTTCTAGAAAATCAGTCAATATCTCCAAGAAGCCAAAAAAAAAAAAAAAGTGTAAAATTTAGGTCACTCTTTGGCAGAGTCTGATTTAAGCAGTTCCCGCTTAAGACACCTAGCTATTTATGTAATCCTCCTTACAGGTTGGTGAGATAGAAAATTATATCCCCGTTTTGCAGGTGAAAACAGTAAGGCTCAAAGTTCAGAGACCCACCCAAGACCACACACTAGAGTATAGTAAGACCAGGATGTCAACCAAAGTCTGTGTTCATTTTAGTTTGGTGATGATCCAGTATCAGTGGGTATAAATGTTAGCTATAAAGAATGATCAGAAAATGTCACTTTTATTCTAAGAAAATCATCAGTGATGAATTCAAATTTTCAAGTAAGATGTTCTTTAAAGCTCTTTTTACAATACAACCAAATTGGAAACAATCTAAACGTCCAGTATTAAATGGGAAGTTGAACAAATTACTATGGAACCATTGAAAATAGTATTCATAAGAATATGTAATGATGCTAGAAAATGTTCACAATAATGCTATGTGAAAAAAAACTAGAAAGTAACACAGTGGCTAAAGCAGGACCCCATTTTTAGCATGTGTATTATACAGAAAACTCTCGAAAGCAACACTTTAATTGCATATTATCACTTGGCTCTCTGTGGTTTGGAGACAACTGGTAATTTTATGTTATTCTTTGAACTTCTTTGGTTTTGCCAAACTCTATTCAATGTATATCTTGAACTTTCATCAATCAGTTAAATATGTCTTTAAAAGACATTTATCCTTTGAAGATGTGATACACACACACACACTCACACACTAGAGAATATAACTCAGCAAAAAAAAAAATGAAATAATGCCACTTGAAGCAACATGGATGGTCTTACACATTATCATTCTAAGTGAAGTAAATCAGAGTAAGAAAGCTATATCATTTGATAGCACTTATATGTGAAATCTAAAAAAAATTATACAAAAGGATTTATTTACAAAACAGAGACTCACAGACATAGAAAACAAACTTATGGTTACCAAAGTGTGGGATGGAGGGAGGGATAAATTAAGAGGTTGGGATTAACAAATACACACTACTATATGTAAGACAACCAACAAGGTCCAACCAGCAAGGACCTATTGTATAGCACAGATAACTATACTCAGTATTTTGTAATAACCTGGAAAGACTGAGGGCAGGAGGAGAAGGGGACGACAGAGGATGAGATGGTTGGATGGCATCACCATCTCAATGGACATGGGTTTGGGTGTACTCCAGGAGTTGGTGATGGACAGGGAGGCCTGGCACGCTGTGGTTCATGGGGCTGCAAAGAATCGGACACAACTGAGGGACTGAACTGAACTGAACTGAACTGATTACTATTGTATAGTGCTCTTGCCTGGAGAATCCCATGGATGGAGGAGCCTGGTAGGCTGCAGTCCATGGGGTCGCGAAGAGTCAGACATGACTGAGCGACTTCACTTTCACTTTCCACTTTCATGCACTGGAGAAGAAAATGGCAACCCACTCCAGTGTTCCTGCCTGGAGAATCCCAGGGATGGCGGAGCCTGGTGGGCTGCCGTCTATGGGGTCGCAGAGAGTCGGATACGACTGAAGCAACTTAGCAGCAGCAGCACAAGTAACTATACTCAATATTTTGTAATAACCTATTAGGGGAAGAAAAAATCCTGATTCTGGGGAAGACTTAAGGTGAAAAGAGAAGGCAGAAGAGGATGAGATGGTTAGATAGCATCACTGACTCAAGGGACATGAATTTGAGCAAACTCCAGGAGATAGTGAAGGACAGGGGAGCCTGACGTGCTACAGTCCATGGAGTCACAAAGATTCGGACACAAGGTAACAACAACAACAACAAATAAGGGAAAAGAATCTGAAAGGTATACATATGTATATACACACACACGTATAACTGAACCACTGTGCTGTGACTTTGTTAATCAACTATATTTCAGTTTTTAAAAATGAAGGAAAAAAGGCAATTTATCCTTAATGATTTTCTATTTCCACCTTTATTGTTCTCTTCTATTTACTCTTTCTTATGGGAAAGCTTTTCATAAATTAAAATTTGAAAACCAACCATTCCATCCTCTATATTCATTAGAGAATCCTGTGTATAGACCTTAATAATGGGCTTCAGTGCACACCTGGGTGTATATCGCTAGTCTTCAAAAGGATGAAGCAGTGATCCTTCAAATGTTTTGAACCACCCTCAGAATCACATATGTGCATGAATCCAGTCTTGCTGACAAGCCCTTTTGAGTAAAAAGAAGCCCTACATCAACATCTATCCTTTCTAAGATTAATGGCAAAAATAATTACCACTAATAATGGGCATAATATCCCAGTACCATTTGCAATATACCTAACATGCTTGGTGTGGTTTTTAATATTGCCTCAGAGCTACATAACGAATCAGGAGTTTCCTCCAAGTATTGAGAAGTGGCACCATCTAATAGCAGTGTGAGAAAATTAGGTCCAGAAGTACCAGGCTTGAGTACCCAGCAAGGTCACTTAAAGCCGAGTGTTCCATGGCAAGTCACAAATTCTCAGCAGCTTAGCATCCTCATTCTTAACCTAATAATAACCACACTTTCCTTTCAGCACTCACCACAGAATTATTAATATCTAATGAGAAAATAGAGACAAATTACATTAAGTATCTAAATGGTGTTCCTGCCATTACTACCAGTGATAATACTGGGGATGTTTTCTTTACCTGTCACTTTCAGACCCAGGTTTTTTAAAAATAGTTTTCTAAGAAACAGGTTGCCTTCTATACCAGAAGAAGACATTGTGGGTAGGCCTGTTTGGGGGTGGGGGGGGTATGGGTGTGAGGGTGTGCGTGTCATTGTGGGTATGCCTGTTGGGGTGTGTATGTGTGTGTATCATTGTGGGTATGTCTGTTGGGCTGTGTGTGTGTATTAGTGGATATGCCTGTTGGATGTGTGTAGTGTATGTGTATGTGGGGGGTGCCATTGTGGGTATGCCTGTTGGGGTTTGTGTGTGATCATAAGTATGCATGTTGGGGTGTGTGTAAGTGTGTGTATTAGTGGGTATGCCTGTTGGACATGTGTAGTGTATGTGTGTAGGGGGAGTGTCATCATGGGTATGCCTGTTGGGGGGGTGTGTGTGTGTGTGTGTGTGTGTGTGTGTGTGTATCATCGTGGGTATGTCTGTTGGGGTGTGTGTCTGTCATCATGGATCTGCCTGTTGGGGTGTGTGTGTGTGATCCTAAGTATGCCTGTTGGGGTGTGTGTATGTGTGTATATTAGTGGGTATGCCTGTTGGACGTGTATAGTGTATGTGTGTAGGGGGAGTGTCATCATGGGTATGCCTATTGGGGTGTGTGTGTGTGTATCATTGTGGGTATGTCTGTTGATGTGTGTGTGTGTCTGTCATCATGGATATGTCTGTTGGGGTGTGCGTATGTGTTTATGGGTATGCCTGTTGGATGTGTGTATGTGTATGTGGGTGGTGTCATTGTGGGTATGCCTGTTAGGGTGTGTGGGTGTGTGTGTGGGTGTGTGTGTATCATCGTGGGTATGTCTGTTGGGGGATGTGTGTGTATTCATGGGTATGCCTGTTGGATGTGTGTATGTGTATGTGGGGGGTGTCATTGTGGGTATGCCTGTTAGGGTGTGTGTGTGTGTGTATCATCATGGGTATGTCTGTTGGGGGGTGTGTGTGTATTCATGGGTATGCCTGTTGGATGTGTGTATGTGTGTGTATTAGTGGGTATGCCTGTTGGATGTGTGTAGTGTATGTGTATAGGGAGAGTGTCATTATGGGTATGCCTGTTGGGGTGTGTGTCTGTGTGTGTGTGTATCATTGTGGGTATGTCTGTTGGGGTGTGTGTGTGTGTTCATGGGTATGCCTGTTGGATGTGTGTATGTGTATGTGGGGGGTGTCATTGTGGGTATGCCTGTTGGGGTGTGTGTCTGTCTGTCATCATGGATCTGCCTGTTGGGGTGTGTGTGTGTGCATGTCTGTCACTGTGGGCAGGCTACGTCTGCTCAGGGATGTGCGCCTCTCTGTCATTGTGGGTATGCCTATTGGTGTGTGTGTGTTGGTTATCCTTGTTTAACTCAGCTGCACATAAACTGGAGTCCAGAGAATGTGAAATGATTGACATATCCTTCTAGGTGGGACCCCTCCAAATCTGTGGGGCTTCCCAGGTGGTTCAGTGGTAAAGATCCGCCTGCCAATGGAGGAGACACAGGAGACAGGTTCAATCCCTGGGCCGGGAAAGTCCCCTGCAGAAGGAAATGGCAGTCCACTCTAGTATTCTTGCCTGGAAACTCCCATGCACAGAGGAGCCTGGGTGGGCTTAGTCCAGGGGGTCACAGAGTCAGACACAACTGAGCACTGAGGTAACTGGGTAATTCTTCTAGGTGATGCCAGTCCTATTTCTTCAATCATGCGTTTTGCTTTTCTAAACATGTTGCATATTATTGCATAGCTATTTTAAGTACAGTTTTGTACTAATATAAGGCGTAAATACAGAAAAGTGTACAAATCATAGATATATTGATTGATAAACTTTCACAACACACTTAGATAACTGCCAACCAAACCAAGAAAGAAAATGAAACTAACATCACAGAAGCATCCTTCATGGTCCTTCTCAATCAACATGCTGACATGCCCCCAAGATAGCTACTATTCGATTTCTATCACCATAGATTAGTTTTGTCTTGTTTTTGAAATACTAATGGAATCATACACTATTTTACCATCTGTGTCTGGCTTCTCATACCCAAAGTCAGCTGAGATTCACCCACTTTGTTGCACAAAACAGTTCATTATCTTTGCTAGAAAGTATTCCTTTGCATAAACATATCACAATTTATTCACTCTACAGTGGGTATTGGGGTTGTTTCCAGTCTTTCTCGGTTCTTACAAATAATGCCGCTGGAAATAGTCATGTATTTGGCGATGAATAAATATGTTGACTCATTTCTGTTAAGTATATACCTAAAAGTGAAATGACATCTCATAAACTGCATTTATTAGCTTTATTATATCTGCCAAATTTTATACTTCCAGGAGCAGTGTAGGAGAGTTCCAGTTGCTTCACACACTCACCAACATTCGACATCATGTCTGTATCATGTAATGAATCTAGTGAGAGGGCAGTGAAATTTCATCAGTTTTATTTGCATTTCTGGATGACTAGTGAGATTCAGCACCTTCGTATATGCTTAGTGACCGAGGAGCCTGGTGGGCTACAGTCTATGGGGTCGCTAGGAGTCAGACCTGACTGAGAAACTTCACTTTCACTTTTCACTTTCATGCATTGGAGTAGGAAATGGCAACCCATTCCGGTGTTCTTGCCTGGAGAATCCCAGGGACGGGGGACCCTGGTGGGCTGCCGTCTCTGGGATCGCAGAGTCGGACACGAATGAAGCAACTTAGCAGCAGCAGCAGCAGCAGTGTCCATATCCTCTCTGGTAAGATACCTCTTCAAGTCCTTTGACTGCTTTATATTTTAGAAGCAATTCATGATGTATCCATGCCAAGACAGAAAGGAGGCAGGCAAAATGGCAAGTGCTTTAAAAAAAAAATCATTTAAATTTGTCTTTTGGTTTCACTTTTTATTCTGGCATTTGAATATGAATTTCTTTGAACTTTCTGAATTCACAATAAAGTCATCCATAGAGAAGCTAGAAAAATAATGAGAGCTGTCATCTACCAAGCATTTACTTGTATCAAGCCCTTTGTCATCTCACATAAGTCTTAAACATACTGTATGAGGCCAGTGCTCACACACTGTCCCTTTTTACAGACAAGAAAACTGAAGTTCAGAGAGGTTGGGTAATTTGCCCAACACCACACAGCTACCAAGTGACTGAAGCAGAATTCAAACCTAGTCTGGGGGCTCTAAAACCTGTGCTCCTGATCACCAAGCTATCCCTCATCATTGTAAGATTCTAGTAGATTCCAAACTTTAGCATGCCTCAGAACTCCCTGGAGGGCTTATTAAAACAGACTGCTGGGTCCCACCCTTAAAGTCCCTGATTCAGTAAGGCTAGGGCAGGGCCTGACAATTCGCATTTCTAACAAGTTCCCAAATGATGCCAGTAGGGTCACACTTTGAAAACCCCTCTTCTAGAAGATGGAGATCACGTCTGACTTTTCTCCATTATCCAAAAGCCCTGGCCCAGTGCCTGGCAGACACCAGACACAAAAGTGATTACTGAATGCTTCCTTTCCCCACTTGGCCCTCCAAGCTGGCACAGAAAGCCATGGCTCTCGGAATGCTGCAGGCTAATGTGAGTGAACCCCCTGACCCTTCTGACTTGGTGAGGGCCACGTGAAGTGTCATAAAAGGCCTGTCCACAAATGTGAAGGAGGCAAGTGACTCCACATAGCTCCCCCACATTTCTTTTCTTTTTTTTTTTTTCCTGTTTCTTTATTTGGCTGTGCCAGGTCTTGGCCGCAGCATGCAGGATCTTTTTAGTTGCAGCATGTGGGCGCTAGTTCCCTGACCAGTGACCAAATCTGAAGCCCCTCCATCAGGAGCATGCAGTCTTAGCCACTAGACCACCAGTCTGTAGCTAAGTCAACACAGGGGGAAGAGGAAAACTGTTTCCTGGGTGCATATTGCTCTGTGTGTCTAGTGCCTCCAATACCCAGAATGGTTCTGGTAACTGGAAACTACTGTGACTGACTATATTCAAGCAGACGTGCCCTCACCCGTGCTCAGTGCACTTTCTACACTAGGGTTTTTAGTTGTAGCAGACGCTGTCAGCTGTCTCCTCAGATCTATTCCTCCTTTCTTCATTAAGTAACAGCACCCCAGTTGTTAGCCAAGCACTACAGTACCTGGGCTTCCCAGGTGGCAGTAGTGGTGAAGAACCCACCTGCCAATGCAGGAGACCTAAGAGACAGGGGTTCGATCCCCAGGTTGGGAAGATCCCCTGGAGGAGGACATGGCAACCCACTCCAGTATTCTTGCCTGGAGAATCCCCATGGACAGAGGAGCCTGAAGGGCTACCATACAAAGGGTTGCAAAGAGTCGGACACGACTGAAGCGACTTAGCACACACCATACCCAGGTAAAAGGCTATTTTTCAGCCTTCCTTGTATTTTGATATACCCACATGAACATGATTAATTTCCAAGCAAGAACACAGAAACAGAGGTAGACCTTCCAGGAAGTTTTCTTAAAAGAGAGGGAATATGCCCTTCTGTATTTGTCTCCACTTTGCTACTTCAAATACAAAGGCTGCAACTCAAGCAGCCACCTGGACTATGAAGCTCAAGGTCATAGACCATGTGAATGATAGAGGGGTAAATTGGAAGGAGCCACTGGCTTAAAACTCAACATTCAAAAAACTAAGATCATGGCATGTGGTCCCATCACTTCATGGCAAATAGATGGGGAAACAATGGAAACAGTAACAGACTTTAATTTCTTGGGCTCCAAAATCACTGCAGATGGTGACTGCAGCCATAAAATTAAAAGACGCTGGCTCTGGAAGAAAAGCTATGAGCGACCTAGACAGCATATTAAAAAGCAGAGACATTACTTTGCCAAGAAAGGTCCATCTAGTCAAAGCTATGATTTTTCCAGTAGTCATATATGAACGTGAGAGTTGGACTATAAAGAAAGCTGAGCACCAAAGAATTGATGCTTTTGAACTGTAGTGCTGGCAAAGACTCTAGAGAGTCCCCTGGACTGCAAGGAGATCCAACCAGTCCATCCTAAAGGAGATCAGTCCTGGGTGTTCATTGGAAGGATTGATGCTGGAGCTGAAACTCCAATACTTTGGCCACCTGATGCAAAGAGCTGACTCATTTGAAAAGACCCTGTTGCTGGGAAAGATTGAGGGCAGGTGGAGAAGGGGCTGACAGAGGATGAGATGGTTGGATGGCATCACCAAGTCAACGGACATGGGTTTGAGTAACCTCCAAGAGTTGATGATGGACAGGAAGTCCAGCATGCTACATTCCATGGGGTCTCAAAGAGTCGAACACAACTGAGCAACTGAACTGAATAAGGAGCCCGGTGGGCTACAGGCCATGGGGTCAAAAAAAGCCAGACTTGACTGAGTGGCTAACACTACTACTAATGACCCTTTCAACCTTTCATTACCACTAGACAAGCAGGGTTGCTTCCTCTAAGATGGCATTTACAAGAAGTGGGAATCAACTTTCATCTCGTTTAAGCCAGTTATATCTCGTCTAAGCCAGTTACTTTGAGGCTTCTCTCTTATGCAACAGCACTTCATCTTGACTAGTGCACAGATGTTAACAGACAGTATGAGCCAGCTGCAAGACCCATGGACCCAGTTTAGCCTCCCTCTCTCATAGTATGTCCCAAGCAAGTCACTTCAGTTCCCTGCACCTCTGTTTCTCCATCTATAAAATAGGAAGAAAAACACATGTTGCAATTACTTTAAAAGGCTTTCATGAGGCCTAGCTGAAATAAGCTTTATGAAATTTAAAGCCCTACAAATATACAAAGGACTTTCATTTCCTACAAACACAAGAATTTTTTTTTTAAGAGAAAATGACATAGGAGAAATTCATGTATGAGAAGTCTTCTAATTAAGCAGAAGGAAGCTGAATCAGACCAACGGTTTCTCTGCTCATCTCTGCCAAGTCACCTCTCTCAGTCCCATTCAGGTCATTCTTTATTTTCCAAATGAGAATTTAATTTTGCTCTAACACCATTATTACATCTAAATTAAATATTTATTGGACTGAATATCAATTGACTTTTAGAAATAAAGATTTGAAATTTATGTGCTAACATAGAGTAATTCAATAATTGTAAATTTCACAACCGAGCTTTGTAATCAATTACTGTTTAGTAATGATATAAATACACATTCTTCTCAGGAGACCCTAGACAACTATAAATTAGATTCTGCACACACAACAATCTGGTAACGTCTCTGCACAGGTTTTGTCCCTTCTGAGGAGTAACTGAGGCCAGGGATTCATCCCAGACCAGCTCCCCTGACCATGAATTTAGATCCCAGTTCACTCATCACTCAGGCAGTGCCAAGATTAGAATTAATGAGCACTCACACAAAACACAATTCAGAAGATGAATCACCGGGAATGAAAACCTCACAGCCCAATTCAAAGAGATGTGTGGGTAATAGACATGGTCACTCATGCATTCACCCATCCAACATATAATTATTGAGCACCTACTGTATGCTGGGAACCCTGCTACATCAGTGTAGGAAACAAAGGCACCTGCCCTCCTGCAGGGTGGGAATAAGGTGCAGTGAACAATAAATAATAATTAACATAAATAAGCAAATTAAACTGGGCTGAACATCAACTGACTTTTAGAAATAAAGATATGAAATATGTGAGCTAACACAGAGTACTGGGCAGTCATAAATGCCCAGCATACTGAAGAGAAATTTGTAAGCTAAGTAGTATCCTAATTTTATAATTAAGGAAATGATAAATAAGGGTTCAAAGAAGAGAAGTTAACTCGCTCAAAATTAGAAACGAAGTTAGATTTGGGGTTTGAATTCAGACCAACCTGATGCCCAATTCTGCCCTCATCCTACCCCTCACACCAAATGGGCAGATAAATGACCAAGCCTACACAATCAACTCAGAACTCATTTCTCACAGACTGCAGGACAGAAATCGTTGTTAATATATACCCCCCTCATCAATAAGAGACTCTCTCAGAAAATAAGGCTAAGATTAACAGAATGCCTGGACAGCTAGCCTGGACACTGGCACCCATTCGCATCACCATGCTTATATCTAGACTTGGCCTGAGCAAAATTTCCATTTTAATTTCCATGTGATAAACACGGGCATTATTTTCACTCTGAAAGAACCTTAAAGCAATTGTGTGGATCATTGTTCATTTGAAACCCATTCTTTGTCTTCAAAGGACTGGCCAGCTACAGGAGAATGCACTATAAATTTGCTTTCTATTGGAATTAAGCTTGGAAAAATGGGGTTCTGAAACCCTTGGGGAGACCTCTGTCACAGACCCACAGATTCTGGTAACTGATTAGAAAGCTTTTAAGTGAGCGCAGTGATTACATTTTGAATTCTTTTATATTAATTATTAAGGGCAAATTATGTTGTTGAAAAGAAAAGCCAGAGAAAGATGGTAATTTAATGACATAGGAGGGAGGCATTGTGGATAGGGTGATTGATTTTAAAAGTGAAAGGCATTGGGGAGAAGGTTTGTCAAAAACGGACTCAAACATTTGAAGACTGTGTACCTAGTCCTTGTTTATGTCTTGCTTGAAGATGGAAAGAAAGGAGCTGAAGATTTGGAGTCTGACCAGATATGAAGGAAAGAAAGTGAAAGTGAAGTCGCTCATTCGTGTCCGACTCTTTGTGACCCCATGGACTGTAGCCTACCAGGCTCCTCTGTCCATGGAATTTTCCAGACAAGAGTACTGGAGTGGGTTGCCATTTCCTTCTCCAGGGGATCTTCCCAGCCCAGGGATCAAACCCAGCTCTCCTGCATTGCAGGCAGAGGCTTTTACCATCTGAGCTGCCAGGGAAGTCTGAAAGAAACTGTGGAGGAAAGAAACCATTGTTATATTTGTAAAATGGGCTCGCCCACTGGTCTAGTCATACCCGAACGCACAATCCTGCATCTCTCTCTCTTTATAAATGAAAGAGCACACATGAGAAAGAAAAAGATTTTCCTGGAATGCTGTCATTTCCTGGAGCTGTTCCTTTTCAACTGAGATGCCAATACTTCCCAACAATACAGGAGGATGTTACAAAAGTCAGAGCAGAGATTTTAGAGTCACTATGTGATGTAAACATGGAAAATAAACGTGTGCTCTAAGAATAACACCAACACCTCCATTTCAGCCCCAGTCTCCCTTCCACTCTCAGCAGGAGACAAAGGTGCTGTTTAATAAATAGTAATAGAAGCAGCAGGAAGAGTAGGAATACCCCATTCAGCAGCGGGGCTTACTAGTAGTAACAAATGTCCCTGGAGTGCAGCTTCTAAACTGGGTCCCAGAACCATCCCTTAAAGGAAAGCTGCCCAGGTGAGGATTTTGCAAGAACAAATAATAGTCCTATAATTATGACTTTCATTTCTTTTCTGTGCAACAGAAAATGAAACATTGTTTCACAAAATTACTTATGGCTGTGAACTATTTCTCTCTCCTTTGGCTTCCTCCTTAACCTTAGATGAGGAAAAAAAAAAGATTGCATCAGAAGAAAGGCTTATCACAAGACATGGCCAGGACACATCCACACCCTAATGCACCTACTAGTACCAAAGCCAAAGAAGACTGGAGGGCCCATCATGTCTAGCAAGTTCCTAGGCCATTCCCTAGCCATGTGATTACAGCCACAAGCATCATCCATAGGGGATGATAAAGCAGAAAGTCCAGGCCATTACACTAAGGCATCACTGAGTACCACTGTAGCATCCTGTTGACAAGCTACTTTCAGAAAGAGGTTCAAGAGACCAGGGCAGAGGGACACAAACCCTTTCTAACTTGACAATCCAAAGAGAATTTCTCCATGGGAGGACATAGGGTCTGAGCTGAGAGAGACTGGGGCCCAGGTCAGATTCTGATGGCAGGGGAGGCTTTTTCTTTGCATGCCGACTTGGGCTAACCTCCACTTCTCACTGGGTTCTGCTGGGTCTCACTTTGATTAATTTTCCCAGTTTTCTTCCCACAACCACATATCTGAATACTGCTTGATCTTCTGTGTTGACAATTGCCATGGAACAATATGAGCTTCGGAAGAGTTTCATTCTTTCCTTTGTAATGATGATGACCCTTTTGAGAATTATACTGTATTTTCAACCATTGAGCAAAGAAAGGAAATGATAATTAGATGAAACGTGTATGAAGATGACAAAGACACTGACTGTACAAATAATGAGAAACAAAGCAAATCTGTATCAGGTAATCATGTTCGAGGCAGGCGAAGACAACCTGAGGCCCTCCACTGGGCCAGTGAGGGGGTATTCAGCTGCACACTTTTGCGGACAGCCATCAGAAAGGACAAATAGGTTCAAAAAGCGGTATGAGAATTTTCAACAATGGAAGATGAAAGAATGACACCTGTTGGCTGGTCTACAGTCTTGTCTTGGACCAGCTGTTACATTGGGACTATCACAGATGACAAAATGCAGAGATCTGAAAGGTTCAAGCTCCAGCAACAAATCATATGGCTTACCGCTCTTGACAATCTTAAGACGGCCAACTCACCCTTTCCACCCTGTCCCAGCACCACCAAATTGGGTGCGGGGGGTGGGGGGTGGGGTCACAAAATAGGAAAGGACAAAAGGCAGAAGAGCACATTCCCTGGATTAGGGCATCAAAGGAAAAAGTTCCAGCATTAAGAAGAGACTTCTTTAATATCAAGAAGTGGGAGAAGGGATGGAGACCCTCAAGAGACTTCCCAGTTCTACCACTGCACCTAGTAAATGGATCTGGGCTTTAAGATTCCAGGAGTACCCAGTCCTTGGCTTCACACTGTCCTGCAGCACATTTAAAAGAAAACCAAAAATCAGATTGCAGGCTACCAGCCCTAAGCCTACTCTGCCTGAAATTCAGACCTGGCTGGGGCAATGGGCTTCAAAGTTAGAGAACTGTTGGTATCTTTCGACTGCAGCTCCCATGCTGTAAGCCTGGGACAGATGCCCCAGGACATTCTCAAACTATGCATATCACAATAGCACATCAGCACAAGAGCCTCTTCATCACAATCTAAAATATATTTTTTCAGTTTAGTTCAGTTACTCAGTCGTGTCCGACTCTTTGCAACCCCATGAACCACAGCATGCCAGGCCTCCCTGTCCATCACCAACTCCCAGAGTTTATCCACACTCATGTCCATTGAGTCTGTGATGCCATCCAACCATCTCATCCTCTGTCAGCCCCTTCTCCTCCTGCTTTCAATCTTTCCCAGCATTGGGGTCTTTGCAAATGAGTCAGCTCTTTGCATCAGGTGGCCAAAGTGTTGGAGTTTCAGCTTCAACATCAGTCCTTTCAATGAACACTCAGGACTGATCTCCTTTAGGATGGACTGGTTGGATCTCCTTGCAGTCCAAGGGACTCTCAAGAATCTTCTCCAACACCACAGTTTGAAAGCATCAATTCGGTGCTCAGCCTGCTTTATAGTCCAACTCACATCCATACATGACTACTGGAAAAACCATAACTTTGACTAGATGGACCTTTGTCAACAAAGTAATGTCTCCACTTTTTAATATGCAGTCTAGGTTGGTCATAGCTTTTCTTCCAAGGAGCAAGCATCTTTTAATTTCATGGTTGCAATCACCATCTGCAGTAATTTTGGAGCCCACAAAAATAAAGTCTGTCACTGTTTCCATTGTTTCCCCATCTATTCGCCATGAAGTAATGGGACTGGATGCCACGATCTTAGATTTCTGAATGATGTTTTAAGCCAGCTTTTTCACTCTCCTCTTTCACCTTCATCAAGAGGCTCTTTAGGTCTTCTTTGCTTTCTGCCATAAGGGTGGTGTCAACTGCATGTCTGAGGTTACTGATATTCCTCCCAGCAATCTTGATTCAGCTTGTGCTTCATCCAGCCTGGCATTTCAAATGATGTACTCTGCATATAAGTTAAATAAGCAGGGTGACAATGTAGAGCCTTGACGTACTCCTTTCCCAATTTGAACCAGTCCCTTGTTCCCTGTCTGGTTCTGTTGCTTCTTGACCTGCATATGCATAGCATTGTGCTTTCTGTCCACCTGCCCTACACAGATGTAAGCTCCACAAGGGTCCTCCCTGAGGGTCCTGTTTCTGTGCTTGTTTTAATCCCTTCCGCCTAGCCCTGAGTCTAGCCAGGTCATTCAGAAATTAGTTCAGTGAATGGTTGAAAGTGACTCTGGCAAAAGCGGGAGGGCATAGAGGTTGAAGGCACAGGTGGCTTCCCCAGCCTTTCAAACCGGCTCTACCCCTCCCCATGTGAGGAGGGAAGGCAGAGCTCTGAGCCCTCATGCCTGGGCCACCACCCTTGATTCTGCATGGTGCCCCCTGCAGAAGGGCAGGGGAGCTGAAACCCCCGACTCTCCATGCACTCAGCTGCAAGGGTCTGCATCTTTTTCTAATGTACACAACCACGTGCTGGCTGAGCCCTGCCTCAGTGCCCTTTCCTGATCCCATTATCTTTCTGCTCTGATGGGGAAAAAGGACTGATTCTTTGCCAACTTCTCCCTTCCAATCTTACCAAACGAACACTGCTTTTAGCTGCTCAGCTGCTTCTCCATCTTCATTCCCCCTTCCCAACTCCAAAGAGTTCTTTTGAGGGGATTTTGGGATATAGAATCAAGAGGACACCGAAGAACAGAAACAGAGAGGCAGAAAACAAAAGCAAACAATCTAGGCCAAAAAAAAAAAACAAACAACAAACTAAGCTGAACTAATTTTAAAAGCAACTTGACAAAAAATAAAACAACTTCCCTTCACCAAAATCCCATGGACAGAGGAGCCTGGTAGGCTACAGTCCAAGGGGTCGCAAAGAGTCAGACATGACTAAGCGACTTCACTTCACTAAACTTAAGTTTTTTAAAGTTTCTTATTAAAAGTAAAATAAAAATACCCTCTCTCTTGTCAAAGAGCTATCCCTAAAAGAAACATTTAAACATAGATGATTCAGAGGTGATTTACTTTGACAAGCTTTATTTTTTTAAAACAGCCAGTATAATACTGATAACAATTTGAGAAAGACCATAAAAAGAACTCAAAAAAAAAAACTAACTTATGAACATAAGCAAAAATCCTAATTAAGCACTTATCAAATGGAAACCAGAAAAACATTTAAAAAAAAAACACACACCACGTCCTAACAGGGTTCATCTCAAGATGAGGACCCATTAAAAATAATCACCATGTTAATACAGTGAAGAGTAAACATTTTATGGTGAATTCAGTAGTTTTAAAAAAAGCATTTAATCAAATTCTTCACTTAAGCCTGAGTTGATAAGAAAAAAAAAGAAAACTCTTGATAAATTAAAACAGAACTCGTGTTTAACTGGATGAAAAACTAGTGCACACACACACACACCATTATTACCAACACCATTATCATATCACAACATAATCAACAGAGTATTCAAGGGGGGTGGCCTATAAGTGTTTCCATTAGGCAATGGTTTAAAAAAAAAAAAGATGCCCCTTTTCACCACCGTTACTTAACACTGTACTCTATGTGCTACCGGATACAATTAGAAAGGAACAAAAGAAGAGACTTCCCTAGTGGTCCAGTGGTTAAGAATCTGCCTGCCAAGGCAGGGAACTCAGGTTTGATTCCTGATCAGGGAACTAAGATCCCACACGTGGCAGGGCAACTAAGCCTGCTCACCACAACCAGAGAGCCCATGCATTTGCAACGAGCAGCCCTCCTGCCACCAGACCCAGAACAGCCAAAACACTTTACAAGGAGCAAAGGAAGTAGTAAATACTGGAAAAGAGACAGTAAAATCATCTTTCTTTGTAGCTGATTGTATTAATAAACTTGAAAAGCCCAAAGCTAATAGAAAAAACTAGATTTCAGTGAGAGAGATGGGTACTATTCTTAGTATTCTGCCCTAATAACTATATAGAACAAATGAGAAAAGATACTTCCCAAAAGAATAAGAATAAACAAAACATCTAGGAGTGGATTTTACACAAACATACAAAACTTTAGACGGTTTCACTGGAGGACAAAAAAGAACCACTGAGTCCACCAAATACGTTGTTCTTGGAAACTGTGTGATATCCAATTTTGTGATAATTGAAGAGGTGATTCCAATAAAAAGTTCCAATTTATGAATCTTGACAGTATGATCCCCAAATTCATCTGGAAGAATAAAGTCAGCAAGAATAGTCAGAAAAAAATCTGAAACTGTGGTAACTGTGAAGATTTGGGATAACCTGGACTACCAGATGGTAAAACACATTGGAATGCTATATGGCAGGAAAAGACAGATATAACAGAATATCCAGATGTAGGCTCATGTTCCCATGGAAATTTAATATAAGATAAAAGAGGCTTTATTTCAGATGCGTAAGGAAGATAGGCAGGATTCAATAAATGATGTTAGGACAACTAGCTGGTCACTGAAAACATGACTCAAAAGTGTGCATGCGTGTGTGTCTGCATGCGTACACCAATTAAGACTGGAGGAGAGGAGCATAAAGATGGCGGAGGAATAGGACGGGAAGACCACTTTCTCCCTCACAAATTCCTCAAAAGAACATTTCAACGCTGAGCAAACTCCACAAAACAACCTCTGTAGGCTGGCAGAGGACAGCAGGCAACCAGAAAAGCAGACCATTGTCTTCAAAAACAGGTAGGAAAAAATATAAACGACGAAAAAGGAGACAAAGGAGGTGGGGAGGGAACTCCGTCCCGGGAAGGGAAGCCCGTCCCGGGAAGGGAATTTTAAAAAGAGAGGTTTCCAAACACCAGGAAACACTCTCCCTGCCGAGTCTGTGCCGAGTCTTGGAAACCCAGAGGGCAACATAACAGGAAGGAAAAATAAAGAAATAATTAAAACCAAGAGATTACAAGCCCAACAGTAACTCCCCCAGCGGAAAAGCAGCACAGACGCCTGCATCCGCCATTGGGAAGTGGGGGCAGGGCAGGGACGCGCGGGAGGCGCGGGCTGCAGTGCTTTGTAAGAATCGGGCAGGAACGCCCCACGCGCAACCAGAACGATCTAACTTGCGCTAGCAAACCAGACTGTGGGATAGCTACAGCACGAAAAGCTCGAACATAAGACGCCGCCAGGACCGAGCACAGAACAAAGGACGGAACGGAAAAAGCCGGCTGCAGACCATCCCCCGCCGGGGACAGGCAGCCAGAGCCGTAAGGACTGGAAAGGGGCAATTGCAGACCCGGAGAGACTTTACTTACCTAACTGCAAGCGGGCTTCTTTGCTAAGACTTCTGGGGGTGCTGGACAGTCACAATCTGCCTCACGGGGGACGCCAGCGGTCCACCCAGAAAGTTGAGCAGCAGCGACAGAAAAGGTGACAAGCCGCGGCGATCACGCTCGCCAAACTCCTGAGCTACTCGGACCTGGGAAGGGCACAAAGCGCAGTCCCAGCCGAATCTGTGCCTCTGAGGGCTGCCTGAGCGCCAAACCTGAGCGGCTTGGACCGGGAAGTGCACGCAGCCTAGGGCCGGCCCCAGACGGTTCCCGGCTGTGCATCGTAGAGCCGGAGCGGTTTGTGCGCCGCGAGAAGGGACAGGTCAAGCGGGGCTGTGACACTGTGAGCACACGACAGCGCTATTTGTCTGCGGCATTCCCCCTCCCCACAGCGCGACTGAACTAGTGAGCCTGAAAAACCAGCAAACGGAAGAAGTTAAACAGAGGGAACCACCTTGGAAGTGATCCCACACGGCCCAAAACATCAGAGAAGAGCCGGATATATTTTTACTATTTTAAAAATCATTCCTTTTTTTTTTTTTTCTTCTTTTTTTTTTCTAACCTTTTTTTTTAATTGTTAAATCTTCTATTTCTCCTCTAATTTTTATTACTATAACCTATTATTACTATTTTTAAAAAAAAAAGACTTTTTTTTTTTTTTAAGGCAAACACCATATATAGCCTTTGGATGGGTGTTGGTGGGGTTTTTTGTTTGTTTGTTTTGTTTTTTTTGTTTGCTTGTTTTTTTTAATAATTCTTGGTTTTTTTTTCTTTCTTTCTTTCCTGCTTTTTCCTTCTGCTTCTTTTCTTTAATATTGTATTTTTGAAAATCCAACCTCTACTCTAGATTTTTAACCTTTGCTCTTAGGTTTTTGTTGTCAATTATGTTCATTTAAAAACCCAAACTTCACTACCCAAGTTTACCTGAGAGCAAGATTACTGGCTTGACCACTCTCTTCTCCTATGGACTCCTTTTTCTCCACCAGGTGGCCTCTGTCTCTTTTCTCCCCCATCTCTTCTCTATCCAACTCTGTGAATCTCTGTGTGTTCCAGACAGTGGAGAACACCTAAGGAACTGGTTACTGGCAGGATTTGTCTCTCTCCTTCTCATTCCTCTCTCTTATCCTCCTGGTCACCTCTGTCTACTTCCTCCCTCTCCTCTTCCCTGTATAACTCCGTAAATACCTGAGCGGGCCAGACTATAGAGCACACATAAGGAAGTGACTACTGCCTAGCTTGCTCTCTCCTCTTTTGATCTCACCGCATCTCATTCCAGTTACCTCTAACTACCCCCTCCATCTTCTCTTCTCCTTGTAACTCAGTGAACCTCTCTGAGTGTCCCTCAATGTGGAGAAACTTTTCATCTTTAACCTAGATGTTTTATCATCGGTGCTGTATAGATGGAGAAGTCTAGAGGCTACTGTAAAAACTGAAGACCAGAAGCAGGAGGCTTAAATACAAAGCCTGAAAACATTAGAGAACTCTTGAATTCAGGGAACATTAAGCAATAGGAGCTCATCAAATGCCTTCATACTTACACTGAAACCAAGCTCCACCCAAGGGCCAACAAGTTCCAAAACAAGACATATCACTCAAATTCTCCAGCAACACAGGAACACTCCCCTGAGCTTGAATATACAGGCAGCTCAAAATTATTCCAAAACCTTTGATGTCTCATAACCCATCACTGGTCACTCCACTGCACTCCAGAGAGAAGAAACCCAGCTCCACCCACCAGAACTCCAACACAAGCCTCCCTAACCAGGAAACCTTGACAAGCCACTGATAGAACCCCACCCACAGTGAGGAAGCTCCATAATAAAGAGAACTCCACAAATTACCAGAATATAAAAAGACCACCCCAAACGCAGCAATATAACCAAGATGAAGAGACAGAGGAATACTCAGCAGGTAAAGGAACAGGAGAGTTGCCCACCAAACCAAACAAAAGAGGAAGAAGTAGGGAATCTACCTGAGAAGGAATTCCGAATATTGATAGTGAAAATGATCCAAAATCTTGAAATCAAAATGGAATCACAGATAAATAGCCTAGAGACAAGGATTGAGAAGATGCAAGAAAGGTTTAGCAAGGACCTAGAAGAAATAAAAAAGAGTCAAAATATAATGAATAATGCAATAAATGAGATCAGAAACACTCTGGAGGCAACAAATAGTAGAATAACGGAGGCAGAAGATAGGATTAGTGAAATAGAAGATAGAATGGTAGAAATAAATGAATCAGAGAGGAAACAAGAAATAGGAATTAAAAGAAACGAGGACAATCTCAGAGACCTCCAGGACAATATGAAACGCTCCAACATTCGAATTATAGGAGTCCCAGAAGAAGAAGACAGAAAGAAAGATCATGAGAAAATCCTTGAGGAGATAATAGTTGAAAACTTCCCTAAAATGGGGAAGGAAATAATCACCCAAGTCCAAGAAACACAGAGAGTTCCAAATAGGATAAACCCAAGGCGAAACACCCCAAGACACATATTAATTAAATTAACAAAGGTCAAACACAAAGAACAAATATTAAAAGCAGCAAGGGAAAAACAACAAATAACACACAAGGGGATTCCCATAAGGATAACAGCTGATCTTTCAATAGAAACACTTCAGGCCAGGAGGGAATGGCAAGACATACTTAAAGTGATGAAAGACAATAACCTGCAGCCCAGATTACTGTACCCAGCAAGGATCTCATTCAAATATGAAGGAGAAATCAAAAGCTTTACAGACAAGCAAAAGCTGAGAGAATTCAGCACCACCAAACCAGCTCTCCAACAAATTCTAAAGGATATTCTCTAGACAGGAAACCGAAAAGGGTGTATAAACCCGAACCCAAAACAATAAAGTAAATGGTAACGGGATCATACTTATCAATAATTACCTTAAACGTAAATGGGTTGAACGCCCCAACCAAAAGGCAAAGACTGGCCGAATGGATACAAAAACAAGACCCCTCTATATGCTGCTTACAAGAGACCCACCTCAAAACAAGGGACACATATAGACTGAAAGTGAAGGGCTGGAATAAGATATACCATGCAAATAGAGACCAAAAGAAAGCAGGAGTGGCAATACTCATATCTGATAAAATAGACTTTAAAACAAAGGCTGTGAAAAGAGACAAAGAAGGCCACTACATAATGATCAAAGGATCAATCCAAGAAGAAGATATAACAATTATAAATATATATGCACCCAATATAGGAGCACCGCAATATGTAAGACAAATGCTAACAAGTATGAAAGGGGAAATCAACAATAACACAATAATAGTGGGAGACTTTAATACCCCACTCACACCTATGGACAGATCAACTAAACAGAAAATTAACAAAGAAACGCAAACTTTAAATGATACATTAGATCAATTAGACCTAATAGATATCTATAGGACATTTCACCCCAAAACAATGAATTTCACCTTTTTTTCAAGTGCTCATGGAACCTTCTCCAGGATAGATCACATCCTGGGCCATAAATCTAAACTTGATAAATTCAAAAAAATCGAAATCATTCCAAGCATCTTTTCTGACCATAATGCATTAAGATTAGATCTCAATTACAGGAGAAAAACTACTAAAAATTCCAACATATGGAGGTTGAACAACACACTTCTGAATAACCAACAAATCACAGAAGAAATCAAAAAAGAAATCAAAATATGCATAGAAACTAATGAAAATGAAAACACAACAACCCAAAAACTGTGGGACACTATAAAAGCAGTGCTAAGAGGAAAGTTCATAGCAATACAGGCATACCTCAAGAAACAAGAAAAAAGTCAAATAAATAACCTAACTCTACAACTAAAGCAACTAGAAAAGGA
The DNA here is from genome assembly GCF_032405125.1 of Capricornis sumatraensis. NCBI lineage: Eukaryota > Metazoa > Chordata > Mammalia > Artiodactyla > Bovidae > Capricornis > Capricornis sumatraensis. Next base: position 75,033,232 of record NC_091083.1, read on the forward strand.
AGAATTGGAGAACCCCAGAATTAGTAGAAGGAAAGAAATCTCAAAAATTAGGGCAGAAATAAATGCTAAAGAAACAAAAGAGACCATAGCAAAAATCAACAAGGCCAAAAGCTGGTTCTTTGAAAGGATAAATAAAATTGACAAACCACTAGCCAGACTCATCAAGAAGCAAAGAGAGAAAAATCAAATCAATAAAATTAGAAATGAAAATGGAGAGATCACAACAGACAACACAGATATACAAAAGATCATAAGAGACTACTATCAGCAGTTGTATGCCAATAAAATGGACAATATGGAAGAAATGGACAAATTCTTAGAAAAGTACAATTTTCCAAAACTGAACCAGGAAGAAATAGAAAATCTTAACAGACCCATCACCAGCACGGAAATTGAAACTGTAATCAGAAATCTTCCAGCAAACAAAAGCCCAGGTCCAGACGGCTTCACAGCTGAATTCTACCAAAAATTTCGAGAAGAGCTAACACCTATCCTACTCAAACTCTTCCAGAAAATTGCAGAGGAAGGTAAACTTCCAAACTCATTCTATGAGGCCACCATCACCCTAATACCAAAACCTGACAAAGATGTCACAAAAAAAGAAAACTACAGGCCAATATCACTGATGAACATAGATGCAAAAATCCTCAACAAAATTCTAGCAATCAGAATCCAACAACATATTAAAAAGATCATACACCATGACCAAGTGGGCTTTATCCCAGGGATGCAAGGATTCTTCAATATCCGCAAATCAATCAATGTAATTCACCACATTAACAAATTGAAAAATAAAAACCATATGATTATCTCAATAGATGCAGAGAAGGCCTTTGACAAAATTCAACATCCATTTATGATAAAAACTCTCCAGAAAGCAGGAATAGAAGGAACATACCTCAACATAATAAAAGCTATATATGACAAACCCACAGCAAACATTATCCTTAATGGTGAAAAATTGAAAGCATTTCCCCTAAAGTCAGGAACAAGACAAGGGTGTCCACTTTCACCGCTACTATTCAACATAGTTCTGGAAGTTTTGGCCACAGCAATCAGAGCAGAAAAAGAAATAAAAGGAATCCAAATTGGAAAAGAAGAAGTAAAACTCTCACTGTTTGCAGACGACATGATCCTCTACATGGAAAACCCTAAAGACTCCACCAGAAAATTACTAGAGCTCATCAATGAATATAGTAAAGTTGCAGGATATAAAATCAACACTCAGAAATCCCTTGCATTCCTATACACTAATAATGAGAAAGTAGAAAAAGAAATTAAGGAAACAATTCCATTCACCATTGCAACAAAAAGAATAAAATACTTAGGAATATATCTACCCAAAGAAACTAAAGACCTATGTATAGAAAACTATAAAACACTGATGAAAGAAATCAAAGAGGACACTAATAGATGGAGAAATATACCATGTTCATGGATTGGAAGAATCAATATAGTGAAAATGAGTATACTACCCAAAGCAATTTACAAATTCAACTCAATCCCTATCAAGCTACCAGCCATATTTTTCACAGAACTAGAACAAATAATTTCAAGATTTGTATGGAAATACAAAAAACCTCGAATAGCCAAAGCAATCTTGAGAAAGAAGAATGGAACTGGAGGAATCAACTTGCCTGACTTCAGGCTCTACTACAAAGCCACAGTCATCAAAACAGTATGGTACTGGCACAAAGACAGACATATAGATCAATGGAACAAAATAGAAAGCCCAGAGATAAATCCACACACATATGGACACCTTATCTTTGACAAAGGAGGCAAGAATATACAATGGAGTAAAGACAATCTCTTTAACAAGTGGTGCTGGGAAAACTGGTCAACCACTTGTAAAAGAATGAAACTAGATCACTTTCTAACACCGCACACAAAAATAAACTCAAAATGGATTAAAGATCTAAATGTAAGACCAGAAACTATAAAACTCCTAGAGGAGAATATAGGCAAAACACTCTCAGACATAAATCACAGCAGGATCCTCTATGATCCACCTCCCAGAATTCTGGAAATAAAAGCAAAAATAAACAAATGGGATCTAATTAAAATTAAAAGCTTCTGCACAACAAAGGAAAATATACGCAAGGTGAAAAGACAGCCTTCTGAATGGGAGAAAATAATAGCAAATGAAGCAACTGACAAACAACTAATCTCAAAAATATACAAGCAACTTATGCAGCTCAATTCCAGAAAAATAAACGACCCAATCAAAAAATGGGCCAAAGAACTAAATAGACATTTCTCCAAAGAAGACATACGGATGGCTAACAAACACATGAAAAGATGCTCAACATCACTCATTATCAGAGAAATGCAAATCAAAACCACAATGAGGTACCACTTCACACCAGTCAGAATGGCTGCGATCCAAAAATCTACAAGCAATAAATGCTGGAGAGGGTGTGGAGAAAAGGGAACCCTCCTACACTGTTGGTGGGAATGCAAACTAGTACAGCCACTATGGAGAACAGTGTGGAGATTCCTTAAAAAATTGCAAATAGAACTACCTTATGACCCAGCAATCCCACTGCTGGGTATACACACCGAGGAAACCAGAATTGAAAGAGACACATGTACCCCAATGTTCATCGCAGCACTGTTTATAATAGCCAGGACATGGAAACAACCTAGATGTCCATCAGCAGATGAATGGATAAGAAAGCTGTGGTACATGTACACAATGGAGTATTACTCAGCCGTTAAAAAGAATTCATTTGAATCAGTTCTGATGAGATGGATGAAACTGGAGCCGATTATACAGAGTGAAGTAAGCCAGAAAGAAAAACACCAGTACAGTATACTAACACATATATATGGAATTTAGAAAGATGGCAATGATGACCCTGTATGCAAGACAGGAAAAAAGACACAGCTGTGTATAACGGACTTTTGGACTCAGAGAGAGAGGGAGAGGGCGGGATGATTTGGGAGAATGGCATTCTATCATGTATACTATCATGTAAGAATTGAATCGCCAGTCTATGTCTGACGCAGGATACAGCATGCTTGGGGCTGGTGCATGGGGATCACCCACAGAGATGTTATGGGGAGGGAGGTGGGAGGGGGTTTCATGTTTGGGAACACATGTAAGAATTAAAGATTTTAAAATTTAATAAAAATAAAAAAATAAAAAAAATAAAAAAATAAAAAAAAAAGACTGGAGGAAAGGTGGGCCTTCCCTGGTGGTTCAGTGGTAAAGAGTCCGCCTGCCAGTGCAGGAGATGTGGGTTCAATCCCTGGGGAGGGAAGGTCCCCTGGAGAAGGAAACGGCAACCCACTCCAGTATTCTCGCCTGGAAAATCCCATGCCCAGAGGAGCCTGGCAGGCGACGTCCACGGGGTCGCAAAAGGTCGGAGATGACTTAGCAACTAAACAAGAGGAGAAGCAACATATGCTATTATCTTAGACTGTATAATGAAGCTCCTAACGTGAAACTAAATCCAGAAACTGTATAAAACAAATGACTATTTTGATTATATACAAAATAAACTGGGCAGAAAAGGACATCATAAATACAGCTAAAGCACAACTGTTTACTGTGGAAAGCAGGGAGTGAGCACCAACTAGGAGGAGGTACGGGGGAGTGGGATTCTGGAAATGTTCTATATCTTGGCTTGGATGATGGCTGCATGGGTGTATGCATGTGTAAAATTCATTGAGTTGTACAGTTAAGATTTGTGCATGTTATCATGTGTAAGTTATGCCTCTATAAAAAGGAAATAGAAATATAGGGAATAAATCAAGCATTTATCCTGTCTTTCCTGCAAATACTGTCCTTCAGGGTAAGCAAAGACAATGAGGGGAAATTCTTCCTCATCCAAAAGTTACAGTTAAATGCTAAACAAAGGAATTTGAAACACCATTTTGCAATCTTCAGTGAAATAAACCATTCTAGAAAATATCCGTCAATGTCTGTTAGAACCATTAGCACACACAGAGTTCATCAAATGGTGGAAATAAAAACAAAAAATTAGCACAGTGGTTCTCAAACTCTAGCACACATTGGCATCACTTAGGGTACTGAGTAATTTTATGTGTCAACTTGATTGGCCACAGGGTGCCCAGATATTTGATTAAACATCTTCATGAGGGTTTTCTGGATGAGAGTAACATTTAGCGCATAGATGGAGTAAAGCAGATTGCCTCTGTAACGCGGGTGGGCCTCATCAAATCAGCTGAAGGTCTGAACAGAACCAAATGGCTGACCTCCCCACCGTGGCACTTCCTGCAAGCACAAGGGACTCTGTCGTACTAGGCTTCCTGGTTCTAAAGCAGACTGCCTCTGGGCTTCATCTACAGCACTGACTCTGGCACCGTAACTGCGCCATCAGCTCTCTCTGGGTCTCAAGGCTACCAATCTATTCTGCAGACTCTGGACTTGCCAGCCTCCCTAACTGGGTGAACCAATTCCTTATGATACATCATTCCCTCTTCCTCTCTCTCAGTCTCAGTCCTTCTCCCTCCCTCCCTTACTCTCTCTCTCTCTGTTTATATGTTGGAGAACTCCAATACAACTGAAGAGCTCGATAAAACACAAATTGCTGGGTCCTCACCCCAGAGTTTCTGATTCAGTAGATCAGGGTAGGGTGCAAGAATTAGAATTTTCACAAGTTCCTAGGTGATGATGGTGCTAATTAAGCGACCACACTGTGAACACCAATGCATGAGACAAAAGGTTGATGGGGACATTTTAAATAGATACATCCGGCTCACAACGCCTGAACTTGCTAATTAATCTGAACTTCAATTTACAAATAAATGGGGGATTAGAGAGAGAGTAATACACTATACCATAAAGATGTGGTCAGCCACATCCAGTGTATGGGAAAGTCTACAGAAAAAAAAAAAGACCCAGAGTCTTTAACAAATAACTGCCATGGAGAAAAGCAAAAGGGGAATTATCAAGAGATTAAAAGAAATTAAAAGACCTTTGGGGAAACTGAATCAAACTAGCTACACTTATTTTTTTTTTCAACTGAAAAGTGAAAGAAAACTTGGTGACATAAAAGAACTGTTGTTAGTTTTGTTGGATGTGGTAATAGAATTATGCTTGTATTTTTGAAATCTTGATCTGTTAGACCAGATTTTCTTAGCCTCAACACTGTTGACATTTGGGGCCAGATAATGCTTTTTTTGGAGGGCAGTCCTTGCATTGCAGGTTGTTTAGCTGCAACCCTAGCTTCCATCTGCTAGAAGCCAATAGCAACCTTCACCATCCCCAGCCGCAACAACCCAAACTGCCTCCAGCAACTCCCTTTTGTCCCCTGGAGAGAAGAACTGCCCCCAGTTGAGAACTTCTGGCTTAACACATCTTCTGAAGGATTTACAAGTGAAGTGATACGCCTGTATTCTGTTTTTAATCAGAAAAAAACTATGGGGAGTGGTGTGAGATGTCACTAGAACGGCAGAATGTGACCACTGCTGCAGCTGAGCAGTGAGGGGGTTACTCTAGTCCCTCAACTTTAATGCACCTTTGAACACTTCTGATGCAAGATTTCTGCAAAAACACATGCACACACTTAAGGTACTACTACAGAAACACATTTCTAACAAATATTCATGATATCTAGTGGGAAAAAAGGCACATCCCCAGGCAACATGTACACTGCAACCCCATTTTCACAAAAAAGGAGAGTCAGAGAGAGTATGGATCAGAATATTCACATTAATGGTCTCCAGGAGGTGGAATTGTAGGTAATAATTCTCTTCCTCCAATTTGTAGTTTTCAAAGCTCTCCGCATGAGCATACACATATGATTCCATGTAAGCAAACAAATAAAATGAAGACTAATAAAGAAGAAAGGGACGGCTACAGAGAGATACAATGCAGGCAAGGAAAAAAATAAAAAGACTTCAAAGCAAACACGAAATATCAAAAAGTACAACTATCAGGGAGCCACTCCACACAGGGGCAGAGATATCTCATACCCCCTAAGGAAATGTTGCATTAAAGCAAGCTCACGGTCGCACCTGTGTGTGTGTATGTATGCATGTGTGTGTTTCCTGATACAGACCTTGGGCATCTCAATTTCATTTGATCTCCTCTGTTTCAGAAGGCAGAGTCACATGGAATAAATTTTTAGAAAGCCTTTTCGCTAAACACAGAATGGTACTTTCCCTGCCAGGCAAATGTTTAAAGTTTTTAAAAATAATCACGTTGATGCTTAAATCCATAGGCCAGTGGAAGAAAACTCAGCTATTAAGTGAGACTCATGCCTCAAAGGTTCTGAGTAGCAGAGGTTTAGCTCTTCTGCTTTTCATCACCAAATATAAATTATTTGCTGTTTAATCACCTGTTATTTTGGCTCACCTGAGTGGCTGCAGCCTGACTTTGGCCAAAGTAATTAACAGTAAGCTGGAGCTCTCAGTGCTATGATTCCTTCCGCAGTACCTGGCCTAACTTTCAGATGCCTGTCTTTACCCTCCCACTTTACCCTTTTGCCCTGCTGGACAATCATAGCCCTCTTCATGGTCATTCTATTCCACTAGAAAGCAGAGTGCATAAATACAAAGACTTTGCCTTCTTCACTGCTGGTGCCCGGAAGAGGAATTGCTGCCTTGTAGGTACACAATATACAATTTCTGGAAAAAATGATTCCATTGCATTCCCCTCCCTTTTCCCGATTTCTGGCCTTTTCAGGGAGCATCAGTAATTTCTAAGACCACCAAATGGACTGGATTATCAGCAATCTGATTCCATTAATGTGCCGTGCTACATGTGCTAAGTCGCTTCGGTCACGTTCGACTCTTTGCGAACCCACCAGGCTCCTCTGTCCATGGGATTTTCCAGACAAGAATAATGGAGTGGGTTGTCATTAACATGCTGCTGCTGCTGCTGCTAAGTCACTTCAGTCGTGTCCGACTCTGTGCAAGCCCATAGATGGCAGCCCACCAGGCTCCCCCATCCCTGGGATTCTCCAGGCAAGAACACCAGAGTGGGTTGCCATTTCCTTCTCTAATGCATGAAAGTGAAAAGTGAAAGTGAAGTCGCTCAGTTGTGCCCGACTCTTAGAGACCCCAAGGACTGTAGCCCACCAGGCTCCTCCGTCCATGGGATTTTCCAGGCAAGAGTACTGGAGTGGGGTGCCATTGCCTCCTCCACATTAACATGCTGCTAACCCCCAATTCCAGTGGCTTAATGGAAATGTTAAGACGGGTGCACTCCTCTGGACTAGAGACACACACTCACACACGCATGTGCGCACACACAACACTCTGCCACACCCCCAGACACCTTCCCACCCTCGGCCCTGGTAACACTTTCCATTCAGTGCTGTGCCTCCACCCAGCCTGTGCTCAATCTCATTGTCTTCCTAATAAAACGAATTAATTTCCAGAGTTAAAATTCATGAGGCAGCGTATGTAATATCTACAAGAGAGCTGCTTCTGAATTCCCCCTAGCTGCAGACTTTTTTATTCCTCCCACAAAGGTTCCTGAACTTATTTGAAGACATGGCCCCCTGGCTTTCCCCAGGTGCTCAGCAGCCATACAATGGATTTTTCTGTTACTCGCAGACACTCTCTGCTCAATTTACTCCAGTGTTTGGCATAGAAATGTCATCAGATTCTGGAATCAAGGTCAACTCTCAGCTAAACAATTCCCTTCCCTGTCTTCTGGCCTTCTACCAGTACCCACTCAGGGTTCCCATACTGTCACCCCAAATCCTCTCCTAACCACCCCTTTAGGGGTCTAGTCCAACTTCCTTCCAAGAAGAGGAAACCGAGGCTCTGAAGAAGCAGGTCAGGGGGAACCTGGTAACTGAGGGGCAGTGCAGGGACTGTGCCCAAGGCCTCCTGATCCCCAAAAGCCCAGTTTGCTTTCTCTAGAGCAGGGATCAGCAAACTAACCCCTATGGGCTACATCTGGCCCCCTGCTCATCTCTGTCAGTATGCTTTTTTGGAACACATACACTGCCATTCATTTCCATATTGTCTATAAGTCGTTTCCACTGCAATATCAGAACTGACTAGGTGTGACAAAGACTGTAGAACTGCCTGACTAAAATATTTACTATCTCACTATTTACAGAAAAAGTTGACTGACCCCTGCTACAGGGTTCAAAAGAATAGGAAAGTGGGAAGAAAAGGCCAGTGCAAACACCCCATGAAAGGTCAGCTGATCACTTTGCTAGTTTCCTCAAAGGTGGCCAGCTCAGCTCTAAAAGGGGGGACCCTCTTGAAGCAGAACCAGTCATCTCTCTGACCCCTCTTCACCCAGACTACCTTTGGCATCCTGACAGATGCCTTTGCAGAGATGCAGCCCCACAATGTCAAGCACCTCTGGCTGTCCCCTCCAACACACACACACACACACACACACACACACACACACACACACACACACACACACAGAGTTCCAACTGTGCTGTGGCTGTCCCCTCCAACACACACACACACACACAGAGTTCCAACTGTGCTGTGGCTGTCCCCTCAAACACACACACACACACAGTTCCAAGTGTGCTGTGGCCTCCATACATAGGTCTGGAAGAGTAACCATGAGCTGCCACAGAGAAGGGCCTGAACTCTACATCACAAGAAAGACCAGGAGGCAGGAGACATGGCCACAGGGAGGACACCTTTCTTTCCAGTTCATTAAAAATAAAAAAGAACCCCAGCCTGGTTTCTAGGGGTTAGGCTGCATGGATTCAAGTCCTGTCTACAACTCTTGCCCACAGGGTGACCTGGAGTTATTTACTTTCTCTGAGCCCAGGGCTTCTCATCAATAAAATGACAGTGCCTATAGCTGTAAGGACTCAAATGTCAGGTATGGAATTCCAGCTCAGTGCCAGCCACAGGGCAAGTGTTGAAGTGGGTGCTGATGAGAAGCTCTGGGAGGACTGCCTTGGACATCTGGATGTGACTCGGGTGCGCCAAGGTTCCAGTGTCCAGAACAGTCTCAGAAGCTCTGGGTCTGAAGCAGGCTCCTTCCATTCCAAGGGCAACACTCAGAAATGCAAAGCAAAAAGAAGAGTGAGACCAGAACGGGTCACACGGGCCACCCTATTTGGCCTGGAAGACAGAGCTGGATGATATGGCCGCTGGGAGCATGGTGGGCACTGGAGCTGAGCCGACCTGAGCTCTTTCTTCCCTCATCCTGAGACACAGAAGCCATGGGGTCTCCCAGAGCCTGTTTCCTTGTCTATAAACAGACAATAGCCTTTACCCCACAGCCTTCTGTGAGGACCAACGTCCGAACAATAAACCCCTGAGCCGCAGTACCGAGCTTAGGGAGGGTCCCTCCGCAGGTGAGTCACTGCTTCCATCATTAACCTCAGTAACAATTTCACCTTCTGGCCAGACCACAAAACCCCCTTGCTCGGGACAGGGGCACCAGCACCTTCTCCTGCTCCCCCACACACTGGAGGATCAAAGTGGAACCCCTTTCTTTCCCTTCCCATCCCAATCTCATGCCCTGTCCCCAGCCAGAGCCCCCACACAGCCTCACAGCCACACCTTGCCATCGACACGGCTATCACGTGCCAGAGTTATGCCAACATGACACCAGACCACCACTGGGGGGACACGGAGCCACTGCCACGCAAAACCGCAAGACCAGAGGCCAGGCAGCAGATATGGCGATGAGGCTTAGTCCTGGCTCCCCGCTTCCTTCCCGTGTGACCGTAGGAGAGCCACTCACCTTCTCTGCACACACACTCAGGCATTTGTGAAACTCATGATTCAGATCAGTTATTCATCAAGTCCCTTCCACCATGTGCATCACTGTGGAGGCTCCACTCGGAAGCCATGAGAAAAGTCGCCCACTGTACTTCACTAACGCCAGTGACAGTTTCAACTGTCCATTTAAATAAATCCACTTAGTCTAATAGAGATCCAGTGGGACAGTAAGAGGTGCTGCTTTCCAGGAACGCTCCTAAGGAACTCAGCCGGAGTTCCCACCAGTTCATCAACATCCTGGCTCCCTTGTATCTCTGACCTTTTTGCTCGTGTCTCCCTCCCCATGCAATTACTATTTTTTTTTAATTTGGCCATGCCACACAGTAGGTGGGATCTTAGTTCCCCAACTAGGTATTGAGCCCACACCCCCTGAATTGGAAGCATGGAGTCTTAATCACTGGGCTGCCAGAAAAGTTCCTCTATGCGATTAGTTTTAAATCTTTATGTTCTCTGTTTTTGGTTACATGGAACCATCGTGTTTCTTTGGCACGCTTCTGCACTCCAGGCCTGTGTGATTTCTCCTGGATTAGAATCATAGGACAGGCAATGCTGCTCAGAGAGCCCCCATTGAGACACCGCTGCCTCGCTCAATATCCCACCTGAGCCCACATGGGCGTGGACAACCCCACCATGAAGACTCGGCTATGGCTGACAGCAGGCAGTGCCAGGGAGCCTGAGATTGAACCAGACTCAGAGCACGCACATCGTTCATTGCTTATTCCCAGCGGGGGAGAGTGTGGTCTTCCTCTCCGAGGTCATGGATGAGAAATTCAAGGACAAAGCATTCAAGGTGGTCCAAGTTCGAAAATGGCCACACCAGGCCCAGAACCCAGAAAGACCCCAAAGCTGGCCTTGTCACTCCTCTGCCACAGTGGGCGCTTCCTTCACCACCTCCTGGGATCAGAGTGCCATAACTCATCAGAATGAGGACACAAAAGCCTTCAAGAAGCTTAATATAGAACAGGAGCAATATTTTAAATACGTTTTATATGACTTTCATGAAAATAATCCAGAAATATAGTGAAACGTAAACACAAAAGAGCATACAGTGAAACCTCCCTCCCACCCCTGCCCTGTCCGACAACATACAGACCACCGGCCACCTGGCTCCTACCCCAGGCACTGATGACTAGCACTTTCTTGCATTGCCCTCTGGCGGTAAGCTCTGCATGTAAGTCCATGAAGTATTACTGCTGCTGCTAAGTCGCTTCAGTCATGTCCGACTCTCTGCGATCCCATAGACGGCAGCCCACCAGGCTCCCTCGTCCCTGGGATTCTCCAGACAAGAACACTGGAGTGGGTTGCCATTTCCTTCTCCGATGCATGAAAGTGAAAGTGAAGTCGCTCAGTCGTATCCGACTCTTAGTGACCCCATGGACTGCAGCCTACCAGGCTCCTCCGTCCCTGGGATCTTCCAGGCAAGAGTACTGGAGTGGGGTGCCACTGCCTTCTCCCCATGAAATATTACTAGATACAAATATGTGCACGTGTGTATTTTGTGTGTGTCCTTTCGTTACATAATTGCTAAACCACTAGACAGAGTCCCATACTTCTTTCCATTGATATGTCTTGGATCTTGTTCTGCATTAACACTTGGGAGATCTTGTTCTTTCTCTTTAACAGTCCTCCATAGAAAGGACATTTACATTATGTCCAGTCTTTTACAGGTACAAGGAAAGCTGCAGTAAATAACCTATTACACACACATCCTGCACATCGACACACACACAGTGAATCAGGTAGAAGTGGAGCTCCTTCGCAATGGACAAGGGTTAGCAAATCTTCTCCGGGTTATGTGTACATGTGTGTATGCGTGTGTGATGTGCACAATGTGCTTGTCTTTTTTTTATTATTATTAATACAATGGGATGAGATCTTCCGGTTGTAGAATATTAGAGCCAATTTGAACTCATCCGATTTCACTTCATCTGCTTCTCTTTGAGTCTGTTGTTCCTCAATTTCATCCACACTTTCGGTTATTAATGCCTCCATTCAGTGTTTCATATTCACTAGGGCTTCTTAATCCAGTTTACTTTTTTGAGCCTTAATACCCTTACAGAACCACCATGTGTGAAATTATCTTTTACAATGCTGAATCCAAGCAGTTTGTAGTTTTCAGTCAATTACTCCCAACTGCCGGAGCCATGCTCAGGATATTTCTGGCTAAATTTCTTACTTCTTGGATCATGAATTCTGACAAGACTAACCCCGGTGGCTGGTGTGGTCACTTATTTGGACCCACTCTGGCCAAAGGTTCTCTTCCAACTTGGAAATCCATACTCAAAATCCACCTGTGTTCTGCAACATTTAAGTACAAATGCTGGGGTGATAAACTGGGTGGGTATTTCACAGGCCCTGAAAAGAGTTACTTTTTAAGAAATCTTGTAGCAAATAGGTTTGCAATTTTTTCCTTAACTCCTTTCCGTTAAGAAAAAAAAAAAAAACAACACTGGCCATTAGGTCAACTCTATCAGTTAGATAGTTAGCTTTCCCCGTGTAGCAAACTAGCCCTAAAATTCAGTGGCTTCAAACCACCACCATTTATTTGCCCCATGAGTCTGTGGGGCAGGACTTTGATCTAGGCTCAGCTGGGTGGTTCTTCTGCTGATACAGATCAGACTCAATCATGGGTCTGTATCAGTGGCTGCTCAGCTAAGGGAGCTCTGCTTCTAGGCTAGCTGGGGTGGTGGGGGCAGCTGGGTCACATGTCCAGCAGACTTCCTCACCTAGAGGTGGCAGCAGGGATCCCAGGGGCAGAAAAGAACCCGCTCCAATGCACAAGCAGTTTTCAAACCTCAGCTGGTGTCCAATTTACCACCATCTCATTAGTCAAAACAAGTCACACGACCAAGCAGCAGCTTCAGAGTGGGAAAACAGACTCCTCCTCTTCATGGGAGAAGCTGGCATCTCACTGCAAGTGCCCCAATGCAGGTCAGGAGCGAATGGACAGACATCTTTACAAATGACCACATGGACTATTTACAAACTCGGTATCTGTGTAAGGCTTTGCAACACAGAGCTGCTTTCAATCTCATTGACTTCATTCCTAGAAGAGTTTCTTGAAACAAAGTCCACATAAAAGCAACCACTGAAGAGACATCCAAGGCCAATAGTCAGGTACCCACAGAAGGGTTCCAAGTCATCCTATTAATAGAAGTTAGCACTCGGCTGTGGTGCACTCTGAAGGGCTCCCTGCAAGGCAGGCATGGCACAAAGGGCAGATCACCCCACACAGGGTAAGATTAAGCCTCAAGCTTAATCTCAGCTCTCAAAGCAAGTTGTTTCAATCCTCGTGCCATCTCTTCCCTCCTCTGCCAACGGGGATGGCAGGAGAGGTACAAAGGGAGGACTCAAACAAAAGCACCTGTGCCCACGCCACAGGCTCCTGAAGGGTCCAGTGTTGCGTGGAGGAGACCTTGAAACAGCAAATCAGGCCCAAAGTCCTAGAAGGATTTGATCAGCCAAATAAAAATGATAGATGTGAGCAGGAGGCTGGAAGGAAGACCAAGGCTCTAAGCCAGCACTGAAGGGAAATGAAACAAGCGTGGCCACAGAGCTGCACCCCAGGCGGGACTTGAAATTCTGAAGATGGCAGAATTGCGCTCTCTACACCCTCCATGGAAACAGACAGGTCTTGGCCCCCATTCTCTCACCAAATGAGAACGAGTCCCCAGGCGTGTCCTTGCTAGGAAAACAGCCCTACCTGATGGAAGCAAAGCATGGGAATTCGTGTGGCTCCATTAAAGACCTGAAGGAATCACACTGCTGCTTATGCTTTACAAAAGAACATAAACCCCTATCACAGCCACTTTTTGTATTTCTGGGTAAATAACAAGAATGATAGCTACCATTTGTTGCAGATCAACCACATGGCAGATAGTGCCAGTCAACCACCTACATTAAATAATTAGGACCCAGGCCACAAGCATCCATTCAGTAGTTTTTGCTGAGCACCTATTATGCACTAGATTCTACCTGAGGGGTGGAGACACAGTGATGGTAAATGTCAAGTGCCTGCGCAATTAAAGGAGCTAACGCTACCACCGCTGCCTTCACACACCATCAGCAAAAGACTGCACAGAGCCTTTATGAATGCTCACACTTTCTTTAGCTATAGACACGTTTTCTCAAAGACTTCCATGAATACCCCTGGATACAGACACCATGATCTCCACTTTACAATAAGTCAACTGAGGCACTGAGAATCTGTCCGGGAGCCCATAGCCAGCATGTGGCAGAGCCAGATTCAAACCAGGGAGCATCACACCTTTGGGAGATCCTGCCTTAGCAAGAACTCCTCTTCTCCCATTAAGAAGGAGGTCCTGTGGACCACTGAAGGGTTCCCAGTAGGATCAGAAGCCTCCCCACCCCATCACTGTGAGTTATTTTCCACCTTTCTCTTCCTATGACTCTTAGACAAAGACAAGTGACACCCATTTCTGCTCCCTCCTCCTCCTAGAGACTTTCCAAAGTCTTCAGCAAATTGATCTCAAATAAATTCAACAGCTCACTGGCTCTGAACCTCAGCTCTGGCTCTTGGTCTGCCTACAGGGCTCACAGGGTTGCTAACTCAGCACTTGAATAAAGCTTAACACTTACACATCCATGCATTCACACACTCATTCCACAAAAACTCACCAAGGGCCCACCAAGTGCCAGCCCAGAGTGACAGCACCGAGGAGATGCTCAAGAGCTTTTATGAAGCAGGGTGACGGGATTACAGCTATCCAGAAAGGCCACTGGGGGAGACGGGGGTGGAGTCCAAGAGGTGCCAGACTGGACAAAGGGGCAATGACAGGGATGGGGGAGAGTGGGCAGGGCCTCTTCTGGCGCAGGCCCAAATCTCAGACCAGGGGTCTCAGGTGGAAGCACAGATTTGGGGGGCCCTGTCGTGTAAAGGTACCGGCTATGGGTGGCATCACGAAGGCTGACCGCTCTCATCTGAGAGGCGAAATCTAGCCCGAACTCCTTGGGAAGTTTAGTGCAGGCTCCTGTCCCAAGAGACTGTTGTCTGCCTCCCAAGGCAGGAACCAACCAGGCACTTGAGTTTGCAGAGATTCCCCCATGCAGTTTCCCCATCTCAGCTCACCAAGGACCAGTGGCACATGCAAAGCAAACAGGGAGAGAGAACCTGGGACAGGACCCCACACACACACACTGCACCTGAGACAACAAGTCCACAGAGGAGGCTGGAAAGGAAAGAACTCCCATAGTCCCCCCGCCCAGGACAAGGAAGCCAGAGGAGGAGGAGCAACAGGCAAGTAGCATCAGGTACTGTGGGGTGTGACTGGGAGAAGACCTGGCGTGAAGGGAGAGACATGGCTTTGTGCTCATTTCTTTACTTCAGTTCAGTTCAGTCGCTCAGTCAGGTCTCTTTGCCACCCCATGGACTGCAGCGTGCCAGGCTTCCCTGTCCATCACCAACTCCCAGAGTCGCTCAAACTCATGTCCATGGAGTCAGTGATGGCATTCAACCATCTCATCCTCTGTCATCCCCTTCTCCTCCTGCCTTCAATCTTTCCAGGCATCAGGGTGTTTTCCAGTGAGTCAGCCCTTTGCATCAGGTGGCCAAAGTACTGGAGTTTCAGCTCCAGCATCAATCCTTCCAATGAATATACAGGACTGATTTCCTTTAGGATTGACTGGTTGGATCTCCTTGCAGTCCAAGGGACTCTCACGAGTCTTCTCCAACACCACAGTTCAAAAGCATCAATTCTTTGGCCTTCAGCTTTCTTTATAGTTCAACTCTCACATCTATACATGACTACTGGAAAAACCATAGCTTTGACTAGACAGACCTTTGTTGGCAAAGTAATGCCTCTGCTTTTTAATATGCTGTCTAGGTTGGTTATAGCCTTTCTTCCAAGGAGCAAGTGTCTTTTAATTTCATGGCTGCAGCCACCATCTTCAGTGATTTTAGAGCCCAAGAAAATAAAGTCTGTCACTACTTCCATTGTTTCCTCAGCTATTTGCCATGAAGTGATGAGACCAGATGCCATGATCTTAGTTTTCTGAATGTTGAGTTTTAAGCCAACTTTTTCACTCTCCTCTTTCACTTTCATCAAGAGGCTCTTTAAATAGACATTTCTCCAAAGAAGACATACAGATGGCTAACAAACACATGAAAAGATGCTCAACATCACTCATTATCAGAGAAATGCAAATCAAAACCACAATGAGGTACCATTTCACACCAGTCAGAATGGCTGCGATCCAAAAGTCTACAAGCAATAAATGCTGGAGAGGGTGTGGAGAAAAAGGAACCCTCCTACACTGTTGGTGGGAATGCAAACTAGTACAGCCACTATGGAGAACAGTGTGGAGATTCCTTAAAAAACTGGAAATAGAACTGCCTAATGACCCAGCAATCCCACTGCTGGGCATACACACCGAGGAAACCAGAATTGAACGAGATACGTGTACCCCAATGTTCATAGCAGCACTGTTTATAATAGCCAGGACATGGAAGCAACCTAGATGTCAATCAGCAGATGAATGGATAAGAAAGCTGTGGTACATATACACAATGGAGTATTACTCAGCCGTTAAAAAGAATTCATTTGAATCAGTTCTGATGAGATGGATGAAACTGGAGCCGATTATACAGAGTGAAGTAAGCCAGAAAGAAAAACACCAGTACAGTATACTAACACATATATATGGAATTTAGAAAGATGGCAATGACGACCCTGTATGCAAGACAGGAAAAAAGACACAGCTGTGTATAATGGACTTTTGGACTCAGAGGGAGAGGGAGAGAGTGGGATGATTTTGGAGAATGGCATTCTATCATGTATACTATCATGTAAGAATTGAATCGCCAGTCCATGTCTGACGCAGGATACAGCTTACTTGGGTAGGTGCATGGGGATGACCCACTGAGATGTTATGGGGAGGGAGGAGAGGGGGGTTCATGTTTGGGAACACATGTAAGAATTAAAGATTTTAAAATTTAAAAAAAAATTAAAAAATTAATAAAACATAAAAAATAAAAATAAAAATAAAAAAAAGAAAGCTGTGGTACATAAACACAATGGAGTATTACTCAGCCATTAAAAAGAATACATTTGAATCAGTTCTAATGAGGTGGATGAAACTGGAGCCTATTATACAGAGTGAAGCAAGCCAGAAACAAAAGCACCAATACAGTATACTAATGCATTTATATGGAATTTAGAAAGATGGTAACAATAACCCTGTATGCAAGACAGCAAAAGAGACACAGTTGTATAGAACAGTCTTTTGGACTCTGTGGGAGAGGGCGAGGGTAGGATGATTTGGGAGAATGGCATTGAAACATGTACAAAATCATATATGAAATGAATCGCCAGTCCAGGTTCCATGCATGATACTGGATGCTTGGGGCTGGTGCACTGAGATGACCCAGAGGGATGGTATGGGGAGGGAGAAGGGAGGGGGGTTCAGGATGGGGAACACGTGTATACCTGTGGCAGATTCATGTTGGTGTATGGCAAAACCAATACAATATTGTAAAGTAATTAACCTCCAGTTAAAATAAAGAAATTTATTTTTTTAAAAAAAGAGGCTCTTTAGTTCCTCTTCACTTTTTGCCATGAGGGTGGTGTCATCTGCATATCTGAGGTTATTGATCTATCTCCCGGCAATCTTGATTCCAGCTTGGGCTTTATCCAGCCCATCATTTCACATGATGTACTCTGCATATAAGTTAAATAAGCAGGGTGACAATATATAGCCTTGACGTACTCCTTTCCCAATTTGGAACCAGTCTGTTGTTCCATGTCTGGTTCTAACTGTTGCTTCTTGACCTGCATACAGATTTCTCAGAAGGCAGGTAAGGTGGTCTCGTATTCCCATTTTTTGAAGAGTTTTCCACAGTTTGTTGTGATCTACACAGTCAAAGGCGTTAGTATAGTCAATAAAGCAGAAGTAGATGTTTTTCTGGAATTCTCTTGCCTTTTCTATGAGCCAAAAGATGTTGGCAATTTGATCTCTGGTTCCTCTGCCTTTTCTAAATCCAGCTTGAATATCTGAAAGTTCGTGGTTCGTGTACTGTTGAAGCCTGGAGAATTTTGAGCATTACTGTGCTAGTGTGTGAGATGAGTGCAATTTCTTCCCTTGCTAAGATGAATTAGCTGAGCATATATACATGCTGGTGGGAGATGTCTCAGGAGTCTCCAAGACCACCCCTGGGTTTGACAGTTCAAAGCTGGAGGATTCAGCAGACGGCCATGTTCATGGCTATGATATATTAGAGCAAAAGGAGACAGAAAATCAGCAAAGGAAAATGGTGCATGGGGTGAAGTCTGGAAGGAGCCAAGCACAAACTTCCAGGGTCCTCTTCCAGTGGAGTCACTAAGGACACAATTCTTGCAGCAACAAGAACTCATGTAAAGTGCTGTCCATGAGAAAGATTCATTACAAAGTCAGTGCCCAGTGTTTTTACCAGAGGCTGGTCATGTAGGCACCCTCTGCCTAGCACATTCCAAAATTCCAGACTTCCAGAAGGAAAGCCAGGCTCAGTATAAACCACATTGTTTGTTCAAACACTTGGTCACAGTCTTTTAAGTTAGGGAGTGGTGGCTCCACTCTTGAAATCCAAGTTCCCAGGAAGAGGAAGTCTTACCAAGCAGGTTTCTTATCAAGACAGAAGGAAGGCAAACCCATTTTCAGGATTAAAAGGGGAATATGAATAGTTTCAGCTTCCATTTTTCTCTGGGTCTGACCTGGTTCGTAGGTTAATTTCTGGCACTAGGATCTACAACCAGATAGCAAAGAATCATGCAGAAGAGCCTTCCCCAACTCAAGGAAGCCAGTGAGAATTACTCTTTTCACAATCGTCCATGTTACAATATGTCTAATTATAACTGAATAAATTACTTCTGCCATTCTGCAGAAATACTTAAAATAAATAGCTCTCTTTCCTTGAATTAAAATCATAGTCTTTTGTTCACTGTTTTCTGTTCCATAAAGCAACAGAGTCTGTTGATTAAAGATCATTTATAGGACTTCATTTTCAATCTATTTTATAATATCGCTTTAAAATACCCCCAAATATTCAGCTGCGAAGAAGGATAAGAACTATTGGAAATTGGCTCTTTGAGACTTTTTGATGAGAAATGAAGTTGTGGATGTAACTCTCCACGAATGAACATATATTAGAAAAGTCTATTTTAATAACTGCTTGGTTCTTCTCCCTGGATTTTTTCTCTACCTAACTTCCTATATTTTTCTTGAGATTACAACATAATCCCCACTGACACACTAAATATTACCTCTCTGTATTGAATGGATGACACTGAGACAATAAATCACTTTGAGCTAACACAATATGCCAACCAGCCCCAGCTAAGCCAAATATTTGACGAAAGACATACAAACTGAAATTTAGCAAGGCAGGAACGCTCAGGGAATTATGCCCTGAATATCAACCATCTCTAGACCCTCTGCTATGAAAAATATATATATAGATGTACAAGGAGGCCGTATTTGAATGCATGAGATGACACTGTGTTCAGAGTAGCCACAACTGGGTGGCCAATCCTAGGAGACATCCTGGAAAGAGTCTGGTTAGGCCACCCTCCGAATATGGTGGATGTCATGATAAAATAAATGACTGGTCCTCAGTTGTGGGTTAAAACAAAGCAAAACTGAAACATGAATCGTTGCTTTTCTGCACTGGTGCAGAAATAAGCACAATATGGATGGAGAAGACTGCCTAGGGTGGATTTACATGATGCTAACAAAGCTGACACTTTCGGATCCTTCTGTGCACACGTCCCTTTCAAGGCCCTGAATCTCACTTTGTATTTAAAATGCTGTGTTCTGTTTCTTAAAGAGTCCTCTCCATCGTGTACACATCTACAAAACCTCCTGGACATGCCCCTGGTGACCCTGCCTCACAAGTGCTTCTAAACAGGACTTTGCAGATGGCCCCAGTTGTCACGAGGCATCAACTGCATTCACAGGTCATGTGAATCCCCTAACAGGAAGGTGGAGCACCCACGGACAGCACCCTAGAGGCTCCCAGAGCAGTCCAGCAGAATCTCCCTGACTCCAGCCTCACTCCCCCTCACCTTCCACTGAAACATCAATGGCAATCATCCCAGTTCTCCTTTAGCTAAACACACTTTGCCTCAGGTTGTCCCTCTGGATATTTCTCCTTCAGGAGATTCACTAAAGGGGCACCACCTCTGAGATGCAACTGACTACATCCTCCTCTGTGCCCATCAGCTAGTAACCACCCAGGGTCTGAATTCTGCCTCCTCCACTTACCAGAAACTGCCCCCATGCCTCAGTTTCCTCAACAATGAAATGCGAGACTATAGTACATCTCTCCTAAAATGGACACAAGGATAATCTTTGTGCACAACAGAGACTCAGCAAATGCCAGCACATCCATCACCCCTGCCTGGCATGCATTCTCACCCGCTCTCCCTACCCCTGGGACAAAAGGTAACCATGGCAATATTGCCTATATATTCTTCCTAAATCACCATCTTCATCATGATCATATCATCTTACACATCCCACAGTCAGAAATCCCTCAACAATTCATTCTCCCTCCCCACAAGGCCAGGGACTTGTTAATGGCAGAGACGTGAGACTGAAAAGAGCCTGACACTCCATAAATGTTTGCTGAACACGAAGGAATTAAGCAATATTTATATCCTGACCAACGCAGGTGGGATTCAATAATGCATCCCACAGTCTCTGGCTTGCTGACATTTTAAGTCTACATGGGAGAATCTGATGCAAAGTGAGAGGAGACCGGAGGAGCAAGGAGCAAGGCCACTCTGCATTCTGTTCCTCTGCATATTCCCAAGAGTCACCCTTCTCCATCTCATGCCTCCAGAGCCCAAAACTGCTAGGTGTCTGCAAAATACTCCTCCAAGAACAGCGCCTTCCCTCCATCTCTGTTTGTGGATAGAGCTCCAAGAAGCCCACAGATTAAAGGTGAACCTGGTGAAAGGCAAAGCCAGCAGCAGACGTTAGGACTCCCACCCTTGGCAACCTGTCCCATGGAATTAGACATCACAGATAACTCTATAATCCAAGACAAGAGATTAAATCCCCAGAAGATCTCCTCCAGCAAAGCAAAGGCTCTATGGGCAGCAGCTGCAGAGAAGGCATAATAAAAGTTCATGAGTGTGCTAACTGGAAAAGACACGTGCACCCCAATGTTCATAGCAGCACTATTCACAATAGCCAAGAAATGGAAGCAACCTAAATGCCTGTCAACAGAGAATTGGATAAAGAAGATGTGATATGTATGTACATGTGTATACACATATATACACAATGGAATACTACTCAGTCATAAAAAAGAATGAAATAATGCCATTTGTAGCAATATGGATGGAAATAGAGATTATCACACTAAGTAAAGTAAGTCAGAGGAAGACAAGTAGCACGTGATATCACTTATATGTGATCTACAAACGAACTTATCTACAAAACACACAGACTCACAGACGTACAAAAAAAAACTTATGGTTACCAAAGCAAGGAGAGATAAATTAGGAGTATGGGATTAACGGATACACACTACTATATATAAAACAGATAACAACAAGGATTTACTGTATAGTACAGGGAAGTATATTCAATATCTTATAACAAACTATTAATGGAAAAGCATTGGAAATACATATTTATATACGTATATAACTGAATCACTTTGCTGTACACCTGAAACTAACACAATATTGTAAGTCAATAATACTTTAATTCAAAAAAAAAGTTCATGACCTAAACACGGATTACTGATTACGCCTGCAGATCTCTAGGCTGGGAGGTATGATCTCCCTTCATGCTTAAACCTCATCTCCTGTCACCCTCACACCTGACCTTCACTCTCAACTCCACAGAAATGGCAGCTCTTAGAATGTGCCTCAACCATTCACATCCCACCGGGGGACCCACATCCTGGGGCAAGAGGTACCCACTGCAGTCCTATCTAGCCCTTACAAACTCATCACCAGCCTGGGAGGCCTCTGGACTCCTCTTCCTCAGAGTCTCCTAGTTCTTCTCCTGTGGTCCTTAGCACTTTTCATACCACATTATACTTATTTATGTGTCTTTCCCTCACCAGACCAGACTACATCTACATAGAATAGGAACTGGGTATTTCCTCTCTGTAACCCCTGAGCCCAGCAAGGCAGCTGATGCACACAGCAGGAGCTCTATAATTGTCTGCAGGAATGATTCAATGAATAACTCCCCAGAAATATGAGAATTACATTGCACAGAAGCCCTGAATTTCTTAAGAGAAAGTGCATTTCCAAACAATGCATCATTATGCCTAAACCAGCCTAGCTAATTTTTTTTTTTTTTTTGCAGAAGGAATAAAGAATATGTGGGTTGGTTTCTTCAGGAAGAAATTACCCATAGCAGAACCACTCTGGAGGCACAGGTGCAGTGGTGGTATAGTTTTAGCATGCCTCAAAAATGAACCGTCTGCTACCTTTTTCATAGACAAAAATACAAGGCAGCAGAAGTGGAGTAAGATGGGTTTCACTCTCACCTCCAAGACTGCAAAACATCAGTATCTCCTGCTTGAGAAATCGTTAAAGTGCCTGAGGTAGGTCAGGGATGCTTTTTTTTTTTCAGTGTCTGTGTGATATTCGTACTTCTGCAAGACAAATTAATGCTGCAGAGTAACTGGAGAAAAGCAAAAAAAGTGTTGATTCATGTTCGCTTGGAACACAGTTTGCTTTGCTTGTTTTATCATGTAATTACATATATTACCAATGTAATTACAAATAAAACATGTATTTGGTTTGTGCAATTATAGAACAGTATATAATTTTTAAATGTGGTACTTTTCTTTCTCCAAGATTCTTCTGTGAACAAATCCATTCATCACTTCTAAAAAATATGCTTCTGTGCATTACATTTTAATAAAGTAAAAATAGGTAAATATTTGCCTTTTTTTTGTATTTTCTCAAAATTAACTTTGTCATGTCATTCAGGTTTTAAAAGGCTCATTTATGCCATGAGAAAACTGTCTCCACTAGGCTAATTCTACCCACTAGGGCAAAGCCAGCTTCATATTATCATTATTAAGAAAGGTAAAAGAACCTACTATGTGCAAGGCATGCTCCAGGGAGGCCTTTGTAACGGCTAGAGGGAAATAACACCTCTATGACCTGGAAGGTGCACAGCCCACACTGGAGTGGAAGAGATGGACCAAGAAGCTAGGCTCTGTCCCTTACCAGCTGTGCATCTTTAAGCAAGAGGTCAAACCTCACAGACCTTCCGTAAAGTGGAGGTCATACCACCTCACTCCCTGTACAGCATGAGGATTAAATGAGATACTGTAAGTGAAAGGCCCTCATGCAATCTCAGTTGGGCAGTACACACATCAAGCAGTAGGGGCTCTTGCTGTAACAGCATAAATCATAACCCTCTTTGACGGCTGTTGTATTTTGATTTGCAAGAACACAGTTTATCCCAAGTGCTGCGCAGCCTCTGTAACACTGTGGTCTCTTGGTCTCATATTTTCAGTAGTGAAATGGCAACAACCTAGACTCATTCAAAGTAGAAGGAAAATTGTTAAGGGCCCAGGAGAGGAAACTGCGAACACCCTGTAAGTTTGCAGTGAGGAAAGGATGAGGAAGGGAATACAGAATTCTCAACTGGAAAGACCAGAAGGGAATTTCTAGATAATTCTAATCCAACTAGTGGCCCATACTTTCATTCTGTTGGATCCACACTATAGAATATATTTTATTTAAAAAGTGGCCAATATTTAAAATCAGGAGATTTCCCACAAACAGTTAGATTTAGACATTCTCTTGAAAATACAAGCTTGGGCAAGATTAAGCCCAAGGTGCTTCATGGCAGCACCTGGTTGAGCCAAGGAATATGGCCCTCCAGCTGTTCTCCACTGTGTTCATTATTTGCATAAACTGAAGCACTCCTGGACTAGAAAACTTGGAGACTCTCAAATGGATCTTAGGACCAGGCAAAAGTGACCTATAATAATACTGTGGTCTATATCCCTAACCAGTGATCTGTTCTATCTGCTGGAGGTTCCTATTTAGGTGGTCAGAACTGCCCTTCCCAAAAGCCACAATCACAACTGTTGTCATGACCCCCAAATGGCCATCAAACATCTGAAGCTCTCTCAGCTCCAAGGAGAAAAGAAACACTAGAAGAAAATTATTATAGCCCACGCAATGGAACGTTCTGCCTCCCTAGAGATGAAGACAGGCACAGTCTAACTCCATGTTTAACCTCATGTTTGCGAAGGAAATGGACAGACAGATCACAGTCGGTCTGAGATGTCCTGAAGATTCTCCACCTAAACATTAAAGAGTATCTCTTTAATTTTGGCACTCCAATGGGGTAAAAATGGCATAGGAACAGAAAGTTTCCAATAAGGAGCATTAATAAAGAACCACAAGGACTCTAACAATGAGAAAACTGAGTCTCAAAAAGTTCTAATAACTCTGAGAATTATGAATTGAATCCAGGAATTCGTCTCCAAATCTGAATAAATAAAACACATTCACGAACTCTTACTTTTCTAATTAAAGTCTCACTCCATTCAATCCACAGATGCATCAGAGTTAAGGTACCAAAGACTAGAAGACCAGCGCGATTGGAGGCACACTCACGATGGATGGAGCACACTCCTGAGGATGCGGAAGGATGACCTTGGCAAACCCAGCTGCTGGAGCCGGCCACGTTCTGGGTCCAGGAAGGGTATTAAGGAACTGACACTATCTTTTACACTGACATGTAGACAAAGATTAAAGGTTTCATTCTGGATTCATTCCTGATCATAGAAACAATAGTTCCATCAACTATGGGAACTGCTCAGGAGAAGCCTCTGTCACATGTTCAAGTTTGAGTTTAGGCTCAAAGACTAAATAAATAATCTGACAATTACATTTTAAGAGTAGGCCCAGGACCTACTGTACAGCACGGAGAACTATACTCATTATTTCACAATAACCTGTAAGGGGAAAGAAGCCTAAGATTATGTGCAAATATATGCATATATATTCCTGTGGAGTAGGAAATGGCAACCATGCCAGTATTCTTGCCTAGAAAACTCATGGACAGAGGAGCCTGGCAGGCTACAGCCCACAGGGTCACAAAGAGTCAGACATGACTGAGCAACTGAGTGTGTGCACACACACACACACACACACACGTATGTATAGCTGAATCCCTGTGCTGTGTACCTGAAACTAACAACATTGTAAATCAACTACAATTCAGTTTTTTAAAAAACATCGAAAGAAAATTTACCAAAATACTGAAGTGGCTGCTTCTAGGTAGTAGGATCACTTAACAGATGATAGCAGATAACCCTTTTTCGCTCCTTTTTGTTCTGTAGTATCGTCACTTTCTTAAATGGGCTGATCTTACTTGTTTAAATAATCTATAATTAGATTAAAAATAAAATGAATTAATCTTGTTCAAGCGAGGGTACCCAGTCAGGCATCTATCCAGTCCTGACCTGGGACCCAGATACCTACCCCAGTGGAGCCAGCCTACACGTTTGCTTCTCTGTCCCCTGTCAAATTAGACAAGGTCCCCCAACACTCTGCCATCTCCACTGTACCTCCTAACCTCAGCAACAAGGTCCGCAGCACATAGTAGGTACCAAATAAATAGCAGTTAAATGAAAAAATGCACACCCTCTTGTATTTCCCTTCACCTACTCTTTCTCTGGGTCTATCAATTTAAAGGATGTTACTCAGGTGAATGATAGTTCCTGGAAGAGACCATCCAATTAATTACCCTTGTAACCTCAAAAATCATATTTGAAATCAAATCTGCACAAGTGACAAGTAGAGGATATAAAAAATGGCACTCTCCTCAGCCTCTTAATTACATCCTATATATCAAACTTCTCCCAAGCTCTGAAAATGTCCCATTTAACATTCTGCACTTGGCATTCAATTCCAAAACCTGAAATGGAGATTGTATTACTTAAACATTTCCCTGATTTTTTTTCACTCACTTGTTCCCCATTTTTACCCTTCAACCAGATTTTATCTACTCCCTCATTCCCTATTAGGCTGTCAGGTACTTGCCAAAAAAATTTAGAGGATGGTTCAGAGGACGCTGAAATACTTCATTGTCCAAAGACTAAGGGGTATTTACCCAGGGGCAAATGTGAACACAAAGTATACGGTGAAGCCAGTTGCTGCTGCTGCTGCTAAGTCGCTTCAGTCGTGTCCGACTCTGTGCGACCCCATAGACAGCAGCCCACCAGGCTCCCCCGTCCCTGGCATTCTCCAGGCAAGAACACTGGGTTGCCATTTCCTTCTCCAATGCATTAAAGTGAAAAGTGAAAGTGAAGTCACTCAGTCGTGTCCGACTCTGTGCGACCCCATGGACTGCAGCCCACCAGGCCTGATATATAAAGACAAAAGAAACACGTGAGGGACTTCCCTGATGGCCCAGTGGTTAAGATTCCAAACTGTCAATGCAGGGGCATGAGTTCAATCCCTGGTCCAGGAACTATGATCCTGCATGCCATGCAGTATGGCCAAAAGATGACCAATACAAAAACAGGAAAAAGAGGAAAGAGAAACACAGAAGCAGAGGCATGTTGAAGACAGACAGAGAACTGTCCCTCTCACCATTCCTTTCCACGAAGCTAAGTACCTTGAGTTTGGAGACCAATGTATATAGCATGACCGAAACGTAGTTTAAAAAGTACGTATGTGTGTTTGCATATAGATGTGTCTGTATACTTACTTTTCCCAAATAAAAAAGAATGTTGAGTATGTGTGTCTGTATAAAGCTTAGTTCTTTGCCTTCGTGTTAAAACACAGTGTTTTAAACAAACACTTATAAACAAATATGCACTGAGAAGCAAGAGCAGAATCAAATGGCCTGAAATTTAGCCTCGAGGCATCTAAATGAAAACCCTTAGCTGCCAGAGCCACTAATAGGTTCTCACACCCAAGGTGAAGATCACATCCAGAGAAAGAGGCAGGACTGCCATCCCCTCCATCTCCTCATTGGCTCAGATGGGGTCAACACGTCCACTTATTCACCAACTGCTGTGCCCAAGGAAATGTACGAGCTAACTGGTTCAAGAACCCAAGCCTAGGCCAATCACTGAGCCTAAGAAAGGTGAGTTAACTCTGACTGGCTAAGACCAGCTCACAGATTGGAGGATGGGGGTGAGGTTGTCAGGAGTGAGATCCTAAGGAAAGAGAATAAAAATCTAAGTGTAATCAGGAGAAAGAAAGGGAGTGCTGATGCTGAGTAGGCTGAACAGAAAGGGTTCCTATGACCATCTATATCCTGTATTAAGGGTCCTGGGGAGACACACCCTAGAGAGCTCCCTTCATTCCATAAGATAACATCAAATTCATTTCCTCATCAATTATCACAATGTGTGCAGGCACACATACACAGCTGCTTTTATCCCAAATTGACAAGCCTTAACCTGAATTACCCTAGATACCCCTCCCTTAGTCTTGTCTTTTCTAATTCATCCTTTTACCAACCATGAGAATCATTATTTCAAGAGAAAACTGACTTATGTCATATTCCTACTTTGAACCTGTCCGCGGCTTCCCACTGTCCTCGCAACTCCTTGGTGTCTTACCAGGTAGTGAGGGCCCCCCTGGCTCTGCAGCCCTTTCTCCCACCACACCCCTTTCACGTCCTCCAGCCGGTCTAACCAGCTCACAGAGCTCCCTAAGCCTGCGGTGCTGCCTCAGGAATTGCATGTGTGCCTGCTCAGCCGCGTCCCAACTCTTTGTGACCCTATGGGCTGTGTAGCCCGCCAGGTTTCTCCGTCCATGGGATTTCCCCGCAAGAACACTGCAGTGGGTTGCTGTGTTCTTCTCCAGGGGATCTTCCCAACCCAGGGATTGAACCCATATTTCCTGCATTAGCAGGCGGGTTCTTTACCACTGGTGACACATGGTATCTCTATTTAATTCCCTCACCTCCAATTCCCTTGCTCTTCTTAAAGGCCAGCTCCTATTCCTACTTCAAGATCCAGGTCCCCTAAACCACTCCACCCCAAGAAAGATGACGGAGCACAGTCTTTCAGAATTAAGTGGCTTATAGAGAAACTTCTGGAGATGGCTCTATCTCTCCCCCAGGAAAGAGGACTGCACCAAGTCCCTTCCAAGTGGGATGGCCCTCACCTTTTACATCCTCAGCTCTTTGGGGGAAGGAAACATCAAACTGTTAAAGCCATTAATGCTCTCCTGCACAAGAGGTCTTCTTTCACAACTACTTAGCTCCCTCTAAAAATATAAATTGATTTCTTACTCTTCAGAAATTAGCAGCCTGAACCCTGCACACAAGACCCTTCCACCTATGTGAAAAGGGCTAAGTCACTCGTCAAGTTGAGCTCTTTACAAAACTTAAGCACTGTATCCAGCATTCCTCCATTGAGAATTTCTCCCCACCACTTTGAAACCTGTTCATCCCTTCACCTGGCTCCTTGGCACACTATCCACACTACTCCCAAGCAACAGTGACCATGCCATGTTCTTATCAGCTCTAGGTTCTTATCAGCTCCTGATGACACAATGGAAAGGTGCCACAACGAGACTGTTGTGTCCAGCATGATTAGGAGATTCCCACAATAGCCGTTTCTTTGCCTGACTTGTAATGACAGCTCTCTGTTGAACCTTCTGTGGTTAGAGGAGGGGTACCCACACATCCCAAAGAAAGGCAATGCCAAAGAATGCTCAAACTACTGCACAACTGCACTCATCTCACACGCTAGTAAAGTAATGCTCAAAATTCTCCAGGCCAGGCTTCAGCAATACGTGAACCGTGAACTTCCAGATGTTCAAGCTGGTTTTAGAAAAGGCAGAGGAATCAGAGATCAAATTGCCAACATCTGGTGGATCATCGAAAAAGCAAGAGAGTTCCAGAAAAACATCTATTTCTGCTTTATTGACTATGCCAAAGCCTTTGACTGTGTGGATCACAATAAACTGTGGAAAATTCTGGAAGAGATGGGAATACCAGACCACCTGACCTGCCTCTTGAGAAACCTGTATGCAGGTCAGGAAGCAACAGTTAGAACTGGACATGGAACAACAGACTGGTTCCAAATAGGAAAAGGAGTACATCAAGGCTGTATATTGTCACCCTGCTTATTTAACTTCTATGCAGGGTACACCATGAGAAACGTTGGGCTGGAAGAAGCACAACCTGGAATCAAGATTGCCGGGAGAAATATCAATAACCTCAGATATGCAGATGGCACCACCCTTATGGCAGAAAGTGAAGAGGAATTAAAAAGCCTCTTGATGAAAGTGAAAGAGGAGAGTGAAAAAGTTGGCTTAAAGCTCAACATTCAGAAAACGAAGATCATGGCATCCAGTCCCATCACTTCATGGGAAATACATGGGGAAACAGTGGAAATAGTGTCAGACTTTATTTTGGGGGGGCTCCAAAATCACTGCAGATGGTGACTGCAGCCATGAAATTAAAAGCTGCTTACTCCTGGGAAGGAAAGTTATGACCAACCTAGATAGCATATTCAAAAGCAGAGACATTACTTTGCTGACTAAGGTCCGTCTAGTCAAGGCTATGGTTTTTCCAGTGATCATGTATGGATGTGAGAATTGGACTGTGAAGAAGGTTGCGCACTGAAGAATTGATGCTGTTGAACTGTGATGTTGGAGAAGATGCTTGAGAGTCCCTTGGACTGCAAGGAGATCCAACCAGTCCATCCTAAAGGAGATCAGTCCTGGGTGTTCATTGGAAGGACTGATGCTGAGGCTGAAACTCCAACACTTTGGCCACCTGATGCGAAGAGCTGACTCATTGGAAAAGACTCTGATGCTGGGAGGGATTGGGAGCAGGAGGAGAAGGGGACGACAGAGGATGAGATGGCTGGATGGCATCACCGACTCGATGCACATGAGTTTGGGTGAACTCCGGGAGTTGGTGATGGACAGTGAGGCCCGGCGTGCTGCGATTCATGGGTTCGCAAAGAGTCGGACATGACTGAGCGACTGAACTGAACACACACTCTGATCAGCTCCATGGCCAGAAATCATGCAAAGGCAGTGGGCCGGGTGGTATGAATCAATTATTAGAAATCACTTGCCTCTTCATTTAACATCCATTTTTGAATGCCAGGCATTGGAACAGCAATTAAAAAAAAAAAAAAGATCTCTTGTGTTTACATCTTACTGGGGGTGGGAGATGGAAACAGACAAGAAACAAGAAACAAGTTCCTTGTATTGATGGAACATACTAAGGAAAAAAAGAAATGAGAAGAAATCTAAGTGACCCTCCTTGTTAGTTCACCCAGAGCTGTTCTCTGGGTAGGAAGGAGCAGGCACTTTACAATACCAAATAGGTACCCCCTCAAACAATTCCATCCCATAACAAGCCAAATGTTATCAAGGAAAACTAGTATAAAAACAGGCAGCCTGTTCGGGAGGGCAATGGGCACATGATCTGAAAACCTAGAAGAGGGAACCCAGCTCTGTTAAGGGTGTGACTCCTTAGCTGTGTGACCTTGGACAAATCACTCTACCTCTCTGAGCCTCAGTTCAGAGGTAAAATGATAATAACACTCACCTCATGGGTCTGTTAGGGAGGAGTTAGTGACAAGACCCATGGAAACAGCTTAGCACAGCACTTGGGACTTAGGAACTGCTCGGTAAACATCAGCAATTAATTATCAAGCTGTAATTAGCCGTAGTAGGAGTATCTGACTTAGCGTGAGGTCCCCGAGAGGCAGATCCTGTGACCAGGATCACAGAACAAATAGTTTACTTGGAAAGCAATCCTAAGAAACATTGGTGAACGAGAAATTCAAGGAAAGAAGCCAACACAGGACGTGTTATCAAGTAAGTGACCACCGTGGGGAGCTGGAAGTTAATCCCATCGGTAGAACACAGGGCTATCCCAACAGAGGGTGAGGGAGCGGAGATGCTGATCCACCAACTCCTGTCAATCAGGGTGAGAGCTGACTGCAGGTGGGGGCGGGGCACGGACTGCTGACTTTGGAGAAAGAGACCCACTGCAATTGGCTGGGGCACCGGATGTGGGCAGGACACACACCGGCATCACCACCCAATAAGGTTTTGCTGCTGACACCCAGGCAGTCCACCCACCTTCTCCAAGCCTAGTTTTCATCTGTAAAATTGGGGGGTGGGGGAGCTGGGTCGAATTTTATAGATGACATACATATATCTATAGATATTATAGATTATTATATATCTATTCTATCCCTGGCATGCTGCGATTCATGGGGTCGCAAAGAGTCGGACACGACTCAGCGACTGAACTGAACTGATTGTATATCTAGATATTATAGATCATTGTGTATCTATTATATAGATTATATATTATATATAATAATCCCTGCAGCTTGGAGTTGGCTTGAGGATTTTACAAAACCGTGTTTGTCAAAGCCTCTGGCGCGGCGTCTGACCCAAAGAATCTCAGCTTTGTTTCTCTCTTTCGTCTTCTCCCCATTACTCCCTTCTCACATAAAGGGAAAAGCTTGCTTCCTCGCAGGCCACAGGGGCCCTTTCAAAAGGGCATTTTCGGTTTTATGGCCTTGCTCTCTGGCTACAAAGCACTCCTTCCCCTTAATGGACTCTCCGACATGGATAACGATCTCTCTCAATAGCCCTTTCTGGATGGAGGAAGTGGAGGTGCTTTGAGAGTGAAGACGGCCCTTCATGTCCCCAAGGTACGTTTGACTTCTGCCGCTGCTGTTGGCCGCACCCACCTCATCAGGACCTTTTATCTCCAAAGCAAATCAGTGAAGACAGAATCATTCATAACCTGATTACATTCAGCACTGTCCTGGGTACACTGCTGGGCTGCTCACACAGGCACTGGCAAGTCGTCTCCCAAAAAGAGTCAATCCCTTCTGCCCACCCCTCCCCTCCAAAAAAGACCAATCTTGAAAGGGCCCCCGCAGGAAGCAGGCCTGCCCGGTGCCACCCACCAGCCCATACAGCCGAGCCGGACTTGGGCCCGGGAGACAAGTGCTCATGTGTGAACAAGAAGCCACCGGAATACAAATAAGCTGGGAGGTCTCGGTGCCAGGAAGCCCCCACAACGGCCATTTGTTTGGTGTCCTGGGAAAAACACCAACGGAGCCCTCACGGAGGCATCCAACAGCCAGAATGAATCTGAAAGAAGCTGACCATGCTTGAGGCTGACCGGGCTTGGTGATGGACTCACAAATAAGTCCAGCTGACTAAGAATTCCTCTCTATGCAGAGTTAGCACCATCCCAAAGAGGTGCCCGCCAGTGTGGAAAAGGTGATCTCACTGATGAGAAATTAACTTACGTGGTCTCTGGACACAGGACTGCATTCAAGACCACAAGTATGGCATCCAGTTGATTTCTCATACGGCCCCCAATATAAGCACTAACATCCCCATTTTACAAGTAAAAGAAGTGAAACTCAAAAGGCTTATCGGTCTTTTGAGTGTGATGCTAAAGTCAGTCATATATGCTGACCAGGTATCAGGTCTGCCTCTTGAGAGTAATTTTTTTAACCTATGATGCTTTCATATCTGGGACTTAATGTAATGAAAATTTATTTATTATGTGTAGAAGTCACTGGTTACCTCTGTGGTAGAGACAGGTGATACATGGGAAGAGGTGTGGGGCACTTCAAGACACTGGCCCTGTTCTAACTTCCTGGCCTCGGGGGTGGTTTCATGGAAGCATCATCCTGAGATGACAGTTCATTGTGGTGGACACTTAGTGACTAGTGAATTACATACACTATGTATTGTTGTTCAGTCACTCAGTCGTGTCCGACTCTTAGCAACCCCATGGCCTGCAGCACACCAGGCTTTCTTGTCCTTCACCATCTCCCAGAGTTTGCTCAAACACCTGTCCATTAAGTTGGTGATGCCATCCAATCATCTCATCCTCTGTCATCCCCTTCTCCTCCTGACTTCAATCTTTCCCAGCATCAGGGTCTTTTCTAATGAGTCAGCTCTTTGCATCAGGTGGCCAAACTCTATGCACATTACACTAACACACGGATCAGAAAACCATGACCTAAGGGCCAGCTGCTTGTTTTTGTACATAAAGTTTTATTGGAACACAGCTGACCCATTCAGTTACATACTGTCTCTGCTTCTCTGGCCCTTTGTAGAACAAGCTAGCTGAGCCCTGTGCACACTATACTGAACTTGACTTGGGCACTTAGCAGATCTGTTTTGCTGTTTGCGTTTTTCTTAGCCTATAATGGAAATGAGTGTGCAGACTCTATGAACATATCAAATGACAAGCAGGAAGAGCCTCGTGTTACCCTGACATGCTCATTAAAACATTTAAAGGTTCAGTTCAATTCAGTCACTCAGTTGTATCCGACTCTTTGCGACCGCATGAATTGCAGCACACCAGCCCTCCCTGTCCATCACCAACTCCCGGAGTTCACTCAAACTCATATGCATTGAGTCAGTGATGCCATACAGCCATCTCATCCTCTGTCAGCACCTTCTCCTCCTGACCCAAATCCCTCCCAGCATCAGAGTCTTTTCCAATAAGTCAACCCTTCGCATCAGGTGGCCAAAGTACTGGAGTTTTAGCTTTAGCATCAGTCCTTCCAATGAATACCCAGGACTGATCTCCTTTAGGATGGACTGGTTGGATCTCCTTGCAGTCCAAGGGACTCTCAAGAGTCTTCTCCAACACCACAGTTCAAAAGCATCAATTCTTCAGTGCTCAGCTTTCTTCACAGTCCAGCTCTAACATCCATACATGATCACTGGAAAAACCATAGCCTTGACTAGATGGATCTTTGTTGGCAAAGTAATGTCTCTGCTTTTGAATATGCTATCTAGGTGGGTCATAACTTTCCTTCCAAGGAGTAAGCGGCTTTTAATTTCATGGCTGCAATCACCATCTGCAGTGATTTTGGAGCCCCCCAAAAATAAAGTCTGACACTGTTTCTACTGTTTCCCCATCTATTTCCCATGAAGTGATGGGACCAGATGCCATGATCTTTGTTTTCTGAATGTTGAGCTTTAAGCCAACTTTTTCCCTCTCCTCTTTCACTTTCATCAAGAGGCTTTTTAATTCCTCTTCACTTTCTGCCATAAGGGTGGTGTCATCTGCATATCTGAGATTATTAATATTTCTCCCGGCAATCTTGATTCCAGCTTGTGCTTCTTCCAGTCCAACGTTTCTCATGGTGTACCCTGCATAGAAGTTAAATAAGCAGGGTGACAATATACAGCCTTGACATACTCCTTTTCCTATTTGAAACTAGTCTGTTGTTCCATGTCCACTTCTAACTGTTGCTTCCTGACCTGCATACAGGTTTCTCAAGAGGCAGGTCAGGTGGTCTGGTATTCCTATCTCTTTCAGAATTTTCCACAGTTTATTGTGATCCACATAGTCAATAAAGCAGAAATAGATGTTTTTCTGGAACTCTCTTGCTTTTTCGATGATCCAGTAGATGTTGGCAATTTGATCTCTGGTTCCTCTGCCTTTCCTAAAACCAGCTTGAACATTTAAAGGTTAGCTGACTTTTAAAAAAACACATGCAATCCAAAGAGAATATAAGAACACAAGAATAAATGGAAGAAAATCAAGATCAAGGGGAAGAGAGGTATTAGAAAAATCACCTATTGTGAGCTCATACATAATGACTAAGATGGGGCTGCAAATCTGACTCAGAGTTTCCTGGACACCCAAGTAAAAATGGTAAGAAAATGGTAACACACGTGACAGAATTGCACTGAAGGTGAGGAAACCACACTGGGATTTTAAATAT
Source organism: Capricornis sumatraensis (assembly GCF_032405125.1). Taxonomy (NCBI): domain Eukaryota; kingdom Metazoa; phylum Chordata; class Mammalia; order Artiodactyla; family Bovidae; genus Capricornis; species Capricornis sumatraensis. The sequence continues at coordinate 75,067,631 of NC_091083.1, forward strand.
CCGCTACACAGTCCGGCAAGTATTTAAACCCACGCAGGCAACTGCAAGCTGGCTGTTCTTGATTTTAAAAGCACCTTCACCCTATTTTTCCTGCAAAAAGATAACTCATTTTTTGCTCTGATGGGCAAAAAAACCCTCAGGAGTCTAATTTTTGCCAACTGCCATGTGGCAGTGCCTGTCCCCATCTGGGCTGGCTGGCACAGACCTAAGTGAACACAGCCCAGGGCCCCAGGAGGGTCCTCTGATCATGGACCACTGCAGTGACCTACTTGGGATGAGAACAACATTTTAGAGCATAGCTGTGTTTTATGGGTCATAAATATTGCACAGATGTTCCTTATTTACATCGACTCAGTGGATTATTACTGCAGCATTACCATGCTAATATGGTGATTCCTGTATTTGAAACTGGAGGACAGGAATCAGGGAGATGTAATTAAACAAGCATGGTACACATTTGGGGGGATCAATAAAACAAATAGCAGTAATAGAGACTGCTGAATGTGTGCTTATTATGTGCTTTATACATGTAGTAACTAATTAAATTCTCAGAATGATCCTATGCAGTGGGTTTTATGATTATACCCTTTTAAAAGATGATGAAACTGAGGCACAGCTAGACTCAGTAACTTCCTAGGGTCAGAAATGTTGTAGTGGCAAAGCCAGTGTCTGACTCTAAAGCTTGTTAACAAATGCACAGAAAGCAAAGAGTAACAGCTTTCTGCAGAAGCAAAAAGCTACTCTGAATCACTGAAGCACACAACTATCAATGCCCAAAACCATCTCAGTGACCCCTGGCAACTATAACACTGGCTCCCTACCGACAGAGGTCTCCATGGTCCTGGACTCAGAAGCAGCAAAGGAGTCAAGCCCTTTTGGATCAGGTCAAGGGGCTGCCTCGCACTCCTCCCTGCCCCTCCCTTTCCCTCCTGCCACACTAACTCAGCCTCCATGGCCCCAACCATGCCAAAGGGCTTGGCTTTTCAGTGAGCTGCAGTTCTCCCATGCCCTCCCCCGCCTCACTACCCCATAGCGAAGCCTCACCGTCTACCAGAAACCAGCCCTGGCTCCACCCAAGTAAGCCATTCCCGAGGCTGCCCACTGCAGCAGCACTTTATCAACACATCTGCTGTCTCTCTACCATGACCACAGACATGCCCATCTGTTTCCCCAAACCAGACAGTAAGCTCCTTGAGCACAGGAATGGTCCTTTGTGTCTCCCCTGCTGATGGAGCTCCCATGGGTGATCCAGACAGGGAACTCAGCAAATACTGGTAGACCAAAGGAACGGGCTGGGGAGAGAACAGAGACCTACATTTGATAGCAGCAAGGATGACCTACCAAGCACTGGAGCCAGGCCTCCTAAGATTTTTCATGAACAGCAGCTGCTTAGCAGCTTTTGAATCTCCAAGACAAACATCTGTGGTCAACAACTGGACAGTGTGCTGGCTTTTTGCCGTTCGCTCTAAAGCCCAAATCACACTTGCCTTCGATTGCATCAAAGTGTTCTCATGGTCCGTGCTGTCACCGGGAGGTGAAGAACAGGCTGTACGTGCAAGGCAGCAGCTATTTCTCATATACCGTGTTACTGTTCCGTGGTCCTCCACTGGACTAGTGTCCTCGGGGAAAGCCATCCAAGGACATCCATCCCGGGCACATCCATCTCACCTGGGCCTCCTTCAGTTCAGTTCAGTTGCTCAGTCGTGTCCGACTCTTTGTGACCCCATCAATCGCAGCACGCCACGCCTCCCTGTCCATCACCAACTCCCGATGTGTTAATGTTCACTCTGAGTTCACTCAGACTCACGTCCATCGAGTCAGTGACGCCATCCAGCCATCTCATCCTCTGTCGCCCCTTCTCCTCCTGCCCCCAATCCCTCCCAGCATCAGAGTCTTTTCCAATGAGTCAACTCTTTGCATCAGGTGGCCAAAGTACTGGAGTTTCAGCTTTAGCATCAATCCTTCCAAAGAAATCCCAGGGCTGATCTCCTTCAGAATGGACTGGTTGGATCTACCTGCAGTCCCAGGGACTCTCAAGAGTCTTCTCTAGCACCAATGCATCAATTCTTCAGTGCTCAGTCTTCTTCACAGTTCAACTCTCACATCCATACATGACCACAGGAAAAACCATAGCCTTGACTAGACAGACCTTAGTCAGCAAAGTAATGTCTCTGCTTTTCAATATGCTATCTAGGTGGCTCATAGCTTTCGCCTCCTTATGTGCGTGTAACAAGGAGTGGGAAGAGGAGGAGGCAGAAGCACAGTCATTCCACATCTTCTCTTTGAGAAAACACGCGCCTAAAAATTAGCTGCAAACCGGAAGTTTGGAATATACAGATCTTTACACACTGTAAGAGTGGAGTAGAGGTGGGTATCTGTGGGGAGTGAGCTACAAAAAACTATGAAATTTTAATTGTAGTGTCAACGCTTCATTTCTTAACTCCACAAGTGTCTACAGCATACTCCTGATTATTCAGGATTAGCTAAAATATTTTAAAATAAATTAAATTACAAACAATAAATTTAATGTTGTGGTGTCTTATCTTAAAACCCAATTATCTCAGCTTACTGAAAATGACATCTCATACGAAGGAGAAAATGAGTTTGTGTCGGGGAGAAGGAAGTCCTGGCAGAGATGCAGGAGAAGATCGGGCTGGAGGTTCAGCACTGACTTCCATTCATTCACACAGTCTGTCAACAAACATCTATAGAGTACCTGGGATGTGCCAAGCACTTCCTAAGTGGTAAGACAGAACTGTTCCCTCCAAGAGCTTACATTCAAGTGGGAGAAACGAATAAGTAAATACTTCGAGATAGCAGATGTTATTAACACATCAACAGAGTTAAGCTAATGGGGACAGAAAGTGCAGGCGTGATACTTGTGTGAAGGGTAAAACAAAGAAGCATCCCTAGTAGAAAAAACAGAGACTTCCTGGTGGCCCAGGAAGGTTAAGATGCTGTCCTTTCGATGCAGAGGGCACAGGTTCAATCCCTGCTCAGGGAACCAAGGTCCCACATGCTGTGCGATATAGCCAAAAAATTAAAATGAGTAAAAAGAACAGCAAGAGCAAAGGCCCTGAGGTGGGCACAGATTTTGACTGTTCGAGAAAAGAAAAAAAGGCCAGTGTGACTAGAGCAGAAGTCAGCCAAACTGTTTTATAGAGAGCCAAATGGTAATTACTTTAGCCTCTGCAGGGCTTCAGTCCTCCTTGCCACTACTCGGCTCCACCACTGCAGCCTGAAAGCTGCCAAAGGCAGTCTGCAAACAAATGGACAAAGTTGTGTCCCAAGATAACTCTTTTATGGACACTGAAATCTGAATTCCATTCCATCACTACGTGTTACAAAATGCTGTCAACCATTAAGACGTGAAAACCATTCTTAGTTCACACTCCGCACACAAACAGGTGGCAAAGCCAGATCTGGCCCATGGGATGAAGACTGGTGACCTCACCCTCACCTGCCAGGCTAGACTCAATCCAGTAATGACAGTGGTAATGGTGAGAGACAGGGTTAAAAACAGTCTCAGGAGCCAGATATTAGAGGCAAGAAGCAGCAGTTTGGGTTGGGGGCTTTATTCTAAATACAAGTGACACAATTTGAAAGAGAAGAGGGACATGGCTGATTTATGGCTTAAAACATTACTTTGGCAGCTGTGATTCTGACAGTGTCGTCAACTTTCTTGGACAAATGCATCAATATGAAGCCCAACGCTGTCCTTTTGATCAAGGATTCTGGAGTCAACCATCTCCCCATCAGAAGCTCTGTGGATCTGTTGATTTCTCTCTGTACCTGAATCACTGAAGCTTTTCCTCTTCAATGTTGATTTTCACATAATTTTAAAGATTTCCCTATTTTCCTACATCGCAAAAACATGGCCTTGGCATCACAATGTGGGAGGACATATTCCCATCAATTCAGACATGTGCTTCATCTGATTTCCTTTCACAATGGGAACTATCTGACCAGCAGTAAATGAAAGCAAAACAGTCGAGACTGTTTTTATACCAGGCTCCACCTTTGCCTCAATGTACTACTGTGACTACCTGCATTTCCATTTTTCTGTTCATTTTTATAATATAAGAGAAAACCGAAAAAAAACTCAATCCCATCTGTGCAGACAAAGGCGGCAGGGGGAAAAGAGAGGCTTCGTGGCTAGCAGACACGAGTGCAATGGCTTCATCCAGTTTCATCAAGTCCAGCAGTGGTGGGTGTGAGCGAATGGTGAAGACAAGCACAGCGCTTCTCCCCTACTTCTTCCTTCTATGGAAGGAGAGGCTCCTGAGACTTGGCCCTTTTCGGCTTCATTGTGCTTACTGTGCGCCACCCTTCCTGAGCCCCGAGTTCCAACATTTCCTTCCAAGCCTGACCTTCACATCTGTACGGAGGCTGTACTTCGTGTCCGGACATTGAACGTTGCCCATGGCCTAGCTTCAGCTAACCCTGCTCCAGCAGAGAGAAGGCACACAGTGTTATCAACCCCAGCAAAGCCTTTCCTCCTAATGCCTTCTGACCTCTTCAAAATCCAAGGCCTCTCAACCCTCACAAGCTTAGACAAGATTCAAGCTTGTGTCTACATCCTGGTTCCGTCACCTGCCTACTTCTCAGGGTTACCAATGAGGGTGAAAGGAAATCACAGAATTCAATCCCCCTGTAAGACCCCTGACATGGCAATCAAGATAAGCAAGTAACCAGGTCAAACACAACAGATTTTTCCATCCCCCTCTTGCAGTCTCTCACTTAAATTTCAATCCCTCCCATACTCATAGCAGCAAAACATTTTGTGGTAAGGCTCTGAAGAATACCAAAAAACAGCATGTGGTAGGGGGAGTTTGAGATGTGGGCCTATGGCAAGCAGATTCTAAGCTGGTCCCCAGTGATCCTCGCTTCCCAGCTTTTATGCTTTTATGTAATCCCCTTCCCTTGAGTGTGGGCAGGACTGGTGACTAGCTTCTAACCAACACAATACAGCAAAGGTGATGAGATGTCACTGCTGCAATTAGGTAGGTAAGACTGTGACCTCTGTCTTGCTGGCAGAGCTTCTCCCTTGCCTAGAAGATGAAGCAGACCACTTTGTTGGAGAGACCCATGTCCCAAGAAACTAAGACTGGCCTCTGGCCAACAGGCCATAAGGAAGTAAGACCCTTGTCCGGCAGTCTGCTAAAAAAACTGAATGATTGTTACAGATGGTCAATAGGCACATGAAAAGATGCTCACTATTGCTAATTATTAGAGAAATGCAAATCAAAACTACAGTGAGGTATCATCTCACATCAGTCAAAACAGCCACCATTAAAAAGTCAAGAAATAATAAACACTGCAGAGTGTGTGGAGAACAGGGAACCTTCCTACACTGTTGGTGGGGGTGTAAACTGGTGCAACCACCATGGAAAACAATAAGGGGTTTCCTTTAAGAACTAAAAATAGAGACCCACTGTATGATCCAGAAATCCCATTCCTGGGCATATATCCCCCCAAAATGAAAACTCTTAATTTGAAAAGATGCATGCATCCCACGGTTCATCACAGCACTGCTTACAACTGCCAAGATATGGAAGCAAGGTAAACGTCCAGAGACAAATGAGTAGATAAAGAAGATGTGGGATGTGTGTGTGTACACATACAGTGGAATACTACTCACCCATAAAGAAGAACGAAATCATGCCATTTGCGGCAACATGGATGGACCTGGAGATTATCATACTAAGTGAAGCCAGACAGACAAATAGCACGTGATAGCATTTAAATGTGGAATCTAAAATATGACACAAATGAGCTTATTTACAAACAGAAACAGACTCACAGAGAGAGAAGACTTGCGGTTGCCCTGACGGGGAGGGCAAGTGGAGGGGGGATAGACTGGGAGTTTGGGGTTACCAAATGCAAACTATTACACATATGTATAACTGAATCACTCCACCACACACCAGGAACACAACATTATGTATCAACTATACTTCAGTAAAAATTTTTTAAAAAACTGAATGCTGCCAACAACTACATGAGCTTAGAAAGAGATCCTTCACAGTCAAGTCTTCAGATGAGATCACAGCCCTAGCTGTCTGGATGGCAGCCTCATGAGAGGCCCTGAGCCAGAAGACCCAGCCCAGCCATGTCCAGACTCCTGACCCACAAAAACTGAGATAACCAATGTCATTGTCTGTGGCCGAAGTGGTTTAGTAAGTGTTGTTTTCAGTGGCTAACTTTGTGCCAATTTTTTAGGCAGCAATAGTTAAACATAGGGTTTCACTTCAATTTGAATTTTTCAAGTCATCCTAATTCAGAAGTCACATGCTTTTGACTCTTCATATGCCTCTTACTGCATTGTGCTAGGCTTTCAAATTTAAAAGAACAGATTAGACACTGATTTCTTTCAAAGAACCACTACATTAAACAAATCTTGATCTGTTTCCTCCAAAGAGACATCATTTACTCATTGGAAAAGACCTCGATGCTGGGAAAGATTGAAGGCAGGAGGAGAGGGGAAGACAGAGGATGCGGTGGTTGGACAGCGTCACCGACTTAATGGACATGAGTTTGAGCAAACTCCAGGAGATGGTGAAGGACAGGGAAGCCTGGCGTGCTGCTGTCCACGGGATCACAGAGTCAGACACGACTGAATGACTGAACAACCACCACCACAACCTCTTTGGTGACAAAGAAGAAAATCAAACCATGGCATGGCCACCTCTGGGTCTAGGAGGAACCAATGACATCACTCGGCCTGGCCTGCCTCACATCAGGAATGGAGTGAGATGGCTCTGAGCCCCAGGCCTCCCGGATCATTTGGATAGAATCGGCATCAGGGGAAGCCAGAGGTGGGGTATCATACCTTCAGTGGTCACTGTCTCATTGTTTTTCATCAAAACCTCTTGTCCATAACAATTTTTCTCACGCTAGCATGAATTTCTTATACCAAATGTTATTTTTAACTAAGAGCCTCAGGCTGTAAACTTGCTCCCCTGAAGAGTCAGGTCAAGCAAATTCAAAGAAGTCAAGAGGAAAAGCAGCAGCATACTCCTCCAAGGAAACGTCACATGCCCTGTTCCTCTGGCCCCTGGCCTCCAGATGCTATAAGAGAGGCCCTTTGGCCCCTCCTCTCTCCCTCTTTTTACCAATCCTCTTCGTGCATTTCCTCCTACCTGACCATCCCCTTCTCCATCCCCTCCCATGATGCCTTCATTCCAGCTGTTCCTAAGATGTTCCTTTATAATATCAGAACTTTCCAGACACTCAAGGTTTGCTCTTTAACTCAACGTACTATAAATACTGAAACCCAAGGTTAATTAGTCAGAGGGCATCATGCTAACCACCACAGCAGACACTTAAAGAGCTGTGTCTGCAAAGGCTTTAAAAATATTCTACAAAATTCCCTTCCCTCCCACGTGGGAGAATAAGGCCATGTTGTACACCTCAGGTTCACAATCTAAACAGCGGGGGGGGGGTTTCAAGCCCTACCCCGGGCTTCAGTACCTGTGTGACCTTGGGTTGGTCCTTTGTTGCATCTAAGATTCAACCTCTTCACTACAAAAGAGTGATTGCACCTAAGAGCAAAGATTGAAGTGGAGTGATAACACCTGAAAATACTGCAGAAAATATCGTAAAAATAGAATCACTTGGATTAAAGAAAACAATTTAGCCTTTTCTTATAACTCAAGGTGAGCCGTTAAAAGGTCAGTTACTGTGTTCAGAACCCACACCTATTTCTTCCTTCTGACATGATAATGGTCATGACTGTCAGAGAATCTTGAGGAAAGCATAAGGTACAGCCTTCGGGGCCTTCAGAGAGTAACATGCTCTGTCCACGTGCTACTGCTCCAGCTTCTGAGTTTATTGCGATCTCACGGCTGCCCCTTATAGTTCTGCTGCTCCTCTCTAGCAATCAGGCCGTCATTCCCTCTACTAAGCGCCACGGCAAGCAGGTACCCCTGCAGCAGCCAGCCTCCTTCCTTCGAAACTCTCTGGGGTCTGAGGTCGGAATCATACAAATTTGCTAGAATGTGAGTAAAGGAAGAGCTACAGCCACCGGATGACAGCCTGGAGGCGTTCCCTTAGAGAAAAGACCAGAGCTGTGTGGGCGTATAGCATCTATTGGGCAGCCCAGAGATGTCTTAGCGTCTTTCCAAAATCTTGACTGCATACTAGAAGATGAGCCTTCTAAACAGTAGGATTTCAGAGACGAAAGGAGTTTTACACAATACCTGCTGTACGGTTACCACACTTAGGACCTCACTTGATGCCGACTATGTGCATAGCTTCCCTGGTGGCTCGGCTGGTAAAGAATCCTCCTGCAATGCAGGAGACCTGAGTCCGATCCCTGGGTTGGGACGATCCCCTGGAGAAGGGAATGGCTACCCACTCTGGTATTCTGGCCTGGAGAATTCCACAGACTGTATAGTCCATGAGGTCACAAAGAGTCAGACACGACTGAGCAACTTTCACTACGTGCACAGACAGAATCTGCACATCTAAATTTCAACAGCAATGAGACCATGGAGCTATTTGATATACAAAAGAAATTCCCATTTAACAATAACAATTCTCATATTATTTATTTGCCATTTTATGTGTTATTTCATATGACACTAAGAGTCTAAGGAGATAGGTACTATCATTCCTCATTTTGAGATAAAGATATTTAAGGCTCCGAGAGGCTAACTAATTTGCCCAAGGACGTACAGCAAGCATGCAAGATGACTCAGGATCTCAGGCAGTCTGAGCCCATAGCCAATCCAGACAGGACTAAGAGTATCTCCAAAGATTGTTGTGAGTTCAAGTCACATGATCAGTTTTTCCTAATGAAGAACAGTAAACTCTAAAATCCACCCCTTAGACTGAGATTTATCACAATTTATACAGGAATTACTAATTCTCGAAAAAATTCTTAGAAACCGCCACTGCTATTATCACTTGCCAGGTATTTTATATGCATTATCTCAAATGGTCACAGCTGCCCCTGTCAGGGTAGAATTATATCCTATTGATGACGGATGGGGGAATCTAGGCTCAGAGAGGTACAGTTACTCACCCAAGGACACACAGCCATTAAGTGGCAAAAGGTGAGGTTTCAATTCAGGTCTTTCTGACTTAAATGCCTATACTCTCTCCATGTTGAGTGACTCAAGATGAAACATATTTCAAGGCAAACAATTCTTTTATAATGTAATCAATTTTTGCAATTCAGTAGATTTCTCTGAATCTTTTACAGCTCTGAAATTAAAACAATACTGGCCTAGAAGTGAACACAGCTTGACTGAAAGCTGGGTTTGGCCAGTTAATAGCGTTGTGAACAACAAGGTCCTACTGTATATAGCACAAAGAACTATATTCAATATCCTGCGATAAACCATAATGAAAAAGAATATATATAACTGAGTCACTTTGCTGTATAGCAGAAATTAACACTATTGTAAACCAACTATACTTCCATAAAACTAAAAATAGCTACGTGACTTTGGGTATGTCGCATAATCTCATTAAGATCGCATTTCTTTATAGTGACCCAACTTCGCAGAGCCTTTATGAAGATAAATCAAAGAATGTGTGACAGATTTCCCCTGGCACACAGAAGGTGTTTTAAATAGTCTTTCTTTAATTCATCAATTATTATTTTCCTTTTTAAAAAAAAATAGGATTGCAGGTTGAGATTTCAAATTGACAGATTTAAGATAAACTAGCAATTATTATATAAGACAGAACATAGAATCTTCACATTAAAATTAAAACTGCTGAAAGTGATCTATGAAACCACTTCCTATCCATTTATTCACCAACACTGAGTGCCATGTATAGGAACTGTCCTGGGCATGGGAGATCAGTAGTGGAAAGAACAAAGTCCTGACCCTTGTGGAGAGATAATTCTAACAGAAGAGAGTCAGGACGTCTGTGGGGGTCCAGTGGTTAAGAATCTGCCTGTCAATGCAGGGGACACGGGTTCAGATTCCTGGTCCAGGAAGATTCCACATGCTGTAAATCAGCTAAGCCCATGCTCTCGAGTCCCTGCCCCACAACAGAAGAAGCCACCACAATGAGAAGCCCACGTTCAGCAGCTAGAGAGTAGCCCCCGCTCTCAGCAGCTAAAGAAAGAGCATGCACAGCAATGAATACACGCCACAGCCAAAAAAAAAAAGGCAGGTGGAGAAAAGAGAGTCAGAAAATAAACACATAAATAAGTAAAAAGACTATTTAAAAGGAACAAGCGCTATGAACAGAGATGGCAAAACTCTCTCTCATTTGGCTGAGATGGCAACTGCACTCCAAACCAGAGAAGGAACTTAACTAGCCAAAGACCCCACATAAAATGAATGGTATATCTCTGCTCCCTAGACCAGCAGTTCTCAAATTTTCACATGTATCAGAGTCACCTGGAGGGCACAGATTACCCACCCCAGAGTTTATGATTTAGCAGGTCTGAGGTGGGTCCCCAAAATTTGCATTTATAAAGTTTCCAGGTGATGTTGCTGGTCCAGGGAGCACACTTTGAGAACCACTGCCACTGAGGACTACAGCCCTACCAGAGAGCAGTGAGGCAGGCAGAGAGGAGGATAAACACCCCAAGCCCTCTCCTCCAGCCTCAAAATCCCCTGCCAGTGCTCCCCATCTGCTGAACACAATCAGAACCAGAGGGCAAAGGACTCTCCCTCCAGGAATTCAGAGCAGCACACAAAAGGGCTCTATTAACATAATTCCCTCCCACTGCTCCTTTGCAAATTAAAAGGTACCAATAACCTCCCACCATTCCTAGGCTCCAGAAGCCTCAGGACCCCTTGCAGGTTCCCTTTACCCCAACCATGTAGTCCCTTCATTGGAAGTCTCACAACACAGTGCAGTTGGATTCTGTTTCATGTCAGGATCCAGAAGGTATACCAGGAGACCCCAGACAGCTCCTCTAATGGTGATATCTTCAGAAACTGACAAAAGCTATTTTATTTCTTCCTATAGTAACATCTATCAAATGCAGGTCAAATAGATAATCTTATTTTATTCTGCTACATAAATAAGAATTGTGCATGCAACTTGCAGGAACCTGCACAGCATATGCAATGAGGCCACTCTGAACGGAGCTGTGTGGCATGGGATGGGCATCTGAGTGACCAACTCATTTTGGTTTGCCTGGTTTCAGCAAGGAAGGCTTCACATCCTGGGAAACACCTCTGTCCTGGACAAACCAGGACAACTGTTCACTCTCGCCCTGTACTCTGTGCTCCACGGAGCTCCAGCAATAGCATCACCACCAAGAATAGCTGGCATTTACCCAGCAACTCCCATAAGCCTGGCTAAGTATTTTATTAGGGACATCACCTCCTTGATTTCTCACAACTACCCTACTGTGAGAAAGTTACTGTGATTACCCTCATTTCACAGATGGTAACATTGAGGCTCAGAGGGCTCAAATAACCTGCTCAAGGTCACACAGCCTATAAGTAACACATCACTGACTTGACCCCCACATAGTCTGAGATCAGAGCCTGCGCTTTTAACAGCTATTGTTCCCTTCATGAAGAGCAGATGGGTCCACCTGCCTCAGACCTGATTCCACGTGAAAAACAGCCAAGAACTACCCAAAGTTCATGTTAGGGAGTAAGCTCAAAACTGCAGTCACAAGAGTAGAAATTGAGAGGAGATTTACATATTCTTTATTGCAGGTCACACAATGAAAAACTCAATAGGGAGGTATTTGGTACTTTTGGAAAATTTGAGATAAAATTACACAGACCTTTATATTTCAGAGGGCTTCACTGGTGGCGCAGTAGTAAAGAATCTGTCAGGAGACCCAGGTTTGATCCCAGGGGTCAGGAAGATTCCCTGGAGAAGGGAAAGGCTACCCAATCCAGTATTCTTGCCTGGAGAATTCCATGGACAGAGGAGCCTAGTGGGCTACAGTCCATGGGGTCTCAAAGAGCCAGACATGACTGAGCAACTAACACTTTCATTATATTTTAGAACCAAAGTCTTGCTGCAAAACCTATGACATTCGACAGCTGCTGGTGCAAACTCAATAGCAGTCCCACCTGACAGCCTAGGCTCAACCACTCATTTTTAAAACTCAAATTATATGCCTCTGTCTTAAATCCACAGGGTGACTATCCTGTGGTTTAAATAAATTCAGTCAACTATGTCCAACCAAACGTGTTTTCCTAAAATACTATGTTTGCTGGAGACCCAGAGGTCCAAAGACCATAGCTGAAGATGAACCCTTCATCCCATCTAAGTGCCTGAGGGTGCTCAAGCACCTTCAGCAGCTGAGCCCCCAGTGTACAATCAGCCACATCAAAGGACATAACTTTTGTTCCAGGACAAGTGAGGGTCCTATGAATTACTCTCCTTTGAGACTGGTATGGTTGGAGACTTACTTGGGGGTGAGATGGGGCATCTTTCTTAGGAACACAGCCCCTCTTCCCCACACATTTACAGACCTAAGAGTCTTCTAAAATTCAACATTATGCGTTTAAGGACTTGGGACTTGGAAATGAGATGACTGCATGTGTGACTGTGGCCAAACCCTTTAATCCATAAAACCATTCTCTTATCTAATATATGGGATTGTTGTGCCTGCTTTCATGAGACCATCATGAGAATTCAATGGAGTCTTAGAACTCCCCGACAGGAATTCTCGTTGAAAATTCTGAAGGAAGGCTTTCCACCCAGGAATTTCAAATGGGACCTAAACTTTCCCCCTAAGGATGAATTTAGCACAGCACCCAACACAATGTAAGCCAGAGAGAAAGCAGGAAGCCGTGGCTAAGAAGGCAGATTTCAGGCTCAAATTGCTCAAGTTCAAGCCTTGGCTCTACCACTCACTAAAACTGTGTAACCTTCGTAGCTTAACCACTCTGTTCCTCATTTTTGGTGATAACTGTATCCACTTCATAGGACTGTTATGAAGACTCTATACGTGACAATTAGCAAAAAGCCGTTGAAAAATATCTGGTTCATTTCAAGTTCTTAAGGACACAACAGAGTTAGTTTTCCTTTTTTGGTAGTCATTTCCTCTCTTGTATTTGTTCCCTTGAGGTTCAGTTTGAATCCTTCATGCTCTGCAGATATACCCCAGTGCACCTGTGATTTTCATAACTTTGAAATCTGGCTCCCTATTATTATTCCTCTATCATCCATCATCTCACCAAATGATTTGTCATCTCCTTGCATTTCCTGCTTTCCATTCCAACATGAGCCAAATGCTCTGCTCCTCTGTATACTCCTTTGGGTTTAGAAATTTTCATCCCAGGAGAGTGAAAATTCCCTCTGTCATATTCTAATCTGGACTAATGGAGTCGCCCTTTGAAACGAACAATCCAGGGAAACTGATTCTTTTTGTTTCACCTCCAGACCCTGGGGGTTTCACAATTTCTTCCTTTAGAACAGACTATGGATGGTATCGAATAACAAAACTGATTCATCAGGAAAGGGTCGATTTTTAATATTTTAACCTCCATCAAAGATCTCAAATGATTTGATTTTCTGGGGAAACAATCAAAATCCTAAAGTCAAAGACTAGAACTCCAGCTCTTAAGAAACACAGACGTCATCTGGCCATTTTAGAGATGGGAAAACTGTGCCCAGGTTCACAGCATTTCTAAACATTGAAAAGATTCTGCAGTCTTATTCCTCTAGGTGAAATGTGTCTTCCACAGCCTTCAAGAATCTCTGTAATTCCTCCATGGAGTTCCCAGGGGAGAGAAGGGGGTGTGGAAAGTGGCCGGATGATGACACCTAAGAAGCCCTCCTCCATAGGGGCCCCCATCACTCAAGCTCCTAGGCCTCCCTGCATCTGCAACACAATTCTCTGCCTTGTTTCTTCCAACCAGAGGCTGGGGTCTTAGACTTCCCCGTAGGATTCCTCATTACAGACTCTGAAAGGCGGCTTTCCATACAGAAAATAAAACCTCAATTTGTTTTGAAAGAATGATTGAGAAACAGTACATATATTTAAAAATCCCTATAATTTGCAACAAATCTTAAATTACAAGGGTATCGCTTTTTAAGGAAATAATTTAAATGCAGAAACATTACAAAGAGAAGTGTAATTAACACCTATATTATTCTCTATCAAGAATTATCAAACGATTGTAACAAATTTTTAAGTGCATTCTCCATTTCAAATGAAATAAAATATCACAAATTAAGGCCAAAATGCCCGTTATGTAACCAGCTCAATCCCATTTCTCTATATACTTATTTTGCAAAGGGCAGCCTTCCATTTTGCTTCTTATACTAACATAAACATACAGGGTGTTATCAGTAATACAACATTCAATTGTCACATCCATAACATAGGCTCTCTTCTTTCTTCCTACAGAAAAGGATGTGGCCTTGCAGATGCTGAGTTTGCTTCATGAACCAGAAGAACATATCTGTAAATATTTGTAAATATCTCTTAATAGATGCTTATATTTTTAGTATAAAATCTTCCAAGATCTTATATGCAGTGGCACAGCAAAATTCTGCCTGCTTCTGTGTATAATCAGGATTCTGCCAGTGTTGAAGGTGTTACTAGCAGACAGGCACTCCATGAGGGGAACCAAGAGGCCAGAAAAAGTCAGGCCAAGACACTACATCTGCTTCATCTCTGTGTGGTCACCTCCCTTCCATGAGACCCTGCATCTCTGGTTAAACACATCAGGAATTTATGGAAGTTTGGGGCACAAACAAGGTCTCTGCGAGATAACCTCTAATCCATTTTGACTCTGCCATTGGTGTCAGAAGTGGGCCAGGCATGCCTCACTCACTGTCATGGCCAGCTTTCAGTCACAGATCAGAATGCCAAGGTAGGAAACAGTAAGTAAAATATGCCTGAAACATGAGAGTCTTCGTGAGAGGAGCTGAGCCAAGTGAAAATTATTCACTGTTCTCCTGCCTCCAATCATTTGGACCCTGCATATAAAAAAAAGATGGCTGAGCCAAGAGCAATGAGCTCAAGGCATAATTCCTAGAAGCTTCTGTATGAGCCAAAACAGTAGCCAGAACTAAGAATTTTCTCCAAAGGGAGTTCAGACCCCAAAAGGAGGAAATGTTAGATTTGAGCCAAAACGTACGGATCACAAAGGGAGGACCCCCACTCAGACATCTGAAAAGATAGGCTGGTATGAGGGAAGTACCAAGATTCCTAGAGCTCCACGTGGAACAGGTCATCAGCAATTCTAGGGGGACAAATGATAGCTGCTGAGGTTTTGGAGTTAAGAGAAAATGAGAACGGAATTGAGAAATGCTTCAGGACTTGCTAAATTAATTCTCAGGTAAAAGTAATAACAATGTGATTCTGCATACAAGTGAATTTAAATGTATGCTGAACATTTTATGGGTGAGAAGACATAAAGAAAATAAAGTAAGAAAGTTCTGACATCATCAACCTTCACTAAAAGAGTGACCAGTACAGAGAGAGGTCCCAAGTTATACTAAGAAATTCTGTTTTAATGTAAACCTGTGGCCGATTCATGTTGATGTATGGCAAAAACCATCACAATATTGTAAAGTAATTATCCTTCAATTTAAATAAATAGATTAATATTTTAAAAACAAATATCATAGGTAAAAAAAAATTTTTGTTTTAAAATACACATACATCTTTACACACAATAGTGACCTTGAAACTCTGGGATTTGTTCAGGTTAACTAAACACCAAAAATTGTGTTCAAGGGGTCAAGTCCCAGGAGTAATGTTCTACTTGGAATACATGTCCTCTGTACAGAAAATTTAAGACTTATTTGAAATGAAAAATTTGCAACAATAAGTACATCCTCCAAGAAAGTTTTTAAACTTCTGTTTGAAGCAAGAGTGGTATGGAGTTCAGTTAAGGTGTTTGCATGTTTGAGCTGAGCATCTGAGCAGTTGGAAACCGTAAGTTTCCTTTTGCCAGGAGGTTCCACACTTCCTCCATAAATCCAATTTAAAGGGCCTCAAGACAATGCAACTAAAGTGTTAGAGAGCTGCCCTCTGTTCTGTTCTAGACAATTGTGTTTAGAGGAAGATAACTATCCTAAACTGGAGCCAGCCGAGGTACAGAAAAGAGGCTGGCCGTGCTCCTAGACTCTGACTATAACTGATCATTCCTCCCACTCCACCCCTCCCCAGTCCTGGTTTGAGACATGTTTCGGAGAAGGCAATGGCAACCCACTCCAGTACTCTTGCCTGGAAAATTCCATGGACGGAGGAGCCTGGTAGGCTGTCGTCCATGGGGTCATGAAGAGTCGGACACTTACTGAGCGACTTCACTTTCACTTTTCACTTTCATGCATTGGAGAAGGAAATGGCAACCCACTCCAGTGTTCTTGCTTGAAGAATCCCAGGGATGGTGGAGCCTGGTGGGCTGCCATCTGTGGGGTCGCACAGAGTCAGACACGACTGAAGCGACGCAGCAGCAGCAGCAGCAGCAGCAGCAGCAGCAGCAGCAGCAGCAGCAGAATCTTCTTTAAAGTCTTTGTTCTGAAGTTTCCGAGCTAAAAACCATTACCCCAACCCAGTGTACACATTTCCTGTAATAACAAGGTAAAAGGATAATGTAAAAGGTAAAGAGAGGATAAACAGAAAATATCTGGCGGGTGAAAGAAAAAATAACGGTTAAAATATCAGAGCTCTGGATCTGGAAATAGGAGAGAGACTAGATATGGAAACAGCTCTGAACTCAAAGCTGGTCTAGTGGAGCAGAATAAGGTCCTTGACCCAGTCCTGCATGTAGAGCTGTGCAAGTTTCACAGAGCCACGTGCAGCAGCCTCACTTAGACACCAAAGACGAGTATGCCTCCCACCTCCTTCACAGCAGGAGGGGTGCCTGGCACCTAACCTTGCACAGTCTGACTCAGCAGGACTGAGGATGACAATGAATAAATGAGAAACTGCTCAAAAATCCAAGCCCCTGAAAGTAGAAGCCAGACAAGCAGTTCCCCAAGGCAGATGAAGGGCAAATTCGAGGCATCTTGGTTTCCTCCTTCCTCAAGGTCACCTTGCAGAGGTGAGTCCAGAAGGACCTGGAGTTGGGCATTGTAAACCGGTGACCCTCCCACCTACTTACTTATAGACAACTGCCTAGACAAGCACAATGGGGACCTTTGGAACCACCACTCCCAACACCAAGCAAATAGGTAATGTGTGAAAACAGGTACATTTCTGGAGCACATCCCCATCAGGAGCTCTAATGTCTGGTCAGCCCATCCGGATTTCACAAAACCATCCTTCCTGGAAGATTTCATGGGCCCCATCCACGTGTGAGTGCTAAGTCTGATGCTACAGACAGTAGCCCGCCAGGCTCCTCTGCCTGTGGGATTCTCCAGGCAAGAACACAGGAGTGGGTTGCCATTTCCTTCTCCAGGGGATCTTCCTGACCCAAGGATCGAGCTTGCGTCTCTTAAGTCTCCTGGGTTGGCAAGCAGGTTCTTTACCACCAGCATCACCAAAATACTGAGTGATGTTCTTCTGTAATGACTGTGCTACTGCCTCAGCAACCAAATCTAAAAGTTCAGGCAGGACATATTTTGATCCATATAATAATTTGTATATTTACATTAAGCTTTTCAATCACTGCCAACTTAATTCTCAATTTTAGCCTGTGAAAATTAAAAGGAAAAAAACTGTCTAAAAATAGGTCCAAAAGGCCTAAAATATTAAGTACTAAATTTTTTACCGAGTATCCATATGCAATAAAACTAACAAACTTCAGCTAAATTTGATTAATACCCTAACCTACTGTTTCCTATTAACTGGGTCTTGTGGAGCCTACATACTAGTGTGATCATTTTATAGTCTTACAAAAACACAGTACTTCAACTTTTAGGGTAAGGTTTGAAAATTTTTCTGATGAATCTTCATATTAATTCATTTTTAATAATGACTTTCATAATTTTTTTAAGATTTAAGTCAATTGTGAGACAATAAATCTCTTTACTCAAAGTCCTTTAGAGAGTAAAACCTTGACGCTGAACTGACACTGGCGCCCAAAATAATAAAAAGAATGAAAAGAGATGAACACACTTTAAAAGTGATGTTTGTATTTTTCTCCAAGAACCGAAATTTCCTATACCACAGGTCATTTATTTGAGGTTCCTGTGGCTGAGCTCCTAACGTGGTTCTGAAAGATCTCCCATTGCTGGGAGTCAAGACCTTAGGTGTTCCCTCCCCTTGAGGGTGAGCTGAACCCAGTGACTTGACTTGAACATGGCAACAGTGATGGATGTCACTTCCGAAATGAGGTTGCAAAGACTGACTTCCAGCTTGCTCTTACTCTCCCCCACCCCCTCAGCATCTCACTCTGGTGAAGGCAGGTACCATGCTGTGATGGAGAAGACCATGTAGCAAGGAGCCCACATGGTCTCCCTCCAGCTCATGAAGAACTGAGGCCCTCAAGTCCAAGAGCCATGAGTAACTGAATCCTCCAAACAACCCTGTGAGTGATCTCAGGAGCGGACCCTTTCCCATCTGAGCCCAGGTGATGAAGACTGCTGGGAGAAATGTCAATAACCTCAGATATGCAGATGACACCACCCTTATGGCAGAAAGTGAAGAGGAACTAACAAGCCTCTTGATGAAAGTAAAAGAGAAGGAAAAAGTTGGCTTAAAGCTCAACATTCAGAAAACATTCAGAAGATCATGGCATCTGGTCCCATCACTTCATGGGAAATAGATAGGGAAACAGTGGAAACAGTGTCAGACTTCATTCTGGGGGCTCCAAAATCACTGCAGATGGTGATTGCAGCCATGAAATTAAAAGACGCTTACTCCTTGGAAGGAAAGTTATGACCCACCTAGATAGCATATTTAAAAGCAGAGACGTTACTTTGCCAACAAAGGTCCGTCTAGTCAAAGCTATGGTTTTTCCTGTGGTCATGTATGGATGTGAGAGTTGGACTGTGAAGAAAGCCGAGTGCCGAAGAATTGATGCTTTTGAACTGTGGTGTTGGAGAAGACTCTTGAGAGTCCCTTGGACTGCAAAGGAGATCCAACCAGTCCATTCTAAAGGAGATCAGTCCTGGGTGTTCTTTGGAAGAAATGATGCTAAAGCTGAAACTCTAGTACTTTGGCCTCCTCATGCGAAGAGTTGACGCATGGGAAAAGACTCTGATGCTGGGAGGGATTGAGGGCAGGAGGAGAAGGGGATGACAGAGGATGAGATGGCTGGATGGCATCACTGACTCGATGAACATGAGTCTGAGTGAACTCCAGGAGATGGTGATGGACAGGGAGGCCTGGCGTGCTGTGATTCATGGGGTTGCAAAGAGTCGGACACAATTGAGCAACTGAACTGAACTGAAGTGATGACAGCCGCAGCCACTATCCTGACTGTCCTGACTGCAGCCTGGGGCCCAGAGCACCCAGCTGGGCCACTCAGAGTCCTGATTCAGAGAAACGGTGAGACGATAAAGTCACTAAGTCTCGAGGGATAACCAATTACGCAGCGCAGACAACTCACCAAGCTGCCTTAAACTGGATTTTCGTTTTTCCTCTTAGAAAGCTGGTGCCCAAAAAACACAAACAGTGAGCATTGCCTGGACCCATGCCCTTAAGGGCTGATTCCAACATGCTTAAGAAAAGAAGAAACGGTGGCATCAGCGTCGAGGCGATGCTCACAGGCAAGCACATACTACGACAATACCAAAATTATCTTTAATTAATATATTTGCATGATCTAATCAACTTACAAAAAGAACACAAAGAGATAAATGGTCATAGAGGCATGCTGTTTAAAAATGTCTTTCTTAAATGGTAACAATGACCCTATATGCAAGACAGCAAAAGAGACACAGATGTAAAGAACAGACTTTTGGACTCTGTGGGAGAAGGCAAGGGTGGGATGATTTGAGAGAATAGCATTGAAACATTTTTTTATATTACCATATGTGAATTAGATCGCCAGTCCAGGTTCGATGCATGAGACAGGGTGCTCAGGGCTGGTGCACTGGGATGACCCTGAGGGAATGGGATGGGGAGGGAGATGGAGGGGGGTTCAGGATGGCGGACACATGTACACTCATGGCTGATTCATGTCAATGTATGGCAAAAACCACTACAATATTATAAAGTAATTAGCCTCCCATTAAAATAAATAAACTTTTTTTAATGTCTTTTTCTCTCCCTAACATTACCAACAGCTCTTGTTTTATTCAGTTTTCTCCCAGTGTACAAATAAAACACCACAATGGGCAGCTCAGGTTCTGACATCTCCACCAAAAGGGACCAGGTCTCTTTGGAAGAAATGACTGACTGGATGTTTGAAACAGAAAACCTGGAGGTGAGCCTGAAGTTCCTCGTTGTCACAGAAAAGTCAGGATGCTGTCAAAGATGTCTGAAAATGGAGAAAACGGAATTGATTTAAAGGGGCTCCCACTGACCTACTTGATGCCAATTGAGCAGCAGAGAAAGGCATAATTATAGTCCATTAAAGCTAATCCAGACCATCCAAGGCCACCCGTTCATGAGGATCAAACCCGTAAGCAGTCTTTAAAACATTCTCCCTGCTGATGTTGAATCCATGAATTCATGCTTGGTTCCAAAGACACAAATACATGACCCTTAAACAGATGAATAATAACCATCCCCTGAGAGTTAGAAAAGGACCAAAACAAATGGGCTTGTCGTCTCATGACTGGCTTTGGAACCACTGGGATAAACGGGAGTAAAGCAAAGTCAGGGTGATCTGAGAGGAACAGGATTTCCAGGGTCTTGGGAAGCTGGAGCCGGGAATGCGGGTGGCATTCCCCTGGATGCAGTCATGATGCCCAGCATGTCTGAAGTTAATAGACACCTTAAGAGCAGCACAGGGTCTGCCGGGGGCACATTCTCCGGGGTGTTTACAGAAATCCCCCAAAGGCAGAAAAATGCAAGGACGGAACTTTTTTCTCACCCCTAAAAATTATCCATCCTGTTAGGAAACTGAGAAGCCAAAACCATGTTGTATCTGCCCCCGAGCAGGGGGCTTCCCAATTTCTACATCCTTGGCTTAATGAGAAAGATAACGGATGAATGGTCTATTCCCTCCCCTTCCACCACCAATCCAAAGCCTACCAAAATACTCCAGGCCCAAAGCATTCACATTCTCAACTGTAACAGACATTGCCAAATGAGCACTCAGAAAAGCTGTGTCAATATTCACTACTCAACAATGAACAAAGCCACCTAATTGTCCCGATCCTTGTCAAAACGTGATAGTCTTAAACTTTTTCATTTTTGCCAAACTGATGACAGGGAAGAAAAGTTAGCTCACTGATTTATTAATCCACAGCCTAAAGGAGGTAGGGGGAACAACCACAATTCAAGGCTTGCAGAAAACGGATGCACCAAACTGTTTTGGAGACTGGCAAGGCTTCCCAGGTGGCGCTAGTGCTAAAGAACCTGCCTGCCAATGTGGGAGACGTAGGAGACATGGGTTCAATCCCTGCGTCGGGAAGATCCCCTGGTCAGGAGGGCGTGGCAACCCACTCCAGTCTTGGCAACCCACTCCAGTCTTCTTGCCTGGAGAATCCCACGGACAGAGGAGCCTCGCAGGCTACAGCCCACAGGGTCTCACAGAGTCAGACACAACTGCAGCGACTTAGCATGCACACACGCGTGAAAGGCTCAAGCAAGAGTGATGCCATTTATTAGGTGCCTATTTCATGCCAGGAACCGAGCTTGACAATAAACAGGAGTTATCTTTGGCTCTTGCAGCACTAGGGTACTAGTGGGCCCCACTCACAGACGCAAAGATAGGTTCAAAACAGTACAGTAACTTACCGAGTTCACATCACAAGCCAGGAGCTGGGAGTTGAGGGTCACTCAACCATCAGCACCTCCCAGTTTTCAAATCTTTCAATCACTCTAAAATGTGCTTTCATGCCCACCCGCAACAGATCTCCGCTCCCTTGCCCAGCCCCTGGCAACTACTGTTCTGCCTTCTGTCTCCACAGAGTTGTCTTTTCTGAATATTTAATGTAATATGTAATCTTTTGCATCTGGCTTCTTTTGTTCAATGTAATGTTTTCTGAGGTTCATCCAATGCTGCAACCTAGTATCAACAGCTGACTCCTTTTTCTTGCTAGTAGTAACCCACTGGATGGATTCACCAGTTGAGGGACATCTGGAATGTCCCCAGCTTTTGGCGACCATGAAGAACACTGCTACGAACATTCGCGTATGTGTCTGTGTTGACATATGTTTTCATCTCTGTTGGGTACATTCCTAGAAGCGGAATGGCTGGATCCTATGGCACGTGTATGTTTAACTTTTCAAAGAAATTGCCAAACTGCTTACTGAAGTGGCGTCACCATTTTTTTTTTTTACCAACTCCCCACCCCATCCAGCCTGAAATGAAAATTGTAAGCTAAATATTCAAGAAATTGGAAATACTTTCTAACTCTTCCCCTCATGTACCAGTGAATGTGTGTGTGTGTCAGACAGACTTTGGCAGTTTGACTCCAGGGTGAAAAATTAAGTCTAACGCTGTGGACTCACTTCCATGGATCAGTCACCCATCGATGGTAGATCTGGTTGGGACTTCGGAGCAGCCTTCACCTGGGCAAACAGTAATACCTAGGATACCCCCAAGAGAAATAGTGCTGATATTTTGAAATAAAACCAGCCAAAAGGATCACCATTTCTCCTCACCTTTTCACACTCTGCCTTTTTGACACATTAATTCCCATTTTTCACAGCTGACTTCTGGCAGGTCTCTTGGGATCTATGCCTTGCATCCTCACTACATCCCTCTTTCTTTTTTAGCACCAGTAACTCTTACCGATAGATAATAAATAATTCTTATCATGGTCATTTCTGCCTCTTCCAGGCAAATTAGAGTGTCCAGCAAGGCCACCTCCGAGGCCGAAGGCCATCACCCCCACTGGTCACCCTGTCCGGCCTGCACACACCACCAGGGATCCCCCGTCTCTTTGGCTGCCTCTGATTGCTCTTAATCCATAAAATACCTGCGGCGTTCTTCCTCTCCAAACCAATTTGAATCCACTTTATAAGATTTCACAAGACACTCTAACTGCTTTCTAATATCTACATGGGTACTGCCTCCCAGCCCCAATTCTGTAATGTGCCTGCAAATGCTATTACACCTGTCAGGCATGGTTTGTTTTCAATAATCTCATAGGTTTTTATTTCTTGGAATGCCACAGCCCTCTGTGTGTTTACTTAGTCTTTGCTTATTTGTCAAGTGCACGAAGCATCTTTCTCCCCACTGCCCCAGAGTGCCAAGCACTTGATTTCTAGGTTAGGTAAGAGATGGAAATAGATCGATCAGGAGGCAGAGCCCGAAGGCAAGGAAGACAGTGGGGGGCGGGGGGGGGTGGGGGGCCGGGGTAGAAACGGAAAGGAGACACAGCCAGCTGCTTGCCTGTTACATCGTGCAACTGCTTGGTTTTCTATCTGTTCTCATTTACAAGATGTGTGCTTGGAAACAAACAAGCCTATCTTTGAATGGCCAAATGTATTAGTAACACCTGTTTCATTCCAAATCTCTTTCTAAAAGTGGCTGCAGAGAATCAAGAACCTCCCCCTGCCCCCGCAAAAAAAAAAAAAAAAAAGGAAAACTAAAAATCATTACCAAAACTCAGCTAATTTTCAGTTCATAACCGAGCTTAACACCGGTATCCCCTTGGCCTGTGTACATACACCAATGCCAGGGCAAGTAAGAGAAAAGGCGCCCCTTCAGTACAAAGCAGTACAATGCACTCACTCTGCGTGTATCGTCTTATCTGGTCTTGACAAAATCCAGCAAAGCAGCTATGTTCATTCTCACCCGACAAATGAGGAGCTGGGGATTCAAGGAGTAAATAAAGGACTTGCCCACAACTGGCACAGTTAGAAAGAGGCAGGAGCAGAATTCAAACTGAGGACTTAAGACTCCAAAGCTCATACTCTTTTTTTTTTTTTTTTTTGCTCAATCAGGCTGCCTCCTGAGTTAAACTTCTCACACACACACCATAGTTGCCATGAGATTCTACCATCTCTTCATCACCATAAATAAATATGTATCAGGGACCCACCACCTATATGGCACTGCTCTTGTTTCCACAGCAACACGCTGCCAGAGTGTCATGGGAGTATCCCGTGTTCAAAAGAATGACGCTGTAATGTCCTGTGGCCGTGGCTCTGAAAGGTGACAGTTAACACTACTACAGAGGACGCTGTCTCAGTCGGCAGCCTGCAGCCGGCAGGAGCCGTGCTGGGGCTAGGCAAGAAGAAAAGGACAGGAGAAAGGCAGTGGGTTGCAGCCCAAGACGCTGGTCTGCTTTCGCTACGAACATGCTTGCGGTTGTTGCTGAAACAATCTGAGCCAGGTTTGCGCGTTAATTGTTCTTTTATTGGGAAACAAATCAAGCAATCCAGGAGAGAAAGTCAAATTTGACTGTACTGCTAACAGCTCCCCAGAGGTAATGATTATCGAGGTAAATGACTACATCGCTAACAAGAGCCATCGCAAGTCAGTCCCTCTCAGATCCATTCTTGCTCTCAGTGTACAGATGCCAAAACCCACTAGTGCATAAATGAATGATGCCCTCATCCACTTGTTTTAACTGTCTCCTCCTTTCCTCATCCCAAACCATGTTTTTGCCACAGTTTTCAGAGGCTGATTTTAAACACTTTTTTTTTTTTTTAACCATCATTCCTTACAAACATCATCCTGGCTCATAAAACACATCTCACAAGAAAGAAGAAGGGAAGTTGCCTTTTGATGACAAGCTTTCACCACTGACTTTTGGACACCGTTACCAACATGTTACAGCAAAGCATATCACCCCAACTGTGTACTTGGATGTAAGCTTACAAACGGAAATTGTTTTTGAGACTGGGACTTTCCAGATAAAAAGACTACGCAGAGCACACCACTGGGTTTTTTAACATATTATTTATGCAAACTTGCCAAAAGTTTTAAATCAGATTCTTTCGAAGAAATCAAACTGAGTCATATTTATGCTACATTGGATATCAAAATGTCTCCAAGTAGAAATAAAGTTTGAAGAGAAGTCCGTTTTTAAAAGTCAACATTTGCAGCATTCCTGAATCTACAAGTGCAGCTGTTAGAAACCTGGGGAAAACAATTAACTTAAATGGACCAGTTAGCATTAAACCAGAGAGACAAGATACCACGGAAAATTCCCATTTTTACAAATGAGTGAGGCTCAGAATGCATCAAATCTCCAACACAAGCTAATCCCCTCTCGTTTAAGGAGTCCTTGGAACAAACGCAGCCACTTGCTAAGTATATGCTAACACTGCGTCTGCAGTGAAGCCCACTCTGCTCAGGAAAAATCAAAAGAAACATGGTTCCTTAAGAGCAGATTTCTTCCCAAACTGTACTCCAGGATTGCTTTTCTTTCCCCAGTGTTCCGAAGAGCAAACAAAGAAAAGCTGCTTGCTACTCACACTTCTCTAAATGTTTTAACAAAAGGCTGCTGAATAAACACATTACTCATTTAAAAACTGAAAAGAAGTTCTATTCCGGAGATGAAAGCAACTAGATTTGCATTTTAACAGTTGTGGGCGAGCGCCACCTGGCGGGAGGATCCGGAAGCGGCGTGCTTCCAGCATCCGGCAGCTTCCCAAGCCCGGACGGTTTTTACCGCACTCTGCCCAAGAACGCTGCGAGACCCGTGGAGGAATATTTTTGATACTGATTCTCGCGGAGGGAACGTGAGTATCACTCACGGGTGGCAGGCCGCCCAGGCCCTGGAGGATAGTGAAATGTAAGTCATGAGTGATGCTTGGTCCCCAGTAATGCCCCCAAGCACCCTCCTTCCTTCCCTGACCTAGCACACCTAACACAGATTCGAAACGAGAAAAACAGAATTGCGCACCATCTTCAGAATGATGTATGGCTGTCCCTCTTCTCTTACTGGCTAAGCCAACCTTTCAGCTTCAAACACCTCAAAAGAAGTGTCCTAGTCACCTAACTTCCCAGCCACGAAGCAGGCTGCCCCTCTTCGCGTAAGTCCCATAATCAGTTTCCATTACGGAGTAAGGAAGACCCCAGTGCATTTCCCATGGAAGGTCACTCCAGCGGCTCTTACCCTCGGAAGCAGCCTATTTAAGGAGATTACACTGCCCACAGTTTCCTTCTCTTTCTCCTCGCTTTCAGCGTGATAATAGACGGGCAGTCAATTCAAAACGCATCTTATCCTAAGTCCCACCTGCTCATCTCTGCCTGCCCCTGTGATCCCGGCAGTCTCCCCTCTGCGTGATCACACCTGAGCTCATTGGTGCTAGGAAACTTCAAAATGATTCCAAACTTGGAGGCATACCTGCACCACTTCTCCCTTCTCTCCTTCCCCCACCGCCTACTCTCTGGCGGGTTCAGGGCTGGAAGCTGCCCCCGGTGGGGGCTGGGATGTGTGAGACCCCACCCAGCCCGGGTCCTGCTGGCCTCCGGTACATGTCAACTTGCCCTTAGGAGCACGCCAGGGCAATCCCCCCCACACACTAGGGGAACTACGTCTATTCGCCTCCTTCCCACGGTCAAGCCCAAATACGAGTCCCCCAAACTTTTCTGGAGCAGACACGCTCACAGGTCAAAGCCGCGACACCGAAAGGGCCTTAATGGGGGCGCCCGTTTACTTGGGATGGAAACCACCGGGTAGGAAGGAGGGCTCGCCGTCTCAGTCTTGAACACGAACACCCCCGCGGTGCTTTCAGGGGCGTAAGGACAAGCTCAGGGGCGCAGCGTGGTTAGAGCGAGTCTGGAGCCGCCTGGATCTCCCGAGTGAAAAGAAAAGCCACCTCCCTGGCAGCCTCGGCCTGCTAGCAACCAGTCCTCCCCACGAAAAGCGCGCGCTGCCCAGGAAGCTGCGGGGAGAGGACGCTCCCCCCGCCACCACCCCGGGCGTCGATGCCGCTTCTCATCTCGCCGCCCCAAACACTCGAGTGACAGATTCCGACAAGTGGGAGGCGGCGAGCGGAAATATTCTCCGCGGCCGCAGAAAGTTACTCGAGCCCGGGGACCGGCAGGAAAGTAAAGCGGTGCACTTGACCGAACGCGGCCGGCCGAGGGACGCCGGGAGCCGGGCACGCTGGCCCGGACGCGCCTGGACGCGGCAGCCCGCTGCTGCAGGCGGGGACCCGGGCTCCGGCAACCCCCTCGAGCCCGCACAACTTTCTCCGCCCGAGACCCAGCGGCGGACGCTGGGATGCGCCGGAGAGGGAGCGGGGATCGGGGGCGCACTCACCTGCGGCGCTCTGCGCCCGGGCGCCGGGCAGCGGTGGCAGCTGCAGCCGCAGGAGCAGGCTGAAGGCGAGCGCGGCGAGGTTCGCCATCCGTGCGGCAGCGGCTCAGCCCCTTCCCGCGGGGGCCGGGGCCGGGACTGGGGCGGGCGCGGGGCGGCCCCGCATCGCCGGCGCGGCCGCAGGCGGTGCGCGCCGCTGGGCTCCGGGAGCCTGCGCCGCTGCGCTCGAAGCCGAGGCGCGGCGCGAACTGAGGCGGGAGGCTGGGCGGGGGCGGGACGCGGGGCGGGGGGCGGTGTCCCCGGAGTCCTAACGCCGCCGCCGCCGCCCGCCCGCCCGGCGCTCCGCCTCGGCCGCGCACACACCCTCGCGCGCACGCCCGCGCCTCGCACACGCCCGCGCCTGGCCCACGCGGGCTCCCCGCGCACCCTCGCCCGGCCGGCCGGCTCGGGGCCGCTCTCTCGCACAGTCACGCGCCTACACTCAGCGCCCCCGCACCCACGCGCCCCGCGGGGTCCTCTCCTCTTCGCCCGGAGCCGAGCCACCGCGTGCACCGTCTGCCTGGCTGGGGCGCAGGTATCGGGGTGCGATGGCGGGGAGGCAGAGGGGGAGCTGCCGTTTGAACTCGGAGTGGGCGAACAGGTGAGTGGGGGACGGGTGCGAGTGGGGGAAGGCCGAGGCAGCCGTCTGGACTCGGGACGGGGAGCCAGGTGAATGGGGGTGATGGGAGAGGGCTCTGCCCTAAACAGGAGCAGGTGTCCACTAGCGAGGGTCTCCGGCACGCCCTAAGATGAGAATTTCATGTAAGAGCCGTCACCGCACCACAGGCACACATATAGATACGCGCGCGCGCGCGCACACACACGCACACACACACTCACTCTCTCTCTGTCTCTCTGTCTCTGTCTCTGTCTCTCTCTCTCTCTCTCTCTCTCTTCTGGGTGCATCGGTGCACCGCAGTCGTCCCCCACCCACCTCATCAGCCTCCCAGGCACCCCTGTTATTCACCCACACCTCCCTCTTGTCGCTACCCCCAACTTGGGAGGGGAGCGAAGACTGGCCATGAGGCATCCCAGCCTCTCGCTGCCTTTGCCCTTCCCCTTTTTCCTGAGCCAGAACCCTGAAGCTTTTTCCTATTTCTTCCCGGTCTGAACAAAGACCCGATTGAGGCTGAAAGCCTAAAACCATCGATCAGAGTCCGGTCTGTCCCTTGCAGCCCACGGGCAGCGACTCTGCCCTCCTGGGATCAGGGGATCTCATGGAAGAGACCAGGTGCCCCTTGGTCCTGGCTGGGGGGCTTGGGCTATAAAAGCCAGAACAAGGGTCTCTGGGCCAAGCTCAAGGGATTCACACTCTGTAAACCTGACCAGTCCCCTAACCCCCACCCTATGCCCAGCCTCAGCTTTGTTAGGATTCCAAAGATGGGATTGGACAGACTGTTGGGGAGAAATACAAAAGTCAGGCATGGTGGGGGCTCTGGATTGAGTTGCTATGGCAGAGAACACAGTCTCTCTCCCCTGTACCCTAGTTCCCACTAGATGCAGTGGTACACTTGCCTTGGATGGAGACCCGTTAACTCCCCCAACACTGCACTGTCCTGCCACTCCTGTCTGGCTCCTGCACCACCTTCAAATGGTGAAGGGCTTAGACTAGCCTTGTGGACTAGCCAGTGCTCATCTAGGCGGAGGCCCGGGAGTGGACCAGCTGCTTCAGAGATTCTTTATAATTCTACAGATTTCGACAGGGCACTAAGCCATGTGCCCTGCTGTGCTAGTTTCTAGGGGCACAGAGGTGACTGGCTCTCAGGACAGCTGGGTTGGGAAGATCCCTTCCGCTCAGAGCTAAACAGCTGGCTACAGCGTCCATCAAACCCTCATCCAAGGTTTGTCTCAGGCAGAGGAGCTGTTAGCAAGGCCTGACCCAGGCCCATGACCTGTGACTCTGGACATGGCTGATCCTAGGGCCTGACCTGGGAAGCAGGAAATTTCTAAGCCACTAGGGAGCTTCTGATTTCTTATAACTTGTCCTGGGTCCCTTTGGCTCCTCTTCATGCCCTCTCTCAAACTTTCTGGAAAAGTACAAAATGTGTTCCTCAATAGTGTCTTCAGAGCACAAGCCCTCCCATATCCACAGTCTAAAGGTGCTATATTGCTGCCCTAACCTACTGAGTGGGGTTCAGGTGACCCCAAAGTAAAGCTCCACTCCAGGGACTTCCCTGATGGTTCAGTGGGTAAGACTCTGCTTTCCCAATGCAGGGGGCCTGGATTCAATCCCTGGTTAGGGAACTAGATCCTGCATGGTGCAACTAAGACCTGGCACAGTCAAATAAATATTTTTTAAAAAGCTCCACTCCCAAGGTCACCAAGCTGGTGAGCAGGACCATCACCTGCCCTTGTCACTGGACTGTACCTGCCCCTGTTCAAGCCAGGGCTCTCTGTGTTTTGCCTGCCACCCTCCGCCTGGAAACTGATCCCTCTATTTCTTCAGGAGCCAAACCCACCACCCAGTAAGACTCTGACTCTGGTCCCACCACCGTGCCTTTGCACCTGCCGTTCTCTCTGCCTGGAAAGCCCTTCCCTGTATCACCTCCCCGAATAGCTCTTTAAATGACTTCTCTAGCCAAGAGGCACTTCCTGCCCACGGCCAGTTGCCAAGGCCCCCTGAGACAGCCGCTGGGGTGATGCTTTCCACACAGTGGGGATGTGGTTTGTCTCCTGGGACTTTTCCACAAGCCTGAGTGCTCAAAGGGCACCTAGACACTTAAGACAGGGACGCTGGCTGATGGGAGGTTGAGGGGAGGGATGGCTCAGATGACGGGCTTCTCAGAGGAGGGACTTCGTGGAGAGGGACAGTGTCATCTCCCACCCTCCTTTGTGGGAACTTCAGTGCTGATTAGAAAGGAGGGGCTGCTTTCCCATCTGCCCCCATCAGTCCGGGAAGCTGGGGGCGGGGGGGGGTCTTGACCACATGTTCACTCCTGGCTCAGGGCCGGGTTCAGTGTTCTCCTGAAGCAAGGAGGCCAGGGCCTGGGGTGAGCTTTGTGATGGCTTCAGAGGGCCCCCTACCCCCTTTCAATTCCACTCAAGAAGGTGGCCCCTTCTCCTTAATCCCGTGGGACAGAGGGCAAGCCCTCTCTCAGCCCTGGCGTCCCTGTCTACACAGTGACTTCCCTTTCAGCTCTGGGGGCGCCAAGACAGGAATGTTCAGACACATTAGCTGCAGCTCTCTCAGCCCAAGCATAGTTTGAGGGGCAGCCTGAAACACATATTCTGTCAACGAGGGAGTTGGCTGACTGCCATGTGCCGTGGCTGGGCTGTGGGCGTGCAGCTTGAACAGTAGACTTGGTCTTTGCCTTCCTGGAGCTTGCAGTCTAGTGGTGAAGACCAGACAAGGAGTGGAGAGGTGAAGATCTGGAGGTGACCTCCCTCTCCCCAGCCCCTCCCTCTGCCCCCGGCGATGGTCAGCTCTACAGTGGGGATCAGAGGACCAGGGAGAAGACACCTTGGGCCAGGATGCCTTACTTACCCATGGGGAAAGCCTGGTGATGTAGCTGTTTTATCCCCATCTTATCCACAAGGAAACTCAAAGAGGCTTCACCCTATGTAGGGAGGCGGCTGAGGAGCGGCCCTCCACTGGTGCCTTCTCTCTCCTTGCTGTTGTGCAGGGTACCTCTAGCCATTTAAATACAGAATTTAGAAATTGAGTCTTTAGTCACATTAACCACATTTCAAGTGCTCAGGGGCTTTATGTGGTTAGCGGCTGCCATATTGGACAGCACAGATATAGACCATTTTCATTAACAGAGAAAAACCTATTAGCACTGCTCAAACTACAGCCTATGGGCCAAACCTGACCCACTGCCTGCTTTTTCTTTTTAAATAAAGTTTTATTGGAACACAGCCATGCTTATTATTCATGTGTGTACTGCCTGTGGTTGCTTTTAGCAGAAAGTTCTATTAGACAGTGCTGTTCTCAAGCAGGGGTCAGCAAACTACTGTAATAGGGAAGAATCTTTGTATTCTATTACGAGTTAATACTAAAGGGATGTTGCCTATAAGCTTAAATTATACATAATGGCCCATTTCTGGGAAAACTGCCTCCCAGATGAGTGTTATGCTAAAATGCCTTTGTTTAGGACCACCTGTGAATGGCTGCAGGAAAGAAGAAATTAACACACTCCCTCAGGAGTCTGACCAGAACCAGAAAATGTTTTAGTTGACCCCCTCCCCTTTTAGTATAGAAGAAGCCTGAATTTTAACTGAGGGCAAGCTGGTTCTTTGGGATGCTACCATCTTCTCAGTCTGGCTGGCTTTCTAAATAAAGTTGCTTTTCCCTACTCCAGCAACTTGTCTCTGGATTTTTTGGCCTGTCCTGCAGCAAACATTACAAGCTTGAACTCAGCAACACTGCCACCTGTAAGGTCCTTTGTAAAGTCCTGCTTTGGGGTGTGGCAGTATTATTGGATAATGCATGTTTTTGTAGAACAAAATGGTTGGGTCGTGAGGTTCCACTTGAAAAATACTTAGTTTTTTAGTTGCATTTGAGTTATTTATATTTGCACGTCTTCACAGAAAGTGTGGCCGAGCAGGATCCTATGGGGACTTCCCAGAAGAGCCCCTGATCTAGGTCCTCTGCCTGCTTCTTGTCTGTGGAAAAACTGTGGCCTCCTGGGCTTCCCTAAGGTCCAAGGAGTACATTTACTCAGAGGTGAGAAACTACAGAAAGAAAATAGTCAAGCAGTACAAAATAATAATAGCTTAGCCGTTAAACAAATTCAAGGACTTTTAGTCCTTCCTCAGGGGCTATAGATAATATTCTGAGCCCTGTCCTTTGCACTGTTTTGCAGATACTGAAACCCCCACCAGGTGGAAGAAGTTAACTGTATGCCACCCACAAGCACGTAGCCCCAGTCCGGTTGGAACCAGAAGGTTGATGACATTGACTCCTGATGACCTCACCACCAACTGATCAGAAGAATGTCCACAAGCTGATCACACACCCCAGAATCCCCATCCCTTATCCTGTCTTTAAAAACCTTCTCCCAAAAGCCTTCAGGGAGTTCGGGCCTTTAAAACACTAGCTGCCCTGGCCTCCTTGCTTGGTTCCCTGCAGTAAACACTGCACTTTCCTTCACCAGCCCCCAGTGTAAGTAGATTGGCTCGCCTGCACGTGGCAAAGCAGACCCAAATTTGGTTCAGTAACAACAGCACTAGTGTTTATTAATATTTCTGCCATAAAAACATTATTCACATAAGCCAGAATCTAGCCCACCTCCTGTTTTTATAAATAAAGTTTTATTGAAACACGGTCCTGCATATTTGTTTACAGTTGCCCTTGGCTGCTCTCGGCACTGCAGAGGCAGAATTGAGTAACTGTGACAGAGATTATCTGGACCCTTTCACTGAAAATATTTACTCTCCTTGCCCTTTACAGAAGAAGTTGCCAGCCCCTTCTCCAGAGCAGTGTCACAGTGCAAGCTGACAATCATTGGTAAAAACTGGTTCTCAAAATGTGGTCCTTGGACTGGTGGCATCAGTATCACCTGGGAATGTGTTAGGAATGCAAATTCTTGGGCCCTACCCTATACCTACTGAATTAGAAATGCTAGAGGTGGGGCCCAAGAATGTGTTTTCACCAGTCTCCCAGGTGATGTTCCCAGGTGAGCATGTTTAGAAGATGCAAGCTCATGTTGAGAAATCACAGGTCTAAAACAGCCACGAAGTGACTGGCAAAGAAAGGTGTCAGTGGGCTCCCAGGGCAACAGAAGAGTTGAGAAGATGTCAGGAGAGTGATAGCCCTTCCGCTGCCTGGTCCCTCTGCAGCAAAGCCTTTGACAGCCCTTTGACCAGGCCATGCCAGCCAAGAGGGGACCTCTCACCAGCCACCTGTGCCAATGCCCAGGCCCCACTCCCTGGCGGCCCCGCCCTCCCACAGAGTTGTCAGCGCATTTGGAGCTGTCTCCACGCATAAATTCATGGACCAGCTGTCTCTTTTAATCTGGTTGCAAGATGAAACCATTAATAG
This sequence comes from Capricornis sumatraensis, assembly GCF_032405125.1. NCBI lineage: Eukaryota > Metazoa > Chordata > Mammalia > Artiodactyla > Bovidae > Capricornis > Capricornis sumatraensis. The sequence goes on from NC_091083.1 coordinate 75,100,782, forward strand.
ATGTCAGACACATTGGCAATGATCTCTTCATTAATAATTTCCTCCTTTCTGAGAAAAAAAAATTAGTAACAAGCAATCATCAATAATTCAAAAATACAAGTTAACCTTTCTATTAGCAGAGTGGTTCGGCACACACCACAGACTCTTTCAGAGCCCATAGTTCTGGCTTAAATAATGTTTTTACAGCAGGAATATTAATATGTATTAATGCTTTCTGTTGAAATATGCAAATCTAAATAACTCAAATGCAACTTAGAAACCATACATATACTTCAAGCATAAGCTGATCTAACCATTTTGTTCTATAAAAACATGCATTATCCAATAACATTTCTGCATCCAAAAGCAAAACTTTACAAAGGAATCACTTTGAGGTGGAGGCCTTTGTGGTTGGAAAGATTTCTCTTATGCGGAACCAGTGCTACCTCCCCGTCATTTCTCCCCTTCAGAGTCAGCTTCTCTCTCTGGGAACAGACAGAAAGCCTGGACACACTTCCAGGCTTCATTTGGATGTTGGTGTGCTCTCGGTAAGCCTTCTCAATCCCTTACATCAGCGGTCCCCAGAAACTGATGTAATAATAATAAAGTACACAGTAAATGCGCTTGAATCATCCCGAAACCATTCCCACCCCGGTCTGTGGAAAAGCTGTCTTCCACAAAACCGGCCCCTGGTGCCAAAAAGATGGGGGGCTTCTGCTTTGCATCCTTCCTGGGCCTCTTCTTATACGATTTTCAGATGCCACCCCCACCGCCAACATCTGTTTCCTCTTCTGGAACATGCTTTATTTCAGTAACACTCCTCTAGTTTGGGATTAACATATATATACTACTAAATATAAAATAGATAATCAACAGAGACCTACTGTATAGCTCAAGGAACTCCACCCAGAGTTCTACAATAAGCTTTATGAGAAAAGAACCTGAAAAAGGATAAATATATGTATAACTGAATCACTTTGCTGCACATCTGAAACTCACACAGCATTGTAAATCAACTACACTCCAATATAAAATAAAAATTAAAAGGCCTTCCAGGTGAAGCCTTGCACCTGCTCACATTCCCTATGCCTCTCTTTACCACCATGATGACCGTGAACCAGTCACTCTTCCTCTGCAGATCTTTCTCCCCACTGGGGCCGTTATTCCCCCAGACTGAGCTGAGTAAGAATTCAGTGCTGTTATGGATGTTAGAACACCTAGAACAGGGCTGGCCCACTCAAGAGGTCTCTTCTTTCCCTTCCTCTGCCGCTTCCAAGTCTTAGACTCACAAACCACCCCAGCCTTGACGCCATGCCAATATCATAGACACCTGGATGCCAACACAGCCTGGAGCACCAGCTGCCTCATCCTTGGGCCAAACCACCAGCACATGGTCCAGGCCATTGGCAGGTAGATCTCAGTGCCTGGGATGCTAGGGCAGCATCTTGCTTTGCCTAAGTGGGTTCAGCCAGACAGCTGTTTCTTTTCATGAAAACTCACAGACATACACACACAACTAAGCCACGTGTGCCAAGCACCCACCATGGTTGTTTGTGTCTCTATCACGTGCACAGCCCCAGGCTGAGCAACCGGGATGCCAAGGTAAGGTGACCCCCATCCACAGGCGCCCAGAGTCAGCCCCAGGGAGAGGTCACACAGCACACCAGGGGCATAGGGGTGTTAGGGTCATGGACATAATCAATGGACATCAAACGTGATTGAGGCATGGCCCCAGCCTTCACTTCTTGCTTCTAGCCAAGTGCTTCTCTGATGAAGCCGGACGAAAGCCACGGTCCCCGTGGTAGCCTGGGGCCCTGTGGTTGGACACGGGCATTTCAGAGCACTGGGGTTCCCCAGGGCACTCAACTCCTCTTCTCGTCCCTGACTCTCTACTCTCAGACTCAGGAGGGTCCCAGCTAAGAGATGGACTCACCTGTCTGAGGCGGGCTGAATGTGTTGCTTCTCTGAATCCCCTGCATCAGGCTGAGCTCAGACCTCAGTTCTGTTCTGCCTCCTGTCTCACCCCTCCCAGACCCACCCCATGCACAGCAGCCTGGGCACTTGATGGAGAAGACCTTCAGCCCACAATCCTGTCACTCGCCAGCTTAAAGCCCTTCACGGATGCCCCACTGCCCTCAGAATAAGGACATGTATAGGCTACCATGTGCAAAATAGCTTGTGGGAAACTGCTCTATAACACAGAGAGCCCAGCCTGGCGCTCTGGGATACCCTAGGGGGATATATATATTCTCATGACTGATTCACATTGTTGTACAGGAGAAACCAGTACAACATTGTAAAACAATTATCCTCCAATTTAAAAAATAATAATAAAATAAGTTTCCTCATGGATTAAAAAAAAAAAAAGAAAAAGAAGAAAGTCCAAATCCTTAATATGGCCAACAAGTCCCCAAATGACTGAGCCCAGCCAGCCTTTCTAAGCCTGTTCCCTCCCTAATTCACCTTAAACTCCCCCACACGGAGTCCTCCTCGCCAGGTAGAGGAAGAAAGAAGGGCATTTGCGTGGCAGGAACTGCTAGGCAAACACTCAGAGATGCAGAGGAGTCTGCTCATTCCCATAAGCTAGGACATGCCCAGAAGGCTCTCTCTCCTCTGACATCATTTACACACACTCTTTACTCCAAGCCACACTGGCTCTCCACTGCCTCCTCTGTCTCTGCAATGCCAAATTCAAGATCCTCATCCCGCTTTGTCCTTACCTAAGCATCCGAATCCTCAACACTCAGCTTTGGGAGGACCCAGGGGCTGGACTGAGGTGGACGGAATGAAGAAGTGTCCATCAGTCCCACGCCCAGAGGACCGCCTGCAGAGCTGCCTTCTCCATGAGGGTGGCTGCCCCTGCAGGGTCAGGACTGTGTCCACACCCTCACACTCTCAATGCCAAGCCCAGGTGCATCCAGCAAGCATTCAATAGATGTGGATGAGGGCCCAATTTGCCTGGCGGGGCCAAACAGGAGATCAGGATGAGCTGTCTCCACACACGCGGTTCAGTGCTCCTTCTGTCAGGACCTGTGGGGAGGTCAACTCACCAGAGCAAGGCTCCCAGGTGCTCAGAGTGAAATGCGTCAGGTGACATTTCCAACGGTCCCTGATCCTGGGATCCCCCAGGAGCTCTTGTTGATCACTCAGAATCCTCACTCAGCCCAGAACTGATGAACCTCAAACTTCAGAGCCTGGTAATATTCCCTCTGTATCAGACTGTGCACTGAGGAGTCTCATGGGAGATCCTGGGAGAGAAACTCTATCCAAGCCAACAAACGAGCAACGGTGGCCACACTGTCATCAGACTGCCGTCAGTGTCCGGCCCAGGCTCCGAGAAGGAAAAGGCCTGTCCTGCCAGAGAGGAGCCAGGAGAGAAGGCCTGGAGGCTTCAGAAGCCTGTCTGCCCCCAGTGCCAAGCCTGCTCCAAGTGGAGCCTGAGTCTCAGGAACGATGGACACTGGACCTTGGAGGAGAAAATGGGATCAAGAAGTATGGAACAAATGATACAGAAATAAGGCCTCTTAGGGGGATGGGGGTGGGAGTAGTGGGAGCTGAATCAAATCATTTTTTTTTGAATATGTATTTGTTTTTATTTATTTGACAATACCAGGTGTTAGTTGTGGCACTCAGGATCTTCGATCTTAGTTGCAGCATGTGGGATCTAGTTCCCTGACCAGGGATCAAACCCAGTCCCCCTGCATTGGGATTAAGGAGTCTCAGCCACTGGACCAGCAGGGAAGCCCCTCAAATCATAATAAGGGACTTCATGGGAGGGTCGAGTGCTGGGAGGACTTTAACATCCGATATCTGCGGTCTGGCCAGCTTCATGATGGCTAAAAGCAAATGCCTCTTTTTTTTTTTTTTTTAAGAGGGGCTTCCTAGGTGGCTCAGTGGTGAAGAATCTGCCTGCCAAGCAGAAGACTTGGGTTCAGTCCTTGGGTGTGGAAGATCCCCTGGAGAAGGACATGGCAACCCACTCCAGTATTCTTGCCTGGGAAATCCCATGGACAGAGGAGCCTGGTGGGCTACAGTCCAGAGGGTGGCAAAGAGTCATTCACATCTTAGTGATTAAACAACAGCGGCAGCATTTTTTTTTTTTTTAAGAAATTCCAAAAACTTCCTTCAGACCTCAGGTTTACAGAATCGGCTTCACCAGAATTCCTGATTCTTAATATACTTTCATAATGTTTCCCTACATAACTCTCACTATTTATTTACTTATGTTTATTACTTTTTATGATTATATGGATTTGGCATTTTCTTTTCATTGACTTGTTACTTTATTATTGTATTTTGAGAAGTATCAGTGGACCTCCCACTCACAGATAAAACCTGTGTTCTTGATGGTGACAGAATTCTGCGCACTCAGGCCAGCCTTTGAACGCTCCACAGATGAATTTAGGTGGGCAACAGAGCCTCTGGGGTGAGAGTGCATTGTTTCTGGGCTCTCACAAGGCAGCCAGGCCTGGCTTTCTGCTGCAGTGGTTCTCAACCCTGTTGCACATTAGAACCACCTAGGATCCCACACAGCCATCATGAGATTTGGAGAGGACCCAGGCAACAGTCCTGGTCAATCCACCTTCCCTGTGGCTCAGACAGTAAAGACTCTGCCTGCAATGCAGGAGACCTGGGTTTGATCCCTGGGTCAGGAAGATCCCCTGGAGAAGGGAATGGAAACCCGCTCCAGTATTCTTGCAGGGAGAATCCCATGGACAGAGGAGCCTGGCAGGATACAGTTCATGCACGGGGTCACAAAGAATCAGACATGACTGAACGGTTAACACTTTCTTTCATTTCTGGTAACAGTATTGTTTTAATCTACCTAATATTCCCACTAAGAACCACTGCAAAAAGATTCCCCATTCATAGTCTCCTGCTGGGTGTGTGCGACATGAATCATCTGAGAATTGGTGGTGGAGGGGGGAGTAGGGGCTATACCCTTAAATACACCTTTATAAAGATGCCCCACCCCTTGCCAACCTCAGGGACCCCCTGCATGTAAGGAGAGGTGTTCCTAGAGAGGGCATGGTGGGCAAGTGTACAGTCCATTTCCAACATGGGTCTACAGGACACATCTATTCCAGAACCACTCAGGGTGTTGGTTAATTTTGTTGTTCAGTTGCTAAGTCATATCCAACTCTTTGTGACCCCAAGGACTGCAGCACACCAGGCCTCCCTGTCCCTCACTGTCTCCTGAAGTTTGCCCAAGTTCATGTCCATTGAATTGCAGTCAGTAATGCTATCCAACCATCTCATCTCTGCCGCCCTCTTCACCTTTTGCCCTCAGTCTTTCCCAGCATCAGGGGCTTGTCAATTAATTCGTTAATTTTGCATGGAATTAAATCGGAATCCCTAGAGACTGAGGCTCAGGTATTTGATTTTTTAACTTGGACACTAGTGATTCTCAGGCATATGTAAGTTGTCATCAGGAATAAGGGAAGCTAAGAGTCTCCACGGACAACTCTCAGTCTGCTGAGGCCAGGTCAGCATCATGCGGACATCAGCATTGCATCTCTGTACTGAGAGGATGAACACTAAGCCTGGAATGTGTACACACGATATACTTTGGGCAGGATTCTTTTTCTTACAAATGACAGATATCTAGCTCAAATGAGCTTAAGTGAAAAGAGGAATCCAGTGGTTTATTTAGCTGAGCAATTCATGGGCACCTTCAGGCAGAGCTGGATCCAGGTACTCAAATGCCATTCTCTCTCTCCCCCCTCCCCATCCATGTCTCAGTTTGCGGATAGTCAGAGAAACTGGACAATGACAGCTTCATGTATAGTTCTCATGACTTACCCGTCTTTGTAAAAAATGAGACCTTCTGCACCACCCCTGCCAAACTCTAGCAAAGACACTGATTGGCTGGATTGGGGGACATTCCACCTCCTGAAATAATTCATTTGGACTGGGAAGTGGTCAGGGGGGGCAGCACTGGAACTGGCCAGCCCGGGTCATTTGTCCACCCCTCCATACAGAAGCCGGTCACCATAACTGATGCCCCCTGAGGGTCAAATGGGGTGGGAAAAGACGGTTTTCTCCAAAGGATCTTGGGCAGTCAAGTAACATCTATTCACCTCACCTATGAAATGAAATATTCATCAACTCTTTTAATAAGTGGTTTACAAAGCTGACCACTCACCCAGGGTCTGCTGCTGCTGCTGCTGTCTAGTCACTAAGTCGTGTCCAATTCTTCGCAACCCCACGGGCTGTAGCCCACCAGTCTCTTCTGTCTATGGAAATCTCCAGGCAAGAATACTGGAGTGGGTTGCTATTTCCTTCTCCAGGGGATCTTCCCAATCCAGGGATCAAACCCGTGTCTCCCACATTGGCAGGCCAGTTCTTTTCTTCTGAGCCACCTGGGAAGCCCCCTCTCCATCAGATGCTCTATCCAACCCCCCACCACAGACCCTGTGATTTTTACACAACCAGTGCCCTTCCTCTGTACCAAAGCTTTTTCACCCAGTCAGCCACTCCGCAGGCAACCCAGTGGAATAAAGACGAGTTCCTTCAGTTTCGGAAACGGTCTGTTTGAGACATATTATTTTACTGTACTATACTACAGAGAAAAACATTTCACCCAAAGTGTTAGCCACAGACTTCAGTCCCTAGGATTCCCTTCCTCATGCCTGGAACCCAGCAGAATGGGGGCAGAGGCCTCCAAAGTGCATCAAGATTGTACCATGGGTGCCCAGGCCAGACTTTGCATGCTTATTTAAGCCATTATCATGTCAGATAAAATGTTGATAAATCATTATTTCTACCAGCTAAAATAAATGCTAATAACTCAAGGCTGAAAGAGGGTGAGTTTGTTGAAATGACGTGAAGAATGGAGGGTACGATCTCGGAATGTAAAACCACAGAAAATACCATCTGGAAACACAGAAGTCATCTGTCTTATCTGGAAACCTGTCTCTGGTGTGGCAAATTTAGGGACTGGTTGGAGGACAGAGTGTGCCCTGTGCCCTGGGGAGCAGGCTGAAAGGCAGGGGGAGCTGGGAGGCTCCTTTGCTCAGAAACACTGTTCATCACTGTCTGCCACTGAAGCTTAAAGATCAATAATCTGGGGGACTGTTCACTTTGGTTTGGCTTCTGCCCTCCTGAAATGCTTGAACTTGCATTTACTGTGAGCCAGGACCACAGCTAAAAACCTTACGTGCATCCACCCTACAATTCTCTTATTATTTCCCATTAACAGGTGAGGAAACAGAAGCGCAAGGAATTCAGTGATTCAGGACGCCTACTGGTTTTAGGTTTCTTCTCAGCATCTCCTGGACCTTTCACAATCACTGTTATCATATCTCCCAACCATGGACAAAAAAATAATGGAATGAGCAGAGAACTCCAAGCCTAACCATCGCAAAACCCTTTTCATTTTACAGACATTTCAATCGGGCTTTGTTGGTAAACAAAAATAAATAAGTTCAGCTTACCCAGAAGTCAGATCCCCTGTAATAAGTTCTGGGCCAGGTTCTCCGCAGAGCAGGAGAATGTGGTATTATAGTTTAGGTTGAGTTTATTTCTTTGAGGCTTTGCTCCCCAAATTTCTCAGGCACTACCTACCTCAGGAAAACTGAGATATGATAACAAAGACTGTATAGCCCCCCAAAAGCCCCCAGATTAACAAAGCTCCCCAGGGCTCGGTTAGGGGTCAGGGCTCCTGCTTTCAGAGAACAAACTCTAATTCTTGTTTCCCACGAGAAGAACATTAAAGACCCATGGATGTTTTAAAATATAAATGTATGGAATTGTGCAATCTCTCAATAATCAGGTTTCTCCTCTCTGACGGGTTTCCAAAACATCAAGAATAGACAAATGTTAAATATTTCCTTACTGCTAATTACGCTTCCCCCCTCCTCCTTTTTCTCCTGTAACTTCTAACATGAATTTATTTTCTATTTGAAAGCCAATCTCACTGGTTATTAGATATTCTCCCTGCTGTCACCATCAGTAAATTATTAAACAGCTGACCAAGCTTTGTTTTAAAATGATTCTTTTGTGAAGCTCAGTGACATATTTGCCATGAATACTGAATGGTGCCGTGGTCTCTAAGGACACGTGAGTGATTCCTATTTACTACCTTTAGCAAAATGTGTGTGCAATTAGCAGCAAGAACTTGACTTGAATCAGTTACCAGAGATGCCTGTGGCTGGTTCACATGGCCCTCTCTTGACACCTCACCTTCTTGACTGGGAGAAGCAGGTTCAGCTTCTAGACCACATCGCGAAATAGCGCATAGACCTGCCTTTTGTCATTTCTTACCTCCTTGCTTGTCTTGCCACCCCTAAGCCTTGACGTACCTGTAGGGAATCTCTTCCTTATTGAAAGGAGCAGCTGGCTCTGAGTGAATTTCCCTGTGAAGAAAATAAACCTGATGGAGATGAAATTGCTTACATTGATCATATCTCCACTTCCTCATCTACAAAACGGAGATCATGGTTCCTACTTCATAGATTCTATAATGAAAACAAAGCGCTGAGCACAGTGCCTTGTATAGACAGAGTAAGCACTTGGCAGCTGCTAGCTACTTCTTTTTCCTGTTGACGCCCACGTAAGTCCAGACTCTCTAGGTTGTAAGTGACCCATCTCAAATTCATGTAAGCCCAAGAGGGCACGTGTTGACTTATGGTTTGTCTTAGTGGTTGATCCGTTGAGATCCAATCAGGGAAACAGAAACTGCTCAAAGTGCTCACAACAGAAGAAATTTAATTCTGGAAATTGTCTATAAAGGTGATGAGGTAACTGAGATCCCAGAAAGGGACGGGAAGTTTAACTGAGAAATACACCAGAGCAAGAAGCCCTCCCAGCCTTAGGATAGAGGGACAAAGATACTGGAAGCCCAGGGATGTGGAAGGGCATGGAAGCCTGGACTATGGCAGATGTGTCCAGGGGAAGTTGTAACTCAGGTGAACACCAGGGCATGTGGTCTTAACCAATATAAAATAGCGTCTCCTTTACAAGATCCCATGAACATCACCCCCCTGACTACCCCTGCCTTATCATCTCCTCCCCAGGTGTCATGGTTAGTCCTGTCTGATCAATTTAAGGGGCCTTGGTTGGGAAGCTGGTCCTTCTACTGTGTTGTATTTCCCGGGATCATCCACCATATTCCTGCACATTATCCTAAATCCAGGATGCACTTGTCAGTCCTCAGCACCCTGGATCTGGGTTTCAAAAACAAAAAAATCCATTCAGAGGTATGACAAAGTAGTGGTGGGGACAGAATGTTTCATCTTAGGGCTCAGCACCAGGTGTTGGCTGGGTCAGGAAGGGCCAGGTAGTAACTTAATAAAAGCAAACATCATCATTCACTCTGCTCCCACAAGAGTTTACTTATTCACAGACTTCTGTGGTAGTCCCGTGGCTAAGACTCCACGCTCCCAGTGCGTGGGGCCCCAGTTTGATACCCAGTCAGGAAACTAGATCCCACATGCCCCAACTAAGACACCGCACAGCCAAACAAATACATAGTTTTTTTTTGTTGTTGTTGTTGTTTTTTTAAGAATTTTCTTATTGAAAAGTGAATGGTGAATTTGGAAGCCAGGCTCAGAAAGGCCCATGTGCAGAATTGGATTAAATGAATCAATCCAGTATTTTAATTAATGATCATACTTGATAGCAGGCTGTGAAAGCAAAGAAGGAGATATACTGTATCTCATTAGGAGATCTAACTCTAAGAATGAGAGCGGGGTGGTTCTGTGGAGATCGTGGAGTCAAAAGTTGACACTATTCATGTTCAAAGGGACTAGCTAACATAACAAACGCGCCTTCCTCAACTTTTGAATCCCAAAGCCTCAAATGAAAATACTTCCCATCTGTTGGAGAAGGATTCCAGTCTGCAGCAGCAGTCTCTTGATAAGGCAGTAATTACTGGAGCAATTTTAACAGTTACAAAGGCATTTTTAAAATAATTTTAATTATTCAAAAGCCTGATTAATTATCTAGCCCAGGGATCAGAGGCCAAAGAGGGATGAAACTGTATGGAAACGGTTACCATGACGGAGGAGGGAGAGATTCAACTGCCTTCAAACAAAAAGCTGCTCTCTGCGACCTTGGAGTTACATGTTTGTGCCCTTCAGTACTCACAGAGGTCAGACCACTGGACTGGGCATTAGGTGACCAGGTTTCCAGGCCTGTCTCCACCACTGGCCCACAGCATCCTTGGTCAGTCTCCTTTAGCTTATCTGCTGCTGCTAAGTCGCTTCAGTCGTGTCCGACTCTGTGCAACCCCATAGACGGCAGCCCACCAGGCTCCCCAGTCCCTGGGATTCTCCAGGCAAGAACACTGGAGCGGGTTGCCATTTCCTTCTCCAGTGCATGAAAGTGAAAAGTGAAAGTGAAGTCGCTCAGTCATGTCTGACTCTTAGCAACCCCGTGGACTGCAGCCCACCAGGCTCCTCCATCCATGGGATTTTCCAGGCGAGAGTACTGGAGTGGGGTGCCATCGCCTTCTCCATTTATCAGGACCCTGTAAAACTAGTCAAGGGAAAGATAGAGGGAACCCCATAGCTGGTCTCTGAAACTGTGTCAAATATTGATATCCTAGAGGACTCCTTTTTAGACTTTGGAATTTTTCCTGGGACAATGAAAATCCAGGGAAAGTTTATGAACATGGAAGGGCTTTCATATTTGGGTTTGTGAAAAGAGTTAGACACCTGTGCGTGAAGTGTGGGGAGAGACCAGTTTTGGGGCAGTGGGTGGATGGGTGTGTCCCTAAATTCATGCCTGCTTTAGGATGGAAAAAAGTAGCCCCCATTCACTGAGCATTTATTGAACACCTCATGTATACCTGGCCCTTGTGGGGTACTGTAGAGACACAGGTTCTGCCTTCAAGGAGTTTGCCAGGGCAAGGATGCTTTACTCAGATGATAGCTCACAGATGAGTGCATTTGGATGATGACATAAGCAAAGACCTTGTTCACATTTGCTAACGTGGTGAGTCATGTCTAAGCCTCTGTATAAGCCATCTCTACAGACCCAGGATGAGACCATCTCCCCAGGCCTGTGCCCTGTGTACTTCACAGAGTAATTGCCTCACCTCCATCAGAGTCCCAACACTCACTGCCAGCTTTTGTCCAGGCTTAAGTCTTGGAGATCCCATCATGTTTCCCACATGAGAAATTCCCAGTCAGTGTAGAATCATCAATGGGGAGCTTTTAACTGAGTCTCTTGTACTTCCTCCAACAACCCGCATTCCTTCTTGGCTGCCTCCTAGAGCACAGTGGTTAAGAGTGTGAGCCCAGGAACTGGACCATCAATGAGTTGGAAGCCCTGCTCCACTGCTTTCTGGGCTGTGTTACCTTGGAAAAGTCACATAACCTCTCTGGGCCTCAGTTTCCCTATATGTAAAAGAAACTTCTTATAAAAGTTAAAGTGAAATGTCTACACATAGTAGATGTGAGATACATGATAGATAAATAGCTATGTTAGTTTATGTGGTTTTATTCAGTTCTATAGGATTCAGCTACCCTGTGTGTAAAATGAGATGATAATCGTTATGTCTTTATTCAAAACACATTTACTGAGGTCCTATTAAGTACCAATCATTGTGGGAGCTGAAGATAACACAGGAAATAAGGAAAGTCACTGTCCTCATGGAGTTGTCATCCTTGTAGGTAAAGGGGGCCAACAGGACAACCAAGTAAATGTGTGATATGTTGATTAAAAAATATTTATATAAAGCAGATTAATGTGGTGTGTATCCTTTTTAAGACACAGAGGTCAGGGAAGCCCTTTCTAACGTGATGACATTTGAGCAGTGATCTGAATCAGTAGAACAAGTGATCTGAGGGCAGAGAGTAGAGAGATGTCGTAAGGCACAGCAGGTGCAAAGGGCCTGGGGCAGCACCATGTGTGACACACACAAGGAACAGCTATGAGACCACTGTGGTGGAAGGAGAGGAGAAAATGGTGGGCAAGATCCCCAGGGGAGACCTGCGGGCTAGAGCATGGATCAGGATGTAGACAGCATCCTAACGGTACTTGGAAGCCACCTTGGGGGTTTAAAGGAAGAGTGATAAGGTCTGACGTGCACAGAAATTACCATCATGCAAGGCAGACGGTGATACCCCGGGGAGAGATATCAAGCGCCCAAGAAGTTAGAGGAGAGGGGCTATTACAGGCTCAGGAGAGCAAGAAAAGCTTCAGGGAGCTGAGTAGATGGTCAATGGGGAGAGACCCGTATTTCAAAGGACAGGAAATCTGCAAGCGTGACGCTCATGGAATCCATTGGTTGATTTGTTCATTCATCCGCTTATCTTTGTCCCCTTTTTGAGCTGTGCCCTGTCCTAGGAGCTGAGGATGCCGTGGTGACTAAGATTCAGCACACTTCAGTGAGTTTGCAGTGCAGGATAAGCAGAGGGACAAGATTAGATGGGTGTTAATTCCTGTTAAGCCAGTAAGATTCTGGGCTTATTTGTCGCTGCAGCATAAGCATAGCTAGATCGTGACCACCAGCATCTTTTTAGACTTTTGTTCATTTCTTATTCTCTGGCTATGCTGGGTCTATGTTGCTGTGCAGGCTTTTCTCCAGTTGGGGAGAGTGGAGGCTCGTCTCTAGACGCAGTGTGAGGGCATCTCACTGACATAGCTTCTCTTGTGCAGAGCTCAGGCTCCCGGGCACATGGGCTTCAGTAGTTGCAGCCCTTGAGCTCTAGAGCACAGGCTCCACAGCTGTGGTGCACAGGCTTAGCTGCTCCACAGCACTCGCGGCATCTTCCCAGAGCAGGAATCAAAAGCGTGCCTCTCGAGCTGGCAGTGACCTTCAGTATTGAATAAGTGCTGATGACATGTGGCTCCTCCAACAGCCAGACTGACAGACATTTGTCACAGAGGCCATGCCACGGTGATGAGTCTCTCTGATTGACACAACTCCATCGGTAAACCCCTTCACATTCTCAAACCCCGCACACTCATCTTGAAGAAAACCTGTAACACACTTAGCCAATCTTACAAGCCCCTAATCATGATTCAGAATCCCAAAGGGAAAAGTGAGAAACAGAAATAAAATCCATCCAAAAATATTAAATCATCCCAAGGAACAGCGGTCTAGCTTCCGTGTTAATCAAGCTCTTTGAGGAGCGCTTACTCTGGGCGGGGACGTTGCTAAGTGTCTCGCAATAATTAACTCATTTCATCTTCAAAGCGTCTGGCATCACCCCGCACCTATCTCTTCACTCTGACTTCTCCAGAGGGCACTGCGGATTTCAACTGCCAGCATGTGTGTCTTTGCCTGAGGGCTTTCTCATCCTGACAGAGCCCACTTTACAGCCCACAAGGCAAGTCAGAAGCATCAAGGAATTAATGCCGCTTTTCTGCGTGTGCACACGCACACATGTGCACTCACACATGAGTGCAGACCTCGTGGAGATGGCTGGAAGTTGGTGTGTGCGCACCCCAGCTTCTCCAACCCTCGGGTGCCTGCTTTGCTCTGAGGTTCATGTTTTACAGTTTCTGAAGCTCCCTGGACTGTATCCAGTCACCTCCAAGGGTGGCTTCTTCAGTGAATCACTGCTTTCTGGCCACATCTTTCCCGTCTCCCCTCAGCCCTCATCTATCTTTAACTCCCAATTAATTTCTTGTCTTAGAAACATGTCTCAGGGTCTGCTTTTGAAGAACCTAGGTTAAGATATGGGCTTCCCTGGTGGCTCAGATGGTAAAGAATTTGCCAATGCCGGAGACATGGATTTGATCCCTGCGTCAGGAACATGCCCTGGAGAAGGGCATGGCAACCCACTTCAGTATTCTTGACTGGAGAATTCCATGGACAGAGGAGCCTGGCAGGCTACAGTTTATGGGATTGCAAAGAGTCAGACACAACTGAGCGATGAACACTTTCACTTCATTTCAGGTTAAGATATAGCCCTGGGAATAAATCCTGGGTTCTCATCACAAGAATAAAAATTTTTTTCTAATTTGTATCTATATGAGATGGTGGTTGTTCACTAAACTTACTGTGGTCATCACTTCATGAGGCATGTAAGTTAAATCATAATGTTGTACACCTTAAACAATGTTGTATGTCAATTGCATGCGTTTGTGTATGCATGCGTGCTAAGTCACTTCAGTCATATCCTACCCTTTGCGACCCCACTGACTGTTGCTCTCCAGGTCTCTCTGTCCGTGGGATTCTCCAGGCAAGAATACTAGAATGGTTTGCCATGCCCTCCACAGGAGACCTTCCTGACCCAGGGATTGAACCCTCATCTTTTAACATCTCCCATATTGGCAGACAGGTTCTTTACTGCTAGCGCCACCTAGGAAGCCCTTGTCAATTATACCTCAATAAAACTAGAGGCTGCTAAGTCACTTCAGTCGTGTCCGACTCTGTGCGACCCCATAGACGGCAGCCCTCCAGGCTCCCCCATCCCTGGGATTCTCCAGGCAAGAACACTGGAGTGGGTTGCCATTTCCTTCTCCAGTGCATGAAAGTGGAAAGTGAAAGTGAACTCGCTCAGTCGTGTCCGACTCTTTGCGACCCCATGGACTGCAGCCTACCAGGCTCCTCCGTCCATGGGATTTTCCAGGCAAGAGTACTGGAGTAGGGTGCCATTGAGGAAGGGTGGATAAATCCCTGGAAGGAAGGGACAGAAGGAGAGAGGCAGGAAGGATGGTACCATATTATTATCCTTATTTGGCAGCTGAGGAAACCAAAACAGAGAGGCTGAATAACTTGCCCAAGGTTACAGAGCTGATAAGCGGCAGATCCTGGCTCCAAATCAGCCACCAGGCTCTGAAATCTGTGCTATCAACCTCGGCACCCTGTTGCCTCTGGCTGGGAGAACAGTCCAAACCACTGAACAACAGTCTCATTTAATTTGCTTTGTGAGACAGGCAGGTGGGTAAGCTATGTGGATGCATCTGTAACCTCCTCTTTGGAGATCCGGCATGTAATTCAGAGGTGTGTCTGAGAAGGTATTTGATGTGGTTTTCAATGCAGCGGCAGCCACTTGGTGATCCATCAGTCAGCTCTCTTTGACAGAGAATTGATCTCTCAGGTCAGGAAGCAAACCTCCATTTACGTAGGTTGCACTTGAAACGCACCCTCTTAGGAGCACAGGGAAGATAAAGCAGAGTCAATGACAGTTCTTGTCAATGAGTTTGTTATGGCAAGAGGGGCGATGTGAGGCTCTCTGGGCTGAGTGTCGCTGGTGACACTCCAGATGTATGCTTTTTTGTATGATAAACACTTTGCCTGTGTCTATTAGACCTGCCTGTCAATTCCTTGACGTTTCCAAGTCCTCTTTTGATCCAAGCATCTTCATCCAATAGCACAAAAGCAAAATGAGTGCTTACTTGGTTCCCAGGCCATCAACCATTCTTTTTCTTTCAAACTAGATCTCTCTGATTTTTTCAATTTTGTTTCATGTCTGGATGAGTAATTTCAAAACCTGGAGGTTGGTGAATTCTGAGCTTTGTCACTCAGGAATTCTTGCTCTTCACACAGAAAGGAAAGCCACTGCAGCAAATTGTCTGTGTGATTCATTTGTTGCAGGCACTGATGAAAACAATTTTTTTTTTCTTAAAGATATTTCAGAGAACCTAGACCATTATGGTAGGAAATAACCTCAGAAAGTGAGACAAGCGTGATGCAAAAATTTAATATTAGATTTATTTTGTCATTAGAAAAGCTTATCCTTTTTTGCTTCCAGGGTGAAATTTGAGATGTAGAGGATGAAAAATTGAGGAATGGAAGATCCGATCAAAACTGCCTTTGCTGGTCTAAAAGATGAATGTTTTCAAAATACAAATTTATTTTTTTCTTATGGCAAGATCTTCTGTTCTTTATTCATACCTTAAAGAAATTAAAAATCATGTGGCTGGCTTGTTTCTGCTTCTCATACAAGCTTTTCAGGCTCAACCAACAGATAGCACTAAGTTTAAGAGAAAGAGAGGGAGGAGGGATGGAGGAAGGGCAAGAGATGGGAGAGATGAATGGAGGGAGGGAGGAGGGGAAAAAAATAGTCTATGGAGGACATTCTTTCATTTCCAAACTATAAACACCTCATTGGCCATCTACAATGAAAACGCAATGGACAGTTACTAAATGCCTCACTTAACTTCATGTAAATCCAATATTTTAATACCTTAAATTCAGAGCATGCTGGTGTTATCTGTTCCATCATCTCAGCCACAGAATGGTAGTGACTCCAGTGAAGAAACAGAGTTTCTTAGTGACTTCATTCAACATATACACCTTGTCTTTAGCAGGAAGACACAAGCTTGCTTCTCACAGGGGCTAGCTTATGCTGTGTAACCACAACCCCCAAATCTTAGAGACTTGAAACAACAAAAGCTTATTTCTTGCTTGTGCTACTCTGCTGGACATCGTCCTCACTCAGGCTGAGAGAAATCCATTCCCACCCTTCCGTGATCACTAAAACAAGAAAGGGGATGTGGAGGACCCTCCACTGGCTCTTAAAAGGGATGCCCATCACCCTGCTCATATTTCATTGGCCAAAACAAGTCACATGGTCATGACTTCCTTCAGTTCGATAGGATGACACATTCCTATGTGTCCCCAAGAGGGGATACCCCCCCAAAAAAAAGAGGGGATAACCCCAAATATTTGGTGAACAGCTAAAGTCAACCTTGCATACAACTCGATATGGAGATGCTCACTGTCTTTTAAAGGTAGTGGTGTCAAAAACATGTTTTTAGTTGTTCCCTCAAAGAGAAACCAACTAAATGTCACAAGTTCAAAAGAGGCTGGGGAGCTGGGCTTTAGAAAATAAGCAGAATTTTTACAAGTAAAGATGAAAAACTAGGCTTTTTAAGGTGTGAAGCATAGCAGAGCAAAGGTGAGAGGGTCAGAATGATCGTGTTATGTCACAGAAGAGTAAGTGGTGGGTGTTACCATTAAGGAGAGTGTGTATTTAGGCATCATAAGCTCTAAGAAAGGAGGGTGAGACCACACAGCCGGCTAGAGTGGTTGGACTTCTTTCAGCTGATTGGCCACCACTTATCCATTCATTCATTTACTCATTCATTCAATCAGCATGTATGAGTACCTTCCTGGGTTCTGAGGATGCACCAGCAAGGTCAAGAGAATGGAAGAAAGGGAATAAGTTTTGAAAACGATTTTGGAAGGAGGATTGAAAGAACTGGGGTGAATTTATGAAGGGTGAACTTGTGAGGGTGGGAGCTGAGACCAAAGGTGATCCTGGAGGTAGAATACGTGTTGAAGCCAAGGACCCAGAGAACATACGAAGAATGAGAGTGGGGAGGGGACGGCTTCTGGGCAGTGAATGAGCTGGGTTTCAGGCAATGAAGACCCACTCTTGGGGGTGTCGTGTCCACACTTCCTTCAGTCACAAGACATGTTGGGGAGCCCTCTAGTGGAAACACTTGGAGTGTGGTTTAATCCTCTAACCCTGTTACCTCGTTTGTGGGACTGCGCCCTGAGGTCTTTGGGGCCTCATCCTCTGGCCTTTGCCTCTAACAGCCCACCTCTGTGACTCTCCAGAAGACCAGTTGTGGACCCCACTTCATGCCTTGCAATAAGCGCTGCACTTTCCTTCACTGAAATCTGGGATCAGTATGTGGGCTTTGCTGTGTGCAGGTGAGTGGCCCCAAGTTTGCTTCCGACTCAGGCTTGAACCCAAGGCTGGGTCCCCATCCCAGAGGCACTTAACAACACCCATGCACATCTGCTCATCAACTGATACCCTGACATATGATACAGGCTTCCAGAGACAAATAAGGGATGAGCAGAAACTACCCAAAACTTGTCTGGGAAACATCTTTCAATTGGAGTCCTACTAAGAGCAGAATCTGAGACAAGGGTGTGAGCAGCTGGGATTTATTTGGGGGGTGTGAGAAAATACCGGTCAACAGTCCAGGAGTGGGGAAGTGAGGCAGACAAGGCAACCAATTCAGGGCGTGTTGTCAAGCTCATCATCACTATGGAAGCCTGGAGCCAAATTCCAGGGGCGCTCAGGACATGGTATAGCTCTCACCTGAGTTTTCCTGCTTCAGGGACTAGGGAGCTGGGGTACTGGTATCCCAACACCCCTCGATCTCAGTTTGAGGGCGGCTCCCAGGGAGTAAGAATTCCCTGGAAGTCAACCACGTGCCACAGGCAACAAAGTGCAGATGCAAGCAGCTGGAAGCCAAGCTGCTGTGCCTGGAGGCAGTAAGGGCAAGGATATCTGAGCATCACACCACAGAGAGCGCTACATCTGTGTTTCGTGTTTTCTCTTCCCAGCTGTGGAGGACAAAAGCCTCTGAGGCTCTGATGTTCTTCTTCTGTCCTTCATGTGAAGGTTAGGAGAAGAGTCAGAAAGGGACTCACCCGTCATAAGGAGGGGGGTGCCTTATCAATCCAGGAACCATTTGAGCTTCATTGTCCCTAACCTATTAGGGACCAGCGTGTCTGTTAGTTGGCACGGACTCATTTCCTCACTCCATAAAGCAAGTGAGCAAAAGAGAAAGCTAGCTCATAATAACCCATCTCCAAAGTCGAAGCACCATTTGACTTTGGGTTTATAAAGAATCTGATTCTTTTCACCCAAGAATGCAAACATAAAGTTGTTTTTCATATACCATATTCTCTGAAAGCAGAGACGTGCGGACATTTTCGAATGCTACAGCTGTAAGGAAATAGAAGCTTTTTTTTTTTTTTTAGTTCAATGGTTTGCAATCTGTGCTGGGGCCAAGGAGATCCACAGAGAGGTCTCTCAGGAGGTGAGGAATCAGGGAGGGAGAGGGTTTTCTGCTCTAAACTCCTGTCTTAGTTAGGGTCACTCTGGAATTTGACCTTGAGACAAGGGTTTAAGTGCAAGTCATATATTCCCCAATGGTCCAGCAGTAAAGAATTCACCTGCAGTGCAGGAGATGCAAGAGACATGGGTTTGATCCCTGGATTGGGAAGATCCCCTGGAGGAAGGAAAGGCAACCCACTTCTGTATTCTTGCCCAGAGAATCCCAAGGATAGAGGAGACTGGCAGGCTACAGTCCATGGAGTCACAAAGAGGTGGACATGACTGAGCATGCATGCACACATCTGTTTGGGAAGTGATCCCAGGAAACACCAGTTGGAGAGTCAGCAAATGAGAAAAGGAAGAAAAGAAAAAAGGGAGCCAGTAAAGGATGTGTTGGTAACGCAAGTACCACTGTGGGCGACCCAAGACTTGCG
This sequence comes from Capricornis sumatraensis, assembly GCF_032405125.1. Taxonomy (NCBI): domain Eukaryota; kingdom Metazoa; phylum Chordata; class Mammalia; order Artiodactyla; family Bovidae; genus Capricornis; species Capricornis sumatraensis. Next base: position 75,119,899 of record NC_091083.1, read on the forward strand.
GCTTCTTGGGAACCCTAGGAGCCAGTCTATAGTGTATGCCTCAGGATGGCCCACCTGAGGGTATAAACACCCTGGCTCCCATCAGTCATTGGTTGAGTGCTGCTTGTGGGGAATGTTAACTCCCTAGTACTTTCAGCCTGCCGAGTAGGTAGAAAAATGGATGCTGGAAGCTAGAGAAAGCCCCTGGGCAAAAAAAAAAAAGAAAACAACACAGGCTGACCGTTGGAATTCAGTGGAATGAACTGAAAAATTTAAGGGCAAGGGAGTATGGAAAAGGTACCAACAGCATGGATTTAGCCCCCTACTCTTACTCCTCCAAGTAGAGAGGCTTAGATCTTACCTGTTCCACATATACCTGGGTGTAGGGTTAAAATGCTATAGTAGAGATATGCTAATCAAAAAAAGTTTAAGACCTCTGGTCTGATCCAATGCATACCCCTTACAAGCAAGAGGCCCAGGAAAGGCAGTGTGGGGCTCCCCACAGCAGAGCAGGGGCTGGAACTGAGGTCTCCTGAGCTACACACCAGCCCTCCTACCACACTGCATTCATCTTGGCCAACGCCTTTACTGCCGCTATTTTCTTTTCTCCCATTCCATTTCTTCACATTATCCTCACTCTCCATGAACACCCGCCGTGACCTGAGCTGACAGTTTCTCGGCATCAACCACTCTGCGATCCCCACTAGTTGCATATAATGTCATTCTCTTTCCATCTTTATCCGCTCCTTTGACAAAACCTTTCATACATTTGCAACAGAAGACCAGAGGACTGAGGTTGGCACAACCACTTTGGAATTAAATGTAAATACTCCACATCGGTGACGTGCTGGGCTGCTAAAACATCCTCAGCAAACTCAGTATCAAGGGATCTGTTTCTAATACAAATGCCTATTGTCTTTCATATGTGAAGATTATTCAGAAACCTTTGGGCTGCTTTATATATTAGCATGTAGATGTCTCAATTTATAAAGCCATGGTGCGTCCTATTAATCTCTATGTCCTCAGTATCTAGAACTTTCTCACATACAATAAGTGCTCAATAAATATTTGCAAAATGGATGAAGGAAAAAAAATCTCCATACTCTACCTCAGCCTCCAACTGGAATTGAAAGGGCAGTTGCGAGGATTGTCACGTATATCCCGGATTTTGGTGACACACCACTAAAATTTGATCATGACTTCTTAGCCAAATATGTTTCTTGAACTATACAAATGTTAATAAATAAGCTTATCACTTATTAAATAAGTATTTATTCAGTGCTAACTGTGTATTAGGTGCTGGGACATAATGGTGGGAAAAAGGAGGAAAAGAAACGTATTTTTTCTTTACTAGGGCAGCCCAGACAGATATTAATCAAGTAATCACATGAATTAAAGGTAAAACTGCGACTGTAAGTGGCTGAGGGATTTTAAAGATAAGTCTATAAATTCTGTGATGCTCCTCCTCTCAAGAAGTGGAGCTCCATTCCCCTACCACTGAGTGTGTTTGATCAGTGGATGCTGCCAGTCACTGGCCCTCAACTCTGAAAGGGTGAGGCAGACAAGGCCTGAGAAACACAGGAGGAGGTGAGAGGGGTCTCTTCAAAGTCAGTCCCAAGAACTCTGTGCCAGTGTCGGTGCATAGGTACATCTGTGTTGTACGGAAATGGTCTAGAGTTTTTATCAGATTCTCAAGAGGATCTGGGTTCTCCAGAAGAGAGCGTGAGTAAGGATTCAGTATCTTGTGAGTTGCTGAGCTAAGGTGATAGGAAAAGAATGAAAGGACAAGACAGATGATTAAGTAGTTAATCCCACTAGGGGATTATAAGTAGGAAAATATGGGAAACTCCTGTAAGTTAATGATCAGGGGCTGCCAGATAAAGACGAACATTTTGATTTGCTAAATATGACAACCCTAAGAAGCGAGCAGCTGTGAGCAGCCAGCTGCTGACCTCATAGCGGCTGAGGGGTGGGAAGAAAAGGGATTGCGTCAGGGCATCGGAACAGGATCTACCAGAGTCGGTGACCCTGGGAACCTTTAGAACCCTCCATCTGTAGGAGGGAAACGGCCAGGTGACTAGTCATGTCCGAGAAACCATGATCGATTCCACACACTTAGACGCTAGAATGGGGCCTCCAGGGAATCAGGACAGAGCAGATGTCCAGACATGCTTGTACATTCGACGGACCCAAGTTTTCCAGCAAATCCAAACCAAACTCAGAACTTGCAACTTATCAGGGCCCAGGAAGGAGCCTAAGGGACCAAAATTAACGAGAGCATCATTAACTAAAATTACACACAAATTCCCCAGAGGGACCCCTGGAAGTACAGAGGACCCAGATGATAGGTCCCCTCTGAGTCCAGGTGGGGCAGACCAGAATTGAAAGAGATACATGTACCCCAATGTTCATTGCAGCACTGTTTATAATAGCCAGGACATGGAAACAACCTAGATGTCCATCAGCAGATGAATGGATAAGAAAGCTGTGGTACATATACACAATGGAGTATTACTCAGCCATTAAAAAGAATACATTTGAATCGGTTCTAATGAGATGGATGAAACTGGAGCCGATTATACAGAGTGAAGTAAGCCAGAAAGAAAAACACCAATACAGTATGCTGCTACTAACACATATATATGGAATTTAGAAAGATGATAAGGATAACCCTGTATGTGAGACAGCAAAAGAGACACAGATGTATAGAATGGACTTTTGGACTCTGAGGGAGAGGGAGAGGGTGGGATGATTTGGGAGAATGGCATTGAAACATGTATACTATCATGTAAGAAACAAATCGCCAGTCTATGTTCGATACAGGATACAGGATGTTTGGGGCTGGTGCATGGGGATGATCCAGAGAGATGATATGGGGTGGGAGGTGGGAGGGGGGTTCAGGATTGGGAACTCATGTACACCCGTGGTGGATTCATGTCAATGTATGGCAAAACCAATACAGTATTGTAAAGTAAAATAAAGTAAAAAAAAAAAAAATGTAAGGACTCTGGATCCAGACTCTTCAAATCTCAGCACCACCATTTACCAACTGTGTGACTCGGGGCAAGCCTGCAACAATGACCTCTCCGGGACTCAGTTTCTTATCTCTAATATGAGGATGATGGTAACAGTCCCCACTTACAGGGTCCATATTGGTACAGGATCAACTGAGTTAACTCATGTCAACTCTTCTACACTTGCCTGCCTCAGAGTAAGTGGCAATAAATGTTCATGGTCAGCATGATTATTGAACTATCACATAGGGGGCAGAGACTTCACCCGAAGCTTTCCCAACCAGCTTCTCCCATAGCCCTGAAAACACCCTTCACATGACACGTATTCTACTGTGCCTGCCTGATGCACGGCTGTGAGCTTCCTGGGAGCCAGCTGTGTGTCATTTTCATCTCTGCAACAGTGCTGTGGGCACATAGAAGTGTCCGATAAATATTTGATCAGCGGATGCTGCCAGTGCCAGAAATTCCACGAAGAGGCTTGCTGTCATTCAGGCCCTATCCAGACCCTTCCTCTCCACCCACCCCTACAGCCCACGGCAGGTGGGACTGCATACTCGAAACTTCTGACAGGTGACTCTCTGAGCCTCTTCGAGGCGTGCAGTGGTGGGTTGGTCTAGAGAGCCTCCAGCCACTCTTTGGGGTCCTCCTCCTGCACCAGGCCCTGGATGAAACCTTGCATAAGCGTTCCCTCCTTCAGTCATCTCTAGGACTGCTATGGCCTGTGTGCTTGTTTACCCTCCGCCCCGCCACCCAAATTCTTATGTTGAAATCCTAACCCCCGATGTAACAGAATTACTAGAAGGGGTCTTTGAGACGTGCTGTGGCCATGAGGGTGGAATTCTCATGAATGGGATCTGTGACCTTATAAAGGAGACCCCCCACCCCCAGAGACCTCGTGCCCTTCCACCATGTGAGGACACGGTGAGAAGTCAGCAGTCTGCAATACAGCCAGGAAAACCAGAAACAGACCATTCTGTTTCACCAGAAATAGACCATGCTGGTACAAAGCTCATCTTAGATTTCTAGTCTCCAGAATTGTGAGAAATAAATATCTGTTATTTATAAGCCACCCAATCTATGGTCTTCTGTTACAGCTGCCTGAACAGACTAAGACAACAGCTCTAGGCTCTTAATTACACCCATTGCACAGAGAAGGAAACTGAGGCTGAGCCACTTAAGCAGCCAGTGAGTAAAAGTCTCTTACTCCCAGACCTGAGTCATGTTCAGCAAGAAAGATATACTCTTGCCAGTGCTGAGCTGCCTGAGACTGGACAGGCAGGTGCTGAAGACACACCCGGGAAAGGGCCAGCAATCTTCTAACTCAAAGCCTGAGCTCTTGCTCTGCAAAGCTGGGCCAGATCAAGAGAGGGGATAGGGACACTCCCTGGATGCCCCAGGGATGTGGCAGAGCCAGGGTGGCAGTAGGGGTGATAATAGTCCAATAGTTAGTACTGCTTGCTGAGTACTTACTAAATTCCAGGCTTTGTGCTAAGCCCCTGTGTTGATTGGGTTCCCTCAAAATAGACTTTGAGTCAAGAATATGGGTGTAGGTAGTTTATTTTTGGAGGTGATTCCAGAAGCACTTTGAGAGAGTGAGAGAAGGAGACATGGAAGAGAGGAAAGCCAGTAAAACACACAGTAAATGAGCGGGTCACCTCTGAAAGCAACTGGGACTTGGGTCCCTTTGGGAACACTTTGGGAAACTCTGTGTTACACACTTGAGAATTATTTCTCTGAATGTGAGCTTTATCCACCAACTCCCATCCCTCATGAGTTGAGAGTCACTCCTGAGATATTAATTCCCTGGCACTTGTAGATGCCCCAAGTCAGGGCTGAGGACCCTCCTGGGGCCAGAGAAGCTCTGGGGCAGAAAGAATTGCAGGTGCTTAAGGAAGGAGGCCTTGGGTGTGTACACAAACCTGCAGGTAACAAGAGATCAATAGAACAGCAGAAGGGTCCTAGCACACCCGCAAGCACATCTCAAGCCTCGGCCCATATCACATCCAAGAACACTCCATTGGCCAAATCAAATTACATGGCCAAGCCCAACATCAGAGCTAAGAACTGCATGCCTCCCAGGGAAGCATACAGAAAGCGAATGTCTGCTGAACTGTGGTCACCCTTCTGAAGTATATTGTACATGTGCTATTGGTATCCTGGGGGAGGAACAAGGAGTAGGGTGATATTAATAGCAGCAGCAGTAAATATGTTTCTGCAGCAATATTTACTATAGCTCTTGAGTCAATGGGAGGCACCATCATAGCATGAAACAACCACTGTTTGAGTCCCTTTTCCAGCAGTTACTTGTTGTGTGACTTTAACTAGCTTCATCTCCTTGAGCTTCTGTTTTCTCATCTGCGAAATGGAAATCATGACAGTACTTGCCTCTTGGGGATGTTGTGGGGACAAAATGAGACAACAGAGAGTTCTCAGCACTGGTCCTGGCACATCACCAACACTTAAAGACATATGTATTCCTGGATTTCTCCAGTGGTCCAGAGGTTGAGTCCACCTTGCAAAGCAGAGGACCCAGGTTCAAATCCTGGTTGGGGAACTAAGATCCCGCATGTCACGGAGTAGCTTAAGCCTGCACACCACAACTGCTGAGCCCACCTCCCAGGGCTAGAGTCCAAGAGCTGCAAGGAAAGATCCTACAGGACGCCACGAAGATCCTGTGTGCTACAGCTAAGACCTGATGCAGCCAAATAAATAAATAAGTATATATATATATATATATGGAGAAGGAAATGGCAACCCACTCCGGTATTCTTGCCTGGAGAATCCCATAGACAGAGGAGCCTGGTGGGCTATACAGTCCATGGGCTCACAAGAGTCGGACATGACTTAGTGCTCTGTCTCACCTATATATATACTTCAAAAAATTATACATATATCCAAAAACATATATATATATCCAAAAACATATACATATATATCTAAAAACATATACATATATATCCAAAAACATACACATTTATATTTATCCCAAAATACATGCATACGTATTCCTCGCCTCTCTCAGGGTGCCTTTCCTATAACATGCTAGCTGTGATCATGGGGAGGTGCTGGACAGGGGTGCCTGAAGATAATATGTTTTGGTGGCAGATCAAGAGGAGAATAATTGAGGGTAACCCATGACGTGTGTGTGTCATACGCTGCATTCAACCCCATCCCTGCCCATCCCATCCCCCACCCCCAAGGGCTCTCTACAATGATTGCAAGTGATTCTGAAGAATGCACTGAAACATGTTATAACCCTTGATTACAAAGAAAAAATGAATTTTCTAAAGTGGATCCTCCATCCAGAGGAGGTTGCCAGGCCCCAGTGACAAGGCAGATGAGCAGTGCAGCAGAGAAAGTCCTGGAACTCCAGGACGAGGCGTGCTCCTTCCCCCAGCAAGGCTAGCGGACAAAGCCCAAAAGACCCCAAGAAAAGCCCATCCATCATGTCAGGCCTCTCCCAGGCCTCACTCCAAAGGCAGCAGCCCATAGAGCAGCCTTGGAAATGAATGAGAAATGGCACCTTCCTATTTATGAGCACTTTCTGTTACAGGCATACTACCGCCGTTCTTTCCCAGGTTTGTATATAAACATCTCAAAATAGGGTTATTTTAGAAGGGCCTTGGGACACAATACTTCTATTTAAAAGAGCAGCTGAGTTGCCAGAGCAGAGTGGGCTGGGTTGCTGCTTGCTTCGCCTCCTCTCCAAGGGCACTCTGCATTCCAAGCGAAGAAAAGTAGCTCACCGAGCCCAGAAGTGCAGTGGGTAGCTTCAGAGTCCCACGCCACTCAGGGGTCACATGGTCGGTCCTATGAGTAGTGATGTGGGGACTCGTGGCCATTTTGCCTATTGTAATGTCTCACATTTGCACTAAGTCATGTGTTTCCAAAGCCCTGATCACTGGCTTTAAGCACATTTACTCCTCATGCCATTGAGTTAGTCATTAGTGTTTCAGCTGGGAAAACCGTCCCTGAAATACCAAATACTTTCATCACCCAGAGAACACACAGAGGGACCGTTTGAGGCCAGACTCTCTGACTTCAAGTCCAGCATTCATCCTGCTGCTCCTCCTGGTCCTCGTCTCTGATTCCCTCAGTGGGAAGTGGTCCTGTAAGCACCAGTTTGTTGTTGTTGTCCGGTCGCTACATCATGTCTGACTCTTTTGCGACCTCATGAACTGCAGCCAGGCTCCTCTGTCTATGGGATTTCCCAGGCAAGAACACTGGAGTGTGTTTCCATTTCCTTCTCCAGGGGATCTTCCCAACCCCAGGGATTGAACCCGTCTCCTGCATTACAGGCAGATTCTCTCTTTTTTTATAAATTAGTTTTCTTAAAAAAAATTTTTTTCAATTTGGCTATAATGGGTGTTCGCTGCAACATGTGGGATCTAGTTCCCAGACCAGGGATCAAACCCAGGGTGCCCCCACCCCTGCATCGGAAGCATGGAGTCTTACCCACTGAACCACCAGGGAAGTCCCTACAGGCAGTTTGTTTACCATCTGAGCCACGGGGAAGCACCAGACTCAGAATCAAATGTTGGAGACCAGAGCAGGACTTCTGGAAAGTTCCTTCCTCTCTCCTAGCCTCTGTTTCTTTGGGTTTGTTTAGTTTGGGCTGCCCCTAGAAATAGACCTTGAGTCAAGGATTCAAGGGTGCGTTGTTTGTTTGGGACCTGAAGAAAATACCAGCAGGCCAGTAGAGAAGAGAAACAGTAGATTAGTTATCTATTTCTATATGACATTTCCCCCAAACTTAGCAGCTTAACAATAACAAACATGTCTTATATTACAGTCTGGGGATCAGAAATCCAGATAGAGCATAGCTGGGTGCCACTGACTTAAGATGTCTTATGAGGTTGCAGCAAACTGTCACCAGGGAGTGCAGTCTCAAAGAAAGGCTTAAGTCAGGGAAGACGTGCTTCTAAGGCCACCTGTGTGATTGTGGGCCTCTCCACAGGGCAGCTCACGGCGTGAGCTGGCTTCCCTCGGAATGAGTGAGTGAGAAAGCAAGAAAGAATATTCCCAAGCTGGACACGACAGTCGCATTACAGCCTCCCCTTAGGACTGATATCCATCGCTTCTGCCATGTTCTATCATTATAAGTAATTCAATAAGTCCAGCCCTCATTTAATGAGTGGGGAACATACAAGGGTGTGAATTCCAGGAAGTGGAGACCACCCTGAACAATGGTTGTTCCCCGGCGCTTTGTCCTACTCTATTCACAGAGCTGCCTTCTCTGGCTTCAGACAGTGCCCCCAGGAAAAGAGATTCAAATATTGGGGCACACAACTGGGGTATTACGATCATCATTTCCCCAGCTCCCTCACTCCTGGGGGACTGCAAATCGGCTGCATCCTTCTGCTAAAAGCCACAACTCCTATCTGGCGGTTCTCCCTAGTGTTCCCCCCTCTCTAAGGATTTAAGCCTTGTTTTCCCTTTTTGTCACTAAAGGGTACATTACCAAGCCACCTGCTATGTGGATTTAGGCTCCCAGCTCCACTGGGAACCCACATGTCAGCAACATTCCATCTGAGGGGAGAAAGAACTGGGGTATTTATACACCAATCACCATCAGCCGCTAATTCTGAGGATGGGTTTGTGGTTGTTTTTTTTTTTTTTTCTTTAGTATTTATTTATTTGCTGCATTGGGACTTAGTTGGGGCATGCAGGATCTTTCGTGGCAGTGCTCCCAGGCTCCGTAGATGTGGCCTGTGGGCTTAGTTGCTCCATCGCATGTGGGATCTTAGTTCCCCAACCAGGGATTGAACTCAGGTCCCCAGCATTGCAAGGTGGATTCTTAACCACTGAACCACCAGAGAAAGTCTCAAGAATGGGTTTTTGTTTTTTAAATAAGGTCAAATCAAACCCAGCCTACATGAGCTGGACCCCCTCCAAGTTCCGGTCATCACTTCATTCCCTCGTTCCTTCCAGCCTGGGGTCAGAAGGGGTCCCCACAGCACTCTTGTCAGTTTCCCTAAACTCTATGCCCCCCTTGTAAACACTTCCTTTATCTAAACTTGCCTTATTTAAACATGTCTTGTGGGAGATTGAGAAGATGACAGTTGCTTAGATCTCTAACACATCTCCTGGTGTCACTCTCTGTTCATAAAGCAAAGATTCTTCAAAGACTTATTTTTTTGCTACTTCTGCCCTTTCTCTTTGCTTCAGACCCCCACACTTTAAAGATCTGCTTTTCCTGGTCCATCCATCACTCTCCTTTCATAATTACAAAGAGAGCCAGCTCTATTTTTCACACTGCCTTCTCTATGCTCCCCAAATTCTGAATCTTGATGATCCCATCTTGTGTGTGGGTGGTTTAGTATCTTTCCCTCTGTACTTTTTTAAAAGGCAGGGACACTATCATATCTTTATTGCTTAGGGAAGTGACCTGGCACTAAGTCATCTGAATTTCTTACAAAGTTCAGTTAAACATGTATTCATGTCTGAATGAACTGTGCAAAGAAGAAAGAAAAAGTTAAGGTATGGCCACCGACTTGGGTCAAAGTTCAGAAACTGAGTGGTTACCTGGCAACCAGCGCTCTCGGGAGGGAACCTGACAAAGCAGACAAATTTTACTTTTGGTGTCTCTTGGATCTCAACTGATTATCTGCCAGTGCATGCAAATAGCCTCATAATCAAGTAACCATAGTCCCAAACAGAAATGATGCTAAAAATACTAATATGATATTTAGAATACTAAGCAGCAAATATGGCATGGGCAGGAGCAATCAGAACAGACCCCGGGAGGTTTGCTGTACCCAGGAAACCAGCTAAATATCAATCTTGGGTCTGGATCACATGTGTCCCCTGGAGCTCCCTGTGAACTTTCTTGCTCTTGGGCAATCTCTCTTCTCCATGGGAAAGCAATCTGTTAGCATCTTTGTGAAACACTTCATGATCTCTGGGGAACTGTTTTTCTACAACTGAAGAGTAGTTTCTTATTTCCTTCTTGGTTGTAAGTAAATCTGGATTATTTAGACCAACATGATTTACTCTGCAGATACGCTGTCACAAGTGTTAAGGTTAATAATTCATTAGCAAATCTGTCTGAAATCATTTCCTTGTATTTGCTACAATTTTAATGTGATTGCAGAACTTCCTCCCTGCCCTCTCCCCTCACAAGCTTATTGCTTTGCTGTGAACGAGGCTTTGGATCTCTGGGCCCACGGCAAAAGGCCTGGACTGATTCCCAGGAGCTGGTCAGGCCTTAACGGAGCTAAAGATGATAGCACCCTTTTCCAGTCTCAGTGCAGAGAGGAAAGTGATTTTTGCTCCCATGATCTGTTTTGAAAATGTTCTATTTAACAAACTTTATATGGTACTTATTATGCTTTGCTATGGGCATTGTTCCAAATGCACTTCAAATCTTAACTCATTTAGTCTTCATAACATCCCTGCTAGGTAGATCCTCTTCCTTCCATAATTCATAGATGGGGAACTGAGGCACAGAAAACTTCAGTAGCCAGTTCAGGGCCACAGAGCTCACATGCAGAAGAGCTACAGTTTGAACCTACTCTTATTCCAGGACTGTGTTTTCCTAACCAAGACGTTATACTCTTGAATGATATTTTTATAATTCAGGTGACTGTGTGTGGTCACTTACTTACAAGTGAAGTAGTGCCTAACCAATGAACGTAGGAAGCACCGGTATTGAATGAGCACCTAAAACATACCAGGTTTTGATCCAAAATCTTCGGTTTGCCATCTTCATTACCTCTCAACAATGCTAGGAAACAGACACTGTGATCTTGAATTTGCTTGCTAAATCACTTTAGTCGTCTCCAGCTCTGTGTGTGACCCTGTGGACCGTAGCCTGCCAGGCTTCTTGTTCATGGGATTCTCCAGGCAAAAATACTGGAGTGGGTTGCCATGTCCTCCTCCAGGGGATCTTCCCAATCCTACAATTGAACTCATGCCTCTTATGTCTCTTGTCGGTGGGCAAATGCTTTACCACTAGTGCCACCTGGGAAGCCCAGTCTCTAGTTTACAAGTGAATTAATTAAAAGCTAACACAGAATAGGAATCCTAGCACCATGACTGGTCACTCAACACATATTAGTTTAATTAGTATCTAAATACAGACTCAGTAGTTTGCAGTGCAGTCTAAATTTGAAAACAAGTCTCTCTGACTTTTCACCTGAAAAGTGAGCAAGCTATCCCTAAGTAGATCATTAGAAAGGTATGGATAACAACTTATTTTTACAAAAATAGATATTAACATAAATATGCTAAACTATAACTATTAATTAAAGTAGTAACCATAGATATTAACTGATTTCTAATCATTATGCATAAATGACATAGTCATTTTCCAACACTGCTTCATCTAACCTTAATTTCTGTTATTTTTGTCTTCAAGAAAATAACTTTCTATCTTGGTTGCTTAGGAATATTTAATCCACAAGGAATTTATTTTGGTTTATGGTATGAATTATATATTTATAAATAAAATATATCTTATATATATATATTAAAAATTATATGTTTCTCCAAATGGCTAGCTAATAGTCCTCCCATCATTGACTGAATAATCTATTATATCCCCATCTTATTCTCATAGTAAATTATTTTTAGCTCTTAATTTGAAATGATTTTAGACTTAAAAAATTTGCAGTAATAGAATTGGCTAGTTCTGCATACCCTTTACCCAGGCTTCCCTTATGTTAAGAACTTACAAAATCATACTGTAATGATCAGAACCAAAAAATTACATTGATCTAATACAATTTAATAATCTGCAGACCTTAGTTGATTTTCACCAATTTTCCCATTAATGTCCTTTTTCTGGTCCGGGATCCCATCTCACTGCATGTATCCCATTCCTATGCAATGTAGGAACATTTCATTTACTTATTTCTTAGCGTTCTTCAATCCGACATTACTCAGGATTTGAACCTAGCCTGATTCCAGAGGAATAATAGTAAGGAATTATTAACTGGTCTTCACAACACTAAAGCAGCACAAAACTACAAAACGAAAGCAAGGAGGCCTTATTTTAGACATGATGGCTGGGAAAGCCTCTCTGAAGGGGTGATATTTGAACATAGATATAAATAAAATGAGTTAGGTAAGAAACCACCTAGGGAAAGAACATTCCAGATGAAGAAAATATCCTGTGCAAAGGTCCTGTGGCAGAAATGAGTTTGGCCAATTCAAAGTATACCATGATCAGGTCTCCCAGAACATAGGCCTGGGAGACAAAGGCAAAGATGAGCACATCACTCAGTCCCTCTGGGCTCAGCCTGCTCATGTATATAAAACGTAATAATTTAGCAGGATTCTCTTGAAGGTTTCTTCCAGCTCAGACATTACAGACCCTCCATAAACTGCATTATTATAGGAACTTGAGTCAGGGGCAACAACTTAGAAGAGACAAGCAGGGAGATGAGCCTGGTTCCTACTGTTTGCCCAAAGATACACTGGGACACCCCAGAGCTGGAATCCCCTCCATGAAGAACCACATGAAAGTGAAATGAAAGTGTCAGTCACTCAGTCGTGTCCGACTTCTTACGACCCCATGGACTGTAACCCGCCAGGCTCCCCTGTTCATGGGATTCTCCAGGCAAGAATACTGGAGTGGGTAGCCATTCCCTTCTCCAGGGCATCTTCCCAACTCAGGGATCCAACCGGGGTCTTCTGCATTGCAGGCAGATTCTTTACCATCTGAGCTACAGGGGAGCCCCATAGAACCCTGTGAAGTGAAGTGAAGTGAAAGTCACTCAGTCGTGTCCGACTGTTTGCGACCCCAAGAACTATACAGCCTCACATGGTGAGAGCTGGCTGTACAAGAGCTGCTCTCACTCCAGTTAGCAGAGTTAACAGGTATGTATAGAGCACCGGCTTTCAACTCTATTACGCTTGTCAACTGAAACTCTACCGAGCACATTATATTTTATTGATGACTCAAGTACCCTTCCAGAGCCTGAAGGTCATGATTATAATCTCTAATTAGCTTTGTTCTGGAGCTGTGTGGGAGGGCTGGTTAACCAGAAGTTTCAGGTACATGAGTTCCCGATAAAGAATTGCTGCCTCAATGGATTAAGAACAGATTTTGTTCATTTACTCAAGTGCTTGTTAATTGTGAATAATTACTGGAGGGTGTACTTTAGCCATCATCTACACATATAAATAACCATTCGTACCATGACTCCAGGCTATTAATACCCTCCCAGGGCCGTTCTGATATAATGCCGGGAGGAGTGTGGGCTCACATCCTCTGTGTGAATTTCTGTTTGGCCTGACATCAGAGGATGCCAGGAGAAAAAAAAGAAAAAAACTCCACTGGGATCTAAGTTAACCTGAATTAGTCAAGGTTTGAGCAACTAACATCCATAATGAAAACTGCTTAAGGATAAGGTATTTTTGGAGGCTCCCCACCAAGGATTATAAAAGAATTAAACTCTGATGCCTCAGATTCAAAGGAGAGCCCCCTGCTGTCTTCAAAGACTTCTGCCTCATCAGTAAGAAGAAAAGTGAGAGGGTGGTCCCGGTGTTTACCAGCCATCATCCGCCCTGCCACCTCCCTGTCAAATGTTGGGGTTTGGGGGTTGTGGAGCAAGTGAATGGGACAGAGGATTGAGCACAGCACAGCTATCCATCAAGCTCACTAAATGGCAGGGGGGTTATATATGTTCCTCCCAAGAGTGAGTGAGTGGAAGTCGCTCAGTTGTGTCCGACTCTTTGAGACCCCATGGACTATACAGTCTATGGAATTCTCCAGGCCAGAATACTGGAGAGGGTAGCCTTTCCCTTCTCTAGGGGATCTTCCTAACCCAGGGATTGAACCTAGGTCTCCCACATTGCAGGCAGATTCTTTACCAGCTGAGCCACAAGGGAAGCCCCCAAAGAGCGAAGCCAGCCCATTTTATCCCTTGCACCCTACTCCATCAACCTGACCCCTGTGACCACTCACAGCTTCATGCATCATCCTTAGGCTCTGCCTGCAGGTCCCACATCTGTGACATCAGCTTCCACTCTTAACACATGCTCTCTTCCTTAACCAGGCCAATATATTACTATTCACAATGTGTTCCCCCCAAAGATATGTTGAAGTACTAGCCCCAGGTGACCTGTGAATGTGACCTTATTTTAAAACAGGGTCTTTGCAGATGTCTTTAAGTAAGGTCATCCTGGATTAAGACAGGCCCTAAATTCAACATGAATTGACCTAGACCCATACACATAAAGGAAAATGACCACGTAACAGTGGAGACAGATTGGGGGGATGTACTCACAAGCCAAGGGATGCTGGTAACCACCAGAAGCTGGGAAGAAGCAAGAGAGGATCTGCCCCTGGAGCCTGCAGAGGGACCACGGCCCTGCTGACAGCCTGATTTCAGACATCTGACCTCCAAAACTCAGTGAATAAATTTCTGTTGTCTTAGACCACCAAATAGTGGCCATTTCTACAGCAGCCCTGGGAAACTAATACATGATATAGTATAGGAATGTTCAAATTTCTCTGTTCAACCACCCTTCCTTCAAATAAAAATTCATAAGGGAGCCCAGTAAGATACTGGAAGAGCTATGATTAATAATGGGGTGGGGGCAAGCATTAAGTCAGGCATCCCACTCTTAATCTGCAGCTTCAAGGGGCGCAGGGGGTGGGCAGGTGGCCCTACCTGACATGCCCTTAGGCTCCATAAAGCACCACTTGACAGGAGAAATTTGCAAGAAAGGCATAGTACAGGCCTCTCCTGGCTGTGAAAGTCAAATCTTCCCCCTACCAGCTATGCGATCTTTGACAGATAATCTTTCAGAGCCTGGGTTTCTTAATCAGTCAGATGCAGATAAAAACCAATTTGATCACCGCATAGCTGAAGGGAGATCCTGTTTACAAAGTAGCCACACTGGGCCTGTGTTAGGGGCTGATTGTCCCCCACACCAAATTCCTCTGTTGAAACCCTAAGCCCCAGGACCTCCAAATGTGAATGCCTTTGGTGGTAGGGAAGGTGATTAAGCTAAAATGTGGTCATTAGGGTGGACCCTAATCCAACACGGCTGGTGTCACAGAGGAAAGACTGTGACGTTACCGCAGTTGCCCATCTACACGCCGGAGAGAAGCCTCAGAAGAAACCAGCCCTACTGACACCGACCTCAGACTTCTAATCTCTAGAACTGTGGAAAAAGTGAGTTTCTGCTGTGTAAGCCACCCGCTCTCTGGTATTTGTTACAGCATCCCGAGTTAACTAATACATCTGGTCCATAGAGGGCATGCAGCAGATGTTAATTTCCTCTGCACTCTCATATGCCAGACGCTCTGAGCAGCATGTTCATCTATCACATTTGACTGAGTCTAGATGCACCTTTGTGCCCCACTGTAACATCTCTGAAATGGGGGTGTGTCCAGCAGCCAGGCAAGGCAGGCATCGAGGCATGGTTGTGGCTGTACATGACTGAACTTGCTCGGGATTCTCATGGCACAAGGGCAAGACCCACATTTCCATCAACAAACTATTTCCAGACTGTGATGGTGCATTTCATGTGACAGTTTGACTGGGATAAGGGATGCCCAGACACTCGGTAGCACATCATTCCTGCGTGGGTCTGTGAGGGTATCTCCAGTAGAAATTCAAGTTAGAACAAGCAGACTGAGCAGAGAGTACCCCTTCAATGCGGGTGGGCATCACCCAACGCACTGAGGGTGTGAACAGAACAAAAAGACAGAGAGAGACTGGATTTACTCCCTCCTTGAGCCGTGAAATCCATCTTCTCCTGCCTTGGGACATGGGTGTTCCTGCTTCTTGAGCTTTTGAACTCAGGCTGGGACTTAGACCTCAGCCCCCCAATTCTTAAGCCTTCAGACTTGGACGATTCCTGATTCTTCACCTTGCAAACAGGACCTCTCAACCTCCATAGCCAAATGGGCCATTTCCTATAATAAATCAGTATCTCTCTCTCTGTACCCCTCAAATATGTATCCTCTCGTTTCTGTTTCTACAGAGCTGTTTAATACAGGAACATGAGTCCTGGTTGTCTGCAAGCCTTCCCTCAATGCTTCCTAATAAATTCTAAAAATTCTAGCATCAAAATTTGCAGAATGGGCAGCTTGGAAAAAAAATCCTGGGGGCAGAGCTGAGAGCACTCTTCCAAAAATTGCTGCATTGGGAACCCTCTCACCAGCACAAAAGACAAGATTATGTGGAAAAATACTTCAATCCAGAGAAATTAAACTGTGTAGAAAAGTTTTAGGTATACCTTCACCAATTTATTTTGCTTGTATTTTCCTTTTAAAGTACGCCAGCCTTCACAGAATCTATGTCTAAATGAATATAAAAGAACTCTTTCAATAAGCATAAAATAAAAATTCTAAGTGATTAAAAAGCATAGAATCCGCTTTAGTTGGCAGCACTTTTTTTCCTTTTTAGTGATGCATGAAAGTGCATAGTACATTTAGGGGTCAGCAGCTTTGATTTGATGAAATACTGTATTGTTTTAATTGCTAAAATAATTTCAGGCAGTAGATATGATTGTCCCTATTTTGCAGGTGAGAAACTGAGGCTGAGCAAGGCTGGACCTACCTACAGTCATACCCCTAGCCTTGCCAGGCCAGGATTGGAAACCGGGCTTACACCTCCCGACTCTTAGCATCCGGCTGTAGGTCCAAGTCTCTCAAGCTCATCTTAGCTGCCCCCATTTAACCCTGAATTCCAATCCTGTATCCAGCCTCAGGCAAGTAGTTACTGCCAGAGAGTTAAATTAGTTGGTTTTTCATGCATATATAATGAACTCTTAGCAATAAATAAGCCTTTATGGATGGCAGATGTATCCATTTTTATGGTGCAAAAGTAAAACCCGCCTGGTGTATATTTCTAACGGGTGCTGCCCCTCACACCTGCATGTGTAAATCACAGAAGTGTGAGATGGCAGCTGGGAGGACCTGGGAGCCTGGTTTCTGAGATGAACACTCAGAGCCTTGAGAAGTCTGCCGTCCAGGTGGGCAGAGTCTACTAGGAGCACTGGGGTGCAGACAATTGACTGGATGCAAGGCAGCTACTGTGTGGTCATAAAAATGGTGTTTCACAGGAAGTGTCTTCCGTAGGACGTTGGGCGTGGAGTGTCTAAGTAAGCATGGAGCATGCAGCTGAGGGAAGGGTGGGAGACAGGAGCCAGCCCCAGAACAGGCACGTGTGGAGCTCTCTGGAAGGAAGCAACGTGTCGGAGACAAGAGCGTCACCTTGGAACCACTTGAAAGGCTTGTCAAAACAGACTACTGGACTCCGGAAGTTCTGACTTAGGAGGGCTGCTCTGGGCCTGAGAGCCTGCATTTGACCCAGGCGATGCTGAAACAGTATCAGTATCCAGACCATATTTTGTGCAAAGGCACAAATATGACCCAGTGTCCTGAAAAATCAACTTTCCTCTCAGATATATACATAGCACAATAGGCCCAGGCCTAAAACGCCAGCTCCACACAGCACAGCAGTTAAGAGCAGGGACTCTATCTGCAGTCCCCAACATTTTTGGCACCAGGGACCAGTTTTATGGAAGAGAAACTTTCCATGGACCAGAGTAGGGAGGGTTGTTTCGGGATGTCAAGTGCTTTACATATATTGTGCACTGTTGTTATTATTACATCATCTCCACCTCGGATCATCAGGCATTAGATCCCAGAGGTTGGGGACCCCTGGTCTAGATAACTCCAGGCAAGTTGCTATCTTCCTTCTCCCTCCCACCTTTCTAGACTGGGAGCCTGGACCCTCTTGTCCTCCTACACTCACTCCCACCCCCGCCTCTGAGTTCATGGGAACTACTGGGGAAATCTTCTTTAAGTGGGGCAAAGTTCCAGAAAGATCTTTTTTTCCTAAGAAGACTTTTGACCATTCCTTTGTTCTTCCTTTCATTCATTCAAAATATAATGTGATACTCCTACCAGCCTGGTTCCAGTCTCGAATAATAAATGTGAAAGTGTTAAACTGCTAAAATATTGGTACTTGTTTGTTATAGCAGCAAGTATAACCCAAGATAACTTCTCTGCCCTTGAAGAGTTCCCTGTCTGGTAAGAGAGGGGATGTATCCAAGCATCCCAGCAGAGGAGTGATTTATAGGAACTTCAGACCCTGGATGAAAATGTCTCACGATGATATCAGGGAGTTCTGCCCTCTTGCATGCCTGCAAGAGGCACCAGCAACTACGATTCAGGCAACCTGCTGAAACCCTGGGTCATCATTAGTCAATCCATTTCACCTGCCTTCATTCATCAAGGACTTGCAGGTCCTCTCAACAATAAGATGTTTGCCTGAGTTGTTCTCCAGGAACTTGGAGTCAGCTGTGTCTAGTTTGAGCTGAGCTGGTTTAGACTGGATAAAGTCCATGATCCCCCCAACTGGGCATGCATGAGAGTCCACTCCATGACCTTTGGACCTCAGAGGGCTGAAAACTGCACCATCAGATCCCGCTAAGCCTCCCTTTTTGAACCTGCAGAAGCCGATAGCTTAGTTAAATCTGTATAGAACAACAATCGCCACACCTTTTTTCAATCACCTTTCCCCATGCTCCCATGCTTCTTCATTCCTTATCCCCTAAATACCCCAAGCCCCTTGCCCTTGGGGAGGCATATCTGAGACATATTCTTCCATCTCCTCACCTGGCTGCCCTGTGAATAAACCCTGCTGCAAGCCTCCGCATCTAAGTGTTTTGGTCTGCTTCGTGTTGGGCAAAACGAACCTGGTTTAGTAACACTGTCACTCAGGTATCAGGGTAGGCTTCCCAGAGGAGTGGGCATTGTTGCTGAGCCTCAAAGGTGAGTGAGAACCACACCCATGGAGACTGGGGAAAAGGCGCTGCAGCGGGATGAGACCAAGGGAACCAAGACACAATGAGCAGAAAATTAAGAGGCCTGAATGCGTGGAGCAGCAATGTCTGCCAGGGTTTACTGAGCAGGAACTGAAGGCCAGAGGTGGTGCTCAGGTCTTCCCATACCTTAGCTCCCCTCATCTCACAACACCCCCATGAGGCAGGCACTGTTAATATCTTATTGTATAGGTGAGGACTTAGGTGCAGATGCGTGCACGCGGTAACTTACCTGAGTCACAGAGTTAGAAAGCAGCAAAGCCTGGATGTGAATCAGGATTTGAGGGCTGGCTCCAGAGTCTGTGCTTTAACCCACCCATGGAAACTGCCATGACCACTAACGTTGACACAGCACTTTTTACACACTCTTTCGGACTCATCCATTTTTGTCATGGCAGCTGTTCCAGTTTTACAGATGAAGGAACAGGGCTAAAGGCCTTGTCACTTGTCAAGATCGCAGAGTAAGTGGAGAGACCCAAACTTGAATCTTGTCCTCCAGCCCTCAACCAAGGATGCCGCAGCAAGGAGTCTGCAGAGGAGTCTCTCCTCCGCCTGCTCTGCACCTGAGGTGAGGCGTCTATATTTAGATCATTACAAGGAGCTGCTGAGAGAATGTCCTCGGGCTATGAATTCAGCCTTACAACACAGGCACTACGGCTCCAGGAGAAGGCCAGGAATAAGTGAGCAGGAGAAGGTCCTTGATTCCAAACAGAAATCGAGTTGATCAAACACAACCTGAGCACAAACAGAAGCTACAGGAGAAAAACCGGATTTATCACAAACCCTGTGTACTCAGAAGCTGTTCCCAGAACCCAGGTCCCACTGTCAGGAAATTGTCATTTCATGCATTCGTTTATTTTTCCTGTGTACTTTGCAAGCCTCCACGTTTCACTGAGTCCTTATCGCCTTAGTCCAATTCCACAGTCTGTTGGGTTGGAAAGTGCTCAAATCCATTCAGACAATTTCAGGGGCTGAGTTGTATACAGGAGAACTGCTTGTCAGCAGGGCAAAGACATGATCCCACCCCTCAGCTGGGCTCACTGAGGCCTCTTTCTGATGAGGTGTCTGCTAGTCTCCCAGGGCAGGGGTGGCCACTGCTAATCAAAATGCAAGCTCCCCTTCTGTGATATAAGAGTTCTCTCTGAGGCCTGCAGCCCAGCCAGGAACTACAATTCCCAGCTACCTTTGCAGCTAAGTGAAGTCATGTGACTGGTTCTCCCCAGTTGCGTATGAGCAAAAGTGATCTGTGTCTCTCTTAGGCAAAGAGGTTAAGAAGCAGGTGCGCTTTCTCCCTCTTCCCTTCTTCTGCCTGGATGCAGATGCTGGGGAATGATGGACCTACACGAGGGAAGGAACTTAAGTATCCAAATGGTGAAAACACTCATATGAAGGTACTGACATGATGGAGGTTATTTGTTACAGCAGCAAGAATAACTTGAACCAATATCTCTCTCTTCCTGACCCCTCGCACCTTCAGCTCCCCATGGAGAGAGGGTTGGAGTCCCACTTGCTCCCTGAAAAGAACTGTAATCTTCGGTTTCTCTCTGTTGTGAGCTGGTCTGACCCCTATAGCGGGGTTTCTATCTTAATTTCCTGAAAAAGAACAATATATTCCCCTCAAGATGGGGCTGACTCTGATCCCAATCCATCTAGCACTGACTACGCAGACTTGGTCAACATCCCATCAACCCAGCTTTGGACTGAGATCTGTTTTAGATGGACAATGACCTCAAACATCAGAGGTGATGCCCTCTGACTCCTCTCCATCTCCAGTTCATGGGGCCACTGCCCAGCAAACTTGCTACCAGATTCTGTCCCTAGAATCCTTTGGAATCTGTCCTTCGAATGGGTCCCTTTGATATTGGCACTGGCTGGGTTTGAGGCCCAAATCTCTAGCCTTGTTGGTGGGTTGATACCAGACATTGAGGGAAGAATGGTATAAGAAAAGGACAGTAGAGACTCTGAAGAACCTCAAGCTGAACGCACAATTTTCAGGATTGAGTTGATACTCCTGTTAGTTCATGAGGCCCTCCACGAGCTACCCCTTGTGTATTTCTCATTCTTCCCCATCTGCTCCCTCCCAAACTTCCTCCTCCCAGGGATCTAGCCCACTTTTTTACCCCAAGGGTTTGGTGCTACTTAGCATCCTTCAACCACACACATGCTATTCCCTGCCTTCTGACTTAAAATAGGAGTTCAGAGCCCAGCAGGGGATCACTGCTGTTTTTTTGCCTATTCAGCATCCCTCCCTCTTTTAGAAATATAAACCCATTGTGGGGAAACATCCTTGAGGTTTAATTATAGCCGACACTATCACCTTCTCCAACAGCAAGGTGAGCGTGAAGTCATGTGGGGCTAAACCAGGAAACTCAGTACTTAACACCAGGAGAGATCAGGCTTCTATATAAGCTGCATGGGAGACGTAAGGAGAGCTCAGGGCCTTTGGTGGTCACCTTGTTCCCATGCTATTTGAGAATGGAGCCAAGAAGTAAACCTCAGAAGTAGGGTGAGAGGTGAAACCCTAGGTCATTGCTTGAGCCCCTTGATGTAGACAAGGTTGATACCTTGCCCAGATACCCGCTACCAGACTGCACCCATCTGTAAGAACTGACTATAATTGAAGATTGCTAACAGCTCACAGTTGAAATTTTCAGAGAATCACCCTTAGCCAAAGAGAGTCACTTTGTCCAGAAAGTCCCAGGAGGTTATGTGCTCCATTTCAGAGACAGCACACAGTCAATGACAGACTAATACAAAAGTACCAAAGGCCAAGCTTCTTGCCTTAGAGTGAGACAGCTCTGTAATGTTATCTACACTCCAGAGCTCCTTGTGGGGTCAGGCTGAAGCTAGATTCCAGCTGAAACAGCAGGCTTCATTGGCTGTTTCTTTCACTCTATCCTGCTAACCCTAACCCTAACCCTAACCCTTGCAACTCCTCCTGAGAGCATTTTCTCAATAATTCACTTGCACAAGAATCCCCATTGCAAGCTCTGTCTCTAAGGTATCCAATCTAAGACCTCTAGATCAAGTCATGCCTGAAGCTAAAATCAGGCACAAGAACCCACAGATTCACTTTTTTACTTAAGCCAGTTGGAACTGAGTTTCTGACAGCTGTATTTGACCTTAGAGTGCTCCTAATTTAATGAAAAATAAAGTCATGCGGCATTCCTCATTCTCAGTTTCACCATCATCAACCAAGAGTGAGGTAAGCCTGTAGCCTGCTAGCTCCCCTGGAGACCCATGTGTCTAGCCCACGCAGGAGACACCCCCACACCCAACACCCCTGTGCTACAAACAGAAACTGTCTCACCTCCCCACATGCCTTGGGAACTTTATTCAGTGGCTGATTCTAAAAAGGGTTGCCAGATCGGGCCAGATTTCAACTGCAATAAAAAGGACCAACTGCTTAGTCTTTCTTCGGTCTGTGCTGAATACAAATAATGCTTGTATTTGTAATAAACGTTTAAAGAAAAACTGCTTCAGTTCCCGGCTTTAGAGAGTCGCATGTCTTTCAAGGATTCTTGCATCCAACTGTTACAATGCAGAGACTGCTGGCTATTCGGATCTGTCCTGAAACCCTCCAAGATGTTGGCACTGTACAGTATTAGAGAATTACGGTGTGTTGCTGTATAGCCACAAAAAGAAAGATTAGACACAAAGCAGGGTTTAATAAATAAACTTGAAGGTTGCTGAGCACAACAAGAGCCCACTCTTCATTCCTATGGCCAAAGCCTTGAAAAGTCTCAAATGAATTAAATTACACACACCCTAAACTCCAGACCCACCAGTCCCCGGCATTTTCAGTCCTTATCTCTTTGAGATGGGCTGTTGCAAGTGATGTAGGTTTTAACTTGTGTTGTGGATTTCAGTTGACATGAAGTGTAGCTGAGACTTCTCATTCAATCAGTGTATGTGTATTAAAGCTAAAATTTAGGGAGTTTCCTGGTGGTCCAGTAGTCAGGACTTCAAACTTACACTGCAAGGGGCAGGGGTTCAATCCCTGGTCAGGGAACTTGGGTCCTGCAAGCCACATGGTACGGTTTAGTGAGACATCTCCCCCATTCCTATAAAATAGTTAAATCACTATTATCATCCCCATTTTATAAAAGAGAAAACTTGAGCACAGAGAAGTCAGACAACCTGCCTAAGGCCACACTGCCAGGAAGTGGCAGAGCTGAGATCTGAACAGAGACCTGTCTGAATCCAAAAGCCTAGTTCATGGAGCTATACTGCCTCATGTGTCAAAGAATATAAAGTGGATTTAGCCTTTATTTGCTTTAAAAGTTTGATAACTTTGTATGGGACACCATGAATAAAGCTGATTTTTGTAACAAAGACTTCCTTCTAAGATGAACTTTTCTTTTTTTTTTCTTTTTTTTTTTTTAAGATGAACTTTTAAAAGTCACAGTGGCCAGTAGACTCCAGAGCTGGAATCTGCTCACCCTGTGGCTGGCAGCATGCTTGCTTGGAATCCCATGTGTCATACAGCCTTGGAGATGCAGGGATCAGAGCCAAGCATCATGACCTCAGACAGGGATTCAGGGCCCACAATTTCTGCCACCCCTGTGACATCCCTCCCTAAATCCCCACTTCCTCATCTGCAAAACGTGGGTCTTAATACCTTCCTGGTAGGCCATTCTGAGAATTAAATAGCATCATGAACACACAAAATCTTAGCACAGGGTCTGGTATATAAATGCTGTTCACTCATGTTTGTTTCTGAATCTGAATGGGTCCAACACACTCCATTTGGAGATGAAGACACAGAGGCCCAGAGAGGGGCTGGGACTTGCCAAGATCACATAGCAAGTCTGGCTAGAAGTTCTGCTATCTCTAAGCCTGAGGTTTCTTCCCCTTCATCTTATGTCCTCCACCGAATCTGTCTCCTCTGGGCCACGCTACAGGCCATATGGACGCCTCTCCGGAGGGTGGTGCATGCACAGACCTGCCGCCGTCTTGCAGCGGAGGAAGACAAGCTAGCACAGGGGAACAGAGGGCAGGAGACCTCTATTAGCCAGCATTTCTCTGTTTTCTTTCTTCTGGGTAAGGGCTCTGACTACCTGCTGTCATGGACTAGCTTTACATGCCCCATTCAGCCTGAGCGAGGGCAGGTACCTGGATGAGGCAAGGGAGACAGGAGCAGGATGTACCCCCTTGGGTGGTAGGGGGAGAGAGTGGCAAGCTGGCACCTCCTGGAGGCAGGGGCCACTCAGCAGACACCAAACAGGCCACTTCACCCCCCAAAATCCCTATATCCCATGAGCTACACAGCCCCTGGCTTACACATCACTTTCATCATTCTTTCAAACCAGCTTGTCCATGGATCTAAGCCTAGGGAGAGTCCCAACTCTCAGCCCCTGTTCCATGGGGCGCTGCTCGATTGGGGTTCATGATATCCACACCTTCCCGCTCCATCTCCACCTCCCTCTCCTCCACCCTCCCGGCTCAGACCTAATCCCATTCCTGATTAAACTTTCCCTTCCATTTATAATAGTGCGTAGGGATGTGAGTTTTGGAGCCCGTATAAATATGTGCTTTAGAATTAAACTGGTTCAGCGATTCTTGACAATGATTTCCCCGAAATTAAGCCCAGACAATTTGTTTGGCTGGAGCAGAGCGTCTGAAACACTGCATGATGGAAAGGCGGTGAACGTTGCCCGGAGCCCATCGGATCCGTGAGCATACGTCCGGTCCTCCTCGGCCGTGAGGCTCCGCGGGAACATGCTGCCCCCTGGCCGCGCTCGGGGTTAGTGCTGCCGGGAACTTGGGATTTCACACACCATCCAGGAAACAAAACGTCCCAGACTCTTGAGCACATACTATGCGCCAGCCCCGCCCTTCACGTCCCTTCACTTCTGAGCCGACTCTGGAGCGCCAACAGATGAAAGTAAATCTGTGAATAAGGAAAAGAGGTGGGATTGATTTTTTGTGTGTCTGGGAGAGCAGGCTCTGGCCACAAGAGATTAACGAGGAATGCAGTACTGAAGCACGCTACAGCACAGAGAAATCGGAACATGACCCCAAGCAAAAGCAGCCAGACACAAAAGCCCATGTAGGTGTGATCCCCTTTATAGGAAATGTCCAGAACAGGCAAATCCCTAGAGACAGAAAGCAGATTAGTGGTTGTCAGGGCTGGGGGGGAGGGGGGAATAGGAAATGACTACTAATGGCGTTTCCCTTTGGGATGAGAAAATGTTTTGGAACCAAACACTGGTGATAGTTACACCACACTGTGAATGAACATGATGCCACAGAATTGTACCCCTGAAAGTGGTTTAAATGAAGGGCTTTCCTGGCAGTCCAGTGGCTAAGATGTCTGCACTTCCACTGCGGGGGTGTGGCTTCCTTCTCCGGTGGGGAAACTAAAGGCATGGGGAAACACATGGCACGGGGCGTGGCCAAAACAATTAAGATAAATAAATGGAGAAAGTAGCATAGACATGTATATCCTACCATGTGAAAAGCTGACAGCTGGTGAGAAGTTGCTGAATAACACAGGGAGCCTGGCCAGTCATCTGTGATGACCCAGAGGGGTGGGATGGCAGGAGGGGAGGGAGGCTCAAGAGGGAAGTGATATACGCATGATTATGGCTGGTGTGCATTGTACCACAGAAGTCGTCACCCCACTGTAAAGCAATTTTCCTCCAGTTAAAACATAAAGGAAAAAAGTAAATGGTTTAAATGATTCATTTTGTGTTATGTGTATTTTACCACAATAAAGAAATAGGTCACCATGTCTGTGTCTCCACTGATGCCCTGCAAATAGGTGCATCAGTACCATCTTTCTAGACCCCATGCATCTGTGTTAATATACAATATTTGTCTTTCTCTTTCTGATTTACTTCACTGCGTATAATAGGCTCTAGGTTCGTCCACTGCATTAAGTCTGACTCAGATGCATTCTTTTTTATAGCTGACTAATAATCCACTGTATATATGCACCACAGTTTCGGTATCCATTCATCTGTTGATGGACATCTAGGTTGCCTCCGTGTCCTAGCTATTGTGGACACAGTGGGGGAGGAAACATATACACCACCGTAAGTAAAATAGTGAGAATTTGCTGTGTGGCACAGGAAGCTCAACCCAGTGCTCTGTGACAACCCAGAAGGGTGAGATGGGGAGGTGGGAGGGGGCTCAGGAGGGAGGGGACATATGTACACCTGTGGCTGATTCATGTTGATGTGAGGCAGAGGCCAATACAATATTGTAAAGCAATTGTCCTCCAAGCAAAAAAAAAGAAATAGATCACAAAGGAACTTCAGCTCTCATATCATGCCCTGAGTCCCTGCCCATGCCCCACGTTGAAGTTCTCCTGGACATTTCTGAGCAGCCCCAGAGGGTGTTCTATGCTGCCCAGTGGTGTCTGCCAATTCTCTCTTCCAGCACCAGGCTGACTGCAATGGAGCCATCTGCACCTGCCCAGGGGACCCTCAAGCTCCACCTGCCTCTGTGGCACCTCTGACGTCAGGAGGGAGCTGGCGTCTGCACAGAGGGCATCAGCTCCAAGATATCAGCACAAAATCTGCAGACTCCAGGCACCTTAGCCTTCAGGCCTTCCTGGTGGACTTTCTACAACGGCCTTTCCAGAAAGCTTAGGAATGGCCCACAAGTGGGGCCAGGGTCCTGCTGAGTGACAAACACTGTGCTGGACTCAGAAGCTCCTCTCTGGTTTGGTCCTCCATCTCCAAGCCAGATTTGAGGATCTGAAGCACATCTCCCCAGGGACTCCTAGAAGGCTTGTGAAGATAGGACCCTGGCACCCTCCTCCACCCCATCTCCTGGAATCCTAGGAGCTGGCTCCATGTGTTCAGCTCAAGTCTATCGTTTAATCCTCATGCCTGTATGAAGCACTGGCTTCCCTGGTAGCTCAGACAGTAAAGAATCTGCCTGCAATATGGGAGACCTGGGTTCAAGCCCTGGGTTGGGAAGATCCCCTAGAGAAGGAAATGGCTACTCACTCCAGTATTCTTGCCTGGAAAATCACCATGGACAGAGGAGCCTGGCAGGCTACAGTCCATACAGCCTCAAAGAGTTGGACACGGCAGAGTCTAAGCACAGCACACAGCACATATGAAGCAAAGATTACTCTTTCCATTTCACTGCTGGGGAAAGTGAAAGTGAAAGTGAAGTCGCTCAGCCTTGTCTGCCCTTTGCCACCCCATGGACTGTAGCTTACCAGGCTCCTCCATCCATGGGATTTT
Source organism: Capricornis sumatraensis (assembly GCF_032405125.1). Taxonomy (NCBI): domain Eukaryota; kingdom Metazoa; phylum Chordata; class Mammalia; order Artiodactyla; family Bovidae; genus Capricornis; species Capricornis sumatraensis. The sequence continues at coordinate 75,146,888 of NC_091083.1, forward strand.
CCAGGCAAGAGTACTGGAGTGGGTTGCCATTTCCTTCTCCAGAGGATCTTCCTGACCCAGAGATTGAACCTGGGTCTCCCACATTATAGGCAGATGCTTTACCACCTGAGCCTCTAGGGTGAAACTGAGGCTCAAAAAAAAAAAAAAAAAGAGCAGTGCTGGACCTCTCCAAACTTGTGCCTTGGGCCCTGGCTGACTCTAGGGGCTGGGCTCCCATAACACAGCAGAGGTAAGAGTTGGAGAACCCCTAGAGAGCCATCGGGGGCCTGTCCCAGAGCCTGAGAGCTCTGAGAGGGCAGGCGGTGTGCAGATGCATCTTTAAGGCCCAAAGCCAAACGCAGGACCTCTGAGATGCAGTGAGCGTTGGCTCAGATTAACTGGGTCCCGGCCCTACTGAAGCCGAGATGACAGAACTGGCCTGGAAAATGACAACTGACCTGAATACGTGCTCCGAACTTGAAATAAATGCTGGACGTTGGGCATCTTACCTGCTTCATTTCTTCTCTTTTATTAGGCTTTGATATTGTAATACACACACACACACACACACACACACACACACACACTCTAAGCCTTCCAGATGCTCGTTAGAGAAAACTCGTTCACCTCAACAGTCCCCTACATGCTCCTCACCCACCCCGACCTGGAACAAAGTGTTCTAAAAGGGGCTAGAGAATTGCTCACAATCCTGGGATCCTGCCTCAAACTATTACAATTATTTTTCGCCCACACTTACTGAATGACAGAATCAGGTTTCAGGAAGGTCTTGCCAGGTAGGGGTGGTGGGCCAAACCTAACAATGGAATTCAGAAAGGAAAACTACGAATCCCACACTCAGTTCAAACACTGTTCATGGATCAAAGGAAGAGGTGTGACAAAGTGGATTCACAATGTGACTTGAACGTGTTTAATTTTATGCTGGGCCAGAAGAACACAAGTTTAGTGAGAGGACAAGGCAGTTGAGAGGGCTGGGCTCCCACAGACTGTGCACAGCCAGTGGAGGTCCTGTGAATAGCGCTCTCCACCCCCTTCTAAGAGAGGCAAACTGGAAGCTTTCTAGATGGATCAGTCCCTTACTCTCTGCTCAAACAACACTGGATTTCCTTTCATCCGCACTCAACTTCTGGCATCATGGCATTGCGAAATGAAAATATCTCCTGCCATATCAATAAACAAGAAATGTCACAGCCATCAGCGATTTCTGGCCTCCAAATGTGAACGAGAGCTCCCAAAATTGGGATCAGTGCACACTGCCCCCTCCAAAGGTGGTTGCTGAGGAGCTGGGGGAATGCAAGAAGCAAGGTGAACAGGGAAACAGGTTGATGCATATGAAAGGAATGAGTTCAGTGAGCCCAGAGGCTTGCATCTTCCCAAACAGAGAATGCTAAATTCCTTGATACCTGATCTTTGAAGTTCAGACTGCCTGCTCCCTTTGTTGCAAACTTGTATATAAACCTGACTTCCCCTCCTGCCTCCTGGGAGCAGTTTTCTCAGAGCTACCGAGATGCTGTCTCCCAGGCTCAGAGCCCTAAAAATTCCCACCGAATAGAATAACTCTCTACTTTCAGGTTGTGACTATATGTTTTAGTCGACAGCATCTTCAGACTCCCAAGAGAGAAACAATAGAAGGATCCTGGCCTAGGCGGCCTCCTTACCTGCCACACCTGTGTAACCAAGTTCCATTTGCTCTACTTCCTGAGCACGTCTACTGCCCTCCTATTTTCCAGCCCAATTATATCTTACCTCAACATGTCCAGGAGCCTCCTGCCTGGCTCTTTGCCCTGCCTCATTGTCCCTTCTTCATACTATTCTTCACATCCTTGTCCCACGGCCCTGAAGGTCACCTCTGGCCCAAACCAGTGCAGGATCTAGTCCAAACAATCCAGTGTAACCCTCTCCTGCCAGCCCTCCCAACCTCCTATCTCTCCCTCTCTGCCTCACCGTGTCCTAATCTCACGCTGAAGAATCCATCTTTCTTCTTTGGCTTTGAAGGTGCCATTCCCTTTGACAGAAACACCGCTGACCTCCTGTTTCCCAGCTGTAGAACTTCAACTCACCCTTCTAGTCCAGGGCTCAGCCATCCCTTTCTCTGGGAGACACAAGCAGAGCGGTCCCTCTGTCTTCCAGGCTCTTGGAGCTCCTGTGTCACCCCTGTCATACTACCCTGGACCTGTGATGTGTCTGTCTCCTCTTCCAGACTGTGAGATCCTTCTGGACAGGCTCTTGGTCCTATCTGTAACACTGAGCTGTAACACTGATTTGTCTAAGAGCTATAGCATGGTCCATTCCAGACCTGAGAGCTATAACACGGTCTATCCAAGACCTGAGAGCTGCGACACGCCGACGGAGCTTTAATGTCCGTCACTCCAAATCTTTGTTGTGACGAGACAAGGAATCGAGGAACATACACTCACGTGACATATCCGTCTCATATCCCCCTGAGCCAGCACTGAGGCTCGGGCACTGTCTTCATCAGCATGTCCTTAGAATGAAGAGATGCATGGATGGAAGCATGGTGGACACATGGATACATGGGAAGGTGCATGATGCATGAATAGAAGATTAATTACTACGTCTGTGGTCAGCTTCAGCGTGGCTTCAGACCACCTCTGTCCACCTTCTGCTTAATGAACACAAGCTCTAGAATGGACATGAGTTGAGGGTATGAATTTGCCATTCCCTTGGTTGTTCTCTGTCCCCTTGGGACTTTCAATGTGTAGGCACCTCTCTGCCTGGATGAGGATTCCAGAGTTGGAAGAAGCATACTTCTTCATCCAAGGCCCTTGTGCCAGTAACCTCTTCCAGCCCCAAAGGAAGAGCATCTGGCTGGACTCACCCAGAGGTATTACAATGGTCCACACTGAGAGACCTTCCTAAGAGGTTGTAGCAGGTTGGGTTCCCTAGGAAGCAGACTCTGAGACAGGGAGTAACAAATGCCCAGATTACTCCCCAGGAAGGCAGCAGGTCTGGACAGAGAAGCTGGACGCAATGAAAGCCTCAGCTGACTTCCAAGATGGTCCTTCAGAGTAGTCCTGAGTTAGGATTCCATTCACACTTGTCAATACAGGCTGCCCTGGGCAGAGGGCATGACCTACAGGGAGGTGACTGTCTTCAGCCGATGCAGTTCTGCAGAGGACCAACAGCCCAGGTCGACCGTTTGCAGCACCTGCAGCAGCCAGGGCCTAAGCCCTTCAGTCCTGAGTGAGGATCTTGACAGCGCAGAGCATCCCCAAACATCCACGTTGCTTTTTGCATGTTCTGAGAAGCCGTGTTAACAGCACGTCTACTCATTTCTCAGGGTCTTCACCACGGTGTTAAATCTCCTGTCCCAGGGGAATGCTCCCAACTCAAAAACCTCGGTGGTCCAGCTCTGCACTTCTCTCCCTTGACCTAGTGCTCTCAGAACCCAGTTCCACACGCACTTACCAGGCTCCCTGAGGCACACGTGCACAAGGGCTTGCCGTGTCTTTGGGGGCATACAGATCTTCCTTGACTTTTGATGGGGTTACATCCAGGTAAACTCATCCTAAGTTGAAAATGCATTTAATATATGTAACCTACCAAACATCCTAGCCTAGCCTAGCCCTCTTTACACAGGCTCAGAACACTTACATTAGCCTGTGTGCTCAAGTGCTCAGTCGTGTCCGACTCTTCGTGGCCCCATAGACTGTGGTCTGCCAGGCTTCTCTTCCCAGGCAAGAATACTGGAAGGGGTTGCCATTCCCTTTTCCAGGGGATCTTCCTGACTCAGGGATCAAACCCATGTCTCTTGCATCTCCTGAATTGGCAGGCAGATTCTTTACCATTAGTTCCACCTGGGAAGTCCTATATTAGCCCTACATTAGCCCTACATAAGTTGGGCAAGATTATCTAACACAAGGCCATTTTATGATAGAGTAATGCACTGAATGGCGTACTGAAAGAGAAGATCAGAATGGTAGACAGGGAACTGTGACCACTGCGGCTGCCCAGCATCAGGAGAGCGGATCAGACACCACATCACTAGGGATGGGAAGGATCAAAATTCAGATTTTGAAGAACGGTTCCTACTGAATGTGTATCACTTTTACACCATTGTAGAGAAAAAAAAAAGTCTGATGGTAGACTGGGGACTGTCTGCGTCCTATTTCCTCCATCCTCAGGCACAGCATATCCCCACTGGGTTGAGACTTAACCCTAGCTGTGGCCCCTGGCCATGAGGGGAGGCAGATTCTGAGAGGAGCACAAGAGGCCATGTAGGAAGGAGGGTTCTGCTTCATCTTTAGACAGAATAGGGGCAGGGGGGCAATCCCAGTAGTCACTTTTGCAGACTTGGATAGTTTCGGGGAATTTGAGAATTCAAAAGTTTAGGGTGCATCAACTCAAATGGTCCTGTCCCATGTATCACGGTACCCGTCTTTCCCAGTCAGGGACTCAGATGGGACCAAGATGAAAGTCTGTCTTCTGCTGCTCTAATGATGAGGGCCTGGGCCTTGGCTTTCTCTGCCCGCAGGTTTAGGAGTTGGGAGTTCCTCTCCTTGTTGCCAAGAAAGGCCTCTGGTTTTCACGTTTTGCTTCTATTTGCTTATTAGTCACTCAAAGTTATTCCTTATCTGTTTCCAATGTGACCACTGAGCTTAGCAGCAGTTGTCTAATTTCCCTGAGATGTTGGATGCCCTTTGCCCCCATTTCTCAAATTTCTGATACTTTGCATCACCTGGTGCTTTCCCTTCTTTGAAATACCATCCCAGCTCACCACTGGGGAAATTTTTCACTTTATCACATCCGAGACTCTCTGAGCCTCACCTACTACGGTCCTCACTGGCAGCTGGACAGCAGGTGATTCAACTTCAAGACTGCATCTTTACACTTGCTTTCTCAGACCGTTCCTTGTACTAAATGCCCCAGTTGAGCTGTCTCAAGGAGTGGGCTCTGAGATGGAGATGAGGGCACAGGCTCTAATTTTCATGCTCTGCCTCCAGACCCTGGGTAGACTAGTCAAGATCATATATATTAACTACTGTCAAATATTTATACATGTAGCTCAAATCCACTAAAAATTTATTTTTCTTTATGTAAAGAGAACATCATGAGAAACTCTGGGCTGGAGGAAGCGCAAGCTGGAGTCAAGATTGCCAGGAGAAATAGCAATAACCCCAGATATGCAGATGACACCACCCTTATGGCAGAAAGTGAAGAGGAACTAAAAAGCCTCTTGATGAAAGTAAAAGAGGAGAGTGAAAAAGTTGGCTTAAAACTCAACATTCAGAAAACTAAGATCATGGCATCTGGTCCCATCACTTCAGCAGATAGATGGGGAAACAGCGGAAACAATGGCTGATTTTATTTTTCTGGGCTCCAAAATCACTGCAGATGGTGAGTGCAGCCATGAAATTAAAAGACGCTTACTCCTTGGAAGGAAAGTTACGACCAACCTAGACAGCATATTAAAAAGCAGAGACATTACTTTGTCAACAAAGGTCCGCCTAGTCAAGGCTATGGTTTTTCCAGTGGTCGTGGATGGATGTGAGAGCTGGACTATAAAGAAAGCTGAGCGCCAAAGAATTGATGCTTTTGAACTGTGGTGTTGGAGAAGACTCTTGAGAGTCCCTGGACTGCAAGGAGATCCAACCAGTCCATCCTAAAGGAGATCAGTCCTTGGTGTTCATTGGAAGGACTGATGTTGAAGCTGAAACTCCAATACTTTGGCCACCTGATGCGAAGAGCTGATTCATTTGAAAAGACTCTGATGCTGGGAAAGATTGAGGGCAGGAGGAGAAGGGGACGACAGAGGATGAGATGATTGGATGGCATCACCAGCTCAATGGACATGGGTTTGGGTAGATTCTGGGAGTTGGTGATGGACAGGGAGGCCTGGCATGCTGCGGTTCATGGGGTCACAAAGAGTCGGACATGACTGAGTGACTGAACTGAACTGAACTGAAAGATAAGAGGTATTTTGGATCAGTGGATGGCTCTCCTCCAAGTGATGATTTAAGAATCCAGGCTCCTTTTCTCCTATGGATAGAAATCTGTATCATGTAGCTTCCAAAATCATCATGCTCCCCTGCAAGGCATAAATGGAAGGAGCAGGGAGGACACAGATGGGAGGTTTTAATGGGCCTTGCCTGGAAGTGGTACCCATCACTCCATTCACATTCCATCATCTAGAATAAGTTGTGTGGTCACACTGACTGCAAGAGAGCTTGGGAAACATGATCTAGTGATGTGCCCAGAAAGAAAAGGGAACCATCTGGGTCAACAGCCAGCCACTGTCTGTAAAATTCAAGAAGCTGAAACTTTCCATTCTGATATGTAACTAGAGTAACATTAGGAATCTCGCTCTGATCTGAATTCAGTTAAAGATGCTAAAGGCATGTAAAGTGATATGAAGTCATTCTAAAATTCTTGGCTTTAAATGCCAACTTCCCTCTTTGCAGTCCAGACCTTCTGGATCCCCTATCCTTCTCTAAGCTTCCCACTAAAGCCTCCCCTACTGCGTGCATCACAAACCCAGGAGCATCACCTACAGATAGCACATGTAAGATTTAGCACAACAGCCCAGGAGGAAGACATGATAAAACTCTGACTCATGACCCAAGCAGCATCTTTTATCTCTAAGACAAAACCACAATAGCTTATTTTTTTACTTCTTCAGTCTCTTACAAGAGCTGTGACAGTTTCTTACAATTTTTTTAAGATGCAAACACTCCAAGGATCAGCAGTGGACAACTTAATGAGAAACACAATTGTTCCTGTTAGAAGTAAAGAGCTGATCATGGTGAAATGTGAAGAAATTATTGCATTTATCTGGGGCTTGTCAGTTTAAGTACAGGAAGTTAATGTTGGGGAAACACAAATGGTCTTTGAACCAAGAGCATAATGCAGCTGCTTCTTCCTGCTACTTTTTGTAACTGTTATTATATTAAATGCATAGGAGTTCAAATGTCCCTAAGATAACACATTGAGGATACCTTCTGGGAATAAGGCATACTGCTTGCATTTTGAGATGCCAGTTATGAGCCTACATATTTACATCCTTTTCCTCTGATCTAACAATGAAAATGAACAAAGAAATCTAGGAATTTGACAAAGGGGAAGAATCCATCTCCATGTTAGAAAACAATGATGGTGTTCTCAACAGCAGGCTTCCCAGGTGGCGCTAGTGGTAAAGAATCCACCTGCTAGTGCAGGAGACGTAAGAGACACAGGTTTGATCTCTGGGTCAGGAAGATCCCCTGAAGGAGGAAATGGCAACCCACTCCAGTATTCTTGCCTGGAAAATCCTATGCTTAGAGGAGTCTGGTGGGCTACAGTCCACGGGGCTGCAGATTTGAACACGGCTGAGCACAACACAGCAGCACAGGCAGCACCAGATCACAGAAAATACAGGTCCCCTCACAGTGCCAGATAAGAAAAGGGAAAAACCCATCCAGAAAGCAGGCAGCGTAGGTCTCTGGTAGAACCAGCATCCCTTCTTTTAACCTGGACCCCCAAAATTAGAAAATAACAAGAGAGTTGGGAGCTAAAGCTGAGATATTAGGCACAAGGCAAATTTTAATCCCAGAAGGGGTGTAGGGACAGGAACAAGTGTACAAGAAGCGCAGAGCACAGGTGTTGTTAAAGCCCTGGCAGTGTCATCTCAGCACTTAATTATCTCTCTGCGTGCCAGCCTGACTGACTTCCAACACCAGCACCAGCAGCGTTCAGTCTGAGGACACTCTGTGACCACCAGAGCCAGCTCTGTCCACGTAAGGTGGACCAGAAGGATCAAGTCCCTCGAAGCAGGGTGTACAAATACCTCAGCTGCCTCACCTCACGGGCAGGATAACTGAGGCGTGTGCTCTCCGCTGGTTCCCAGAGTTCCCTGGTGGGAATGAGCGCAGGTGACTGGAGGTGACCAGCTTGGTTTTGTACTTTCTACCGCGGCCTTTCCTTCCCTCACTCACTCCTTCACTCTCCACATCAGGTATGTCCTGAAATTAACTTTCAAGTAAACTACTTGCCCTCAAATTTTTATCTCAGGATCTAGGGAAACCCACACAGGGCAGGAAGTTAACCCCAGACTTTCTGGTGTGGGTGGGGGTTATCAAATCTAGTGGGGTTATTGCCACAGTGGAGTCCTAGAGCAGTCAGCAGAGTCAATGAGGGATGAGGCCTGTTGTCTTAACTAATGTCAAACCCATATGAACACAGGAAAGGATCCAGTGTGGGGGTGGGGGGCGGGGGAGGCAGTACCCGTTTAAATGCCTCCACCACCCCATCATACACACACACATACACAAGCTGGGCTCTATCTCTCTCTTTGGGGAACATTTGAGCAGAGATGCTGACAATATCCGACAGAACCCATCTCAGTCTTTGACAAACATGAATCTCTCAAAGAATAAGAAAATAAAGAAAAATCACCTACCATAAGAAAATAACTGCCCAATTCTGCAGATGTTTTTCCTACATCTACAGCTGAAAAACCTTTAGGAAATCTCTCCTCAATAAACGCAAGAAGATCCAAGAACACATGGCAGGATGTTAACACTAGGGGAATCTAGATGAAGGGGATATGGAAACACTGTAATATCTTTGCACCTTTTCTGTCAACCTAAAGTAAGACATAAAAACAAGACAAGGCTAAACAAAACAAACATGGCATCTATGAATGAAACTCTCGGAAATCAGCAAATACTTTCAGTGGTAAAACAAACATGATGATTAACAGATGTAAACATAGCGGAGGCCAAACAATGGGTTCATATACCGCCAAAATCCAGATTAGTCATCTGGAAGATCAGTGTGAGTGAGTGACTGCCTCAAACTGAGAGGAAAGGGAGGAAAAGATGAATATGATGAGAGAAGAGAGGCGAGATGGGGAATGAATCCTGAAGGCAGTAAGCTCCCATTTGGAATTCTAGAAGAAGCAAACAGGACAGATGGAGAAGCAATAATGAAGGAAATAACAGAAGGAAAATTCCCTCAAATGTAAGCAATGGACCAGCTCCCAAGGATGGCAAGTGAGTAAGTGCTGGCAGGAAAACCTGCAGTGAGTGGTGCCATGGACAGGCGCCCAAGCCCAGCCCCCAGACCACGCCTGAGGCCCTTGGCATCTGCCCAGGAGGACATGGCAGAGAAGAAATGCAAACGGCACTGACTTGTCTGCAGAATTAGGTCCCAATACTATTTTTTTCTCATACCTCCCAGTTTCCTTGCCTTCCAATGCCTGCCCCCTACCCCTGCCACCCCATCACTCTCCTTATCCAGGCTGGAAAGCTTGAATAACTTCCCATTCATCATGTTACCCTTTAAGTTTATTTGGTCTCCAGATGATGAATTTTTATGATTGGCATCTTCAGGTGTGTGTGTGTCCTTTCCTCTCCATCCTCACAGCCTCAACCCAAGCCCAAGCCCTTGGGTTTAACAATATCCCACCCACATGGTCTTCATGCTTCCAGACTAAGATACTCAATAGTTCAACACTTGGGCCAAACCAGTAGGGAGTGGTGGGTACTATAATAAACTGGAGAGTACGTGCTCTGTCTAAAGGAAACAGTCACCACTCACCTCTAGCCCCTTGTTTCTCATGGGAACATGGATTCAGAGAGGCTAGATCTTCCAATTTTTAAAGAAAAACCAGAAATTCAGACTTTTTTGGTGCTAGGTCCTGGTTTTTAAAAGCTGGCAATTAATTTAATTTTAAACACTTAGACTTTTAAAGTTGTGTTGGTCTGTGATGTAGCTGTAACACTTAGTCCTCAAAAATATTCTGGAAAGTTAAATGTGGTGTTGATGTTTACAGAAAAGCAGACCTTCAACCTGAAAATACTGCGTTAAGGAATCTTGTCTAATCTTCATATAACATAGTGGATATTGTCGTTTGTGCTTAGAGATGAGGAAACTGAGATCCAAGAGGAAAAACCACTTGCCTAAAGTCACACCACCAATATCAGTGCGGTCATTTAGATCCAGTTCTCCCCAGCTACACTTTGCCACTCAGGAAAGTGGAGCTTCTGAGTTCTGGTCCCAACTCTGTCCCCATAAAACTGTGGGTTCTTGGAAAAGCCATTCTCAGACATGTTCTTGCCTCATAACCCTACCCTGAGCCTTTTCCAAGTTCCCTGTTTGGTCTCCCTGCATCTTTCACCACTAGCCCAACCTCTTCTCTTCCCCTGAACTCTGAACAGGCTCCTATTTGGTCTCCCTGCCTCCAGCACCTCTGCTTTCATTAGTGTCTCTGCTGCTGCTGCTGCTGCTGCTAAGTCGCTTCAGTCGTGTCCAACTCTGTGTGACCCCATAGATTAGTGTCTCTAGGGTCCTGCCAAATATTATGCCCTGAAAGTCTTACAAGACTCTCAAGAGAGGTGAAGGTCATACTCCAAGGCCTCATACTCAAGTTTCCTTCCTAAGCCATGACTGCCCCAAGGTTTCTGCAGCCAAGTTCAAGCTCTCACCCATCCCTAAAAGCACTGTTTTCACATCTCTTCACCTTTAACTGGGCTGTTTTCTCACCTACATACTTTTGCTTTGGAGAACTCCTACTCACCTTTATGTAAAGTAAAGCAGGTGCCGCTCAGTCGTGTCCGACTCTTTGCAACCCTATAGACTGTAGCCTACCAGGTTCCTCCGTCTATGGGATTTTCCAGGCAAGAATACTGGAGTGGGGTGTCATTGCCTTCTCCAGGAGATCTTCCCAATCCAGGGATCGAACCCAGGTCTCCCGCGTTGTAGGCAGACGCTTTACTATCTGAGCCACCGGGGAAGCCTTACCTTTAAAGACCTGGCTTAAATGATCCATGAGCGCATCCCCAAGACTCTCAGTGTCAGCTGCAGTCTCCCGGTGGCCTCCTGGTCCTTTCAATGCTTCTAGCAAAGCAGCAAGCCTCCCCTTGGGTCACAGTCACTTATGCATCTGTCTGCATCCCCAACTGCATGGCTCTCTGTCTTCTTCCATATGACTGTCCCATGTCTAATGAAGTCCTGTCTTACAATGTGGATTTCAAAATCTTGCAAAGTGGATTTTAAAATATAACTTGTAAATGAACAGTTACAGCTTTACCCTTAGCAGACACAGAGAAGAGGGGAATAGAATATATTTTACAAGCTATTTAATTCAACAACCCTACAAGTCTGTAACTATCTCCCTTTTACTTACCAAAGAGGAAATTGACTCTCAGAGAGGTAAATATGCCCTAGATGTTTTAGCCAGTAAGTGGCAGAGCCAGAATTTAAATCCATATCTGTGAGCTTCTAAAATTCTCACTGATGCCATATTTCCCTTCCATGGCAGCCCTTTGAATATTTCCCGGGAGTCTTCTTTTCATCTGGCTCAGCGATCTCAGGTCTTTAAGCTGTTCCTGATACGTTACAGAGTCATGATTCATCATCACCTTGAAGATGGTGAGAAAGTTCACCATGGTTCATGCTGTTGATTTGATTCCCACACCTGACCTTCTCCTGTTTCGCCCAAAGCCCAGACAATGTAGCTTCCTGGGGGCAAATACAGTGGTTTTAATGGAGATATGAAGAAAGAATGCAGATAGCTCCATTTACCCTTGTCTCCTTCACCAATAAAAAGCATTAAATACATATAAGATAAGATAAAGTTTAGCCACTTTTAAGTGTACAGTTCAGGCATTAAAAGCATTCACTTTGTTGTGCAACATCACCTCCACCCATCTTCAGAATTTTTTCATCTTCCCCAAAAGGAGCTCCCTATGCATTAAAAACATAATTCCAATCCCTCCCTCCTCCTAGCCCCTGGCAACCACCATTTTTTATGAATTTTACTCCTCTAGGTACCTTGTGTGGAGAAGGCAATGGCACCCCACTCCAGTACTCTTGCCTGGAAAATCCCATGGACCGAGGAGCCTGGTAGGCTGCAGTCCATGAGGTCGCTAAGAGTCGGACACGACTGAGCGACTTCACTTTCACTTTTCACTTTCATGCATTGGAGAAGGAAATGGCAACCCACTCCAGTGTTCTTGCCTGGAGAATCCCAGGGACAGCGGAGCCTGGTGGGCTGCCGTCTATGGGGTCGCACAGAGTTGGACGTCTGAAGAGACTTCGCAGCAGCCACAGCAGCAGGTACCTTGTGTAAATAGAATCATACAATATTTTATATGATTGTGTATCTTGCTTATTTCACATAGCATAAAAGTCTTCACGGTTCATGTATGTTATAGCATGTGTCAGAATTTCTTCCCTTTTTAAGGCTGAGAAATATTCCACTGTAATGGATGCCCCACGTTTTGTTTGTTTCTTCATCCATAGATGGACACTCGGGTTGTTTCCACATCTTTCCTATTGGAATGGTGCTATGAACACTGTTGTACAAATATCTGTTCCACAGCCTACTTTCAAAGGTTTCAAAGGATATATAATCTCAGAAGTGAAATTGCTGGATCATATGGAAAGTCTGTTTAATTGTTTGAGGAACTATCATACTGTTTTCCTGAATCACACATTTTTAAACAGTGAATTTTTTGGTATGTGGATTATATCTCAATTTTTTTAACTTCAAGCAATTTAGAGGAAGCAGTCTGAAATGTCCTATAAGACAACTAGTCTGGGCTCTTTAAATCCCATTGCTAGGCATATATCCAGAGAAAAACATAATTTGAAAAGATATATGCACTCCAATGTCCACTGCAGTACAATATATAACAGCCAAGACATGGAGCAACCTAAATGTCCATCAACAGAGAAATGGATAAAGAAGACGTGGAACATATATACAACAGAGCATTACTCAGCCATAAAAAAAAAGAGTGAAATAATGCTATTTGCAGCAACATGGATAGACCTAAATATTATCATACTAAGTGAAGTCAGAGAAAGACAAATATATCACTTATAAATAAAATCTTTGAAAAAGGATACAAATGAACTTATTTACAAAATAGATTCACAGACTTTGAAATTTATGTTTACCAAAGGGGAAATGTGGCCGAGGGCATAATTTAAGAGTTTGGGATTAACATATACACAATACTATACATAAAATAATCAACAAGGACCTACAGTACATCACAGGGAACGCTATTCAATATTCTGAATAACCCATATGTGAAAAGAATAGATATATGTATATACATATATCAATCACTTTTCTATAAACCTGAAAACAACACAGCATTGTAAGTCAACTAGACTCCAATATAAAATAAAAATTAAATTAAAAAAAAACTTCATGGTCATGAAAAATCAAAGAGTATAGGGAGAAGCTTGTAGATTAAAAAATAATAAAGTGAACCAACAACAACAAAAATACATGAGAGAGAATGTGGTGGACACTGCATGTTAGGTCACCAAATTCCCATCCTCACCCTTTCTTTCCTATCTTTGCATTGTAAAGGCTAGAAAGGATGGTGGGGGGAGGTATTCAATCTTATAGAACCTCTTGCAGCTCAGGGTGGACTTGTGACACACTCCTGGCCAGTAAAATGTGCTGGAAACCTACTGAGAATTTCTGGGAAGGCTTCTGCTTTCCTAGCTCCCCCTTCTTTCACCTACAAATGTAGAGAGAAAACTGGAAATGGAGTAGCCATCTTGTAACCATAAGTGTAACAAGCTCAACAGCAAGGCACCACCATACTAAGCACTGAGGAATGAGCCCAGTGGTGAGTCCTTGATGGCCTCTTTGATCTGCCATACCAAAGCCCTGGACGCTCTATCTCTGGACTTCTTGTTACATGAGTCTTGTATTTTTTTAAGAATTCTTTAAGCAAGTGATAAAAATTTTTCTGTTATTTGGATAACAGGATTCCCATGGATTATAGGAAGACTTCCAGAAAGATAGCAAATTGCTTAACTTCCCTATTCCTCAGTTTCTTCATCTGTAAAATAAGAGTAGTCATGGGAATTTGATGAAGTAACATCATAGGGTTGATGTGAGGACTGAAGTAGTAACTACTTATAAGGCATCTAGACCAGCGCTTACATACAGGATCCCAATGCATGTTAGCTGTTATTATTTCTGCAACTATTACTATTACTGATGTTCGGAAGTAACAGTACTTACAAACTGATTGCAGAATGAAACAACAGTCACAAAACTCCCCTCTCTGAATCCCATCAAATTGATCAAAAGGAACCCAAAGTAGAGACAGAGACTCCAGTGACAAACCTAGGCAACACCTGTGAATCCATACTGCAGATGCTGGCTCATGAGATGTGGACCAAACCAAAGGGACACACTGGGAGGAAAAGTGTGGACTCTGAAATCAACAGAATTCAACTTCTGCATCTGCAACAGACTGAAATTTTAGGTAGGTCACAACCTCTATGAGCCTCCATTTCCTTGCCTGTAAAATAAGGATGATAATAATAGTCCCTAATTCTCTAGAGTTATTGCGAAGATCAAATGAATTATACAAAGTGTTTAAACCCAGAGACTGGCTTATAGTAAGTGCACCATATTATCCTTCATTGCTGATGCTGTTATTTTTGTTACTATTATCTCCAGAATCTTGGGAAACATTTGATAAATACTTGTTGTAGTCATGGTGGGTGGACAGACAGATGGATGGATCAGTGGTTCAATAGATGGATGAACAGATTCTCTTGGAGGTCCAGGAGCAAATCTTTACAATTCTCTGTAGGTCATGGATGAGTTAACAACCTCCGGACACACACAGTCCCATTCTTAATAGAATCTGCCTGGGCTCCCTCCTCTGCTTCCACAGAGTAAAAAACAAACAACAACAACAACAAAAAAAAATGCTCTTAATTCACAGCCTCAGTGTACACAGTCCTACCCACCACAGAAAACCACCTCTTAACAAAACTCTAAGAGAGAAATACATCTTGCTGCTGCCACAGGAATTACAGGTTGTCAGCCGCCCAGCATTAATGCATATTGCTACACTTTATTTTTAATAGAAAAGTTGCTGGGCCCTTTGATCATGGGGGACCACGTCATCTTTGAATCTCCATACTGTTGTCTGAAAGGGGAGGTGGTCACCTATAAGGCCCTACCCCCAAACAAGCAGGCCAGCTTCCACCAGGCCATGCTATAAATCATAATTAGCTGTTACCTTCAAAGGTGGGTGTGGAGAGTGAGGGCAGCGAAACCCACATCAAACTTGGGCACAAAGATAAACCTCAGCTTGACTCATTGAAAGGTAATTACAAGGACTGTCAGAAGCTGGGGCCGGCTTTACTTTCTACTCGAGAAAGCTGTGGGAACCTGAGAATTCCACATATTCGAAAATAAGCACTGAATTCCCACTGTGAACTTATGGGTCAATAACTCACTGCTCCCAAATAAAGATGTCTGAAAAGTACTTTGCTTCTTTCAGATGGAACCAAAAAATGAGATATTGCCTTTTGAATGATTTTTGAATGGGATGGGGAATAACACCCGTGTTTATGAAGAGTCGACTATGCACCGCTCTAGACATCTTACATATATGTCTTCAGTTCAATCACAGATCTGTGAGGCTGGCCATATAGTCTCCCCTTTTATGGATGAGGAGACTGAGGCTTAGGAATTGGGTCATTTGCTCAGAGCACATATGACCTGATGTGAAGAACTCATTCATTGGAAAAGACCCTGATACTGGCTAAGACTGAAGGCAGGAGAAGAAGGGGATGACAGAGGATGATTGGATGGCATCACTGACTTGATGGACATGAGTCTGAGCAAGCTCTGGGAGTTGGTGATGGACAGGGAAGCCTGGCGTGCTGCAATTCATGGGGTCACAAAGAGCTGGACACGACTGAGCAACTGAACTGAACTGAGCTGAACTGAAAGCTCATGTGAGTTCCCAGAAACCCCCACTGGGATACATTAGTAGTCAGTGTATCTCGTGGCTAATGCTGTTTCCTGCCTGCCACACATCTGCCCAGTTGCCCATAATGATGTCAACACTCTGGCCCAGCCAAATAGATGCTCCTGCTGAGCTGGCCTGGGTCTGGTGCCCACACACCAGACAGAGTCCCAAGGGCAAGAAAGCTGCTCTAAACCAGCCATCTGTATAGTGTCCATGACTGAGCCCATGAACCCTGCTCCAGGGTTCCACTCTTGTTCCTTGTTGGGACTGATGGTGTAGCTGTGGCTGAACACCAGGACCTAATTCCTACCACCAGACCCCCAGGGCTGCTCCGCCCCTCCAGATCCCTGGCTCATGCCCACATCACCTTTCTTCTCTTTCCCCTGAAGTGATAGTTACTGAGTGTGTTGTAAGAGCCAGGCTCAGAGCATGTTCTGAAGGTCCAGAGGTAAACAAGATAGCCACAGCCCTCGTGGAGCTGATAGTCTAGCAAAAAGGCAGACACTAGTCAATCACAGATCAAACATGATTGATTTCCAGAATCACACATTCGACACACCCAGCGGCCCAGCAGGAGCACTGTTGACAGAGCATCCAGCACTGTGGATAATCTCATGGATTCTTGTCCCATGGATCATTTCAGTTTACCCTCCACAAGGGTCTATGAGTCGAGTAACAATTTTATCCCAGCTTACAGACGAAGAAATAGAGTCCCAGAGAGGCTGAGCAAGCCCAAGGGCTCATAGTTGACAAGCAGAGGACTCAGGTTTTGAACCCAAGCAGCATGATTCTAGACCCCACCCTTAGGGCTGTTCAACAATGCATCCTCCTAGGACAGACTTAGATAGCCAATCACTTAAATTACGTTGAAAACGAATTTTTTTAAAAATGATTCAGAGAGAGGCCAGCGTACTCACACTGACCAGACATCACCTTTTAAAACAGCTTGTTTCCACCACTCGACAGGTGTCCGGGTGACCCTGAGCACAAAGCAGGACTCATGTCTCTGCCAGGAGGGAGAGCTGTGGCTGAAGACAGAGGACAAGCCCTCCCAGCAGCCCTTGGCAGGCCTGATCCGTCTGGCCCCCTGGCGTCCCTAGCGAGAGGCCACAGCTGACTGCCCTCACCTCCCAGGCCACAAGAAGGGCCAGCCACTGTGTATAGACAGCAGGCAATTGATTTTGGATCTCTTCCTCTCTCCCCAGATCACAGAAACCCATCAATCACGCATGCACTTGCAGCCCATTCAAAGGATGGATATTACCTTCTGCGCTTACGGCAGAGCCGAGCATCTCCATCCAAGCACAGATGGAAGACAAGGGCGTGGGGTTAATTGATCAAGCGGCACCAGCTCCTATGCAAGGGCTGGCTTAAAATGGCTAGTTTCGCAGATGCGCAGGCCCCTTGCTCGCCAGTCTCCTGTGATTAAACCAGGTCACTAATGTGCTTTCGAACAACACACGTGAACTTACTCATCATTCAGGTTCATCTTGTCTCCCACAAAGTGGTCAGCTTGGAGCACCCCACTCACCTTTCTCCACTCTGCAATCCTGGGTTGAATATCAACCAGAAACAAAGCCTGGTGCCAGGGCTTGGGCTGGGAGGTGGGTTACCATTCAGTGCGATTTGTTTCATTTCAACCGACATTTTCTGAGCACCTGCTGGGTACAAGGCCCCGTGGTAGGCAGCCGGTAAGAAGATATGTCCTTTTGTCCAAAATGTGGCAAACAAAAGTGTGTCCTTCAGGATGGCAGGGTGTGATGGGGGCAGGAGGCTGGGGGTGGGTAGAACACAAATCAGGGGACCAGACGACAGAGGGTGCTAAACACTGGGAGAAATGGTAGTGAGTGTTAAGCTCAGAAAGGCAGGACAGGTCAGTGTTATTTCCCCAACACTATCCTAGGTCTCAGCTTACCAAGCTGGCAGGAAGTTTATCCTCAGTGTTTTTTGTCCTAGCGGTCTTACAAAGAGCCTACTTTGCAGATATCTAGGGGTTGTAGGTCCACACTGGTAGCCTTTGTGAGGGTGGTTCCTTAGCCCTCAGGTTCCTTGGTGGCAGATGGTAATACTGTCTCCGTGCCAAGTTGGGCTCAGGAAACTGCCCAACTGGGAGCCCCAATACTGGGGACCCAGCCTCCTTAGAAGCCCTTCATAGTCATCCTCTGAATCCTACTATCTCCAGGAATTCCCTTCTCTCAACAGAACCCCAAACAACTTGTGCTGCCTGATCTCTGGGAACATGCTCTCCCTCCCCTATTCTGGTCACTTGGTTCCACTTTATCCCTCAAAGTCCTCTCCCCCTCACTTTGATTTACCCTTCCCACACCTAGGAAGCCCAGGTTCTCAGGAACACCAAGAAAGAGACTCCTGTTTAGGCAGCTTCTGCTTTCCATCCTACAGTATAAGCCCCGCTTAGCAAGGGAAGACAAAACCCCTCTCTACTTAGCATAGGGAACACGGGAGCACACACAAATTAACACATTAAGTTATCTCATCTGTCAAAGGCAGACTCAGATGTAGAAGTACTTAGAAAATTTTACTTGCAGAGTGTAAAGGAGTCAGGCTTCAGAAGGACCAGCTCCCAGACACAAAACACAGCAGTTATTTCAGGGAAAACAATTGCTAAGTCTTCAAACTTGCCAGGTTTACACTTATCTGCTCATGGAGTGAAGAAAAAACTTTCTCGCACAATTTTCAAAATTGCAAAAGGTATCTTCAGAGATAATCATAACAACAATCGAAGATAAACTAGTCTTTGTTAGGGAGTTCAGGATTAAGGAAAGTTATCCAAGGATTTATTATTTGGGGGACCCTGATGTTTGGGGTTTGTCTCAGGGTTATGAACCTATAGCTGTGCTGGTTCAGTCTGGTTTTTCAGATGTGGTATATGAAGTGACTGATCACATGGGAAGCAGGGCAAAGTGGCCACTGGGGCTTCTACACACCACATGATCAATAAAGAAAATGCAACGGGAATCCAAACTGTTAAAAGTTGGTCAGAGGAAATCATGAAAGACTCGTAAGAGACAAAGCATGGTCACCCTCGCATGTGGGTGGGGGAGGGCATGGCCATGTCCCAGGGGCGTGTTTGCTCAGCCAGGTGGCTCACCTTGGAGCAATGACGCCAGGTGAGGTGGATGAGCTGATTGAAGATCAGGCTGGGGTCTATGGGTAGGTTTCTCTGGCGTTTTGCCTGTCCAGACTGTGCCAAGAACAGCAATTCTATGCCAGTGGCCTCAGAGTCCTTGAAATATTCACGGGACACTGAAATCACTGAATCCAGCCTCTTCCAACTCAAATAGGGAAACTGAGGCCAGAGAGCTAGGGTGTGTCTCTATAGTATCTTCAGTGATAGTATGTTCGGCCTTCAGGTCAGGGGACTGGGGGCAGGGAGTAAATTTTTGAAAAGAATAACAAAATTCAGAATCAGGGATGGTTTGTCAGGCGAGGACTGACACAGGCGATGCCACCTCCTGTTAACATTTCTGTAAAAGTAATTTTAAAGGTTAAAGACAAGAATAAGAACAAACTTCTTACGCCGTTAGCTGCCACTGAAGGCCATTCCCAGGAGAATCCAAACACTCTGAACAGATGATTGGAATATGGACACAGACTCTCAGTGGGGCCAATACCCCTTATAGCCATTATACTGCAGAGGTCTTTCTTTGTTGTTATTATCCCTCATTTTATTTAAATGTAATAATGCGCATTCACTGTCAAATATCTAAACAATAAAGAAGGAAATAGAGTAAAAAGTGTGAATTCCCTTTAATAGCTACCCCTAATCTCAATCTCCTCCCCTAAATAATCTTAGCAATTTAGCAAATATCTTTCCAGATGTTTGTACTTATTTACCAACTTGTATGCATATAAACTCATTTAGAGATGACTTTCCCTACTTGAAGGCATTACACAATATATCCTTTGGTTTTGCCCTTATTTGCACTGCGCTGGCATCACAAACATCTTTTCACATCATACAGCTTGACCTCCTTCTTTTAAACAACTACAAATTATATTGTGTGGGTACTCCATAACTGATGTAAATGTTCCTTATTAATGCACCTTTAGAACATTTTCAAGTTTCTTACTAATATAAGTAATGCCATGAATATCTTTGTACATATATGTGCATATTTTATAGAATATATTCCCAGAAATAAAATGCTGATTCAGTGAATTATGTATCTTTTGTACTCTTGGCATCAGCTCAATATGGGAGATTCATTTTGTACCTCCCTCGCTAAACAAGATATTAATGACCTTTTAAAAATGTTTGTCCATTTGATTGTAGAAGATAGAATGACATTTTAATTTGTACTTTCTTAATTACAAGGAAGATTGAATAGCTTTTTATGAGGACCTGGGGTTCTGTCAGTTCACAGACTCTGAGAAGCAGATGCCAAGATGGGATGAGACAAGCAAGCCCCTTCCAGGAGAAATACCTCTGGAGGATAAAAGGCAGAAGGAGCAAGAGGCAGGAGAGCCTTTGGACCAAGTGCTGGTCTGACACTTTTGTGACAGAGGGGAAGGAAGAATTAGGTAGGAATATTCTCAGACACAGCACAGTTCTGAGAAAGCCTCCATCAGGCTACTGGGGAGTTTCTGAGCGTCCTGATTCAAAGACCCAAGGGTACTTGGTTGCTGGCTGTGAACAGGCTGGGGGAAGCTTGGCCTGGAGTGACCATGGAACAAAAGACACTTTAGACTGAGGCTGTCAATCACGTCTCCTCACAAGAGGTTCTTTGGAAAGGAGAGCCGAGCAGCATTGCTGTCGTCTTTCCTCTCCTAGAAGGTACCTGGCCACACTCTTTGCCTATTTTTCTTTCTTTTTAATAATGTTAATTTTGGCCATGCCAGGTCTTTGTTGCCGCGTGGACTTTTCTCTAGTCACAGTGTACATGCTTCTCACTGAGGTGGCTTCTCTTGTTGTGGCGCCCAGGCTCTCGAGGCCAGGCTCTATAGTTGTGGTGCACGGGCCTGGTTGCTCCAAGGCATGTGAGAATTTCCCAGATCAGGGATCAAACCCGGGTCTCCTGCATTGGTAGGTGGATTCTTTACCACTGAGCCGCCAGGGAAGCCCTACCTGCTTTTCTCTTGCACATTTGCCTTTTGTTATTCATCTGCAGAAACGCTTCTGTGTCTACTGTAGCAGCTCCTTGTTGCATATGCTGTCAGTATGTTCTATTAGTCTTTGCTTTCTTCTAACACTGGCTCTGTGTTTCACTGTATACTTTTAAACTTAAAATTTTCTCTACAGTAAATCTGTACATCTTTTTCCTTTAAGTCTTCTGTGTCTTACTCAAGAATGTTATCTTATTAGAGAAATGCAAGTCAAAACTACAATGAGGTACCACCTCACACTGGTTAGAATGAGTGAAGTGAGTGAAGTCGCTCAGTCGTGTCCAACTCTTTGCGACCCCGTCAACTGTAGCACAGCAGGCTCCTCCATCCATGGGATTTTCCAGGCAAGAATACTGGAGTGGGTTGCCATTTCCTTCTCCAGGAGGTCTTCCTGACCCAGGGATTGAACCCAGGTCTCCCGCATTGTAGGCAGACGCTTTACCGTCTGAGCCACCAGGGAAGTCCTGGTTCACAGTAAATAACCCAAGCAACGTCTGATTAGAATAGCCACCATGAAAATGTCCACAAATAACAAATGCTAGAAAGGATGTGGGGAAATGGGAACCTTCCTACACAGTCGGTGGGAATGTGAGTTGGTGCAACCACTATGAAAAAGAGTAAGGAGTGTGCTCAGAAAACTAAAAATAGAATTTTATGATCCAGCAATCCCACTCCTGGGCATATATCCAGACAAAGCTATAATTCAAAATGATATTTGTACCTTTATGTTCATTGCAGCACTATTCATAGTAGCCAAGACATGGAAACAAGCTAAGTGTCCATCAACAGATGAATGGATGAAGAAGATGTGGTGCACACACACAATGGAATACTACTCGTCACAAAAAATAATGCCATTTGCAGCAACGTGGATGCCACTAGAGACCATCGTATATGTAAAGTAAGTCAGAAAGAGAAAGACAAACATATGAATTTCTTATATGTGGAGTTGTAAAATGTGGCACAAACGAACCTATCTACACAACAGAAAATAGATTCACAGATGTAGAGATCAGACTTGTGTTTGACAAGGTGGGTGGGAGTGGAGAAGGGATGGATGAGGAGTTGGGGTTGGTAAATATAAACTATTATATGTAGAATGGATAAACAAGGTCCTACTCTACAGCACAGGGGATTATATCAAATATCCTGGGATAAACCAGAATGGAAAAGAATATAAAAAAAAGAATGTATATATGCGTGTAACTGAGTCACATTGCTGTACGGCAGGAATTAACAGTGTAAATCAACTCAACTTCAATTTTTAAAAAAAATGTCTTCTTTTAATAGAAAGAAAGAAAGAAAGTGGGAGGAGGGTCGCATCACTTTATCTCATACCTTCCCTGGCTGCACAACACATTATGGACATAAATTCAGTATAAATGATTATATCATGCACCAGCCAGGGCTGGATTGAGTTTGCAGCTCATCGTTTCCAGCTTTTTGCCAGCTAATTATTACAAAATATGTTTCCTTTGGAAATTAGTGGCTGGGCTCTATTTGTTCATGAGCTTTCCCCCCACCCCCACATACACACAATATCATCAATTAATTTTATGCAACAGAAAAAACATCTTTGCAACAGAAGACATAGGAAGCTTCAGCATTTGAGAGGAGGAGATGTCGCTTCTGTGGTCGGGGAGACCCCACCTAACAGCAAGCTGTGGATGGAAGGCAGAGAGGCCCATGTGGAGCCCCGGATCAGGGGACCCCACTTTCATGCTGAGAGAGCTGGAGAAACCATTCTGAGGATGGTGACCTTCCCCACACATACCTTGATCCGCTCTGCAGCTCCTTTTAGCTTTCTCCATAGTAGCTCTCAGAAGACCTAATTGTCCCATTTATGGCCTGGGAACAGGAGTTTCTCAGCACTTTTAAGGCTCCCAACTAGGCAAATAACTGTGGCTATCTGCTGACCACTAATCCATCTGGAGAGGGATTTGGGAAGAAGGGTCCATATTGAAGGGGATGGGCCAGCCATTGTTGAGCAAGACCTTCTACTGCCCCCAAATTCACCTTATTCTGGCTTATCCTCCAATGTTACTACTGTCAGCTCCTTCCAGGGGCTTGCAGGAGACAGCTGAGCATGTCCCTGGATGCCCTCTGCCACACCCATCCACCCTTGGCTGCTCTTAAAACACCCCCAAGACCATAGCAATTAGCCCCAGACAATTATCAGCGATCCAGGACTGTCTTGAGCTCACATTTTTATGTCAGGATGAATTTGGATTCTGAAGTTGATCTCCTTGTTGTGAGGGTTTTATGAGGGAAAGATTAAATCGTCCTCTGATGTGTGCTTCATTAGGCCCCAAATCCTTGAAGAGTCATTAAATCACCTTCTCACTGAAATGCTCTCAATCTCAGCTTGATGGATATCATCAGGAATAATCTCTCCATTATTTGGAAGTTAAACTGCCTGGGAAGCTCTGCCAGACGTGATTTTGCCGAGGTCCTTTGAGCCTGCCCCTTCTGCAGCTGGTGACCCCAAAAATCCATGCGTGTAACAACACCAGAGGCTGATCTCCTCTTTTTCCCAGGAAACCACATTCTCTACCCCTCCCCTAAAGGAGTGGATTTCTTGAGCCCAGCACTGCAGATCTCATCTGTGAGCTGTGTAGGGGTCAGTCTATGGTCAAGGCACAGCCTGGAGCAGGATCAGGGCTTAGTCCATGGCTAGAGTCAGGACTCAGCCAAGGATGAGGATCAGGGCTCAGTCTGGAAGTAGGGTCAGGGCACAGCCTGGGGCCAGTATCAGAGTTCAGTCATAGCCAAGGTCAGGCCCCAGTCTGGGATGAGGATCAAGGTTCTATTATTAGAATCAAGGCTAAGTCTGGAAGCAGTGTCAAAGCTGTGTCTGGGTTTAGAGTCAGGACCAGTTTATAACCAAAATGAGAGCTCAGTCTGTGGCCAGGGTCAGGGCCTAGTCTATGACCTGGTTACCAGCTCAATGGCCAAGGCATCAACCCCACCTCAGCTCAGGGTATAGGATTTGGCACCTTGCTTGAGCACTGGGGTCTCAAATATCTTCTGGACTTGTTCCCAGCCAGGCTGTGCCTGAGAGACTCAAGTTGCTTCAGCTGAGAAGCAGCAGGCAGGAGTGTCTGCAGATAAGAGTCTGGATCAGTGGTGTGGTGAGAAAAAGCTGGGGCATAACCATAAGAGGTTTGGACTGGTGGCAGGAGAAGCCAGTGTCACCAGGACTTCAGCCTCAGAAGTCCAAGGCAAAAGGATCCCACATTATTCCAACCCCTTCCCGGCAAAACTTATCACTTGCTCAGCTTTCTGATCTCAGCAGCAAAAAGAGCCAGAACCTTTGGGGGAAGATCCAAGCTTATGCCAAGTTTCCCTGTCATCATGGCTGAGGGAGGGAGACAAGTAAGGTCATTCTGCTTAGTATAAAGCATGCTGAACATGCTGGGTGACCTTCAGCAAATCACTCTTCCTCTCTGGGCTTCAGGAGACTCATCCAGTAAAGAAGGAGCTGGAATGGCTCATCTGCCAGGTCCCTTCAGTTCAGCCAACTGCAGAAAAAACCACCAGTTAGAGAAGGAAGAGTGATGAAGATGTCCCAGGCAAGAGAGAGAGGGCTTTGCAGATCCGAGCCCCTGGACCAAGTTTGGTGTGACTGGGGACACTGGGTGAGAAAGAATACGTGGGAGAGGAGGGCAGAAAGATAGGTAGTGCCTGCAGGGCCTGGGTGCAAAGGAAAAGAGGCTGGTTTTTAATCCTGCAGGCAACAAAGAGTCTTAAAGGGTTTTTAACAGGAGAATGAACACCGTCGGGTTTGCAGTGGAGGATGATCTGTCTTCTGTATGAGCAGGATGGATCAGACGGGACGAAGGCAGAGACAGGGAAAAGACTATGCAGTTGTTCAGGCAAGACCTGCTGGGTTAGAGAAGCGGGCAGAGAAAACAGTGGGAGAGAAACAAATCTGAGAGTGACGGGCAGACATGAGGGTCAAGGAGGCGCCAAGGGGAACTGGTGAAGCCCAAGGCTCTGGCTTGCACAACAGCTGGATGGTAGTGAAACCCACTGGGATGGGAAGAGCAGAAGAGAAGGACTGGAGGGGAAGATGATGGTGAACTCTAATCTGGACCTGTTGAGTCTAAGATGTCCATGGACTTCCAAGTGGAGGAGTCTAAGAATGAGCTGAGAATATGGGCCAGGAGTTCAGATGAGCAAACTGGGCTGAGGACATAAATTAGGGCAACGTGAGCCATCGCTGAGGGATCACGTGCAAGGAGAGAAGCGAAGGGGACCCAGGATGGACCTTTGGGACGCCCCAGTAATTTAAGGAACCCACAGAGAAAGATAAGTCAGCAAAGAAGCCTGAGAAAGAGGAAGCAGACTTACTTACTTGGGGGAAAAAACAAACAAACTTGAAGAGATGGTGATATATTGGGAACTGGAGAGAGAACGGTATTGAATGTGGCCCAGAGACAGTATATGAGAACTCAAAGGATTCAGTGCCATGGAAGTCATAGGTAACTTCAGAGGGAGCAGTTTCTGGGACGCTTCTGGGGGCAGGAGCCAGACTGAAATGAGTAGAGGAATGAACTGTGGGAGTGGAGACAATTCTGTGGAACCATTTTCTCAAAGGGGTACAGTAGGATTGGAGACGGAGGAAGGCGTGGGGATGAGGCAGAAAGGTGTGTTCTAAGCAGAAAGAGACTTGGCCTTGTAAATGCTGGTGGGAGGGATCCCATGAAGGGAGAAATTAGACACAGGAAAGAGAAGAATTGGGAAAAGAATGGGTCACCAGGTGTAGGGTATTTACCACCATACAAGGCACGTCCCATACATTTTTAATATTTAATCCTCTCCACCTGCCTGTGGTTTCACATAAACACACTTATTTCCTTCACAAGCATATCCCAGAGTCAAGAAATTATTTTAATTATCCTTCAGTTCAGTTCAGTTCAGTTCAGTTCAGTCACTCAGTCGTGTCTGACTCTTTGTGACCCCATGAATCGCAGGACGCCAGGCCTCACTGTCCATCACCAACTCCCGGAGTTCACTCAGATTCACGTCCATGGAGTCAGTGATGCCATCCAGCCATCTCATCCTCTGTCATCCCCTTCTCTTCCTGCCCCCAATCCCTCCCAGCATCAAAGTCTTTTCCAATGAGTCAACTCTTCGCATGAGGTGGCCAAAGTACTTAGACTTGTTTATTGACTCTCTTTCCCTGGCTCTCTCGAGGGAGTTCCTGCTCTCCAACACTTCTGTCTTATCTTGCTTGAGTCTTTATCATGGCACTTAACACTACCTGATAGTATATTACCTGCTTGTCACTTGCTTTCTTCTTCCACATCAGCAAAAATGGAAACCCAGGGGAGATGAGACTACATCTGACTTGTTCTCCAGTCCACCCCAGGACCCAGAATCATCTCCGGCTCACAGCAGGCCCACAAAAAAAGGGTGTGAAATGAATGAGCAGAATGAATGGTCTAAGAAAAGGTTCTAAGATTTATGTAGCACTGTTCAAAGTGAAGGACAGAGAGAAGAGCCTAATGCTGATCAATTTTGTGTCATTTACTGCATAAACAGCTTCATCTAAACAACTTCATGGAGAGGAGCATAAAGATGGCGGAGGAATAGGACGGGAAGACCACTCTCTCCCTCACTAATTCCTCAAAAGAACATTTCAACGCTGAGCAAACTCCACAAAACAACCTCTGTAGGCTGGCAGAGGACAGCAGGCAACCAGAAAAGCAGACCATTGTCTTCAAAAACAGGTAGGGAAAAATATAAACGACGAAAAAGGAGACAAAGGAGGTGGGGAGGGAACTCCGTCCCGGGAAGGGAAGCCCGTCCCGGGAAGGGAATTTTAAGAAGAGAGGTTTCCAAACACCAGGAAACACTCTCCCTGCCGAGTCTGTGGCGAGTCTTGGAAACCCAGAGGGCAACATAACAGGAAGGAAAAATAAAGAAATAATTAAAACCAAGAGATTACAAGCCCAACAGTAACTCCCCCAGCGGAAAAGCAGCACAGACGCCTGCATCCGCCATTGGGAAGTGGGGGCAGGGCAGGGACGCGCGGGAGGCGCGGGCTGCAGTGCTTTGTAAGAATCGGGCAGGAACGCCCCACGCGCAACCAGAACGATCTAACTTGCGCTAGCAAACCAGACTGTGGGATAGCTACCGCACGAAAAGCTCGAACATAAGACGCCGCCAGGACCGAGCACAGAACAAAGGACGGAACGGAAAAAGCCGGCTGCAGACCATCCCCCGCCGGGGACAGGCAGCCAGAGCCGTAAGGACTGGAAAGGGGCAATTGCAGACCTGGAGAGACTTTACTTACCTAACTGCAAGCGGGCTTCTTTGCTAAAACTTCTGGGGGTGCTGGACAGTCACAATCTGCCTCACGGGGGACGCCAGCGGTCCACCCAGAAAGTTGAGCAGCAGAGACAGAAAAGGTGACAAGCCGCGGCGATCACGCTCGCCAAACTCCTGAGCTACTCGGACCTGGGAAGGGCACAAAGCGCAGTCCCAGCCGAATCTGTGCCTCTGAGGGCTGCCTGAGCGCCAAACATGAGCGGCTTGGACCGGGAAGTGCACGCAGCCTAGGGCCAGCCCCAGACGGTTCCCGGCTGTGCATCGTAGAGCCGGAGCGGTTTGTGCGCCGCGAGAAGGGACAGGTCAAGCGGGGCTGTGACACTGAGAGCACACGACAGCGCTATTAGTTTGCGGCATTCCCCCTCCCCACAGCGCGACTGAACTAGTGAGCCTGAAAAACCAGCAAACGGAAGAAGTTAAACAGAGGGAACCACCTTGGAAGTGATCCCACACGGCCCAAAACATCAGAGAAGAGCCAGATATATTTTTACTATTTTAAAAATCATTCCTTTTTTTTTTTTTTTTTCTTTTTTTTTTCTCTTTTTTTTTCCTAACCTTTTTTTTTAATTGTTAAATCTTCTATTTCTCCTTTAATTTTTATTACTATAACCTATTATTACTATTTTTTAAAAAAAAAGACTTTTTTTTTTTTTTAAGGCAAACACCATATATAGCCTTTGGATGGTTGTTGGTGGGGTTTTTGTTTGTTTGTTTGTTTTGTTTTGTTTTTGTTTGCTTGTTTTTTTTTTAATAATTCTTGGTTTTTTTTCTTTCTTTCTTTCCTGCTTTTTCCTTCTGCTTCTTTTCTTTAATATTGTATTTTTGAAAATCCAACCTCTACTCTAGATTTTTAACCTTTGCTCTTAGGTTTTTGTTGTCAATTATGTTCATTTAAAAACCCAAACTTCACGACCCAAGTTTACCTGAGAGCGAGATTACTGGCTTGACCACTCTCTTCTCCTATAGACTCTCCTTTTTCTCCACCAGGTGGCCTCTGTCTCTTTTCTCCCCCATCTCTTCTCTATCCAACTCTGTGAATCTCTGTGTGTTCCAGACAGTGGAGAACACCTAAGGAACTGGTTACTGGCAGGATTTGTCTCTCTCCTTCTCATTCTTCTCTCTTATCCTCCTGGTCACCTCTGTCTACTTCCTCCCTCTCCTCTTCCCTGTATAACTCCGTAAATACCTGAGCGGGCCAGACTATAGAGCACACATAAGGAAGTGACTACTGCCTAGCTTGCTCTCTCCTCTTTTGATCTCACCGCATCTCATTCCAGTTACCTCTAACTACCCCCTCCATCTTCTCTTCTCCTTGTAACTCAGTGAACCTCTCTGAGTGTCCCTCAATGTGGAGAAACTTTTCATCTTTAACCTAGATGTTTTATCATCGGTGCTGTATAGATGGAGAAGTCTAGAGGCTACTGTAAAAACTGAAGACCAGAAGCAGGAGGCTTAAATACAAAACCTGAAAACATTAGAGAACTCTTGAATTCAGGGAACATTAAGCAATAGGAGCTCATCAAATGCCTTCATACTTACACTGAAACCAAGCTCCACCCAAGGGCCAACAAGTTCCAAAACAAGACATATAACTCAAATTCTCCAGCAACACAGGAACACTCCCCTGAGCTTGAATATACAGGCAGCTCAAAATTATTCCAAAATCTTTGATGTCTCATAACCCATCACTGGTCACTCCACTGCACTCCAGAGAGAAGAAACCCAGCTCCACCCACCGGAACTCCAAGATAAGCCTCCCTAACCAAGAAACCTTGACAAGCCACTGATAGAACCCCACCCACAGTGAGGAAGCTCCATAATAAAGAGAACTCCACAAATCACCAGAATATAAAAAGACCACCCCAAACGCAGCAATATAACCAAGATGAAGAGACAGAGGAATACTCAGCAGGTAAAGGAACAGGAGAGTTGCCCACCAAACCAAACAAAAGAGGAAGAAGTAGGGAATCTACCTGAGAAGGAATTCCGAATATTGATAGTGAAAATGATCCAAAATCTTGAAATCAAAATGGAATCACAGATAAATAGCCTAGAGACAAGGATTGAGAAGATGCAAGAAAGGTTTAACAAGGACCTAGAAGAAATAAAAAAGAGTCAAAATATAATGAATAATGCAATAAATGAGATCAGAAACACTCTGGAGGCAACAAATAGTAGAATAACGGAGGCAGAAGATAGGATTAGTGAAATAGAAGATAGAATGGTAGAAATAAAATGAATCAGAGAGGAAACAAGAAATACGAATTAAAAGAAACGAGGACAATCTCAGAGACCTCCAGGACAATATGAAACGCTCCAACATTCGAATTATAGGAGTCCCAGAAGAAGAAGACAGAAAGAAAGATCATGAGAAAATCCTTGAGGAGATAATAGTTGAAAACTTCCCTAAAATGGGGAAGGAAATAATCACCCAAGTCCAAGAAACACAGAGAGTTCCAAATAGGATAAACCCAAGGCGAAACACCCCAAGACACATATTAATTAAATTAACAAAGGTCAAACACAAAGAACAAATATTAAAAGCAGCAAGGGAAAAACAACAAATAACACACAAGGGGATTCCCATAAGGATAACAGCTGATCTTTCAATAGAAACTCTTCAGGCCAGGAGGGAATGGCAAGACATACTTAAAGTGATGAAAGACAATAACCTACAGCCCAGATTACGGTACCCAGCAAGGATCTCATTCAAATACGAAGGAGAAATCAAAAGCTTTACAGACAAGCAAAAGCTGAGAGAATTCAGCACCACCAAACCAGCTCTCCAACAAATTCTAAAGGATATTCTCTAGACAGGAAACCGAAAAGGGTGTATAAACCCGAACCCAAAACAATAAAGTAAATGGTAACGGGATCATACTTATCAATAATTACCTTAAACGTAAATGGGTTGAATGCCCCAACCAAAAGGCAAAGACTGGCCGAATGGATACAAAAACAAGACCCCTCTATATGTTGCTTACAAGAGACCCACCTCAAAACAAGGGACACATATAGACTGAAAGTGAAGGGCTGGAATAAGATATACCACGCAAATAGAGACCAAAAGAAAGCAGGAGTGGCAATACTCATATCTGATAAAATAGACTTTAAAACAAAGGCTGTGAAAAGAGACAAAGAAGGCCACTACATAATGATCAAAGGATCAATCCAAGAAGAAGATATAACAATTATAAATATATATGCACCCAATATAGGAGCACCGCAATATGTAAGACAAATGCTAACAAGTATGAAAGGGGAAATCAACAATAACACAATAATAGTGGGAGACTTTAATACCCCACTCACACCTATGGACAGATCAACTAAACAGAAAATTAACAAAGAAACGCAAACTTTAAATGATACATTAGATCAATTAGACCTAATTGATATCTATAGGACATTTCACCCCAAAACAATGAATTTCACCTTTTTTTCAAGTGCTCATGGAACCTTCTCCAGGATAGATCACATCCTGGGCCATAAATCTAAACTTGATAAATTCAAAAAAATCGAAATCATTCCAAGCATCTTTTCTGACCATAATGCATTAAGATTAGATCTCAATTACAGGAGAAAAACTACTAAAAATTCCAACATATGGAGGTTGAACAACACACTTCTGAATAACCAACAAATCACAGAAGAAATCAAAAAAGAAATCAAAATATGCATAGAAACTAATGAAAATGAAAACACAACAACCCAAAACCTGTGGGACACTATAAAAGCAGTGCTAAGAGGAAAGTTCATAGCAATACAGGCATACCTCAAGAAACAAGAAAAAAGTCAAATAAATAACCTAACTCTACAACTAAAGCAACTAGAAAAGGAAGAATTGGAGAACCCCAGAGTTAGTAGAAGGAAAGAAATCTTAAAAATTAGGGCAGAAATAAATGCTAAAGAAACAAAAGAGACCATAGCAAAAATCAACAAGGCCAAAAGCTGGTTCTTTGAAAGGATAAATAAAATTGACAAACCACTAGCCAGACTCATCAAGAAGCAAAGAGAGAAAAATCAAATCAATAAAATTAGAAATGAAAATGGAGAGATCACAACAGACGACACAGAAATACAAAAGATCATAAGAGACTACTATCAGCAGTTGTATGCCAATAAAATGGACAATGTGGAAGAAATGGACAAATTCTTAGAAAAGTACAATTTTCCAAAACTGAACCAGGAAGAAATAGAAAATCTTAACAGACCCATCACCAGCACGGAAATTGAAACTGTAATCAGAAATCTTCCAGCAAACAAAAGCCCAGGTCCAGACGGCTTCACAGCTGAATTCTACCAAAAATTTCGAGAAGAGCTAACACCTATCCTACTCAAACTCTTCCAGAAAATTGCAGAGGAAGGTAAACTTCCAAACTCATTCTATGAGGCCACCATCACCCTAATACCAAAACCTGACAAAGATGTCACAAAAAAAGAAAACTACAGGCCAATATCACTGATGAACATAGATGCAAAAATCCTCAACAAAATTCTAGCAATCAGAATCCAACAACATATTAAAAAGATCATACACCATGACCAAGTGGGCTTTATCCCAGGGATGCAAGGATTCTTCAATATCCGCAAATCAATCAATGTAATTCACCACATTAACAAATTGAAAAATAAAAACCATATGATTATCTCAATAGATGCAGAGAAGGCCTTTGACAAAATTCAACATCCATTTATGATAAAAACTCTCCAGAAAGCAGGAATAGAAGGAACATACCTCAACATAATAAAAGCTATATATGACAAACCCACAGCAAACATTATCCTTAATGGTGAAAAATTGAAAGCATTTCCCCTAAAGTCAGGAACAAGACAAGGGTGTCCACTTTCACCGCTACTATTCAACATAGTTCTGGAAGTTTTGGCCACAGCAATCAGAGCAGAAAAAGAAATAAAAGGAATCCAAATTGGAAAAGAAGAAGTAAAACTCTCACTGTTTGCAGATGACATGATCCTCTACATGGAAAACCCTAAAGACTCCACCAGAAAATTACTAGAGCTCATCAATGAATATAGTAAAGTTGCAGGATATAAAATCAACACACAGAAATCCCTTGCATTCCTATACACTAATAATGAGAAAGTAGAAAAAGAAATTAAGGAAACAATTCCATTCACCATTGCAACAAAAAGAATAAAATACTTAGGAATATATCTACCCAAAGAAACTAAAGACCTATATATAGAAAACTATAAAACACTGATGAAAGAAATCAAAGAGGACACTAATAGATGGAGAAATATACCATGTTCATGGATTGGAAGAATCAATATAGTGAAAATGAGTATACTACCCAAAGCAATTTACAAATTCAACGCAATCCCTATCAAGCTACCAGCCATATTTTTCACAGAACTAGAACAAATAATTTCAAGATTTGTATGGAAATACAAAAAACCTCGAATAGCCAAAGCAATCTTGAGAAAGAAGAATGGAACTGGAGGAATCAACTTGCCTGACTTCAGGCTCTACTACAAAGCCACAGTCATCAAAACAGTATGGTACTGGCACAAAGACAGACATATAGATCAATGGAACAAAATAGAAAGCCCAGAGATAAATCCACACACATATGGACACCTTATCTTTGACAAAGGAGGCAAGAATATACAATGGAGTAAAGACAATCTCTTTAACAAGTGGTGCTGGGAAAACTGGTCAACCACTTGTAAAAGAATGAAACTAGATCACTTTCTAACACCGCACACAAAAATAAACTCAAAATGGATTAAAGATCTAAATGTAAGACCAGAAACTATAAAACTCCTAGAGGAGAATATAGGCAAAACACTCTCAGACATACATCACAGCAGGATCCTCTATGATCCACCTCCCAGAATTCTGGAAATAAAAGCAAAAATAAACAAATGGGATCTAATTAAAATTAAAAGCTTCTGCACAACAAAGGAAACTATAAGCAAGGTGAAAAGACAGCCTTCTGAATGGGAGAAAATAATAGCAAATGAAGCAACTGACAAACAACTAATCTCAAAAATATACAAGCAACTTATGCAGCTCAATTCCAGAAAAATAAACGACCCAATCAAAAAATGGGCCAAAGAACTAAATAGACATTTCTCCAAAGAAGACATACGGATGGCTAACAAACACATGAAAAGATGCTCAACATCACTCATTATCAGAGAAATGCAAATCAAAACCACAATGAGGTACCACTTCACACCAGTCAGAATGGCTGCGATCCAAAAATCTGCAAGCAACAAATGCTGGAGAGGGTGTGGAGAAAAGGGAACCCTCCTACACTGTTGGTGGGAATGCAAACTAGTACAGCCACTATGGAGAACAGTGTGGAGATTCCTTAAAAAATTGCAAATAGAACTACCTTATGACCCAGCAATCCCACTGCTGGGTATACACACCGAGGAAACCAGAATTGAAAGAGACACATGTACCCCAATGTTCATCGCAGCACTGTTTATAATAGCCAGGACATGGAAACAACCTAGATGTCCATCAGCAGATGAATGGATAAGGAAGCTTTGGTACATATACACGATGGAGTATTACTCAGCCGTTAAAAAGAATTCATTTGAATCAGTTCTGATGAGATGGATGAAACTGGAGCCGATTATACAGAGTGAAGTAAGCCAGAAAGAAAAACACCAATACAGTATACTAACACATATATATGGAATTTAGAAAGATGGCAATGACGACCCTGTATGCAAGACAGGAAAAAAGACACAGCTGTGTATAATGGACTTTTGGACTCAGAGAGAGAGGAAGAGGGCGGGATGATTTGGGAGAATGGCATTCTATCATGTATACTATCATGTAAGAATTGAATCGCCAGTCTATGTCTGACGCAGGATACAGCATGATTGGGGCTGGTGCATGGGGATCACCCACAGAGATGTTATGGGGAGGGAGGTGGGAGGGGGTTTCATGTTTGGGAACACATGTAAGAATTAAAGATTTTAAAATTTAATAAAAAAAAAAAATACAAAAAAAAAAAAAAAAAAAAAAAAACCTCTTCTACTCAAAAAAAAATAAAATAAAAATAAAAGTCAAAAAAAAAATAAATAAATAAACAACTTCATGGCACCTTTTGGAGACATGAAGTATTGGTCCCTTTTCAAAAATGAAGAGAATGAGCTCCAGAGAGATTTGAAATAGTGTCAGAAATGGCACCACTAATATGTGGTGGCATCAGAATTGAAGGCCAGGATAGTTTTATTTTGTTTCCTGTTTTTGTTGTTGACTGGCTTATTTTTCTCAAAAACCTGGGTTTATCTCCTGCCTCCCATGGCCTCTGGGGAAGATCAGAGATTCTTCTCTGCACCTGTCCTCAAGATTGCGGACCTGGGAGGAGGGCCTGACAGGGTCTGCCGTGTGTTCCAGAACCATTCCCTGGCTGCAGGCATGCAGAAGGACCCGGTGCCTTACCCCAGCTGGTGGTGGCCGGGGCTGAGTTGAGGACAATCAGGAGAGAGATTTGAGAGAGAACATGGGCCTGACAGGTGTTAGGATGTGGAACAGAGAAAAAGCAGGATGTCCAGGACGGTCTCCCAGGTTTCAGGCCCAAGGAGATGGTGGTTAGTGCTCCCAGTGGCCAAGACCCAGAGACCCAGAGAAGGAGCAAGTGTGGGAAGGGAGGTGGCTTCCATCTTGAATGGGTTGAGTGGGTGGAGTCCATGGACACACAGGGGCAGTGTCCAGTGTGAAGCTCAGGGGAGCGGCCAAAACCAGGTATGGTCAATGGAGCCCTTGTGGTGCCCTCTTGCCAAGGGTAGCAAGGTGAGAGGGAGTGGGTGGAGCAGCCCCAGCATTCCCAGGGGTGGGCAGAGAGGGTCTGTGAACAACGTTCAGAGGAGCGAGCAGTTGGTAAGATCGGAGAACATCCCTTCTGAACTGTGCAGTTGTAGAGACAAAAGACAAGACAAATGAGCTTTTCTGTGTGTTCGCTCAACAGAATATTTTACAGCCTCTCTGGATAAACAAGCTTTCATCTACCACCCAACCCTCTATCAACTGAAGCAGCCTGGGGAAAAGATAAGGCTATGGGTTTGGATACTCTCAGCTGCTGGTGCCTAATTACTACACAAGCTAAACAAACCCAGAGAGTTGTAGGCAAAGAGGGACTTGTTGGCTGTCTGGAGAGGAGAGCCATTTCCCTGCTCCCTGGGAAGGAGCACTGACATTTATTGAGCTCCAACTATGTGCCAGGCACTTGGCACATGTCATCTTATTTAATACAGTGTAAAGGTATTGTCCTCTTTGTGCAAATGAGGAAACAGAGGCTCAAAGAGGTCAAGTTAAAGGATCCACATACCCACTGCACTTCACTGCCTCCATGGACAAGGTCCAGCTTTGTTTCCTCTGTTTCTCTGATCCTGCAGAGTTAGGTAAATACCATAGTCATGATTTTGGAGCTATGTTAAATGTTTTTTTTCATAAGACATCCTTTTGTAGAAAACTGTTGGGCTCAGCAGCAGGGCAACAACTACAAAGAAAATTGCTATTAAGAGCATATATTTTGGACTTCCCTGGTAGTCCAGTGGTTAAGAATCCACCTTCCAATGCAGGGGACATGGGCTTGATCCTTGGTTGGGAACTAGAGCCCACATTCAACAGGGCAACTAAGCCTGCACCACAATAACAGAAACCCATACACAGCAATGAAGATCCTGCATGTGGCAACTAAGACCTGAAGCAGCCAGATAAATAAATGAATACATTAAAAAAAAAAAAAAAGCATAGACTTGAGCTCCCAGCATTACAGTATATTCAGAACAGATTGACAGAGATGGTAGTTCCAAGGGAACCCGTGTGCGTGTTTCTTCCTGCCCTGCCCCAGGCATGTCTGTCTGAAATGGAATCAGGACAGGGGAAAGGAGGTGAGGAGATGTCAGCAGTCTGCTGACTCAGGGGACAAGCAGCTGCTTCCTCCTACTCCCTCCTCCTGAGCTTATAGATGGGAAATGAAGCCAGAGAAGACCAGTGACCAGGCTGTGACCAGGTTAGATCCCAAGTCCCTTGCCTTCTAGCCCACAGTGCCCTTCCCAAGATGACACACAGCTTCATAAGAGCAAACAAGGACTTCC
Organism: Capricornis sumatraensis; assembly: GCF_032405125.1. Classification (NCBI taxonomy): domain Eukaryota; kingdom Metazoa; phylum Chordata; class Mammalia; order Artiodactyla; family Bovidae; genus Capricornis; species Capricornis sumatraensis. The sequence continues at coordinate 75,183,178 of NC_091083.1, forward strand.
CTGGTGGTCCAATGGCTAAGATTCTGCACTCCCAATGCAGGGGCCCGGGGTCAGTCTCTGGTCAGAGAACTGGATCCCACATGCAGGCTGCAACCAATAGTTTGCATACAGCAACTAAGGATCCCACATCCTGCCATGAAGATCAAAGATCCTGTGTGCCACAACTGACGCAGTGCAGCCAAATAAATAAATAAAATAAATATTTTTAAATTAGATAACCAAAAAGGACAGGGAACGCTGCTCAGTATTCTATAATAACCCAAATGGGAGAAGAATTTGAAAAAGATTAGATACATGTATTATGTAAAATAAAAGAAAATCTAAAAAAAAATTAATCTCTTCACTGATAAGCTGTGTGACTTTAGTCAAGTTGAGCTTGGATTTCCTGATGCTCTCAGGAAAAATCCTGAATGGATAATACCTGTGATGAAGAGCACTATAACATTCACACACACACACAAACACATTGCAAACAAGGTAGCCTCCTATTACTATTACTTATTATCATTACCCCTAGTTTATAACTCCTTTGAGAATGGGGATCATACATTCTCTGTGTTTTCATCTATCCTTCCTAATGCCTCACACATTGGAAACAGTCTATAAATGCCTTAAGAGATAAACAAGCTATTGGCTATCACACTAGTGATCATTTAAAGAGGCAGTAAAATATTACCAAGATTGCCCTTTTAAACCTTCTCTTTCTCCCTCCATGATGATCCCTGGTTTGATTTTCTCTGTTCTGAGAGATCCGCCCTGACCTACATGCAGAAATTAGTCTGTTTACAGAGAAGAGCCTGCCTCCTGATGCCTCAGCCCAGATGACCAGTGAAGCATCAGAAAGTCCTGGTAAATCATTAGGATCTTGAGAATTTGTTTGTTTTCAAGGGTCTAATCCAGTGCATCTTTGTTCAGAGTTTGGTTGACGCTACTCTTCAAAGATTGCTGTCCTTCATACTCTTAAAATGGGGCTTCCTCTCAGAGCCATTTGGTGTCCCAAGTCCCTGCAACTACCCCTTTCACAGCACAGGCAGGAGCAATCACTCCCATATCAAGGCTCAAATGCTGCCTTGGGATTACTTGTTAGTTTTAAGAAATACAGAGGTACCTTGCCAAATAAACTATCATAATCTGTAATTTAAAATGTCCTGAAGGTTGGGCTGTTAGCTATTTTGGGGGGAGGAAGAAGCAAATAGAACTAAGTCAATCCCCACCCCATCCCAGGAATCCATCTCAGGCAACTTTTCATGCTTGAACCTGCTAAGTGATGCTAGGTCTAGAAAATTCAACCTCTGAGCCTCCAGGAGTCATCGCTCGGCCTTCACCATCATTGCTGACTGCAGTTATGTTGTACTGGTATGCTATCATGGAGTTCAGAACATTTGAGAGTTGGGGGACACACCTGGAGAGCATAACATAGGAGTGGCATTCCTCATAGGAATGACAACAATCACCTTATCTTGTTCAGCAGTGGTATCAGCAAAAACTGAACATTCCCATGGGAAACTCTGGGGGCCCTGGAAGCCTGTGCATCTCTTTGAGAACGTCTTGTCATGTCTCATGTTTTGCGTAACAGCTTCTCTCCCTGAAATTTAAATCTTGAATGGAGAGACAAAGAAATTGCAAAAATATGGGGTCCATCCCATTTTCACCTTATTCTGCTTCCTACCCTCAGGAGCTGCCTTGATTCTTTTACCTTTTTCTCCAGCCTCCATCCATCTGCAGGGCTCCAACAACCTCCCTTCTGTGAGAAGTAGAGAGAGCTGGTTTTTGAATCTCATAATCCAACCCCATCTGTGGAAGCAGATCTAAACACCCCAGCTCCACACTCCCCAGGCCCGGGTAGAGAGCCCACAGATTCCTTAATGAATGCTGGGTCAGAATCCAGCCCATCCCCTAGCTGAGAGCTCAGGGGTTCCCCAGGAGGCCCAGGAGTTCTCGAGGCATTCTGTATGACATTTCCCCTAGGGCACTGTATCAGTAACGGTGGAATAACTGATGAAAGAAACAACTCCCAAATCTCAGGGGCATAACACGATAACGTTTATCCCTCATATCACAGCATAACCCAGGTCACTTGGAGCTGTGGAAATTTCTACTCTCTGCAGTCATTCAGGGACACAAGCCCTTTCATATTGTGGCTCCACACTTGTCTTGGTGCTTGGTTGTTGTTCAGTAGCCAAGCTGTGTCCAACTCTTTGGGACCCCATGGACTGCAGCACACCTTCACCATCTCCTAGAGCTTGCTCAAACTCATATCCATTGAGTCAGTGATGCCATCCAACCATCTCATCCTCTGTCACCCCCTTCTCCTCCTGCCTTCAATCTTTCCCAGCATCAGGGTCTTTTCTAATGAGTCAGCTCTTCACATCAGGTGGCGAAAGTATTGGAGCTTCAGCTTCAGCATCAGTCCTTCCAATGAATATTCAGGATTGATTTCCTTTAGGATGGACTGGTTGGATTTCCTTGCTGTCCAAGGGACTCTCAAGAGTCTTCCCCAACACCACAGTTCAAAAGCATCAATTCTTTGGCGCTCAACCTTCTTTATGGTCCAACTCTCATATCCATATATGACTACTGGAAAAACCATAGCTTTGACTATTCGGACCTTTGCTGATGCTTGGAGTTCTCTCCATTTACCCAATGGATGGTGAATGAGAGAGTATGTTGAGAACTGCACAACCATGGTGGTTCAGACAGTAAAGAAGTTGCCTGCAATGCAGGAGACCCAGGTTCTACCTCTGGTTTGGAAAGATCCCCTGGAGAAGGGACTGACAACCCACTCTAGAATTCCACTTGAGAACTCCACTCAAGAATTCTTTTGCCTGGAGAATTCCATGAACAGAGGAGCCTGGTGGGCTACAGTCCATGGGGTTGCAAAGAGTTAGACATGACTGAGTGACTAACATAACATGCTGGAATCAGTCTACATTGCTTCTGCCCACATTCCATTGCTCAGAACTCAGACACATGGTCTCACCTAACTGCAAGGGAGCCTAGGAAATGTCGGTTCAGTTGGTTCAGTTGCTCAGTCGTGTTCAACTCTTTGTGACCCCATGAATCGCAGCACGCCAGGCCTCCCTGTCCATCACCATCTCCCGGAGTTCACTCAGACTCACGGCCATCGAGTCAGTGATGCCATCCAGCCATCTCATCCTCTGTTGTCCCCTTCTCCTCCTGCCCCCAATCCCTCCCAGCATCAGAGTCTTTTCCAATGAGTCAACTCTTCGCATGAGGTGGCCAAAGTACTGGAGTTTCAGCTTTAGCATCACTTCTTCCAAAGAAATCCCAGGGCTGATCTCCTTCAGAATGGACTGGTTGGATCTCCTTGCAGTCCAAGGGACTCTCAAGAGTCTTCTCCAACACCACAGTTCAAAAGCATCAATTCTTCGGTGCTCAGCCTTCTTCACAGTCCAACTCTCACATCCATACATGACCACAGGAAAAACCATAGCCTTGACTAGACGGACCTTAGTCGGCAAAGTAATGTCTCTGCTTTTGAATATACTATCTAGGTTGTCATAACTTTTCTTCCAAGGAGTAAGCGGCTTTTAATTTCATGGCTGCAGTCACCAACTGCAGTGATTTTGGAGCCCCCCAAAAATAAAGTCAGCCACTGTTTCCACTGTTTCCCTATCTATTTCCCATGAAGTGATGGGACCAGATGCCATGATCTTCGTTTTCTGAATGTTAACTTTTAAGCCAACTTTTTCACTCTCCTCTTTCACTTTCATCAAGAAGCATTTTAGTTCCTCTTCACTTTCTGCCATAAGGGTGGTGTCATCTGCATATCTGAGGTTATTGATATTTCTCCTGGCAATCTTGATTCCAGCTTGTGTTTCTTCCAGCCCAGCGTTTCTCATGATGTACTCTGCATATAAGTTAAATAAGCAGGGTGACAATATACAGCCTTGAAGTGCTCCTTTTTCTATTTGGAACCAGTCTGTTGTTCCATGTCCACTTCTAACTGTTGCTTCCTGACCTGCATACAGATTTCTCAAGAGGCAGGTCAGATGGTCTGGTATTCCCATCTCTTTCAGAATTTTCCACAGTTTATTGTGATCCACACAGTCAAAGGCTTTGGCATAGTCAATAAAACAGAAATAAATGTTTTTCTGGAATTCTCTTGCTTTTTCCATGATCCAGCGGATATTGGCAATTTGATCTCTGGTTCCTCTGCCTTTTCTAAAACCAGCTTGAACATCAGGAAATGTAGTTTAGGTGAAAGCCCAGGAAGGAAAGGAATGGGACTTGGTAAACTGAGGAATGCCACTGATCCTTAATGTTTGTGTTGTCACAGAGTAGGGACCACCTCCCCTGGTCTATGAGCTCCTTTGAAGCAGGAACTGAATTCATATTTGTCTCTCTGAGTCATGAGCTCCAGGCTTCAAACCCAAGCTGAGTGGTCCAGAAGGTGGCATACCGGAGGTGGACATCACAGCTTAGCACACCACCCTCTAGGCTGCCAGGAACATGGCAAAGACAGGCAGATCATGACAAAGACCACTAGATATGAGCCTTAAAACCAAAGTAGACCCTGAAGGCTTAGGGCAGAGATGGGAAGAGGGCCTAGAAGAACCCTAAGCCAAGGACACAATCTTCAGTGGGAGCAGAGAAGGGCACCAACCAAGCTTGGACTGTCGCACTTATCAACATATTATCCTTCACCACAAAAGAGGTCAGGTCTTAATATGCCTACTTTACTGATGTGGGAATAGAGGGGTTCCCCCACCCCAAGTCAGCCAGCCCTAGAACATAAGTGTCCTGCCTAAGGAACTATATGAAACTATCAGGCTCTTCTTTATGTTACTAATCCATCTAATCCATGGACATTCAAGGGCACTTCACTGTGGGGACCTCTGGGGATCTGGGCCTCTACCTCTCTGGACAAGCTCTGTGCTGTGCTCTGCTCTGTGTATCTGGATGACCACATACGCCTTGCAATGAGTTACAGCCCCCAGGCATGTTTGAAGGATCTGTCTCTAGTTTTCAAAACATTTTACATCATGGGCCATATTTAAAACTCAAGAAATTTTAGAGAGTCTTGGATTTTCTTTTTAAAAAGTCAAGAGGTCCAGCCACCATGGGTCCAACTCCCACAAGGTGACAGTCACTCAAAGCTAAATAACTGCTGTGCCATTAACAGGACCTATGTCCTCCATGTTCCCACAATCCACACTTTCTGATTTTTCTTCTTTCTGAACTGTGCTACTCATTTAACCCTCTCCCTGGCTCTTGTAAGCATTTGAGTTTATAATCTCAACCCTGCGCATTTACAAGGTCTTCAATCACCTATTCCCTCCATCATTCATTCAGTCCATCAGGAGGTGTTGGCTGAGTGGTTGTTCTAGGCCAGGTTTGTGCTGCACAGTGGGCATGAAAACAAGATATGTCCCTGCCCTTGGAGAACTCATAGTCTGGAGAGAAAGACACATACAGAAACACAACATTGCAGGGAATTCCCTGGTGGCTCAGTGCTTAGGACTGGCACTTTCACTGATGGGGCCTGAGCTCAGTCCTTGGTTGGGAAACTCAGATCCTGCAGGCCTTGCAGCAAGCAAGCCAGAGGGGGAAAAAACAACAACAACATTGTAAATGGGAGATGTTCAATGGATCCCAGATGTTTAAGTTTGTACCTCAGTGCCTGAACCCACATCCTCTTGGGGACTCCACCAGTCCCAGCAAGGGGATGGCTTCCTACTGTAAGCACCTGCAACCCCCCACTTAGCCTCTGCATGGAGGCTGGAAACACTGAAGAATAGTTGTCCCCAGGAACGGTATTCAAACCGCTGACCTGTGTTGGTGGATGAACACCTCAGCTCCCTCCCCCTCAGGCAGGATGACCGTGATGCGGGTTCTATGCTGCCTACCAGGAGTTCCCCAGGAGCTAGTGCACTAACCTGCTTTTTAAGGCACTCTATATTTTCCCTTCCCTGTGCCACTTCCCTGCAGACACTTCCTCAGATCATTTCCTAGGGAAATCACAGGTGTTTACACCCTTATCTGCTTCTGGGGAGCCTACTTCTAAGATGTGTGCCCATATACAATTGGGGTGCACAGCCTCTCCTGCCCTTCAGAATCCATTTACCTCAAAAGGAAATTGACTGTCATTTAGCCTAGATTGGGCAGCAGATAAGCCCAAACAATTCATTAGTTTTCCTTTAAAAATAATCATTGTAGTAAATCAGGCTAAAAAAAAATAAGGAAATCTAGTAACTATCAATATTTTAAACATACCAATAAAAAAGAATAAATTAAATAATAAACAGTAATTAAAATGGTGCATAAGCAGGCGGTTGGGGCTGCTGGGTTTTTATCTTTTTGTGATTTTGTTACACGTTAGATCAGCTCCATTCATTTCCTCTGTAGAGGAGCCTACAGCTGCTGTGACCTTCCTTTCCACTACCCCCTTCACTGGCTCCTTTTGAAAGAAGGAAGGCCTGTGAAAGTCATGGAGGTGATCAGGACTCAGGAGGGACTGAGGTTTGTGAATCATTCCAGAAACTTTCTGCGCGTTATTTCATCAGTTCCTCTCAATGCCCCACGAGGAAGATGAGCTCCTCTTCACTCTCCAGGTGCAGCAGGGACTCTGGAGTGTCAGGAGACCTGCCCGGGGCCACAAGACCCAAACCCACGTGACTCAAAACCCACCCTGCGTGTGTTTTGATTGGGATGAGGAGGGAGGGAAGAACAGTAGACCTAACCTGAGGTTAGGTGCTGAGCTGAGGTGCTGGCAAAGGCCATTCAACCCGCAGGTCACTGCCTCCTTCTGGTCTGGAAAGCTTCCAGAGAAGAATAAAGGCAGAGAGTCGGTGTGGAATAGAAAGACCAGAATCTGGAACAGAAGATGCAAATGGAAATCCTTTATCCTTCCTCCCCTCTCTCAGTTCCTGCCTCCCTCCCTTTCTTTCTTTCTTTTTTTTTTTTTTTCCAATCATGAGCAAGGGCTCAAGGGAGCCCAGAAATATCTGGCGGCTCATTTACGAGATGTTAACTCTTTTTAAAGAATGCACTAATGGTTTGAACAGAGAAAACAAAATCTCTTTGTGTCATCTGATTACATGGTCATAGGTAGGTAAGGCTAAAAACATAGTGCCTCTCTGCTTCTTGGGTGATACAAGAATTACATGGCAACAACACAGGGCCTGGCACCAAGTAACGGCTCAGGAAGGGCTCATTGCTCACTCCTTCTCACCATTTCCCAGTTCTGGCAAATAAGAGGTTCACCAGCTTGATTTTTCAATACTAATGTCTGCCTTCCAGCATCCCATACTGCCTGCTTCCATCAAGAAGCTAAACCAATATTTCCAACTCATCAACACTTAAACACGAGGCCAATTTGCCCAATACATTGTCTATTTATTTTCCAGGCTGCAATCTTTATGATGCCTATTCCTGAGGCAGTTAATTTGCTCTTGAATACATATCTTTGTGTATTGGTTACCCATTTCATTAGCGGCGATATTGAGACCGGCTGGGACGTGTGGAGGATTTTTCACTGAGTGAAAGAAGGTTTTTAATAAGCCCCATCATTGCTGGCTTTATGGTTCCATTTGATGAGCGACAAATGTATTCATTTGGCAGCTGCATTCCTTAATCAGGTATTCACTGGGTAACAGCACATATAAATATGGAGAAACACAGAATTTAGGGAGCTGAGTGCAGTCATTTTCCACAGGGATTGGAGCATTGTCTGTATTCACCATCAGTTTTCAAGCAAGAGCCTCTCCTTGCTGGATCTGAAATTCTGTACATAAGCACGCGGGGCCCAGCTATGACTCACTGCCTTCCCTCAAGAGCATCCTCCTCCACCAAGGGGCCAGACCCTCCAGAGCATTCTTGTCCCCTCTTCTACATCAAACAAGTCTCCAGCCATTTGGTTCCTTTGATCGATGGTACTTTTATACCTTTCCTGTGACTCCCACTCCATTTGCCCTCAAAATTCCCCTCGAGGAAAAAAATGACCAAAGTACATTAGCTCTACTTTCAACAGCCTTATTGAGGTATAACTGACAAATAAAAATTGTGTATAGGTAAGGTATACATATATATATAAATCATGTATATCTATACCTTACATATACACAATTTTTATTTGTCATTGTATATGTAAGGTATATATATGGGGGCTTCCCTCATAGCTCAGTCGGTAAAGAATCCGCCTGTGATTCAGGAGACCCCGGTTTGATTTCTGGGTTGAGAAGATCCTCTGGAGAAGGGATAGGCTATCCATTCCAGTATTCCTGGGCTTCCCTTGTGGCTCAGCTGGTAAAGAATCCACCTGCAACTGGGGAGACCTGGGTTCCATCCCTGGGTTGGGAAGATCCCCTGGAGAAGGGAAAGGCTACCCACTCCAGTAGTCTGGCCTGAGAATTCCATGGACTATACAGTGCATGAGGTCGCAAAGAGTCGGACATGACTGAGCGACTTTCACTAAGATATACATATAAACGAATATGTTGTGCAAGGTTCACCAAACTCAAGCTAATTAATATCTCCATTGTCTCACAAAGTTACCACGTTTTTCTTTTTTGGCCTGTGTGACTTGAACACTTAATATCTACCCTCTTAACAATATGTACCCTCAGGTGTACAATACGCTACTGTTAACTACAGTCATAGTGCTTTACATTAAATCTGCAGAATCTAGTCATCTTGCATAAATGAAACTTCATACCCCTTCACCAACAACTCCCCATTTCCCCCTCTGCCTGCCCTTGACAACCACCATTCCACTCTTTGCTTCTGAGTTTGGCTATTTTAGATTACACATTTAAGTGAAACTGTTACCAAAACCCAAGTCCTTGTGCTTGAAGCACAGTGAGGCCAAACAATACCAAAACATCAGAGTCGGGAGCAAAGAAAGGTTTACTGCAGGGAGATGGGTGGCTCATGCCTTAAAAACCTCTGACTCCCTGGAAGCTCTTAGCAAAGCCCTTTTCTATGAACAGTGAGGGAGGGGCATGAGTAGTTTGCAAACTTCTTGGTGTCAGAGCCTTTGTTCTTGAGGTCAGGTCATAGAGCTGAGTCTCTCCTGTAAACCTCCACCAAAACCAATGTTATTCTCTGTTCTGACAAGCAAGGGCAAGTTCTCAAGGCACGACTTTCCTTCTGCAAGGTCCTGGTCCTGGCAAAGAGGAGGTAGATCTTAGTTGGTGGATCCCTTGGGGCCAGGTCCCCAGACGCAGTTATCGTCACTGAAGGAGCCAGGCACCCAGGACCCAGGCTCTCAGGCCACCCAACTGTGTCCCATGCAGACAGCCACTGCCATTAAGTTGCAGAGGCAGGGTTGGGGAGAGGTTCATCTCAGCCTCAAGGACTGGGCCTGGCCAGTGGGTGGTCTTGGTGAGGGCTCTGGAGCCCTCAGCCTATTCCCTGGGACCCCCAGCTCATCTGCTTGCCCAAAGCTGGGAGAAGGCTGGGATCCACCTCTTACCTCACTCTCTGCTGGAAGCCCACCACTCTGACAACTGTTGGCTTAACGGACCCACTGACGGTTGCTCACTGACTGCCGGTCACTTGTGGGAGGGGCCCACTGTGGCACCAGCCAATGGCTAAGCAGGACGACTGATAGTCCCAGGTTAACATTGCCCGGAACAGGATGTGGGAAGTGGCATGGAGTGTGGGCAGGGGTAATTGTGCACAGCAATAGCTGCTTGCTGAAGTGCCTCGCTCTGCCAGACTCTATTACAAAATCATACAGTATTTCTCTTTTTCTCTCAAGCTTATGTCACCTAGCATAGTGTCCTCCAAGTTGAGCCATGTGTCATAAATGATAGGACTTCCTCCTTTTTTAAAGCTGAATAATAGTCCATGCCCCATCTTCTTTATCCATTCATCCTTCCACAAACATTTAGGTTGCTTTCATGTCTTGGCTATTGTGAATAATAAAGCAATGAATCTGGGAGTGCAGATATGTCTTCAAGATCCTGATTCCAGCTCCTTTGGAAACAGACTCAGAAGTAGGATTGCTGGATCTTACGATAGTTCTATTTTTTATTTTTACAAAAAAAATTTGTAGGAACTTCATACTGTTTTCCGTAGTGGCTACACTAATTTACATCCCCACCAACAATAAGCAAGGTTTCTCTTTTTCCAACATGCTTACCAACGCTTGTTATTTCTTCTCTTTTTGATAATAGCTATTCAAATAGACGTTTCTAAGAATTTCTTTTGTTTTCCTTGGACCTGGGACAGAAGCCATTCCCCTGTAGATAGTGAGATTGGGTTTCTCAGGAGGTTGAAGACTAGAATGCATATGTGTGTGTGTGTGTGTGTGTGTGTGTGTGTGTATGTATGTGTGTATGTTAAGTGCCCCCATTGATAAGATTAGAATAGTATGTCTAGCTAGACTATCATGGCAAGAACCATGTTTGTTTACTGCTGTATCCATGGAACCCAGAGCAGTGTCTGGCATATCAGAATTCTTAGCATATGTTAGGAAAGGATTAATCAATCAAGGGCCTGTTCTCTGTTCAGCTACTTCTAGGCTATAAGTGGAAACTCCGAGATACACCAACAGAAGGTGGCTTAACAAAAAGCAGAAGACCTCCTCCTCCTACTCAGGCCGACAGTGGCCTTTCCTAGACAAAGCCTCCATGCTGAGAACCCTGAGGGAAAACAGGGGCACAGAAAGAAGAATGGCAAAGGAGAAAGTGAGCAGATGGGGGAAACCTACCCCAGCTGTTGGCATCCATGAACAAGGAAAACCCATCTCGGTTTGGAGAGGATAATGTTTGTAAGGACTTGGCCAGGATCATATGCAAAAAGGAAAGGCACTAAATGTGGTGGGAATAGCACACGTTTCCCTCCTCATATCTGGAACCGCTTGAACCTCTCATTTTAGTCATGGTGTCAAAACAGACCCTGGACCAGAAAGAGGCAGGCCAGGACCTCTAATGTTAATACACAGGCAGCTGGGAAGCTCAAGGCCATGGCCACAGAAACACAGTGGGTTCAGGTGTGGATGATCTTGTCCAGAAGACAGGGCACCAACAGCAGAGTCCAGGAAACAGGAGGTGAGATGTCATAGAAGTCCTGGGATTCTTGTGTGTGGTCCTTGCGTACGGGAGCAGGCATGTAGGAATCAGGGGATATCTGGGCAGTGTGACAGCTCCTCCCACCAAGGAGACTTTCCTGACTCCTTTTCCAGGAGCAAGGCCCCTCAGCAGGCTCCCGCCTCCCTGCTCTACTTACCACATACCTTCCTTTACAACCGACAGCTTTCCTGGCTGCCTCAACCACTGAGCTCTCCTTATTGGCAGGAACCACATCTCACAGGAGGTGCAAAATGCTATGAAAAGGGAAGAGCCTGCCATTCAGGTTGACTGTGTGGTGAGGGAAAAAAAAAAAAAATCACTCTGGAACCGAAAGACAGACTAGAGCTTTACCACTCCACGTTTTGCTGTTTTGAGGACCAGCAGCTTTGGCACTGCCTGGGGCCCTGTTTCAAAGGCTGTGTCCTGGGCTCCACTCAGACCTCCTGAATCAGAGTCTGCATGTTCACAATAACCCCGAGTGATTCATAAGATCATTATAGTTTGAGAAGCAGTGGGCTAGAGAATTGAAGTTGGACCTCTGGGACTCTAAATTCATAGTACTTTGAACTCACACATTTCCATGGTGCTTTGAAAGTCATATAGCACTCTGATGAATTTTCTCTTAATGCTTCCCCAGGCTGAATTGAGTAAGGGAGAAAGAGAATATTGTAAAAAAAAAAAAAAATGAAAGAAACAAACAAAAAGCCTAGAAACTCACTAACAGAGTGCCTACTCTAAACCAATCACAATGCTATAAGCTGTCACAAAATACATTCTCTTAAGTCTCTAAAGCAAGCACTAAAGTTAGGGGAATAATGAGCCCATTTTCCAGATGGAGTCAGATTAAGAATGATTCACAAATTTTACCAAATTCACTCAATTTGGACTTGCTCAGCTGTGAGAAACAGAGAGGCCATCTTGATCTAACTCAATCAGAGGTCCTTATACAGAAAATAGGTTACTCAGTTCCTCTCACTGCTTGGAGCCTTAAGTAGTGGGATTTTAGTCCATCATATATCTAAGCTGACTTGTCTTCACTCAGGGCACCATGGGAATGGGTTTGCTGTCCATCAGTGCTTTCTGATTCTTGTGGAGTCCAACAGTTGGGTAAAAAAGGAAAGAAAGAAAATAGGTGACTCGGAATCCTAGGATAGGAAATTCAACAAGACCAAATGTTCCGGAGCCTTAAAGGGGACAGCAGTCGAGAACCAAGGTACCTGTCTTTGTCTCTTGGGAATTCAACTTGCCCTTGAGATGGGAATTCTTGTGCAAGTGATTATTGAGGGAGGCTCCTAGGAGGAAGGTGAGAGGGAATCAGGGCAGGGAAGGGGAGAGAAGAAATCTAAGCAGGAATGTCACCTCAGGTGGAGACCAGCTCCAGCCTGATCTTACAGGGAGCTCCAGGGTATGAGTGGCACAGAGTCAGCCTCATCTTGAGTCAGGATGCCAGCCTTCTGTACTTCGTGTGAGTCAGTCCTCGGCAGCTGGTTGCTGAGGACAGAGGAACTAACCCACCTGGCTGGGAAGCCCTAAGGTTGAGGGTTTCTCTGGGGAAGGAACAACTTTAAGGTGTTAGCAGCCAACGTGCACAGAAGCTGAAGGTATAAGGGCACCAGTGAAGGGGAGGGTCCGCAACAGTGTGTGTGCCTCTTGTCTTTCCTTCTTGGGAACAATCTCTGCTCTAGCATGAGGCATCACTGTCTCTCTCTGCGCTCTGCTCCATTCTTCCCACCGCTGAAAGCAGTCCTCCAGTGGCCCACATGTATCTTCTCTGTGTGTGTGTGTGTGTGTGTGCTCTGTCCCTCAGTCATGTCTGACTCTGCAACCCCATGAACCGTAGCCTGTCAAGCTCCACTGTCCATGGAATTTTCCCGCTAAGAATACTGGAGCAGGTTGCCATTTCCCCCTCCAGGGGATCTTCCCTACCCAGGGATGGAACCTGCATCTCTTGCACCTCCTGTACCCGTAGGCAGATTCTTTACCACTGTGCCACCTTCTACTGCCTTCTCATTCAAACTTGCACCTGACCCAGAATGACCATTCCAACTCAATGATGCCTCTGGACCAAAACGTTTCAGCTCACATCCTCACTGCTCAAGCCTCTTAGCCAAATGCCAGAGAGTGAAATCTGATTTGCCATCCTTGGGTCCCAGCCAACAGGTGGAGCACCCTTGAGTCACATGGCCGCCTCAGTCCAATCACCTGAGACCTGGAATGACATAGTGGAACACAACCAGGAGAACTAGGGGGTGGGTTTATTCTTCTTAGAAAAACTATTTTGGGGGCAGGCAGTGATGGAAATTTCCAGTTCTGCTCAGTAGCTGAAATCCAAATTCACATTTCTCTGATGTCAAAGTTTATATTCCTGCCACATTGCTTCCCCTTCATAATGTGGTTGTTCAGAACAACCCTGCCTGGGTTAAAACCCCAGCTCAGCCACTTGCTAATCATGAAATCCTAGGCAAATTAACCTCTCTTTGCCTCCATTTGATCACATAGGAGGTGAAAATAGCACCTGCCTCATAGGATTGATATGAGAATTAAATGAGTTAATTGTGTGCAAGGTGCTTAGAATAATGCCTGGTGCATAGTAAGCATAATAGAAGTGGATGCCCAATAAATTAATATAATAATTGAATTTCTCAGACTTTCTCAGCAAGAGAGAGAAGGAGTTAAACAGGCCTGACCCGATAGGGCATAAGCTGGCCAGCACCCCAGAGACTGTTGGCACATTGAGCTGTCTGGGATGAAGCCCTGGGAGACAGACAGGAATGTCACCATTGTGGCTCAGGCAAGAAAGACTTTTCTGACCCCTTTCCAGGAAACCAGTGCCATGGCAACTTGAGATGGCCTGGGGCAGCATGACATATAAAAGCCTGCAAGGATCGTGCTGATAATAACATTTCTAATATTCTGCTATGGGTGCTACAGGTGCCTGTTATGGATTGAAATATGTTTCCTCCCCCCACATTCCCCCTCCCACACCCACATATGGAAATTTATGTGTTGAAGTCCCAACCCCACTACTTAAGAATGTGACCTTATTTGGAGACAGAGTCTTTACAGAGGTAATCTAGTTAATGATGAAGACTCTAGGGTGGGTCTGATCCCAAAATGACTGGTGTCCTTATAAGAAGGAGAGATTTAGACACAGACACATAGTCTTCCTAAAGGGAAGACAATGTGAAGAGACACAGGTAAATGATGGCCATCTGCGAGCCAAGGAGGGAGATCCTTCCCTCACAGTCTTCAGAAGGCACAGACCTTGACAACACCTTGATCTCAGACTTCCAGTCTCCAGAACTTTGAGACAATGTTTCTGTTGTTCAAGCCACCCAGTGTAAGGGTTATGCATGGCTAGCAGCTAAGCCAGTGTTTTTCTGTCTGCACCAGGCACCATGCTAGACACTTCATGTGGGTGCTTAGTTGCTCAGTCATGACTCTTTGTGACCCCATGGACTGTAGCTCACCAGGCTCTTCTGTCCATGGGGAGTCTCCAGACAAGAATACTGGCGTGGGTTGCCATGCCCTCCTCCAGGGGATCGTCCCAACCCAGGGATCAAACCAGGGTCTCTTGTATTGAAGGCAGATTCTTTACAGTCTGAGCCACCAGGAAAGCCCAAGAATACTGGCATGGGTAGCCTATCCCTTCTCTAGGGGATCTTTTTGCCCCAGGGATCAAACCAGGGTCTCTTGCATTGCAGGTGGATTCTTTACCAGCTGAGCTACCAGGGAAGCCCACTCATGGACCTTGGTTAATTGATCTTCCTACCCATCCTGTCGGACTTCTCTGGCGGCTCCAATGGTAGAGTCTGCCTGCAATGCAAAAGACCCAGGCTTTATCCCTGGGTCTGGAAGATCCCCTGTAGAAGGGAACAGTAACCTGCTCCAGTATTTTTGCCTGGAGAATTCCATGGACAGAGTAGCCTGGAGGGCTACAGTCCATGGGGTTGCATAGAGCCAGACAGGACTGAGCTATAACACTTTCATCCATCCTGTAGGGTAGAGGTTGTACAGTACCAGTTTACAGACAGGAAACTGAAGCTCAGAGGAGGTGAGCACTCTGTCTGCAATCACACAGTAAGACAGGGCTGGACCTTGAACTCCTTGTCAGCCTGAACAGTGCTGGGCACACAGGACACACTCGTCTACTCCTTGGGGAGCCTTGAGGCACCATCACTAGACCAAAGACCAGGCTAACATCCAATCCAACAAAGCTTTGAGTGGGAGTCAGAGCTGTCTTTCCTCAAAAAATTAAAATAGAACTACCCTATGGTCTAGCAATCACACTTCTGGGTCCTTATCTGAAGGAAATGAAAGTGCTATGTCAAAGAGATATCTGCACCCAGATGTTCATTGCCGCATTACTCCCAACAGCCAAGACACGGAAACAACATGAAGTGCCTACTGATAGATGAATGGATACAGAAAATGTGGCGCATATGTACAGCAAAATACTATTCAGCTGTACGAAAGGAAATCCTGCTGTTTGTAACATGGATGGACCTTGAGGGCAGTATGTGTCAGGCAAAGAAAGACAGATAACTACAAGATTTCACTTACATGTGGAATCTAAAAAAAGGGGGAGGGTGGAACCCAAACTCATAAAAACAGAGACCAGATTTGCGGTCAGCAGAGGAGAGATGTGGGGGTTGGGGGAACTCAATCAAGGTATTCAAAAGGTGAACATTTCTACTTGTAAAATAAATGAGCACTGGGACTATAGCATACAGCGTGATGACTGTAGTTAATGCTGCTGTGTGGTATATTTGAAAATTGGGAAGAGAGTAAGTCCTAAAAGTTTATGTCACAAGAAAAAAATCCATTTCTTTTTCTCTTTTTGTATCTATGTGAGATGATGGATGTTAAATTATTGATTATCATTTTGTAATATATGTAACAGTCAAGTCATGCTGTACTCCTTAAATGTATGCAGTGCTATATAGCAATTATATCTCAATAAAACTGAAAGAAGAAAAGACTGTCCCTCCCCTCGGGAAGATCAGTTAAGAAGCCAGACCCCAGGGTGAAGCAGGTCTTGCCTGAACCCCTCCCTGTCTCAGTCTCCAAGAAGCAGAAGGACTGGGAATCGAATTTTCTTTAAAGCCCTTCCTGTTTGCTGGTTCCTGCCCCAGCCTCCAGCATCACCCTTTTCTGAACAGCCCCTCTCTCCCCATCTCAGTGCAAGAGCCCCTCATTCCTAGGAGAACAAGAGAACTGCTCTTAATTATCCCCCTGGAGGAGAGGCCATGTTTGAGGCTGGCTTGTATTTCTGATAGGAAACGTTCTGCCTCTCACCAAAATAAGCTCACTGACAACTCCCTCTGGGGCTTCATATCTGAGACATAGAAAAGACAGTGTCATCCCTTTGTGTGAGAGATGAGAGATTCACCAACAAAAGAAGCCCAGCAGAGGGAAATCAGAGAAGAAAGGAGAGGCAGCTGCAGTCACACTACACACATGGCTCTCTCTCCTAAATTAAATCTTCTTTTAATGAATATACGGTGAACTTTTCTGATTATAGGGGGAAATAAACGTTAATTTGTAGAAAACTGGGAAAACACACCAAAAAAAGCACAAAGAAGAAAATTTAAATCATCCCCAACCCCAACTCTTAAAGAACACCGCTATTTATAGAGGAGGGGAAAAAAAGTGTTACACGTATAGGTACACGTTTTTATTGTTTTTAGTTGTTAAGTCATGTCCAACTCTTTTGTGACCCCATAGACCACAGCCAGGCTCCTCTGTCCATGGGATTTTCCAGATGAGAATACTGGAGTGTATTGCCATGTCCTTCTCCAAGGGCTCATCCCGACCCAGGGATTGAACTGGAGTCTCCAGCATTGGCAGGTGTATTCTTTGCTACTGAGTCGCCTGGGAAGCCCACAGGTTCTCATAGATGTGTAAAATTCATTCATTTTCCTACTTTACAAATAGATGTCTAAAATTGATTCTGTTTTTTTCCCCTACTTTTTCCACTTAATATGTAGTAAGATTTGTTCTGCTCCAAGTCAGAGCGCTACTTGTTTTCTAGTATTCATTCTCCCAGGCTTTCCTGGTGGTTCAGACAGTGAAGAATCTGCTTGAGATGTGGGAGACCTAGGTTCGATCCTGGGTTGGGGAGATCCACTGAAGGAGGGCATGGCAACCCACTCCAGTATTCTTGCCTGGAAAATCCCCATGGACAGAGGAGCCTGGCAGGCTACACTCCATGGGGTCACAAAGAGTAACTCGCCTGGTAAAGAATCCGCCTGTAATGCGAGGGGCTGCGGTTTGGTTCCTGGATGGGGAAAATGCTCTGGAGAAGGGATAGGCAACCCGCTCCAGCATTCTTACCTGGAAAATCCCCATGGACAGAGGAGCCTGGCAGGCTATAGTCCATGGGGTCACAAAGAGTAACTCGGCTGGTAAAGAATTCGCCTGTAAAGCGAGGGACTGCAGTTTGGTTCCTGGATGGGGAAAATGCTCTGGAGAAGGGATAGGCAACCTGCTCCAGCATTCTTGGGCTTCCCTGGTGGCTCGGATGGTAAAGAATCCACCTGCAATGCGGGAGACCTGGGTTCGATCTCTGGGTTTGGAAGATTCATTCCACTGGAAGAGCGAACAGTTACCCACTCCAGTATTCTGGCCTGGAGAATTCCATGGACAGAGGAGCCTGTGGGCTACAGTCCACAGGGGTCGAAAAGAGTCAGTCACGGCTGAGCGGCTTTCACTTTCATCCACTCTTCCACTCTCCCTTTGGTTACAGAATCCACCAAAACCTTGTAAGATTGTTCATGATATTTTTAAAACTACATTTCCCAACAACCTATTACCCCTATGGAGGGGTAATACTACCCCTCCATAAAAAAGAGTGAAATAATGCCATTTGCAGCAACATAGATGAACTTAAGAGATTGTCATACTGAGTGAAGTAAGTCAGAAAAAGACAAATAGTATATGATATCAATTATATGTGGAATCTTAAAAAATGATACAAATGAACTTGTTTTCAAAACAGAAATAGACTCATGTGTATAGAAAACAATTACCAAAGGGAAAAGGTATGGGAAGGATAAATTAGGAGTTTTGGATTAGCAGATACAAACTACTATATATATAAGAAACAAAAAGGACCTACTATATAGCACAGGGAACTATATCTGATGCCTTGCAATAACCTATAATGGAAAAGAATCTGAAAAAGAATACAATTATATGTATTGGGTTGGCCAAAAAGTTTGCTTTATATATATATATATATATATATATATATATATATATATAACAGAAGCCCATGAACCCCAAATGAAGAGTGGCCCCTGCTCACTGCAAGTAGAGAGAATTCTCACCCAGCAATGAAGACCCAGTGCAGCCAAAAATAAATTAATTTAACAAAGTCAAGAATCCTTATACATAAACCTGTAGGTATATTACTGATTATTTCTTAGGAATGTTTAAGGTCATATAATACAAAATTTGTAATGTTTTTTCTTTCCCGATTTTTGTGTGTTTGTTGAAGGAAGGTATCCATCTTGAAATTCCACCTGAAAGTTCTCCTATACAAGTTTTTATTTATATAGGTTTGTAAGATTCACCCGTATTTATTTTTTATTTTTATTACCCTCTTCTTCCCAATTCGTTAGGAAGGCGTATAATCATGCAAGCTCTGGAGTCAGATTTCCTAGATTCGTGTGTGTGTGTGTGTGCCTAGATTCGTGTGTGTGTGTGTGTGCCTAGATTCGTGTGTGTGTGTGTGTGTGTGTGTGTGTGTTTAACCTTGGGGAAATTACTCAATCTCTCTGTATTCCACTTCCTTGTTGTTTTTTTTAAATAGGTTCTAACAGTGCCCACCTTATGAAGATATGACAATTTAGTAAAACATTCAGAGTCAAGCATAACCATTCACTCACTAACCATTCACTCTTATTTCTATTCTTTCTAGGATTGTTTATGACATTTGCACATGTGATCAGTTGCTCAGTCACGTTTGACTCTTTGCCTCCCCATAGACTACAACCTGCCAGGCTTCTCTGCCATGGAATTTCCCAGGCAAGAATACTAGAGTGTGTTGCCATTTCCTTCTGGGGGATCTTCCTGACCCAAGGATCGAACCTGCATCTCTTGCATTACAAGTAGATTCTTTACCACTGTGCCATCTGAAAAGCTCCACTATGACATTTGCTTTCTATTTTTAAAAAGTGTTTAGATGTATTCTAAACTATTTCAACTCTGACTGCCCACCATTGATAATTTTCACTTCCCATTCTTAAAATGTTTATTCTATATCTTGACATTTTCCAGTCTTTTTTTTTTTTTTTCAGGAAAAAAATACAAGTGGTGTAATTACTGTCTCCACATACTTGTGGATGTTTTTACATTGTCTTCCAACAGGAATGACCTCTTGCTTAAGCATAGAATTTGAGGGCAATTTTCCTTCAAAGCTTTGACTCTGTTTCTTTTCTTCTTCTGTATTGAATGTTGTGGATAAATTTGCTCTCATGTTGGTCCGATTTTTCTCCCTTTCTTTTAAAAATGTTTACCTTCAGGTATATTCACAGGATTATTTCTTCCTCCTTGAGATGTTAAATCTTCCCTGGCAGGGACTATGTGACTGTCCTTTTTTTTAATTTATTATATGGGAAGACTTTCCATCTGTAGATTCCAGTCTTTCTTTAGCTCAGTCAACTTTTCTGTAACTACGCCTTCAGGTACTGCTGCTTCTACAATGAGCACTGGTACTATTGTTTTCTTTTGCTGAGAACAATGTTCTATATTTGCTGAGAACAATGTTCTGTATTTCAAATCTCCTGAATATTCTCCTCCCTCCTTCTAATCACTTTCAGCCCTTCAGTTTTGGGAGAACGTCCCAGTCATAGAAACTCATTTTTTAAATTAGTTTTTTGGCCATACCACTTGGCATGTGGGATCTGAGTTCCCTGACCAGGGATTGAACTCTAGTCCTCCTGAAAATCTCTTAAGCCTCTCCATTTCTCTCCATCCCAACTACTCCCATTCTAACAGGTCTTCCTGCTTAGTCCCAACCTCTACAATTCATTCCCCACTAAGCAGGAGAAAAAAGAGCATCTCTTTTAAAATATCACTTAAGTCATTCTTTTCTCATCGTATAACATCCTTTATTGATTTTCCATTGCATTTAGAGTAAAATACTGTCACCTCAAGGCCTCCAACAGACTGCATGGTTTGGGCCTGTGGTTCCTAAGAGCTATCCACCGACCTATCCGACTCAGGCCTGTTGGAGTTGACAGCATTCTAGGATGGGTCCAGAGCTAGGAATGGTAGGGAAATGCTAAGAAGGTGGAGACTCGCTTGTGAAATACACCCCAGGCACATCTACCGGGACAAGGATAAAAAGAGGCAAAGATACAGGAGGTGAAAACGCTGTATGAAGGAAGAAGTGGTCCCAGTTTTGAGGGGCCATTAGGTTCCAGGTTCTAAAAATCAGACCAGGAAAGTAATAAAGAGCATATTTGTTGAGCACCAACTATGGGCAAGCACTGTTCTATATATAGCCAATTTCATCTTCCCATCTTTATTAATTATCCCGTTTTTTGGTAAAGAAACTCTGAGAAGGTAAATGACTTGCCCAAGATCCCATGGCTAGTAAGACATGGGAGCAAAGATACAACCCAAATCTGCATGACTTTAAAGTTTCTGGTCTTTATCTTTCGGCCTCCCTGAAAAGGATATTCCAACATGGTGGCTGAGGAAGGAGCCATGTGGAAGTGGAACGCTTTCATAGGTGCCCCAGATGGAGATCAGTTCTTTGATTTCAAGGAACCTCCAACCTTTTAGGCTAAATTTGCTAAAGCAATACAAGCAGATGTTCCTAGCAGGAGGACAGCTTTTTTCCACGATCCCTCCTATGAACCCTTGTTACCCTGTGTGTCCACCTAGCAGAAGGAGGCCTTTTGCCATCTGCTCTTCATGATCCTCTGAGGTGGCAGAGACAAGCAGCGAAAGGAGCCTGGACTGCCAAGTCACCACATGGAAGGTTATCCATCAAATGCCCAATTGCACTGTCTCATACACACAAAAAATGAAAATTTTATTGTTGAAAAGGTCACTGAGATTTTGGACTTCTTTGTTACAGTAAATAGCATTGATTACACTGACTAATATTAATACAAATAATAACACAAGTTTAAAAGATGAGGCTCCAAGAGCCAAGGTTCATATTTAAGTAGTCCCACACCAAACTCAGGGCTCCTTTCCCCCATGGCTTGCTACCCCTGGCGACCTGAAGCTAGTCCTGGCTCATGCTCCAGCTCTCTATAGAACTCAGGGAAAGTCACTTCAGTGACCTCAGCTTTCCCATATGCAGAATGAGAGCTTCGTTCTGGATGGCGGCATGGGGGTACTTGCTCTTTGAAGGCAAGTCTTACTGCTGCCTGCAGTCCAAATGCATTATTTTTCAGTGACCCCATGCACAGTCACCACCCACATTCCTTGAGTCAGCGAGTCATTCACTGCAAGAGGAGGGTCAAAACTTTTCTTTTCCCCCAAAAGAGTCATCCCAGCTGGTTATATAATCATCTACATTTAGAATGCCTTTACAGTAACCATGGAAACCATGACATGTGTGCAGTTAAACTTTGTTCAAAATCTGCTGATGAGGATAAAGAAATGGTTCCTTATGTGGACCTGAGAGAGACCAGGATAGTTCTTCTCCTTCTTCAGTGGGACTCAGATTGACTTCTGGCCAAGAGGAGTCAAGACCAGGAAGAGAAGGGCTTTCCATATGGGGGTGACCAATATCTGAGCTGAATTTTGCCAGTTTAAACTGAGATTTTCCAGGCACAGAAGACAGGAGTAGGGAGCTGTAGATGGGAGATAGAGCATGTGCAAAAGCCTGGAAGTGTGAAAGACCTAGGAAACAAGCAGATGGTTATTTTTCAAGCACAAGTGTGGTGAGGGGTACAGTGGAGAGGAGAAGCTGGAAAGGCAGAGTGGAGGTAGGTCATCAAGGCATTTGTGTGCCAGGCTCAAGAATTCAGACTCAATTCTGTAGAGTCACCAGGAATGTGGGAGGGGCTTGCAGAGGAGGTGAAAGGGGAGATGCTCAGCTTTCCTACCTCGCCTCCAGACCTAGGGAGTCAGTATCTTCCAGGGTAGAACCTAGGCTTCTATAATTCTCCGAACGTTTCCAACAGTATGGTGGTCCCTGAAAAAATTAAAAGCAAAACTATCATATGACCCAGCAATTCCACTTCTGGGTATGTATTCAAAATTATTGAAAGCACATTACTTTGCCGACTAAGGTCCGTCTAGTCAAGGCTATGGTTTTTCCTGTGGTCATGTATGGATGTGAGAGTTGGACTGTGAAGAAGGCTGAGAGCAGAAGAACTGATGCGTTTGAACTGTGGTGTTGGAGAAGACTCTTGAGAGTCCCTTGGACTGCAAGGAGATCCAACCAGTCCATTCAGAAGGAGATCAACCTGGGATTTCTTTGGAAGGAATGATGCTAAAGCTGAAGCTCCAGTACTTTGCCCACCTCATGTGAAGAGTTGACTCACTGGAAAAGACTCTGATGCTGGGAGGGATTGGGGGCAGGAGGAGAAGGGGACGACCCAGGATGAGATGGCTGGATGGCATCACTGACTCAATGGACGTGAGTCTGAGTGAACTCCGGGAGATGGTGATGAACAGGGAGGTCTGGCGTGCTGCGATTCATGGGGTCGCAAGGAGTCGGACACTACTGAGCGACTGAACTGAACTGAACTGAACTGAACTGATGGTATCAAAGAGGTATTTACACACACACACACACACACACACACACACACATACATTCATAGCATCATTACTCACAACAGCCAAGAGACAGAAGCAACCCAAGTATCCACTATGGATGAATGGATAAAGAAAATGTGGTCTATACACACACGTAATATTATTCAGCCTTAAAAAGAAAGTAAATTCTGACACATGTTACAACATGGATGAACCTTAAGGACATTATATTAAGCAAAATAACCCAGTCACAAAAAGACAAATACTATATGATTCCACTTATACGAAGGACCTAGAATGGTCAAAACCATCAAGATAGAAAGAATGATGGTTACAAGGAGCCTGGGGAGGGGTAGTGGGGAGTTATTATTTAACGGACATAGAGTTTCAATTCTGCAAGATGAAAAAGTTCTGGAGATTTGTCGCTCAACAATGTGAAATTAATTAATGGTAACAGTGGTGAAGATGATAAGTTCTATGCTACATGCATTTGTTGCTGTTGTTTAGTCACTATGTTGTGTCTGACTCTTTTGCAACCTCATGGACTGTAGCCCACCAGATTTCTCTCTCCATGGGATTTTCCAAGCAAGAACACTAGAATGGGTTGCCATTTCCTTTTCCAGGGGATCTTCCCCACCCAGGGATCAAACCCACATCTTCCCCATTGGCAAGTGGATTCTTTACCTCTGAGCCACTGGGGAAGCCCTGTGTGCTTTTGTTGTTGTTGTTCAGTTGCTAAGTCGTGTCCGACGCTTTGTGACCCCATGGAGTATAGCATGCCAGGTTTCCCTGTTCTTCACTATCTCCTGGAATTTGCTCAAGCTCATGTCCATTGAGCCAGTGATGCCATTCAACCATCTCACCCTCTGTAACCTACTTCTCCTGCCCTCAATCCAAAAGACCCAGCATCAGGGTCTTTTCCAGTGATTTGGCTCTTCACATCAGATGGCCAAAGTATTGGAGTTTCAGCTTCAGCATCAGTCCTTCCAATGAATATTCGGGGTTGATCTCCTTTAGGATGGACTGGTTGGATCTCCTTGCTGTCCAAGGGACTCTCGAGTCTCCTCCAGCACCACAGTTCAAAAGCATCAATTCTTTGGCTCTCAGCCCTTCTTTATGGTCCAACTCTCACATCTGTACATGACTTCTAGAAACTTTCCAAGTGTATCTGAGTTCCCACAGCTGGGAGCCCTGGGGAGTCACTGATAGAGTTATGAATTACGCACAGTTAGGGGCATTATGAGGTCAAATTGACATTTCAGAATGAGCAACCTGGCTGAAAAATGGAAGAGTGGATCAGATGGGACCAAACTGTAGGTGAGAAACAAAGCGACCAGCTGGAAGATTTTTCCAGCCAAGAGGAAGTAGGGCTCTGAAGTCCTGAGCCTCATTTTATAGGTGAGAAAATGAGACTCCAGGTGGTAACTACCTTGCAGCAAGTCCAGAGTAGGTAGGATCACACCTAAGTATGGTCCCAAGAGGTCAACCACACAAAGTTTACTGCTCTTTATGTCCAGTGCTCAGCTCCTGTTCAAGAAGCATGCTAAAAGATACGTGTGGACTTGAAGAAAAGGAGAGTCACTAACTGGGGGAAATGGCTGAAGAGCCTCCAGACCATCAGAGGGCCTTGGACCAGGCCCCACAGAAGGAGTATGATCATGCTGAACACTATTGCGAGCTTCAGGGACCAGAGCTGCTCCTGCTTTGGGCCAGAGGAAACAGCAAACGCCAGCAGGGATTCAGCCTCCTCCCAGGCCCCAAGGACATTTCACTGTCTCCTCCCACCCCAGGCCCTCTGTACTGGCCTTTCCCCTACAGGGAAATTTCTCTTTTCTCTCACTTTCAGACGCTAGTTTAACCCTTACTCATCCTTCAAATCTCAGCTTTAACCACAAAGAAACATTACTTCCCATGCACATACCTGCACACACACACATGCACACACCTGTGCACACACATACCTGCACACACACATGCACACACCTGTGCACACACATACCTGCACACACACACATGCACACACCTGTGCACACACATACCTGCGCACGCACACACACACATGCACACACACACACACACCCCAGATCAACTCAGTGCTCCCTGTCATCCCTTCTCATCGTCCCCTCTACTTCTGTGAACCCGTTCTGTCCCCAGAGGAAACACACAGCACAGTCAGGCTGAGTAGCTGAGGGGAGTTGTAAAGAGGGATCATTTTACACAAAGGCTCATGCAGTGCTCTGGACTAGAAACAGCGGGCATGATGAACAGCCCAGCCAGAGGCCCAGCGGGGACGAAGCTGTACAGAACCTGAGAGCTGGGTGGAGTACGATGGCCTTCAGTAAGAACACAGTCTATGATCAGTGATCTAGGGGAGTAAATACCCCGACTGCATTTCCCTCCCTCCTTCTGGTCTGCAGCCAGCCTCCCCATTGGTTCTGTCCAGCCTGAAGGCAGAGAATAGAAGAGCTATTCAAAGTAGTCCTCAGAGGTCATCCCCCAGGGCACAGAGAACAGTGGAGGAAGGAGGAAGGTGGACCGGGAGAGACAAACAGAAGGCACAGAGCACTTGTCCCACCTTGTAATTAAAGGAATACAGAAGCCTGAGAAATTATGCAAAGCCTGTCTGTCTGATTCAGACTTGAACTCCATGAGGGCAGGAACAAGGTCATCATTTTATTTCTTGCAGCTATCACAGCACCTGCACACAAAGCACTCTTAAATAGTCACTGAGCGAATGAATGAAAAAATAAATGAGCAGATGAATGAATAAACTCCTAAGTATGAGGAGAAGATACTCACAGAGGGAAGGCCTCGGGATCAATCAGGAACAGCCATAAAGCTGAGGAACATTGTCAAGAAGTATCAGACATGACCTTCAGCCCCTTGTCATCCAGCCTGGGGCTCAGCCCTGTCCAAGGGCAGGGCCTGGACTGTATGGTGCTGCCCTGACATACGAAATCCTCTCCACTGACTCAGAGCTGGACCTTCCTGACCCAGACTCAGTGTGGGACTCCAGAGAACCCTATCCCTGCTACCCACAAACTCATCTGGAAGGTTCTGCCAACCACCCCTCCACCACCATACCTGACCCTTATATAAGATCACCTGCCTGATTGTCCTGGGGTCACCATACCTCCTCCATAGTGTGGTAGGAC
The DNA here is from genome assembly GCF_032405125.1 of Capricornis sumatraensis. NCBI lineage: Eukaryota > Metazoa > Chordata > Mammalia > Artiodactyla > Bovidae > Capricornis > Capricornis sumatraensis. Next base: position 75,209,105 of record NC_091083.1, read on the forward strand.
CATGGTCTGTCCCCTCCACCTCTACCATCTACCCACCATTTGGTCCTACAGCCATTTTACACCCCACCTCACCAAGCCACATCTAGACCAGTCTCACTGTCTTCCCTCTTGGCTACTGCTAAAGTCTCAACATTCCAGATTATAATTTCTGCATAACATCCACCCAATCAAGGCGGCTGGTGGGGAGGGCGTATCCAGGATCTACAGGCTTTGCTCCTGAGTTATATTTCAACCCCCAAAGGTCTGGCTCTGCCTTTCTGTCACCTCCCTCTATATGGAGAAGGATACCAGATTTGCCGTGTATGGATATAAGAGTTCATCACACAAAGGTGCCCAGCTGGATGGAACAGTGTGGGTTGAAATCCAACCCACACTCCACTGACCAAACTGTGCGCCTGGCATGAGCTGAGACTGCCCAGAGGAAGGAGTGTCTTTTCTAATTTGAACAAAGATGCCTATAGGTTAGGGGGCCTCCCTAAAACAGGCTCTACATGAAATCTGTGCAAAAGAGTCCATACCGCACATAGCTGGAGCCTGAAATATTCTCTTTATATCTCTGATTTTCATGAAGTTAGATGGCTTCAAGGCCAATCCTTCCCATGGAAATTCATTACTCAAAAAAGACCTTCTGGAGTAACAAAAGATATCATTGCAATTACGCTTATCAAAAAAAAAAAAGTATGACAATCAATGTCTCATGCACAGACCGCATTTCAAATGCCCTTAATCAATGGCTGTGCTAATTACAGATTTATTGCAATTAATTTCATTTCAATTATGCCTTAATTACTAACCTTGAGTGAGATTGGGCAGCTCAGAGAATTTGTGTCACCATAGAGCTAGGACCCAGAGATAAGTTGCCGTCCTTCGATTGAAAGATGCTGCTCCATTAAAAGTTAGTTTATTGGATCAAGGCTTTTTGGGGGAGGAGGGGGCTGGTTTCTCCAGGGAGGCAATTCATAATGTGAGTCTGAAATTGAATATAGGAAAGCAGGCAGCTGTGGTTACTAATTAACTGGAGCTGGTGTTTAATTTGCTTCTTATTGATGCCGATTCCTCACTGGTTCATTAGCTATGGTCAGACAATAAATGCCTTCAGAGTTTACTTTTACGATGTCCTCAGCTTCTGATTCAGTGCCACTTGTTCCCTATCTTTCCTTCAGAGAGATCTTCCTTAGTACCTTCTCATGTTTAAAAGGTTCAGCTCTGCATTCCTGCAACAGGGCCCATGATAGAGGCGCCTTGTGTTCACTGAGATGCCCATGGAGAATGCCATTTCAACAACACAGAAGGGTGTTAGGAAAGAATCACCCTGTGGAAAAGCAAGAGCAGTTTATATGGTTAACATAACTCAGGCTCTGAAATCCCTCAGGGAAAAGTGAAGTTGCTCAGGCAAGTCCAACTCTTTAAGACCCCATGGACTATAGCTCACCAGGCTCCTCTGTCCATGGGATTTTCCAGGCAAGAATACTACAGTGGGTTGCCATTTCCTTCTCCAGGAGATCTTCCCAACCCAGGGATTGAATCCGGGTCTCCCACATGGTAGGCAGACACTTTACCGCCTGAGCCACCATCCCTCAGACAAAGATTCAAATCCCAATTCTGACACTTTCTAGTGCTGAGGTCTTGGGCAAGCCATTTAATCTCCCTAAGCCAAGTAAATGAAAAACTGAAGTGCCCAATCCTTGTTAGGAGCTCAAAAAGTATCAACTGCCTTCCACAATAAACCCTTCTCTAGGACTTACAGAAAGCATTCCTCTGGGAGATTTATTTCCAAAAGAGATCTTTCCACAAAACAACTTTTTAATCAGCTCAGCAAAAGGAAAGTGTAGAAATTTGCTAGTCCATACCTTCATCCTAAAGATAGGGAAACTCAAGCCAAACAAGGAGAAGCCAGAGGTCACCTTGTCAACTGGTGCCAGAATTAAACTAGAACTGGGTCACCTGACTCCTAACTGTAGGACTTCCCTGCCACATCATGAAATGAAAGTGAAAGTGAAAGTCACTCGGTCTTGTCTGACTCTTTGTGACCCCATGGACTGTATAGTCCACGGAATTGTCTAGATCAGAATAGTGGAGTGGGTAGCCTTTCCCTTCTCCAGCAGATCTTCCCGACCCAGGAATCAAACTGGGGTCTCCTGCATTGCAGGCGGATTCTTTACCAACTGAGCTATTAGGGAAGCCCAGACATCACAAAATAATCTCTTTTAAAAAGTCATATGTTAGGGACTTCCCTGGTGGTCCCGTGGCTAAGACTATGCTCCCCATGCTGGGGGCCCAGGTTCAATCCCTGGTCAGGGAACTAGATCCCACGTGCTACAACCAAGAGTTCACATGCTGCCACATAAGATCCCACGTGCTGCAACTAACACCCAGAAAAGCCAAATAAATAAACATTTTTTTAAAAGTCCTATGTTAGTATCTGCTAAAGACTGAAGATCTACATATATCCCAGGTACATGCTCAAGGATAGATGTATAGAAGTGTTCATTGCAGCATCATTTGTCATCAGGATAATAAAAAAAAAAAGTGTCAGCAATTTCAATATCCCTCAATAGAGAAACAGAGGCAAATGGTGATGAATTCACAGGCTAGAATACTATACAGTAGTTAAGATGAACACACTTGGGACTTCCCTGGCTAATACTGATGCTAAGATTCCACACACCCCATGTATGAGGCCCAGGTTCAATCCCAGGTCAGGGAACTAGATCCCACATGCCACAGCTAAGAGATTCTGCATGCCTCAACTAAACATGCCAAGTGCTGAAACTAACACCCAGCACAGCCACATAAGTAAATGAATAAATAAATAAGGAGACATGTTTTAAAAAGATGAAAGTACTTGACCTGCATTATCAGTATGGATAAATTTATAAAATATAATGCTTGAATTTTAAAAAGCAAGTTGCAGAATATTTATAGCATGGTATCACTTATATTAATTTTTAAAATTTACAAAAGAAAAAAGAGAGGTTTTATGAGAACATATGATTAAATGTTCACATATGTTATTTTTGGATGGTGGGTATTTGGCTTTATTTCCAAATTCTTTGTTCTGTTTGAAATATTCCATCATTACAATAAAAAAGTAAAACAGGTAAGTTTGATACATGTTTTTTCTATCTATAGAAACCCCAGTGATCATTGTTTACTGAGAACAGAGACACTTAACACTCCATGGTACCAGGGATAAGGCAACTACACATCCCAGTCTGCCAGGCTTAAAACCGAGCTATAGGACATTCATGGACATTCAATAAATATTTATTAAATGAATTGATTGATTAAATAATTAAAATAGAGTGGGCACAAAGGTAATACATTTTCTCTCCTTTGCTTATAAAGGTTCACAGGAAATCAGTGTGACTGTGCAGAGTGAGACTGCAGATTGACGATGAGTCTGTTGCTGTCGTCTGAATCCTAGACTCTTGGAGAAGGATGTCAGAGGCTGGGACTAGAGAGATGGAAGTGAAAACAGAGAAACATGGATAGATTTCAAAGGTAACTAGGAAATGAAATTAGTAGGATGTGCTGATGGAATAGATATGAGGATTGAGGAGGAAGATCACATTTAAGACACGGCGTCACTACTTCCTGGGAGGGGACCAAGTGAGAGAGAGACCTTGACTTCCATCTTGGACACAGTGCATTTAAGGAGCACCCCAACCTTCAAAGGGGAACATGTGCCTTTCACTTCTGCCTTCAGTGCCAAAAACATAGATTCCTGGGGCTCTGTGTGAGGGCTCAGCTCTCCACCATGACAGTGTGCTCCAGAGGGCTCCCAGTTTGCATTCCCTGGGTTTTCAGGAAGGTTGCTTGACTCAGATCTTAGTTGCAGGCCTGTCAGGCAGACTTTGAAGCATCAGGTCAGTCTAAGCCCAGCAAAGCTGTACTGTCAACTTTTGCATTGTCAAACATGTAACAGTTAAAAAGATCCAGGTAAGAATCTGCCCCCAACCCCACCACAAGGCTTTCATCCCAACTAGATCCCAACGGGGATCCAAGCTGAGAGCCTGTTTGTCTCTGGTTGGAAGCTGGGGGACAGGGGCTGGTGCCAGTCACACAGAAATATAAAAAGGGTCTGGCCCTTGAATTTCTGAGGAAATGCTCTTGTCTGACAAGAGTATTGGCATACAGCCAACAGTCAACGTCTGCCTTCGTAGTCCTAAAAAGAGAACATGGGGAAAACCTTTCTGTGAGTGGAAGGTTTAACAGTGCCAGTAAAAATTATGCACAAAATGATGAGCATAATCAAAATCTTTGTGGCCCATGCTGGAAATGCTTTTTTAAAAAAACATTAGTCTTGCTCTTGGGTCTCATTCAATTTTTTTGGTCCTAAAGAGTGAGGAAACTGTGGCTTTATTCAGAGGGACCAGTCGATGCTGGGTGGTGGTTGCAAATGGACTTCCCAAAGGCTATGCACAGTTGCTTTTACTAAAATTTTTCATTTATTTTTCTTCCATCCTCACCCTGGCCTTGGGCCAGTGCTTTTGGGTAGAATAAATTTGAATATTATTACCAATAATGGGATATGCCAAGCCCACCTTTGAGCCATGTTGCACAATGTAACTTTTCCAGATGGGAGGATTACAGGCCATAAACAGCTTCACTCCCACTTATCTATAAATCCATCAGGCACCAGTGCACCATGTTCCCAGGCCAAGTTCTGTGCAACTCTAGGGTGCCTCCAATTATCTCAATGACTCTTGCAAACTTCTCAAAATTTTCTCAAAACAAATCAAATTTTCACTCAGAATCCAATTAAAAATAAGCACATATCATGCAAGATTTCAAAGCAGGGCTTCTTAACCTGGGTTCTGCAGGTCAGCGGATAAAATTCAGTGATCTATGAAGTCAGGCAGGAAAAAGTTACATCTTTTATTCACCAACCTCTGATTAAAATTTGGAATTTTCTTCCATTATGAATATAGAAAACAAACCACAGTGGTATTAGGAGGAGGACCTGGGCTTTCACCTGTTAAACCCATGGATATTTTCATACTGCCTAACAACTGCCTAACAACAAATATTTTAAAATATTTACATTCAGCACTACTTTGAAATTATATTTATTTAGTAAGGTCACCACTGTTGATAGTTAAAGTGTTAATAAAGTACATAGATCACAATTTCACAATATCTTTCTTAACATTTGGATAATAACTATATTTCAAAATAATTGGTTTCCTTTGGAAGCCTATGTATATGTTATGCATTTAAAAACTTTACACTTGAACAGAGGTCCATATGAAGAAAAAGAAGGAAGAAATTTAATAATGATGAAGATGAAGAACCTGTTAATGCACCATCTGTTCTGAGCTTACCAGGGGGAAAGGTATTGGAGAATCAAAACAATAAGATTCCTTAGGACTTCCCTGGTGGTCGGCTGGCTAAGACTCCAAGTTTCCAGTGCAAGAAGCCTGGGTTCAATCTCTGGTCAGGGAACAAGATCACACATGTCACAACCAGGAGTTCACGTGCTGCAACTAAGACACACTGCAGCCAAATAAATTTAAAAAAAAAAAATTTTAAGGTTTTTAAAAACAAGATTCCACCTCTCTTCCATCCTTCTTCCTAAATCAACACTTCTCAAACTTTAATTTTGGGTAGTAAAAATTTAGTCTTGCCCAAAGAGAGGCCTAGATTTTGTTCCCAGCACCTGTGAGGGTGACCTCTAAAACTTTGAAATTCCCTAGATGACAGGAGTGAGCATTTGGGGATAGTTTGTTATGCAGCAATAGCTGACTGATACAGAGGTGTATCATCTCTGGACACTAGCAGTTAGCTCCACTTGGCTGAAATTCCTATGTCCCCATCTTCTCTAGGTCAATTCTCCCAGAATCAAGCTCATGTCAGGGGCAAACCCTGTCCAGTTCCCAACCCTCTCCCTCCACCTTCTCTGTTTCCATTTTGCTTATTAACTGTGTGATCTTGAGAAGGGGATATTTAACTCTTCTGAGCCTCACTTCTTTAGAGTTCTTGGGAATTTCCGTTGTAGATGTTAACGAATTTTCTAGGGCAATCTAGGTATCTGGATGTTCAATAAATGGTAATAAATCAACCATTCCAGACTTATTCCTGAGAAATTCCCCACTTCACTGAGATGTTAGAGAAAGTAAAACATCTAAGGTAGATGGATGGAGATTGTACAAGGATTTGGGTGGATGACCAAATGGATAGATGATGGATGAGGATGTCGATACATTGGGAGGACAGATAAACAGGTGGGAGAATGGTTCATGATGGATAAATGGAGCCCCTCATCCCTGGGGATGTCGAACTGCTTCACATTTGCTTCTTTTCCTCTCCCCTCTAGCTCCCACTCATTCCTCTCCTTCAAAATCAACTCCAGGGTTTATTTTGAGTGTCCTTTTGAACAAACCACAAATTTCAAATTGGCTGGTGAGGACTTCTAGCATTCTAATTGTGAGGCATGCTTCTGAATGACTTAGGAGCTGAGGGGAGCTTGAAAAAAGCCCGAGATGCTGAGAGAAAATGAGAAACATGACATTTTGAAAAGGAAACCAATTTTCTTTAACTAAAACTGTTGCCTCTGTAAACTATATTATAAATCCAATATATTCACATAATGTTATGATAAATCCCTCACAAAAGAGAGAGGTGAGAGGAGAGGAAGAAAAAGGAAAAAAGGAGATGAAAAACCTTGCAGAGATTGCCAAAGTCATTTTTCCCTTTAAAAACAATTGCTTTGATTCTTATGATAGTTATTAAGGGTCAGACTACCTGGATTCAAATATAGGCTCTACCGCTTCCAAGTGGAGTAACTTTGGGTAAATCTCTTAACCTTTCCATGCCTCAATTTCTTCATCTACAAAATAAGGATGATAATAATATGTACTTCATCTGGGTAGTTGTTAGGATTACTGAGATAATACAGATAAAGCTCTTGGAAATCTTCCAGGCATGTGGTAAGTGCATGGTAAACATGAGCAAACATTATTACTATTACTCCCACACACATTTACTTGGTGAAGAACACAGAAGCAGGACATGGGTAACCTAGGAAATATGAATAGGCTTAGCACTACTCTGAAGACTCTCATCATCCTTTACAGCTTCACATGTTGGTATTCTCCACTCTGATGACCCCTAATGATACTGATACTAACTGCTGACAAGTTCAATCGCAAACATCATGTCACCCCAGTATGGATGCGGACTACGTTGTCCATCCCGACACAGTGTTATATTGAAAGAAACAGTCCAGCACCCAAAAAGTAATTTAAAACACTTCAAATATTTACTCATCCTCCAAGAGAATTTCAAGGGGAAAAGTATATCCACTGTTAACATTCAACAAACATCTTTAAAACTTCCCTGTCACTGTTGCTTTCAACATCCCATGCATATCATTTTCTTAAAACTCTCTCTCTCTTTCACTCACTTTTAACCTCCAGACCTTGAGCCTTTTCTATTTCTCACCCTCTCCCTATGTTTGCACATTAGTTCTTCACTGGGTCAGTTCAGTTCAGTCGCTCAGTCGTGTCCGACTCTTTGAGACCCCATGGACTGCAGCGTTCCCCAGGGACTACATTGGGTCAATAAGCTTAATCTTCTCACAGCTTTAGTGCTTTGTCTCCATTTCCTACTTTACCTGTATTCTATACAACAAAGGTGAGCCCAGAAACTGAATAAGTAGGCTAGAATTCTTCCTTGGGGAAACAGGGAGAAAACTAAAAGTGCTCATTCATAATCATCCCTGAGACAAAACTCAAATATCTCCATGCCTTTGCTCAAGCTATTTCCTCTGTGTAGAATGCACCGTACTCTTTTGAATGGCTTTTAGTTGGATTGGCGTCTCTGCTCTGAGAGCTGAGAGTGAGGCTGGTTTGGGTATGGAGAGGCAGAGGGCTGGAAATGTGAGGTCTAGTTTAGGCAGCCTGACTCACCTCCAGCCTGGTTTGAAAATGCAGAATGTGTTTTCCTACAGTCTGGGTGACCACTGGCCTCACATGTGATCCAGAGGACAGAATGGCTAGGAAAAAGTTGGATTAGCTGACTCAAAAACACTCAGATTATGTGGCATTCAGAGCAAAAGGGCCCCTTATGGGGAAAAAGCCAGCCAACGTTCATCCTAAATGGCAATAGCCATCAACTGCCACCCATGGGTCCCTATGAGGCAAAAACTCAGACTTGGAAAGTAGTTCAAAACACAACCCCTAGACCATACCTTTGAAAAAACACCCTAAAATCTTATCTTTTACACAACAGTTTACAGTTTTCAATGGACTTGTACCTATGTCCTCACAAACCTATGAGACTAACAGGAGTGGAATCCCAGCTCCCCCCACGGTTCCACATGACTTTGAGAATGTCACTTCCCTTTCTCTGGGGTTCAGTTTTCTTACCTGCAAAAAGTATTCAATATTAACTAAGCTAAGTCATATAACAAGCTCAAGGTGGATGCCTTTACACCACAGTTTAGTGCATGAGGCAGACAAAAATCAGATAATCACTCCAATGAGAATACAATGAAGCACCGAGACAGATGCGCTGAACAAGAGATTCACGGTGATGCAACTGGAATCCTAGACTCATGTGGGGGCCCAGAAAGACTTCTCTGAGAGTGTCATTCCTGAGTTAAGATCTGAAAGATGACCAGGCATTAAGTGAATAAGCAATGAAGAGAAGGGGGACTTCCCTGGCAGTCCAGTGGCTAAAACTCCTCATTCCCAATGCAGGGAGCCTGGGTTTGATCCCTGGTCAGGGAACTAGATCCCACATGCTGCAACTAAAGATCCTGCCTGCCACAACTAAGACCTGGTACAGTCATGTCTGATGCCAAAATACAAATAAGTATTTTTCAAAGAAGAAACGGTGGTATGAAGAGCAGTGTTGGCAGAGAAAACAGCATAGACAAAGGCCCAGGGGCAGAAAACCCCAACATATTTGAGGGGCTAAAAAAAAGTCCGAGAAGCTCAAGCACTGCGACCAAGGGGCAGCTCGGAATAAAAGGGATCTTCAGGTTCAATGGGGGCCAACCCTTGGAGGCTGCAACATGGATTTGTTTCTCCTTTAACACCAGAGCAAAGTGATGTAACGATTGTGGTATTTCACTTAGAAGTGGAAATTGATGCTCAGAGAGGCCAGGAGACCCATTTAGAGTTTCACAGCTGTTCAAGGAGGACCCAGAATCCTGATTCAGGCCCTAACTATTGTGTGACCACTCCTAATAGCCACAGGACAATTCAAGACTGAAAACAGTCTCTCCTATCATGAAAAGAACCATTTCCTTCCTGGGGCACGCTTCTCGCCCCAGCCAGTGTGATGTATACAGATGGTGTAGCTTTGGCATGAGCTGAGCCAGGCTGAGGCAAAGGGCTGGGGAAAGAAATTACAGAGATGCAGGAACTTCCTTTCCACCTCCACTGAGCCTTTGTATTACCCTGTGAATTTAAGTTAGCAGTTTCCCCCATTACCAGCCCTCAGTATCCCCATCTCTGAAATGAAGGCATTGAATCAGACATTCTCTGAGGTCCCTTCCAGTCACAGGAGTTTTAGGTGTGTTTTCTAGCCGAATAATGAAGGGGGAAAGTGAGTAGACTCCAAACCAGTCTTTATCTGGAGAACTGCAATTTGCCAAACAAGAAAATCAAAGGGAAATTGCAAAGATGATGAGGAATGGACCTTTTTTAGGAACAACAACCTAATCACAAGTCACTGCTGGCGAAGAAATGTCACAAAAACCTTGATTTGCAGCTTTAGGCAGCGACGTGCCACAGGAGCCAGGCAATTAACAACGTGAGAAGCTTCACGGAGGCACAGATGAATCACAAAAGGCAGCATCTATAGGCTGCAAAGGATGCCAGACAGCACGTGACCAAAATCCTAGTCTGATTCACAAAGTCTTTGTGGAGCTGCCCCACCAAGAAGTCTGTCTGCACCTTCCTGGTCCCCTCCTGTGATGGGGAGCTTCGTACCCATTCCCCAGCCATTCATGGCACATAGCAAGAGCTCATCGCATATTTTTGAATGAATGAATCAATAGCTGCAGTGCTGCTCCAAGAACGCTCCTGATGTTTCCACCCAAAGGTCCTAATGTTATCATCTGGAGCACCCTTGGTCTTATGACTGCCTGTCTTTGGAAGGGAACCCCCAAAGCAGACACTGATTTTGGAGGTGCTTTGAGGAACTCCTGGTTGGTGAATGGGAACTGAAACAGGGAATGGAAAAAAACTAATATGGGGGGTATTGAGCATGTTACCACTGTGGACGATTATGGCTTAATCCCTCTGGGAAACCTCTGGGAGATTATATAGAACTATGCTGGCCAACACAGCAGCTACTAGCTATGTGGAGCTATGGAATACTTAGCGTATTCTAAGTGAAGCTAGTCCAAATTGAGATGTGGAGTAAGTATGAAGCACACACTGGGTTTTTCAAAAAAAAGTAAAATATGTCAGTAACAATTATGAATTGAAATGACAATATTTTGACATACTGGGTTAAAATAGAGCATTAAAATTGATTTCATTTGTTTCTTTTTACCTTAATTTAAAAGTACTTGTGTGAGGACTTCCCTGGTGATCAAGTGGCTAACACTCCATGCTCTCAATGCAGGGGGCCCGGGTTTGAACTCCGGTCAAGGAAGTAGATCCCACAACGCACAACAAAAGATCTCATGTGCTGCAACTAAGACCTGGCACAGCCAAATACATAAATAAATATTTTTTAAAAATAAAAGTACCTATGTGGCTCCCATTTATGGCTCACATATTTCTATTGTTCAGTGCTGTTATTGAGCATATTTTAGAGTTATCCCACCCAAGAGGTGAGGAAGCTGTGGCTCTATCCACCAATTTCCATGCATCATTGGCTGAGTGTTGCTCCTAGGGGAGCATTTCAACCTGTCCAGTGTTCCTGCAAGCTTCAGCAGCCAAAGAAAACTCTCAGACAGTTGTGGGGAACTTGCTGTAGGAAGCCATCAGCAAGTTCAAGAGCCGAGTGTCCGTGAGAATACCAACAGCATCTGCCCCGTGGTTATCTGACAGCCACGTGTGTCCTGTCCCTGTGGGCCAACCTCTCCTCTCCAAACTGAACAGCACAAAACATGCTCCCTGTCTCCTCAGCTTCTGAGCTGCCTTCTCCAACATATCCCACTTGGCCAGTGTCCTTTTCATACAGTGTTGATTGAAATTGTCTGTCATTCATTCACACAAGCCTCGTAGCCTTCCTGTATCAGGAACTCCTTTGAGATTTTAGTAAATTTATGGAATCTCTTCCCTGGAAGCAAAAAAAGAAAAAAACACCATGCACCATACTCACAAACTTTTGTATTGCCTTTCCAAGGAGTTCATGTCCAGACATGGGCCTGTGGACCCAAGACTGAAAGCCCCAGTTCTGATGCTTGCCTGTTGGATTCCTGTTTTTCTCCACAACATAGATTCAAATCTTCCTTTCTGAGTCCTTTCCGTTTTCTCACCAGAAGAGGAAAGGAAATCCTAAAGCTGTAGGTGGAGGCAGGCGCTCCCAGAGAAAGCTGCTGGCTAGAGAGCCCTGAGCACTTGAAGCTCACCCCTCCTCAGCCCCCAGTGATTCTCTCAACAGGTGACCAGGATACTAAGGCAAGAGCCCCCTGCCCCAGGGCACAGAATGTGAAGGCCAGAAAGAGCCAAGGACTTCAGCATATCCTATGCATGCCAACAATTAAGAGTTTATATGTCATCTCATTTTGACCCTCAGGACAACTCGGTGAGGGAAACAGGATTGTGGTCTTCATTTCGCAGATGAAGAAGGTGAGGTTACAGTGGAAAGGTGCTTGCCCAAGAGCGTGTAGTTAACAAGCGGGGAAGCCAGGACTTGAACTAGTATCCTCTGACTCCCAGTCCTATGTCCCTTCAGCTACATTACAATCCTCTTTAAGACTGCTAGCTGTCCACCCAAACCCATTCTCCCTTTTGTTCCCTAGTTGCTGTGATTGGGACATGGCCCTTCAGCTAGGAAAGGCATTTCCCAGCTTCCTAGGAGGCTAAGGATGGCAATGTACCCATTCCAGTGATGGAATATGAGTGAACAGGACACGTGCTATTTCTGTCTCACTTGCTTAGTAAGAGTTTATGGCACTGATGGTCCTGGGTTTGCATATCTTTCCCCTCCTATCCCACTGGCTCAGTGATAAAGAATCCACCTGTCAGTGCAGGAGATGCAGATTCAATCCTCTGAAGAAGGAAATGGCAACCCACTCCAGTATTCTTGCCTGGAAAATCCCATGGACAGAGGAGTCTGGCGAGGCTACAGTCCACAGCATCACGAAGAGTCACACACAACTGAGCAACCAAACAACAACACCCCTCCTAGTGATAATCAAAGTGACTTGGAAGCCACGTGAAGGTGGCACAGGCGCTCTCAGCCTGGGCTCCTGCATAACTGTGGAGCAGAGCTACCTCCTGACCTAGGATGTCACCTCTGACTACTGTATGGGAGACAAGCTTCTCTGTCCTTTAGCCACATTATTTGGATTTTTTTGTTAAAACAGCCGTGCCTTTTATCTTAACTAATACACACCCCTGGGGAACATCAAGCCTGTATTATACAGAGTCATTTCTCCCTCTTGCTCATTCATTCATTCATCTTGAAAGAAAGCATCTGAACTATGGGAATGTTGGCACACCAAGACAGTCATCAGGGGGTCTTATTTTATCAGTGCCTCAAAGGATAAAAGAGGAGAAAGGCTTGTGGATTGCTAGCAGAGCTCTTAAGAAGCTGGATCTGATACACCGGATCAAAGGAAGGAGCAGAGAATGACCTCCAAGGTGGAGGATGGAGGTGCCCAGGCTTGACCCTCCCACTTGGCCCAAGGGAATTTGGTCTGAGCAACTCAAAGGTCTAATTGAATTAAACTGAGACAGCCGTTCCATTCTCTAGAAAGTCTAACATGACAGACGCCAAGCATGGCTGGGAAGAGAGTCTATTTTAATCATCTCCTATTCACTTTTCTGATGAAGGAGGGATTTCTGCTCCAGGGTAATGGGAATGCCCAAATAATCTGCTCACCAGTCATTGAACAGATATGATGGGCAGATTGACGGTACATACTCAGAGTCTGGGTGAGGAGAACACTGCATGTCACACGAGGTCACACAGGCATTGTACTCCAGAGCACAGAGAACAGAAAGAGTCTGTGGGAGGCAGGTTTTATAGCATCAGAAGGGTGGGCTGACCCCTGGTTCCCAAGAGAGGATGTGATTGTCTTGTTGGAGTAATTCTATGATCTGGCAGGGAACAGAAACCTACTACTGAGGGATAAGCAGGAACTGCACCCAGTCCCCCTGAGAGGGAGGGTTCTTTGTTAAGAGGACCTTAACTGTGGGAACAGAGTGGAGAAAGACACTTGCAGCTGGGCATTTAAGGCCCGAAAGTTTCACCAAATAATCATGGCAGCCCATCAAATTGTGCCTTAATTTTAAGACTTACACCACAGAAGTTTCCCCAGGGATCATAATCTTAGGAGACACAAAACATTGTCAGCAACATAAGCTCAGGGAGCTTCAGCATGTATAGAAGCTCAACCCAGAGAGTCCAGAACCTCAGAAAACCCAACTCGTTAGTGCTCAGTGCTGCCCAGAGTGGGCTCAGTGCTGAGCATCAACCGGAGAGGTGCAAATGACAGAGGCACCGTGCTACTTGTGTCTTCGTGACCACCTCCTCCTCCTCCTTGTAAATCACCCTGCCTCATCCAGGTCAAAAATCCCCACCCCCAGCTGTTTAAATCCCTCACCTTCCTTCATATCTCCTGCATTTGACACAAACAGACATTAATACATCTGCCCTTTGCTCCTATAAGAAAACAGGCTCTGTAACCAAGACAACCTGTTTTGGCCTATAGCACTGAACATGGAAAACAGCAGGCTGTCAGAGATAAGGGTCCATCTTGGGACCCTCACTTATAGACCCCTACCTCCTGTCCTCCGCCTTGTTTGCTCCTGGTGACCTAGCTCAGCCAACCAGAGAGTCGTGTCTGCTTTCTGCTCTGACCTTTCTCAACTTTTAGCATCAATTCTGCCTTGAGATGCCATCTTGGCTGAACCCAGAAAAAGAGATGAACTTTGTTCTGCTTTGATTGTGACTCAGGCATTTGGCTAATAATGAGTCTAAAACCCTGTCCATGAAGGCACATAAGACCATGTGTGGCAAGTCTGCTACGGTGAGGACTTCCAGCTGCCGGAGTTGGAAAACCCACCTCAGCTGCGCGCTTCCAGCTTCATTCTGGAGATCAGGCCCCACCCAGGTCCTCAGGCCACTGTCCACTGTGATGAGCGATGTTTAGGCACCATCACCTCACCCCCTGGACCTTGAACATTTAGAAGTATTCCTAGAGTACAGCCAAATCCATGCTGTTCACCAGAATGTCCCTGCTGGTAGCCTTATTAAATCCATTTTCCCTCCATTAGAAATGAAAAGGTGAGTCAGAGCTGCCACTTTGGGCACCTGGGACAATAACCCCACAGTCCAAATTGAGGAGATAATTCATCAGCAATAACCCCACAGTCCAAATGGAGGAGATAATTCATCAGCAAGACACTAAAATTAGGACTCAGCTTCCTGGAGAAGCATGGAATTCTGTTAAAGCTGCAGGAGAGGGGAGTCCTGCTGCGAACTGAAACCATGTTTTTGGTTTTAGTTTTTTTCTGCTTCAGGCAGAAGTCGCTCTCTGTACCCTGGGCTAGCCAAGGGTGGAGGTTGTGTAAAGACTGACCCTCTGAAAGGGAGAAAAGCAGGAGCGGCCTGGGAGGTTCTGCTGACGAGGACCCTATATTGGTTAGCCAGGGCTGTGACAGCTTGGGAGACTTAAACCACAGAAACGTATTTTCTCCCAATTCTGGAGGCTGGAAGTTCAAGATCAAGGCATTAGCAGCATTGCCATCTCCGGATGCTTCTGTCTTTGGTTTGTAAATACCCATCTTCTCCCTGTATCCTTGCGTGCTCTTCCCTCTGTGTCCTGATCTCTTTTGAGGACAACAGGGTCCACCCATATGACCTCATTTTTCCTTAAACACCTCTTAAAAGGTTCTATCTCCAAATACAGCCACACTCTGAGGTACTGGGTGCTAGAACTTCAACATATAAATGTTGAAGGGAGACACAATCCAGCCACTAACAGACCACTTCCCTTTCAGTGAGGGTCAGCAAGCTCAGTGTGCCTCTAGAGTGAGGCTTTGTTTTCTCAGGAGATCAAAAAGCCCCACCTTGAGACTAAAGAATCAGAAGGGCTTCTATGTGAGATTCCTACATAAGAAGAGGGCAGCACCCTGAGAAGGAGCCTGAGAGAAGTGCCATTAGGATAGGGGTAAGGAGAACTGGTCAACAGGTTTGAACAGTGATTCAAATAACTTCGTTGTGCCTAGGGAGGATGGGCAGGCCCTGGAGAAGTTTGCAAGATAATAGGGGACATTTAGATTTAAGAAGAAGGGACCAGGACTTCCCTGGTGGTACAGTGGTTAAGAAGCTGCCTGCCAAAGCAGAGAACATGGGTTCCATCCCTGGTTTGGGAAGATTTCACATGTCATGGGGCAACTAAGTCCATATGCCACAGCTTCTGAGCCTGCACACCCAGAGGCTGTGTTCCCAACAGGAGAAGAAGCCCCCACAATGAGAAGCCCACACACAGCAACTAGCAAGTAGCCCCCACTTGCCACAAGCAGAGAAAGCCCAGCACAGCCACACAGACCCAGCACAGCCAATAAATACATTAATAAAAAGAAGGGATCCAATCTCTGCCTTTACCTCCCTCCAGAAGGATAACTCGGAGAAGGCAATGGCACCCCACTCCAGTACTCTTGCCTGGAAAATCCCATGGACGGAGAAGCCTGGCAGGCTGCAGTCCATGAGGTCGCTAAGAGTCGGACACGACTGAGCGAATTCACTTTCACTTTTCACTTTCAAGCATTGGAGAAGGAAATGGCAACCCACTCCAGTGTTCTTGCTTGGAGAATCCCAGGGACGGGGGAGCCTGGTGGGCTGCCATCTATAGGGTTGCACAGAGTCGGACACGACTGAAGCGACTTAGCAGCAGCAACAGAAGGATAACTGGTGTGCCCCAGAGGACAGAACCAGAGCCTGTTGGTGTAAACTAAAGGAAGGCATGTTTCCACTGCAGGAAAATAAGAGCATTCCAGGCACTGAAATATTCAACCTTGGGGTAATTTGCCATGACAGGTAGTGAGTTCCCTTCACTCAGAGCCTTTCAATCAAGCTTGGAGATCATCAGGGTGCTTGGAGGAGAAGTTTGCCTGCAATTCTCAAATTTTGTGATGGATCAGGTAAGAGGGTTGGACTAAATAATTTAGCTCAAAGCCTGCCCTTGTGGTCCTTTAGTCTTCTGTTAACACTTACCAGCCTCTGTCTTGCAGACTAGATGAACTGTAAAGAGAATAGCTAATGACACATAATTCTGGCATGGAATTCATAATAGCCATCAAAAATGTCCAAGTTACCATATATTTAGAGTAGCTACCACTGTAAATAAACAGATCTTCATAAATGCATACATATAGAAGCAGAAGGTAGTTTATCTAAAAACTGTAAAAGAACCTCTGAACTCTGTTGAGAAACTAAGGTTTTTAGAAAAATTTAGCTCTGCAATCTATTGGGTCAGAAAGCCAACATCATTCTAGAAAGGTGTGGTAGGCAGAATAATGACTCCCTGCCACCCTTCTCGTCATTGTTCAGTCACTCAGTGGTGTCCGACTCTTTGCGACCCCATGGACTGCAGCATGCCAGGCTTCCCTGTCCATCACCAACTCCTGGAGCTTGCTCAAACTCATGTCCATCGAATCGGTGATGCCATGCAACCATCTCTGTCATTCCCTTCTCCTCCTGCCTTCAATTTTTCCCACCATCAGGATCTTTTCCAAAGAGTCAGTCCTTGGCATCAGGTGGCCAAAGTATTGGAGCTTCAGCTTCAGCATCAGCCCTTCCAATGAATACTCAGGGGCTGATTTCCTTTAGGATGGACTGGTTTCATCATTCATTCAGGGGTGGCAGTGGCCACCCCTGAATGAGTGAATTCCACATCCTAATCTCAAGCATCTAAGAATATACTTTTTTAATTAAGGTAAAAAATCACATAACATAAAACTAACCACTTTAAAGCGTATTATTCCATGTCATTTAGTGCATTCATGATCTCACATAACCACCACCTTCAGTTTCAAAACCATTTCATTATCCCAAGATGAAACCTCATATCCATTACATAGTCACTGCTTCCTCAGGCCCCTGGCAACCACTACTGTACTTTCTGTCTCTATGAATTTACCTATTCTGGATATCCCATAAAAACGGAATCACAGAATATTTGTGACCTTTTGTGTCTGGCTCCTTTCCCTTTAGCATCGTGTTTTTGAGGTCCATCCATGTTGGAGCAGGGACTGGTACTTTATTCCTTTATATGGCTGAATAATACCCCACTGTGCTTAAATTTTGAATAAGATGCTTCTCATTTGCACTTTGTACTGGGCTCTGTAATCATGAAGCTGGTTTGAGCTGGCTCTGATAGGGTGTGGGAGCTGGTCACACTCAGTGGGACCCTTGCCTGCCTCTCCTCCCTCCACACATCCTCCACCACGTAGCCAAATGATCTTCTGCAGGTGAGGCCTGACGGTGCCGTCTCCTGTTTTAAGATCCTCCCATGACTAGCACGCAGCAGCATCCCCATCATCCAGGTCTCAGCCCCTCGGCCACAGGCTCCAGTTCTCTGAAGGTGCCTAGTTCTGTGGGGCCCCTCCACATATTTATCTAGACTCCTTCTCAGCTGGGAAGGCCCTCCCTGCACGGCCCCCACCTCCTCTCTCAAATTCATCTGAACCCTGTAACTCTATGATTCTAAGGTCCTCATGCTCAAAAATGAGGCAAAAGTGGTAAAAGGGCTGTGAGATCAGGGGTGACAAAGATGCAATTTACTTCAAGGGTGACCTTCCAGGAAGACCAGCTGAGAAATTGATGAGTCCATTTAAGCTCTCACACAGACACTTCGGGGGATCATAGAGCTTACTTATGAGGGAACTTCTGTAACCAATGAGATATAAATAAGCACATTAAAGTATTCCTGCTTCAGCCCAGTTTAATGGCCAAAAAACTAATTGTCAGAGATTGGAAAGGATCTGAAATAAACACGGCTGGAGCGGGACTTGATATTATGTGAGGAACCTGCCCAAAGAAGTCAGCATGAACACACGGATGCTAAGAGGTTGCTCCCAGACGTCTAATCAATGGTTTTCATTCAGGTCATTACCTTTTCCACTTTTTCACATCAACCTTCTTTAAACAGTAGCCAACACCACCTGGATTCTACTTCCAAGAGTAAGGAGGGTGAGTTGGTGGCTGGAGGTGGGGCTGGGGACGCTACAGACCCTGGGGTTTCCAGAACCCACCCATCTGACTTGTCCTCTCAGTGGCCAATGCCCCTGTGGTCAGGGACTTGACCATGGACAGGGATATCACAGGTCAGCCCTTTGTGGCTGGGCTAAAACTCTAGTCTGGGTCCCCCACCTGTCAAAGCCAGCACCTGCCACCTGAGTCCTCCCCTTCTCCACCACCTGGCCCAGGGTCACCACCTCTAAGGCCTCCCACTGTGGCAACCCTCTCCTATCTTCGGTCTCTCCCCCTGCCTCACAGATTCCTTCCGGCAATCCTTCAGATGGATTCCCCACCTGGACAAAAGCCCCGGGCCTTGGTTCTGCCTGGCTCCCAACCAACACCACCTCTCATTCCTTCCATCTGCCACCAAACCTCCACATCTGTGGTCTGTCCTTCCTCACCCCTCCCAAGTCTTCCAGCCTCCAGCTTCACATCACACGTCCCTCCTTCACAGAAAGATGCTTCTGAAGCTTAACAGAACCCAAGACACCCCTGCCAAAGTCTTCCAGTAGCCTTTTAACCCCCAAGAGGAAGCATCAGCCTGGCCCCCTCCCCACTCATCTCTCAACCCTGACACACCTAGGGCACGGCCTCCCCTCCTACCCCAAGCCCCAGGCCTGCTCACCTCCCCCATATGTACCTCTCTCCTGTTTATACACCCCTCCCCTCTCCTGCCATCCACCTCGATAAGCCTTGGTTTCTCCACCTATATGGAAATGGGTTTGGATCAGCTAATCCCTGAGGTTCTTCTCTCCTGGTTCTGAAACAGAAATGCAGCCCACAAACCACTTAGACTTTGTTCTGAGTATCTAAGTGCTTTCCATGGAAAACTCGGGAGCAGCCAGCGAGGATCCCAGCGGAAGCAGCGGGCATATTCTCTCTCATGCTTTTTTTCTCCCTACTTTCAGTGTATTTCACCATCTCGTGAACAAAAATAACCCAGTTGATTCCCAAAGGAAAGCATAGAAAGGAAGCTGCGAGTCAAATTAGTGTCCACTCTCAGAAAATCAAAAGAAAAAGCAAAGAGAGGGGAAACAACAACCAAAAAAAAAAAAAGAAAAGAAAATCCACAAGAGACATCAGACCCACAGGTTGATCAGATAACCTACCTCCCCAAAGCTGGGGATTCCAATGGGGCCAGACACACTGGGAAAGCTGAGGCAGGAAGAAAGATTTGCTCCAGGTTCCCTAGGAGGTCCAGCTCACAGGTATCATAAACCACAGGACTTTAAATCAACACTGACACATGTACACAGGTCAGACGTACAATCCTTCCCTTCTCTCATGGTTTATCAGTTCCAAGTGTTCATCTGCCAGTGGGCCAACTGATTCTCAAAAGGTAAAGTGCATAATTCTTTATATTAGGGGAAGTGGTCAGCTAACCTTTGTCTTTTGCTTAGTCCTTAGGGCAGCATTGTTGTAAGTCTGGCCTTCTGGGGAGGAAGAAGAAGGATGGACAAGTGTGTTTCAGGATCCCCGAGGGCTGGGACCCCAGCCATTGCCTCTGGGTAGTGGGCCAGAGGGTAGGCAATGAGAAAGGGGACGTCACTTCTGTACTTTTGTCACATTTCAATTGCTGGATTCTTTTTTTTAAAGATTTTTTTGAGTGGACCATTTTTAAAGTCGTTATTGAGTTGTTTCAATGCTATTTCTGTTCTGTGTTTTATTTTGTTTTGTTTTGGCCACAGGCATATGGGATCTTAGCCCCTGACTAGGGGTCAAACCTGCACCCACTGCATTGGAAGGCAAAAATCTTAACCACTGGAGCCCAAGGAAAATGCCTTAATTGTTTCTTTTTCAATCAGCATACTCTGAAGTTGGCTTGGGTGTTTTGCTTTGCTTTTTGTTGCTATTGTTGTTGTTAACATGCAGAGATGACAGAGCAGGTTTTATTCCTCCAAGTTGTTCAAGGAAAAAACAAAAACGAAACTCAGCCCTGGAAGGACAAATTACCTGGTCAGTCATCCCCAGTCTGTTAAATTATCATCTATGGCACCGTCTTTTCAAACTATGGCCTGCAAGTCAAATCCAGTCAGCCATTTGTTTTTGTAAGGTCTGCAGGCTTAGAATGCTCTTTATATCTTTCCATGATTTTTTTAAACCAAAAGACTATTTAGTGACATGTGAAAATTATATGAAATTCAAATGTCAGTGTTCATAAATAAAGTTTTATTGGAGTACAGCCATGCGCATTCATTTACACATTGCCTGTGGCTGCTTTTATACTATATAACTATATAGCCTGCAAAGAGAAATGTTCACTGGGGAGTTCCCTGGCAATCCAGTGGTTAGCACTCAGTGCCTTCATTGCTGTGGACCTGGGTTCAAGCCCTGGTTGGGGAAGTAAGATCCCGCAAGCCTCATGATATGGACAAAAAAAAAAGTTCACTGTCTGGCCCCTTCTAGATTTTGTCAGTCCCAGCTCTACAGTCCCACATCCTGTCAATCCAATCCTTAAAGAGTTAAGAATATATTAAAAGCTGAAATTTTAACCAAACATCTGTGGAACCTTGAATATATTCTTGAGAAACACTATTTGAAAACATACTTAGGGACTTCATAATAGACGCTTACTCCTTGGAAGGAAAGTTATGACCAACTTAGATAGCATATTCAAAAGCAGAGACATTACTTTGTCAACAAAGGTCCATCTAGTCAAGGCTATGTATTTTCCTGTGGTCATGTATGGATGTGAGAGTTGGACTGTGAAGAAAGCTGAGAACCGAAGAATTGATGCTTTTGAACTGTGGTGTTGGAGAAGACTCTTGAGAGTCCCTTGGACTGCAAGGAGATCCAACCAATCCATTCTAAAGGAGATCAGCCCTGGGTGTTCTTTGGAAGGAATGATGCTGAAGCTGAAACTCCAATACTTTGGCCACCTCATGCAAAGAGTTGGCTCATTGGAAAAGACTCTGATGCTGGGAGGGATTGGGGGCAGGAGGAGAAGGGGATGACAGAGGATGAGATGGCTGGATGGCATCACCTACTTGATGGACATGAGTTTGAGTGAACTCCAGGAGTTGGTGATGGACAGGGAGGCCTGGCGTGCTGCAATTCATGGGCTCACAAAGAGTCAGACATGACTGAGCAACTGAACTGAACTGAACTGAATATGGGGTTTTTTTTCTCTTTTTAAAGTTTTCAGTATGGAAAATTGTCAACATATTCAATAGTACGTGGGTGTGTGCTATTTTGCTGCAGTTGTGTCAGGCTCTTTGTGATCCTATGGACTGTAGCCTGCCAGGCTCCTCTGTCCATGGAATTTCCCAAGCAAGAATACAGGAGTGGGTTGCCATTTCCTCTTCCAGAGGATCTTCCAGGAATTGAGCTCGCATCTCCTGCATTGCAGGCAGATTCTTTACCACTGAGCCACCAGGGAAGCCCCATTCACTAGTACACAGAAAGGTATAGCCAATTAAGCCCCTGTATACCCACCACCCAGCTTCAACAATTCTCTCTGCAGCTGATCCGGTTTCCACTATACACCACCCTCTTGTCCCTCCTGCACTATTTTGAAGCAACTCTCAAACAGTACAAATTTTATCTGTAAATATTCTGGAGCATAAAATGTTTTAAAATAAAATTTTACAACCAGGGGAGACTGTGACAAGCTGTTTGTAATAAGGAGTTTTAAGAGTCATAAGCCCGTGGCGGGCAGGAATGGAAGACATGCTTCATAACTGATGGAGAAACACACGCCAGGGTCTCGTCTTCCAATCAAAACTCCCAGCTGGGTGACAGTCACCAGCCACTGGGACAGGGCAGCCCTTTCCTCCCCTGTCTATTGTGATCAAGGAAAGGAAACTAGATGGAGCAGGAAACAGGAAAGGGAGCTTATTAACATCACTCAAGACCAGGGGATTTCCCTGGCAGTTTGATGGTTCAGACTTCACCTTCCAATGCCGGAGATGCAGGTTCCATCCATGGTCAGGGAGCTAAGATTCCACATGCCTCAAAGCCAAAAAAAAAAAAAAAAAATCCCCAAACATAAAACAGAAGCAGTATTGTAACAAATTCAGTAAAGACTTTAAAAATGGTCCACATTGGGAAAAAAAAAAAACTATTAAAAAAAGAAGACTGGGGAGGAGACAGACACGCTGTCAGTTGAATGAGTTTCTAAAAGCTGCATGAGCTCTGGCATAAGATTCACGCTGGCGGTGGATGAGGTCTGATCCTTCTTTCCTTTAACAGTCAGTGTCAACAGGAAGAAAGGAGTAGCCATCTGTCTCCATGTATCCTGACTCCCTCTTCGGTCTTCCTCCCTTCTGCCACCCCAAGAATCCAAAGGTCACCCCCTAATTCCCCTACCCACAGGGGAAATTAACAAGAAAGAGAGTAGCCATGTCGGAGGTCAGGAATGGAGGTGTGGGGGCAGCCTTAACAGGGGAGGCAGAGGTGTGGGAGCAGAAAGGAAGGCTTCCGGGAGGTCAGGTGCAGCTGGTCCGAGCAGTCTTCCATACACAGGAACAAGCTGGCTAGATTAGGAATGTCATGCTCCAATGGCCAGCTTTATACATCACCTTGGCCTGGCTGTAGCACCTAGCTTATTCTCTCAAATGCTCATCTAGGTATTGTGTGAGGTATTTTTGTGGATGTAGTGAACACGTGCAATCAGCTGACTTTAAGTAAAGGAGATTATCCTCCAGGGTTGTGAGTGGGCCTCATCGAATCAATCGAAAGGGCTTGAGAGCAAAACTGAGACTTCTCGGAGGACAAAGACTGCCTCAAGACTGAGTTTCCAGCCTGCCCACCTGCCCTGCAATCCTCAGACTTGCCAGCCCCTACAGTTGTGTAAGCCAATTCCTTGAAATAAATTGTATGTGCATATTATATATATACACATATATATGTGTGTGTATTGTATATATACGTATACATGCATGTATTATATTATATATGTAAATATGCGTGTATTATATATGTGTGTGTATATATATACGTATACATGCGTGTATTATATTATATGTAAATATGCGTGTATTATATATGTGTGTATATATATACGTATACATGCATGTATTATATTATATATGTAAATATGCGTGTATTATATATGTGTGTGTATTGTATATATACGTATACATGCATGTATTATATTATACATGTAAATACGCGTGTATTATATATGTGTGTGTATATATATGGGGGGAGAGAGGTACAGGTATATATAGGCATAGGTAAAGCACAGGTCTAGATACAGATACAGATATTTATATGATGTCGATACAGACACAGACCCTCCTGGTCCTGTTTCTCTGGAGAACTCTGACTTATACATATGTTAAATAGTTCTTTACCCCCACCTCTATACATGAGTGATGGTAAAAATTCATTAATTGAGCGCTTAGTCCATGCCAGGCACTTTGCCTATGTTAACTCATTTAATCCTCACAACAGCCCCATGAGGGTGAACCTCCTTCTACAGATGAGAAACCTGAGGCATAGAGAAGCTTTAGGAATGCTGGGAGCCTGCTGCAAAGAGCTGATGGGGTCTGGGAGCAAAGGTGAGGAAGGCATGCTTTCCTTCCTTGCAGGCTTACCTGAGACACGAGAGTCCAGTTCTCACCACCTGAGATGAGAAGATGCTTACTTGGAAAGAGGCTGGATAGAAGGAAAAACACCAAAAGCCCAAAGAGATTGCAAGCAATCTCTGATTCTACTATAGCAGCTCCAGCAAAGCACAACGCAATCTCAGTGAATTATCCCATCACATTTCTGTGGTACCCTCAGTGAGCGTTTTAATATAGTCAATCTTTCCATCTCCTCATTTACACTTTGCCTCCAATTTTTTCTTATCTATGTTGTGCTTGAGGAACTGCTAATTCAATCAAAAGTACCTGCGTCAAGCCATTTAGCTGGGGGAGAATGAGAGAGAAGAAGCTGAAGACATCCTTGGAAGCAGGGATGTGGTCCCCAATGCCCAAGGACTCTTGGCTGGAGGAACCACATCAGGTGGAGCTCTGAGAACCCATGGTCTCTCGCCAGCACTCTCCTCCAGGCAGATTCTCAGCTCCAGATCCAATCTGGAGCCCGAGCCAGGCCTGTGGATGTTTCCCAAGAAGGCTCCGGTTGGCTGGGCATGGGGTTTCTTTTCCCCTCTTCTTAAAGACGTTTGACGGCTTTGCCATCCAAACCCAAACAGCCTGACAACGTGCTGAAGTGCGTTAAAACGCAGGAAGCTGAGGCACGGAGAGTTTCAGAGGAAGGATTCCTTTGGCAAGGCCAGCCTGCTGGGAGGAGCCGACAGAGGGCTCTCTGAATAACAGGGCCCATCTGCTGAAGAACCTCTGGAATAAATTCAAGCTTCCCAGGTATCAGAAGAGCTGGACGTCTTGGGAGAGAAGAAGGAATTTGTTTTCTAGAATAGAAGCTTCATACAGACATTCCATCCTTTAGCCCCCGAGAAAAGCCCGCCCACGGTTTGGGGAAGCAAGGGGGAACCCCAGCAGCACATGTGCGGTGGTGAAGACCAGGCAGGCAGCCCCCTCAGCCCAGTGCCTGCCGTGGGGGAACTCACACGGGGAGTGAGTGTAGGCGAGCTTTCAGGCAGCCTCCCCCTAAGCCCTCACATGGCCCCGAAAGCAGGACCAGAGAAGCCTGGAAACAATGTCTCCTCAGCAGCCTCCTCCTCTCCTCTGCCCACCAGCCTTTTCAACCAGCCCCGTTCTTCCACACCTTCTACCCGGAATCCCCCCCATTTTTTGACTTGACTCCAGGAGCCCTGTGGGTGTGTCCCCATCACAGTGATGCCAGACTGTCTCCTAGCAAGAGGTTGCCCCCCTGGAACCAAGAGCTCCCTGAGAAGGAGTCCAACCCAGGGAAGCTCTGTCTGATGAGATTCAGTCTCACCCACCAGGGACCCTCCTTCCCTCCCCTTCCTCCTCTCCCACCACCCTCGCCTAATGTTCACAGGGAGTTTATTCTGTGACTGGCCCCGCTCTAGGTGCTGGAGAAACAGGAAGGACCAAGACAGACCTGGGCCAGGCCTTTCCGGTGATTCCATGCATTCGTTTGTTCGTCAACCAACACGGACTGAGCCCCCACTATACAACCAGGCACTGTTCCGGTGTCGGTTCACAGAAGTGAACAAATACAACAAAAATCCTGCCCCCTGGGACTTCCCTGGTGGTCCAGTGGTTAAGACTCGGTGCTCCCAACACAGGGGACCAGGGTTTGATCCTTGGTCAGAGAACTAGATCCTACATGCCGAAAGCTAAGTCTGCATGTCACAACTAAAGATCCCACGCACCACAAGGAAGATCAAAGATCCTGTGTGTGACCACTGAGACCTGATGCAGCCAAAGACATAAACAATTGTTTTCAATCCTGCCCCCATGGAGTCTACTCTCTAGATAAGACACTAAATAAGTCATTGCACATATTATAAATTATAAACAGGTAGCTGCTACAATGGGAGAGTCCAGGACATTAAGAAAACACGTGGCAGCAGAAATCTAACCTGGTCACCGCCTGAGGAACTGCACTAACGGAGGCCTCAGGGAAGGAGGGCAATCAACAGAGAGCAGGGCAGGGTCAGAAGGAGCATTCCTGGTAGAGATTGCAGGGCTGGAAGAAAAGTTAATTCAGACCCAAAAAAGACCAGAGTGCGGGGAGAGAAGAAGGGAAGTGGCAATAAAACTGAAGGACACACAAGGCTCAACTAAATGGGGACTTGTGACTAAGGAGCTGGGTCTTTACCCTGACAGTCATAGGGAGCCACTGAAGAATTTTAAGCAGGGGAGAGACACGATCCCAGTGTGTTTATAAAGCATGCTGCTGGTGGCTGGGCAAAAAAAATAAAAAATGTCAGAGGCATCAGAGTGAAAACAGAAAGGCAAGTTGATAAAACCAAGGGTCATTATCAATTAGATCCCTTAAACTATAACCTGCTTAATAAATAATATTCTGGGGACTTCCCTGGTGGTCCAGGGGCTAACTCCCCTACAGGGGGCCTGGGTTCAGTCCATCGTCAGGGAAATAGATCCTGAATACTGAATAGAATACTAAATACCCACTCCAGGATTCTGGCCTGGAGAATTCCATGGACTGTATAGTCCATGGGGTTGCAAAGAGTCAGACACAACTGAGAGACTTCCAATTCAAAATATAGTACAAGACTCCTCTAACTGCCCCTCACAGATTGGTGGCTCAATGGTAAAAACCCATCTGCCAATGCAGGAGAGGTGGGTTCAATCCCTGGGTTCTAAAGATCCCCTGGAGAAGGAAATGGAAACCCACTCCAGTATTCTTGCCTGGGAAATCCTATGGACAGAGGAGTCTGGCAGGCGACAGTCCATGGGGTTGCAAAAGAGTCAGCTACGACTTAGCGACTTAACAACAACAGATGACATCTCTGACATATGAGTCACTATAGTAATGATTGCTCAAGTTGTTTTTCAGGAACATAATTTTGCCCTGTTCAAATCAGTCGAGACCACTGACCATTTAGCTGGGCTTGTTGGAGTGTCCAATGAATGACTTTTTTATGGGCCCAAAACTTGACCCTCAGATCATGCTGACACTGCCATTTTCTAAACACACATCCCAGGAAGAAGCACGTAACTCAGCTACACCTGTGCAGAACACGGATTACTTCTCCTTTTTCCTGCCTCCCATCACCTTTCCCCACACCTCTGATCACCCTGCTCCTTGATCATACAAATATCCTGAGCCTCTTGCTCTCAGGGAAGTGGGTCTGAGACCTGTTCTTCCATCTCCTCACTTGAAGGCCTCATGAATAAACTCTTTCTCTGCTGCAAACCTCAGCATCTCAGTGTTTGCCCTGCAGCGCATTGGGCAAACAAACCTGGTTCAGTAACACTAAAAGCTGCTGCAGGAATCCAGGGAGAGGAGAGAGGTTTATGTCACAGTAAAGGCCGTGGAGATGGAGGGAAAAGACAGACTGAGAGAAGTTTGGGAGGTAGGCTCCACTGGCAAGGAAGCTGACTCTGTGAGTTTGCTAAGGAATAAAGTATCAATACCACAGACCCGGTGCTTCAAACAACAAAATTTTATCGTCTCACAGTTCTAGAGGCTGGAAGTTCAAAATCAAGGTGGGTTGGTTTCTTCTGGGGCCTCTCTCCTTGGCTGGTAGACATCTGTCTTCACGTTCATGGCTTGCTCCCTTAACGCACATCTGTCTCCAAATTCTCCCTCTTCATAAGGACACCAGTTACACAGATTACAGCCCACCTTAATGACCTTACTTGAACTGGATGAACTCTGGCAAGACCCTGTCCCAAATAAGGTCACTTTCTGAGGTCCTGGGGGACAAGACTTTAACATGAACTGGAGAGGCACAGCATCGGCTATAACACTGATGAAACAAGTTCGATGAGGAGTGAGGAGACGATGTAATGGCCTTTCATGTGTTTAGAGAGAAGTTAAAGCAACTTCTCTTGTGTTGTTTTCAGCTGACTAGACTCTGTCTGATTGTTTTCTTTGCTTGTCTGAGGTCACGCTTTACAAAGAGGACCACATGGGTCTAAAATTCCCAATTTCCAGGGGTGAAAATCCCACTCCAACAGAACTGCCTACCAGATACTTTAATGGGGCTGGGAAGGTGGGCGACAAAAGACCTGGGCCAGCTGCAAACACGAGCCAGTGGAATCTGGGGAGGGCCATGTGGAAGACTGAGAAGGGAACCCAGTAGGTTCTCTGTTTTCCTGTCAATTCCCAAAAACATTCAGAACTTTATGTACAGCTTTCTTCTCAGAGGTCGCCAAGTCTGACTCACAGTCACCCTGGGGTACTTGTTAAAATGCAGATTTCAGGGCCCCAGCCTTGGAAATTCTGCAGCAAGCCCCTAGACCCCTCTTTTTCTCACGTGCCCCAGGGGACTCTGGTTTTCGGTGGCGTTGGAACCTGCTTCTACAGCGGTCCTTTCTTGTGCTCCGCCTAAACAGAAACATGTGCTCGGAGACCTGTGGAACCCTGTGGTTCTGATCTGGGGGGGCGGGGGTACTGCACAATTCCTAGCAAGTGATTATTTCACTAAATTATCTCAAGGCGGATTCTGATTTCCATCTCTATTCCTGCCTCTCAACTCTGATTACTTCAGCAAGTGTCTTTCAATTGCCCCACTCTTTTCTTAAAAAACAGCCTCCAACTTCAATTTTTTACAAAATATATCAGCTGTTTCCTGTGTTCTGGAAGCTTTGTGCTTCCAACCTCAGGGACGGGTTTAGGAGAAGGTTTTATTTCTCCTATTTTTGATTCCTTTAAGTCAACAAAGACAGCCTTACCTAACATTTTGATCAAGCCTTTTTATCAGAGGTAGAGATGGCCATCCGGAGAAGGCAATGGCACCCCACTCCAGTACTCTTGCCTGGAGAATCCCATGGATGGAGGAGCCTGGCGGGCTGCCGTCTATGGGGTCGCACAGAGTCGGACACGACTGAAGCAACTTAGCAGCAGCCGCAGCAGAGATGGCCATCAATGGGGTTACTCAAATACCGATTTAGATTGGCCCCATGGCTGATGCTGTTTATCCTCTGCCCGTGGAGCTCCATACAGTGAAGGCAGCATAGGGCAAACCTCGCAGTTCATCGCCTGTGGGTATGAGCACAGGACAGGTCAGCATGCAGGGCAAAACAGAAGTCCCACGGAGTTAATGCCCCAGAAGCAGCCCTCAACCAGTTGACAGATCAGAAAATGGTAAATAAATGCTCCAGCTTCTTCTTCGTTTCCCCACTGGGATAATTTCAAGATACGTTCTACACTGATTTCCAGTGGTCCCCAGCTGATTTGAGCTCTGGTTGCCCACAGTGGTGATTTGCTTGACAGCACCTCCCTTATCAGCTTCCTTCTCCTGCCTCTCTCACTTACTCGTTTCTTCACCAGTGTTTCCTGGGATCACCTCCCAAGGAAATAACTTGTACTCAAATCCTTGTCTCAGCATCACATCAGTTTAGTTACTCAGTCGTGTCTGACTCTTTGCAGTCCCATGGACTGCAGCACACCAGGCTTCCCTGTCTAACACCAACTCCCGGAGTTTACTCAAACTCATGTCCATAGAGTTGGTGATGCCATCCAACCATTTCATCCTCCATCATCCCCTTCTCCTTCTGCCTTCAATCTTTCCCAGCATCAGGATCTTTTCCAAAGAGTCAGTTCTCATCAGGTGGCCAAAGTATGGGTGTTTCAGCTTCACCATCAGTTGAAGGATGGTGAATGAATGAATAGTCTGGACCAATTTCCTAGAGGATGGACTGGTTGGATATCCTTGCAGTCCAAGGGACTCTCAAGAGTCTTCTCCAACACTGTAGTTGAAAAGCATCAATTCTTCAGCACTCAGCTTTCTTTATAGTCCAACTCTCACATCCATACGTGACTACTGGAAAAACCATAGCTTTGACTAGATGGACCTTTGTTGGCAAAGTAATGTCTCTGCTTTTTAATGTGCTGTCTAGGTTGGACATAGTTTTTCTTCCAAGGAGCAAGCATCTTTTAATTTCATGGCAGCAGTTACCATCTGCAGTGATTTGGAGCCCAAGAAAATAAAGTCTGTCACTGTTTCCATTATTTCCCCGTCTAATTGCCATGAAGTGATGGGACCGGATGCCATGATCTTCGTTTTCTGAATGTTGAGTTTTAAGCCAGCTTTTTCACTCTCCTCTTTTGCTTTCATCAAGAGGCTCTTTAGTTCTTCTTCACTTTCTGCCATAAGGGTGGTGTCATCTGCGTATCTGAGGTTATTGCTATTTCTCCCAGCAATCTTGACTCCAGCTTGTGCTTCATTCAGCCCAGAGTTTCTCATGGTGCACTCTGCATATAAGTTAAATAAGCAGGGTGACAATATACAGCCTTGACATACTCCTTTCCCAATTTGGAACCAGCCTCCCAAGGGAATAACTTGTCCTCAAATCCTTGCTTCAGCATCGCATCAAAAGGAACTCGAAGGAAGACAGTTGCTATTCTAAATGGTTCTTCTTGAGCTAGATCATAGCTCTTACAGAAGAACTCAAACTCAAGACTGTACTGTATTTTGGATTTTATTATAGGATATTTAGGGTGGTCTTTTCTGGCCGTGCTAAATCCATTGTGCAATGCAATGAGTGTTCCCCCGAGGCTTTGGGCCAAATTGGGCTTGAAGCTCAAATAAATTGGCAACATCTGCAAACTCATTTTAATCAACAAATACCAAAAGAGAGTTTCTGGAGGTGGGGCTGTTAAATGGTGCAGCCACTTCAGAAAACAGGATGGCAGTTTCACAAAAAATATTGAACATTTACCATGTCGTCCAATAGTTCCACCCTTAGTCTACACCCAGGAGAACTGAAAATATGTATTCATACAAAAACCTGAAGAGGAGGCTTCTCTGGTGGCTCAGTGATAAAGAATCCGCCTGCCAGTGCAGGAGACCCAGGTTCAATCCCTAATTCGGGAAGATCACACATGCCGAGGAACAACTAAGCCTGTGCACCACCACTATTGAGCCTGTGCTAGAGCCCAGGAAGCGCAACTACTAAAGCCCACACACTCTAGAGCCCGTGCTTCGCAGGAGAAGCCGCTGCAACGTGAAGCCCACACACAACTAGAGAGTATTCCCCAATCGCTGCAACTGGAGAAAAGCCCGCACAAAGCAACAAAGACCCAGCGCAGCCAAAAATAATAAATGAAAAAACAAAACAAAACTGTGCATGAATGTTCATTGCAGCAGTATCCATAATAGTCAAAAAAGAAGGAAACAACCCAAACATCTATCAACTCAACTGATCAACAGACAGCATGTGGTGTATCGATACAATGGAATATTACTCATCCAGGTGGCTTCCCTGGTGGCTCAGACAGTAAAGAGTCCACCTGCAATGTGGGAGACCTGGGTTCAATCCCTGGGTTGAGAAAATCCCCTGGAGGAGAAAATGATAACCCACTTCAGTATTCTTGCCTGGAGAATCCCATGGACAGAGGAGACTGGCAGGCCACATTTCATAGGATCACAAGAGTTGGACACAACTGAGTGACTCACACACACATTATTCATCCATAAAAGGAATGAAATATTAATACATGTAATGACATGGATGAAACTGGAAAACGTTTTGCCAAGCAAAAGAAGCCTGTCACAGAAGGCCACATAGCATATGATTCCACTTACAAAAATGTCCATAATAAATAGACTCACAGAGACAGAAAGTAAATTAGTCATTGCCAGGGACATTTGAGGAGTGACTGTTAACAGGTATGGGGTTTCTTTGGGAAGTGATAAACATATTCTAAAATTAGACAGTGGTGATAGTTACATAACAGCTCTGTGAATATGCTTTAAAACCATTAAACTATTATTTTACAAAGTGAATTTTATTACATATAAATTATATATCCCAATAAAACTGTTATTTAAAAGAGAAAGAGTCTCTGAAGTCCCTATGAACCTAGACCTCCAATTCTTTTTTAACAACTTTCTGATTTTCCTGAAATATCTTTTCAAAGCCATGTTACAACCTCAGAAGCAAGTGAAGCTAAAAGTCAGGCTGTGAGTCTTGGTGATGGTAACGTTGAATTCCAAGCAGAGTCTGGGCCTGTGAGCTTCAGTGGGCTCCCCAGAAAGGGTGCAAGCAGATCTGAATCCCAGTGCAGCCCCCTGCTGGTTCTGTGACCTCGGCAGGTTGTGTCTGGATACAGGGTTTTGAAAACATTAAAAGAGATTATGTCTATATGAAAATCTGTCTCAGCCAGGCAGAGATCAGTCTTAATGCAGCATCTGATGGAGGAGGTTGTTCGTGCACTGGAGCAACCTTTTGAGGAACCCAAGTCTTCACAGCCATGAACCAGCTGGTTCAGACGTCCCTCTGGAACAAAGCCAGAGGGACTCTTTAATCTAGGGACTCTTAAGGTCGCAAAAGAATTCATTTAGTAGGATCTACTGTATAGCACAAGAAACTCTGCTCAATGTTAGGTGGCAGCTTGGATGGGAGGGGAGTTTGTGGGTGAATGGATACGTGTATATGTATGGCTGAGACCCTTTGCTATTCACCTGAAACTGTTAAAACGTTATTAATCAGCCATGCTTCAATACAAAATAAAAAGTTTAATTTAAAAAAAAGATGGCTAGCAGGAAAAAAGAATTCATCTAATAATCCAAATTTACAAATTTATCTAATAATCCAAATTTGTTCATTTACAAAACAGAAACAGACTTAGAAAACTTATGGTTGCCAAAGGGGAAAGTGAAAGTGTTAGTCCTTCAGTCATGTCTGACTCTTCATGACCCCACAGACTGCAGCCTGCTGGACTCCTCTGTCCATGGAATTCTCCAGGCAAGAATACTGGAGTGGATTACCATTTCCTTTTCCAGGGAATCTTCCTGACACAGGGATCGTACCTGGGTCTCCTGCATTACAGGCAGATTCTTTATGATCTGAGCCACCAAAGGGTGGAGATAAATTAGGAGTATGAGATTAACAGATATACATTTCTATATATAAAATAGACAAACAAAGTCCTACTATATAGCACAGGGAACTATATTGAATAACTTATAATAACCTATAATGGGAAAGAATCTGAAAAATACATATATATATAAAACTGAATCTCTTTGCTATACCCCTGAAACTAACAACATTGTAAACCAACTATGGTTCAGTTTTTTTAAGAATTTGTTTAGAAGGTCTAAGATCATCCCTGAGGTGAGGACAAACACATGCCATCAATTAATTTCAACATCAAGATGTTTAACCAACTACAAAACACTTAAAGTCTATAAAATAATTCCCATTTTACAGAAAAGAAAGAGTCTCAGAGAAATCAAATGAGTGACTCCAGATTACATAAATAGAAGCTGATGTTGCTGGAGCTTGGACCTGCATCTCTAGTCATACAAGATGGACACAGGCAGAAGTCAGGCAGGGTCAGGGCTCGGGTGGGTCAGTCTAAAGCTTTCAAGAGATCAAGAATGAGCTGCTTCTTACATCAGAGAGGCAGAGAGTAGGGCCATCTGAGATAACCCATGGAGAGAAATCTGGAATGATCAACCAATATCAGATTGGTACTGGTCGGTTTCCCATGGAATCCACAATCAATCTATTCTTGGAGATCAATAAGTGCACAGAGGAAGAAACAGGACGTGGAGAGGTAATGTGACTCACCCAGGGAATACAGCTAAGTACCTGGAGGAGGCAGAACTCACTCTAAGTCCTATGCTCTTTGTTGCTTGGTACCCATTTGGTACGTGAGTGCTCATTCGCTTCAGTCATATCTGACTCTTTATAACCCCATGGACTGTAGCTTGCCAAGATCTTCTGTTCATGAGATTCTCCAGGCAAGAATACTGGAGTGGGTTGCATTGCCCTCCCCTAAGGGAAAAGACGCTTACTCCTTGGAAGGAAAGTTATGACCAACCTAGATAGCATATTCAAAAGCAGGAACATTACTTTGCCGACTAAGGTCTGTCTGGTCAAGGCTATGGTTTTTCCTGTGGTCATGTATGGATGTGAGAGTTGGACTGTGAAGAAGGCTGAGCGCCGAAGAATTGATGCTTTTGAACTGTGGTGTTGGAGAAGACTCTTGAGAGTCCCTTGGACTGCAAGGAGATCCAACCAGTCCATTCTGAAGGAGATCAACCCTGGGATTTCTTTGGAGGGAATGATGCTGAAGCTGAAACTCCAGTACTTTGGCCACCTGATGCGAAGAGTTGACTCATTGGAAAAGACTCTGATGCTGGGAGGGATTGGGGGCAGTAGGAGAAAGGGATGACCGAGGATGAGATGGCTGGATGGCATCACGGACTCGATGAACATGAGTCTGAGTGAATTCCGGGAGATGGTGATGAACAGGGAGGCCTGGAGTGCTGCAATTCATGGGGTCGCAAAGAGTCGGACACGACTGAGCGACTGAACTGAACTGAACTGAAGGGATCTTCCCGACCCAGGGGTTGAACTCTCATCTCTTCCATCTCCTGCATTGCAAGCAGATTCTTTACCCACTGAGCCACCTGGGGAGCCGATCCATTTGGTAGACAGCCCCAAATAAAAACACTTACCTTTAAAATTTTTTTTCGTTGAACTTGGATGTGGGTGGGGAGGACTGGAGTATGGCCCCCAAAGTAGCAGCTGCTCCTAAACTTGCAATTTATTAGTTTTTAGCTATCAGTCAGTTCAGTTCAGTCTCTCAGTCGTGTCTGACTCTTTGCAACCCCATGAATTGCAGCACACCAGGCCTCCCTGTCCATCATCAACTCCCGGAGTTTACTCAAACTCGTGTCCATCGACTCGGTGATGCCATCCAGCCATCTCATCCTCTGTTGTCCCATTCTCCTCTTGCCCCCCAATCCCTCCCAGCATCAGGGTCTTTTCCAATGAGTCAACTCTTCGCATCAGGTGGCCAAAGTATTGGAGCTTCAGCTTTAGCATCAGTCCTTCCAATGAAACAGCTTCCCTGGTGGCTCAGAGGTTAAAGTGTCTGCCTCCAATGCGGGAAACCTGGGTTCGATCCCTGGGCCAGGAAGATCCCCTGGAGAAGGAAATGGCAACCCACTCCAGTATTCTTGCCTGGAGAATCCCATGGACGGAGGAGCCTGGTAGGCTACAGTCCACGGGGTCGCAAAGAGTCGGACACGACTGAGCGACTTCACCTTCACCTTCCAATGAACACCCAGGACTGATCTCCCTTAGAATGGACTGGTTGGATCTCCTTGCAGTCCAAGGGACTCTCAAGAGTCTTCTCCAGCACCACAGTTCAAAAGCATCAATTCTTCGGCGCTCAGCTTTCTCCACAGTCCACCTCTCACATCCATACATGACCACTGGACAAACCATAGCCTTGACTAGATGGACCTTTGTTGGCAAAGTAATGTCTTTGCTTTTGAATATGTTATCTAGGTTGGTCATAACTTTCCTTCCAAGGAGTAAGTGTCTTTAATTTCATGGCTGCAATCACCATCTGCAGTGATTCTGGAGCCCCAAAAAATAGTCAGCCACTGTTTCCACTGTTTCCCCATCTATCTGCCGTGAAGTGATGGGACCAGATGCCATGATCTTAGTTTTCTGAATGTTGAGCTTTAGACCAACATTTTCACTCTCCTCTTTCACTTTCATCAAGAGGCTTTTTAGTTCCTCTTCATTTTCTGCCATAAAAGTGGTGTCATCTGTGTATCTGAGGTTACTGATATTTCTCCCAGAAATCTTGATTCCAGCTTGTGCTTCATCCAGCACGGCATTTCTCATGGTGTACTCTGCATATAAATTAAATAAGCAGGGTGACAATATACAGCCTTGAAGTACTCCTTTTCCTATTTGGAAACAGTCTGTTGTTCCATGCCCAGTTCTAACTGGTGCTTCCTGACCTGCATACAGATTTCTCAAGAGGCAGGTCAGGTGGTCTGGTATTCCCATCTCTTTCAGAACTTTCCACAGTTTATTGTGATCCACACAGTCAAAGGCTTTGGCATAGTCCATAAAGCAGAAATAGATGTTTTTCTGGAACTCTCTTGCTTTTTCAATGATCCAGCGGATGTTGGCCATTTGATCTCTGGTTCCTCTGCCTTTTCTAAAACCAGCTTGAACATCAGGAAGTTTGCGGTTCACGTATTGCTGAAGCTTGGCTTGGAGAATTTTGAGCATTACTTTACTAGTGTGTGAGATGAGTACAATTGTGTGGTAGTTTGAGCATTCTTTGGCATTGTCTTTCTTTGGGATTGGAATGAAAACTGACCTTTTCCAGTCCTGTGGCCACTGCTGAGTTTTCCAAATGTGCTGGCATATTGAGTGCAGCACTTTCACAGCATCACCTTTCAGGATTTGAAATAGCTCAACTGGAATTCCATCACCTCCACTAGCTTTGTTCATAGTGATGCTTCCTAAGGCCGACTTAACTTTTCATTCCAGGGTGTCTGGCTCTAGGTAAGTGATCACACCATCGTGATTATCTGGGTTGTGAAGATCTTTTTTGTACAGTTTTTCTGTGTATTCTTGCCACCTCTTCTTAATATCTTCTGCTTCTGTTAGGTCCATACCATTTCTGTCCTTTATCGAGCCCATCTTTGCATGAAATGTTCCCTTGGTATCTCTAATTTTCTTGAAGAGATCTTTAGTCTTTCCCATTGTTGTTTTCCTCTATTTCTTTGCATTGGTCACTGAGGAAGGCTTTCTTATCTCTCTTTGCTATTCTTTGGAACTCTGCATTCAGATGCTTATATCTTTCCTTTTCTCCTTTGTTTTTCACTTCTCTTCTTTTCACAGCTATTTGTAAGGCCTCCTCAGACAGCCATTTTGCTTTTTTGCATTTCTTTTCCAAGGGGATGGTCTTGATCCCTGTCTCCTGTACAATGTCACGAACCTCTGTCCATAGTTATCAGGCACTCTGTCTATCAGATCTAGTCCCTTAAATCTATTTCTCACTTCCACCGTATAATCATAAGGGATTTTATTTAAGTCATATCTGAGTGGTCTAGTGGTTTTCCCTACTTTCTTCAATTTAAGTCTAAATTTGGCAATAAGGAGTTCATGATCTGAGCCACAGTCAGCTTCAGGTCTTGTTTTTGCTGACTGTATAGAGCTTATCCATCTTTGGCTATACAATGAAAATAAGACCTATTGAGCAGCCATTGAGCTGCTATGAGGAGTAATGAGTTGATTGGCATAAAGCATCCAGCAGGTGCCTGGCACACCCTGAGTAGCCCAAATATTGACTCCTTTCCTTCCATAGGAAGGCTGGTAGTCCAAGGTCAACAGTCTGTCCTCAGTTTAGAGAAAAAGACAGGCACATTTGTTATACACAGAATTACAAGACGGAGTGGGCAAGGTCTTAAGGAAGAGCCAATCCTATCCAGTAGATGACAGCTTGAGAAACTAAAACTCAGAGAGATAAGCAGTAACTTGTTCAGGGTCATCCACTAAGACAGTTTGGTCATTTGGAGAAAAAGCTATTCCATATTCCCAAGTTCTTTCCCTCAACTTTGAGGAGCAAAAATGATTTCTTCTCTAGTAATCCTTGGCAATTTTTAATAAAGACACTTCTCTGACATAAATGCTAAAATTTCCTAAATATGGCTAACTCTTGGGTAATGCTGGCTAATCCTGACTGATGTTAGATCCTCTAAAGCATCTTTTCCTATCAGTAAAATTTTTGTGGGAAACTCTCATTTGACTTGTGTTTCTTATGGAAATGTGATTTGTACATACATCCTCCCTGCATAAATATTTAGCTCATCATTGTGCCACGCAAATTCCCTGCAAATTAGGTGGAAATCAGCCTCAGCTGACAGAAGCATCTATACTCATCCAGGGGAAAATCATTATTATTTAGAACTTATTAAGCCCCAACAGTTAGTACTGGATGGGCCTGTGAATTTCAATAAATACTCAACACAACTATAAGCCCAATGCTTGAGCAAAAAGGTTGCTCTTGTAATTTCTACCTGCCAAGCAGCAGCAAAAGGCTGAAGAAAGAAAACACGTTGCAACTTGGTTTTGCCAACTGCAAACTGTTGCAACAAGAGCAAGCCACTGAGTCCATCCTTATCTATAAAATGGGTCTAACCCTACCCATCTCATAGGGTTTTTCATTATAAAGATTAAATGAGATAATATGTGTAAAATATTTCACACGAATCCTGGCACACAGTACGTGCCCAATAAATGTTCTTTTCTAACAAACTAATGAACCCCATGTGGTGAGATGTGGAATTTTTGTTTACAATTTTATTCCACCCCACCATGCTACAAATATAACTGACTCCAATTTCAACTCTGTTTTGTTCACTTTTTTATTGGCATGTAATTGCTTCACAATTATGCATTAGCTTTTGCTGTACAATGAAGTGAATCATCTATAAGTATACATATATCCCCTCCCATGTGTATCCCCTCCCTCTTGGACCTCACACCCACCCACCCCCATCCCACCCCTCTAGGTCATCACAGAGCACTGAGCTGAGCTCCCTAAGCTACATGGCAGGTTCCCACTAGCTATCTATTTTACACACAGTAGTGTATATACATATATGTGTGTATGCTACTGCTAAGTCACCTCAGTTGTGTCCGACTCTGTGCGACCCCATAGACAGCAGCCCACCAGGCTCCGCCGTCCCTGGGATTCTCCAGGCAAGAACACTGGAGTGGGTTGCCATTTCCTTCTCCAATGCATGAAAGTGAAAAGTGAAAGTGAAGTCACTCAGTCATGTCTGTCTCTTAGCGATCCCATGGACTGCAGCCCACCAGGCTCCTCCTTCCATGAGAGTTTCCAGGCAAGAGTACTGGAGTGGGTCGGCAGTGCCTTCTCCGATATATGTGTATATACATATATATGTCAATCCCAATCTCCCAAAGGTTGCAGGTTGCAGTTAACTCTGCCAATATGACATTAAAAAAAGAGAGGAACAGTTTCATCTAGCATGGGATAAAAGTCTACGTGTTTATTCAGATTGCATCATTAGACTTTGTAGCCAGTGCTGTCCATGTCCTGTTATACCCCTCACACATCTCATTGTGCCCCAGCAGCTTCCATCTGTCGCGTGTGTTACCTCTGTGTATAAGAGCTTTGGCTCCAGAAACTGGTGGATAAGTACCCCAGCTCCCTCACCTCTTGTGCAGGGTCATTCTGAGGCATGTGTTTCCCCACATACACGTTGCTGGCTCCTTTCCTTCCCTGTTTCACTTCCCCACTGGTGCGACCTCCACTTCCCAAATAAAGTCCCTTCACTCGAATCTTGTTTCTTGGAGTCCAGGAAAACTCTGAAGGAGTTCAGGGCGTGCCACCCTAAAGTATGATGCTTTGGCATAATGATTCTTTTGAGCTGAAGGCACTTGAGAAACTCCAGATACAGGAAGGGTTCTCTGACCTCTCCTTTTCTACCTGAAAACAGGCCATAAAATTTCTTATGAGAAAGGTGCCATCTCTATACAGGGAAGACAAGAATATCTTTATCACCACAGATTTGGAACAAACACTGAAAATGGTTCTATACTAACAAACTAGCTAAAATAATCTTATCTTCCACTAGTCTCCGCCTCCAATAGATCTCCTAGTCATTTTCCCATAATTTACTGTCTCTGGTCTAAACCCCTGTGTTTTGTCATTTCTTCACAAACTTATCATTTCTTTGTCTACAAGGTACAAAATTTTCTGCTTTGATCACTTCCTCGGGCCTGCATTCTCTTACGAAAGTCCCATGTGCCTGTAAAAATGTAATAAAACGTGTTTGCTTTTCTCCTGTTAATTCATCTTATGTCAGTTTTAATCCTTAGGTCCAGCTTAAGAGGATAGACAAGAATTTTTCCTCCTCTACAACTCAAACTGAGTCACACACATGCCAGGTTCGTAGGGCTGTGCCTGAGGCTCAAGATCAAACCAAATATAAGGTGGGAGTAAAAATCATCCCCATTCCCTAAAGGCCGCCTCTGCAGAGTGCCATGCCCCATATACCCAACAGCACACTGCAATCCCACATGTTCTTTCATTCAGCCTGAAAAAATGATCTCCCCACACACCCCACGTGCACCTGGGAACAGCTCCATCACCATCTCATTCTCACAAACCAGAAACCTGGACACCGATTTCAATTTATCCCTTTCCCTCCTCTTCCCTCCATCACTTCTGGCCATTCATTTACCATGTCCTGATAATTTGATCTCCTACGTCTCTCATGAAATCAATCACTTCTCTCCATCCCCAAAACCACTGAGCCAAGCAAGACCAGCACCATCTCGGCCTTAACCATTGCCGTGTCTCCTAACTATTGTCCCATAACTACCTTAGTTCCCCGCGATCAATCCTTTCTCAGAACCACAGCCAGAGAAATCCTTCTTTGGAACTGCAAATGATCATAGCAACAGTGAACACTTAGTGGACGCTTACTTTGTGCTGGGCATTGCTCAGACCCCATGACTCTCCCACTTAAAAACTTCCACTTCCTTGGGCACTTCCTTGGGGATAAAATCCCCAACTCTTGGCTTGAGTCCACCAAAGCCCTGCATGATACGCACCCCCCTTCCTTTTCTCCACAGCTCTTTCTCTTACTATTTCCCCCACTGGATTGAAAACCAAAGGGTCTCTTTTTGGACAATTGTGTGCATCAGTTTTCTGCTCTTATTTCTTTATGGAGAACTGATCTCAAAGACGAACACAGCCAGACATTAGCTAAAGCAGTGAAAACAGATTTTACTCGGTGACCACTGACAGTGGGGGAAGGTGCAGAGCCCCATTCTGATGTGTGCAGAGGCAACTGGACATTTTAAAGGAAGGATGACAGGGAGAGGGAGGATCAGGAAGAGTCTGAACAGAGCCAAGAAACTGAAAAGTTACAAAAAGTGGGAAAGGCTGGTTGATCCATATGCAACCCATGTGGGTTTGTTCACTGGCACCTATTGAAGTTAAGCTCCTACCCTTCCACAGAGATTGGGAGATGGGCCCTATCTTCAGATGCGGTCTGGAATAAACAGTGAATTAATTCATTTGGCAGCCTTGAGTTTTTTCACGTAGGAATTTTGAGGGCACTAAGGTCATCTTAGGAATGTAGTGTTGAGCTATGAGAAGCTATGTTAGTGTTCACTTCCCAGGTGGTGCTAGTGGTAAAGAACCCCCCCGCCAATGCAGGAGACTAAGAAACATGGATTCGGTCCCTGGCCCAGGAGGATCCTCTGGAAGAGGAAATGGCAACCCACTCCCGTATTCTTCCCTAGGTTTCAAAGAGTCAGACACAACTGAGCAACTAAGCACACACGAAGTATGTATAGGCTGAAGTCGAGTCCTATCAAGAAGAGGGCTCAGAGAAGGCTGGCTAGTTTGGTCAAGGAGAGAATCTTCATCACTGACTCTGAATGTCTGTCAGTGCCAGACCTTCTTATTCACTACAGTCCTACCCGTCATCTTTCAAGGCCCTGCTC
This sequence comes from Capricornis sumatraensis, assembly GCF_032405125.1. Lineage (NCBI taxonomy): Eukaryota > Metazoa > Chordata > Mammalia > Artiodactyla > Bovidae > Capricornis > Capricornis sumatraensis. Next base: position 75,250,312 of record NC_091083.1, read on the forward strand.
CAAAACCTCCTCCATTAAGAGGAAGCCATTCCTCCCCGGGGTGCTCATAGGAACACTTGGGATGAGCATGAGGTTAAGGATGGTTCTACTCATCCCCCTTTACCATCCATGGGTTCTTTAGAGCGAGCACTCTCCTCTACCTCCCACAGGTCTGGCACAGGATCCAACACACAGTAGGTGCTCAGAGAATGTTTGTTGAGTTAATTAATGAAGCCATCCAGGCTTAATCACAAATGTTCAGGAAATTCCCTTCAAACCACCTGCCCCCTGGGACCTGCGGCTGACTGGACAATTACTCCAGAGCGGGAACAAATCACCCTCAGGCGCTCGATAAAACTATTCAATGAACGCCGCTGACAAAGGAGCTGATTGCGCTGCTTTGACCCTGAAAGTAATTACATGCAGCAGCATCCATCTGCCTGCAGGGTGGCCCGGAAGGGGGTCCTCACCTTGATGCAGCTCTATCTTCTAAATAAACTCAGAAGAACAAACATTGTCTCTTCCCCCAGGATCGTTGCCACTTGTTAAAAATCAAACCGAGGGCAAGTAGGAGGTGTAATCTGCACATGTTACCATCTCCCCAGGCTCAGCTGTGCTGCCTTAATCATCTCCATCTCAGACACCAAACACTGTTAGCCCCCTACTCCAGGCAAAGTCAGCAGGACAGGCTGGGATCAAATGACTGCTCTGCCCTCAGCCCATCATTGGGCTTCCCAGGTGGCATTAGAGGTAAAGAACCTGCCTGCCAGTGCAGGAGATGTAAGAGACATGGGTTTAAGCCCTGGGTCGAGAAGACGCCCTGGAGGAGGAAATGGCAACCCACTTCAGTATTTATGCCTGGAGAATCCCATGGACAGAGGTGCCTGGGGTCCTATGGTTCGAAGCATCGCAGAGTCAGACACAACTAAAGTGATTTAGCACGCACACACACACACACACACACACACACACACACACACAGAGCCCATCATTGTCACTTGCGCACACCAGCCACTCCTGACCCCATGACCTTCTTCCTCCCATGCTAAAAAACTGGACGTTATCCTTCGTGCTTCTCTGTCTTCCTCCATCCATCCATTCACTTGTTCTCTCCACAAGCACTTATTGAGCACCTAGGAGAAGCAAGTGGGTGGTGTTGGGTTTATACTAATGAACAAGACAAGCACCATCCCTACCCTCATGGAGCTCATCACCTACACAGGGAAATGGACGTGAACCAAACTAACATACAAGCGTTCATTTTAAATGAAACACACCAGAAATTCCCTGACACTCCAGTGGCTGAAACACTGCTCTTTCACTATCAGGGCCTGGGTTCCATCCCTAGTGGGAGAACTAAGATCCTGCAGGCCGCACAGTACAGCCAAAAAACAAAAAAAAATAAAAGTAAATAAAAGTAAATAAAATTATGATCCTGCAAACCACATGGTGCACCAAAAAAAAAAAAAAATTAAACATACCTATTACTTGCTGTATTCTTGCCTGTGCCTATAGGCAAAGAAAGTGGCGTAGAGCGGGAGATAATTACCAAAGGTGGCCTTTGAATTTCTCTCAGCTTGACCAAACTTTAGACAGTCTCCTCCTGACTCTAGGCCCCTGAACTCCCTCTTCTTAGAGCACTTACTTTAGAAAATTCATCATTGTACATTCTTTCTCTGCCCCCTTGAGATGTAAATTTTCTCCCAGCCTCTTACCAGTTTTACAACCCAGAAATGTCCTTTTCAAGGACATGGAGCCATCCCTCAGAAATATAATCACGAAGAAAAGCAGTGCCCATTTCTGAGTCTCTGCAGGAAGGTAAGAGCCTTGCTTTGAGAAGCACCAGTTAGCAGGCACAGGTTGCCTAATCACACAGACTGATGTGGCTTCCTCTATTTTTCCATTACCCTACACCCAGAGTTTAAAAACCCTCCTGCCTTTTCTTTCAGTGGAGTTGGATTCAGTCTCTCTCCCCTATTGCAGTAGTCTTCAGTAAAGTCTTTCTTCCCTATTTACCTCTGTTGAGGGCAATTTTCTCTTTGGCATCATACAGAAATGAATAAAACATGGATCCTGTCCCCAAAGAATGCGAAGTCTGATAGGAAGACAAATGAAAATTTTCAAAACTGTAGTAAATGCTATGAAAGAAAACCAGAGGAGCTATGAGGGGGTGTAACAAGGAAAACACATCTACATGAGAAGGAAGAACTCATAAGGAGTGATGTTTAAACTGGGACAAGCATCTTTCTATTCTAGGCTGAGGGATAGCACACACAAAGGCCTTTAGGTCAAACAGTCAGCTTCAGATATATTAAGCCCTTGTCTCCATATAATTCCTGTCATATTTACACATGTGTCTTTTCTTTCATGGATCAAAGCTCAACTCTGTCTGCTCCCTCAGCTCAATAACTTTCCATGGAGCCCAAGCATCCCCTGAAAAGTCCATAGCTCTTAACTTCCTCAGCCTTGGGTCAAGATTGTGGCTAATCTAACCCTTTCATCTCTCCAACCGTATGAAGAGGAAATGTCCCAGTGCTTTCTAGGGTGTGACAGAGGAGGGAGCTTCCTACAGAAGCAAATGGAAGACAGCCTAGGACATATGAATGACTAGTATTCACAGCACTGAGAGTCAGTTCATAGAGATGAAATACACAGAGCTGAAATAGAGTTGAACAGGAAATGCCATGTTCTCCTGTGATGAGCTGGCTCACACCCAGTCCACACAGCCAGAAACCCAAGGTCCTAAGACTGGAGCAGAGAGCTTAGACCCATGACCCATGGAGCCTCTGCCACACTTAAAGCTCCAGTGACAGCAGCTGGCAAGGGAGGGCCTGCTGGCCTGCGAGCACCTCCTCAGGAAGGAAGGCGTGGTTGACATGCACAGCCCACTGCAGCCTTGCACACAGCTCCCGAGACCCCATCACTGTCCTTGACTATGACCTCTCTGATGGTCAGCTTCTCCTGGGGAGAAACAAGAGCACCTTCCCATCACCTCTGACCAGTCTTTTCCAGCTCTCTTGACTGCTGGCCCCAAGCACAGGATCGTCTCAGTCAGACCTTCCTCCTGGGTCATGCTTTACCTCTCAGGGCCAAAGCCCTTGTCTCTTTATCCACAAAAAAAAAAAAAACACCCTCCTTTTTTCACCCCTAGGTCAGGAGACTGCTTCAGCCTCTGAGCAGGGGCCCAAGCACTCAACTCTTCCCCTGGCAGAGTCAGGAGCTTCCTGGAGAGAAGGCTGCAGCCCAGCAGCCCTCTTGGCCTTGACTCTTGCTTCTGTGATGAGTTCTATCTGCATCCTGTCAAGGGCGATGAGTTACCATGGAGGTGGAGCAGGGCTTTTTTTTTCTTTAATTCAATTAAGCCACATGCTGACTGTGATCCTTTCTCCACTATCTAAGGCAGCAGGTTTCTTTGCAATTACTTCCTCTCTGCTGAGGCTGCACGTCAGCCAAGGGTCTCCAGGAGATAGAGATGAGGTTGTGGAATCACAAAGGCAATGTGATGGGGGAGGGGAAAGACCAGAAAGACTTGAGGACCGACCAGGGAGTACCTGAAAGAAAATACCAGGGGACTTCCCTGATGGTCTGGTGGATAAGAGTCTGCCTTCCAATTCAGGGCATGTGGGTTCGATCTGTGGTTGGTTAGGAAAATAAGATCCCATATGCCACAGGGCAACTAAGCTCTGTGCTGCAACTAGGCTCCAACGCAGCCAAATAAATAAAAATAGATCAATATTTAAAGAAAGAAAGATCAACCAGGAGTGGGCAGCACAATGTGACCCTGGACAAATCATGCCTGAGAACCAGCAGAGATGTGACTTCCAGCTGCTTGCAAGAGCCTTAGAAGCTGGGCGGTGGGGGTTATGTCTTAATTTGGGTTTCCTCAAAAGCAGACCCAGAGACAAAGATTTGGGTGCAGGCAGTGAATTTGGGAGGTGTTCCAGGGAAGCAAAGTGAAGAAGTAGGGAGTGAGACAGGGGAGGGAAGACAATAAACTACTCATTAATTAGCAGGTTGGTCTCAGGGCTGGTGGAGCTCAACCCCACCCAGAACTCTCTAGGAAAACTATACAGCACACACCTGAGAAGTGTCCCCAAGGGCAAGGAAGACAGCTGTTCATTCACTGGAGTAGTTGAATGATCATTTTCAAAAAGATGTCCATATCCTAATTTCCAGGACCTGTGAATATGACCTTAACTGAGAAAAAAGGTACCTGTCAGTATAATTAAGGATCTTGAGATAGGAGCGCCCCAGACTATCCAGATGAGACCTAAATCCAATGACCTTAGATACACAGTAAAAAAGGGAAAAGGCCAAGTGAGATAAAAGGCAGAGACTGCAGTGATGCAACCACAGGCCAAGAAACACTAGAAGCAGCCAGAAGCTGGAAGAGTCAGAAATGACTCTCCCCTAGAACCTTTGGAGGGAGCCAGTCCCTGCCCACATCCTGATTCCAGACTTCTGGCCTCAAGAACTGGCTCATGGCTCATGACATTTCTGTTGTCTCATGCCGCCCAGTTTACAGAATTTTGTCACAGCAGCCACAGAACATGGATACATCCACCAAGGCCCATCCCTCCTTGGTTAAGGGTTATTCCTGAGGTCAGCCCCCTGGCATTGCCAGGCTGCACCACCAAAGGCTGAGCCCGAAAAAGACCTGTTCTTGCAGTAGGAAGCCATCACTGAAGATGAGAACTGCCCAGTGAGCCTGAACTGCAGATGACCTGACCTTTGTTGGGGAGAGGGTTGGAGGAGGGAGACGGGCACCGACAGCACTAAGTGCCACAGGATGGCTCAAATTGGATCCGGGCCACCTTCCGCTCTACCTGACTGTTTTCCTTGGGGGTTCCCATTAAGAAGGAGGCTCATCCTCAGAACCAGCCCCTCAAGTAGGAAAGGAAACTCACATTAAGATGTGCCAGCTGTGTGTCCGCATGAACGTCTGCCCTCCCAACATGCACATCCTTCCAATGCCCCTGTGAGATATGGAGCATGTGTTGGGAGGAATAACATCCCAGGGTCCAAAGATGTCCACATCCTAATCCCCAGAACCTATGAATACGTGACTTTATATGGCAGAAGGGACTCTACAGGTGTGATTAAGTTAAGAATCATGCAATGGGAAGATAAGCCTGAATTTTCCAGGTAGGTCTGATATAACCCCAAAGATCCTTATTAGGGGAAAAGGGAGGCAGGAGGGTCAGGAGGTCACAGTGGCAGAGAGAGGAAGATACTATCCTGCTGGCTTTGAAGCTGGAGGAAGGAGCCATGAGCCAAAGAATGCAGGAGCCTCTAGCAGCTGGAAGGGGTTCTCCCCTAGAACCTCCAGAAGGAACACAGCCCTGCTGACATCTTGATTTTAGCCCAGGGAGACCCACTGCAAACTTCTGACCTCCAGAACTGTAAAGAGAATAAATTTGCATTGTTTACAGCCGCTGAGTTTGAGTTAATTTATACAAACCTGGTGGCTCAGAGGTTAAAGCGTCTGCCCGGAATGCAGGAGACCCAGGTTCGATCCCTGTGTCAGGAAGATCCCCTGGAGAAGGAAATGGCAACCCACTCCAGTACTCTTGCCTGGAGAATCCCATGGAAGGAGGAGCCTGGTGGGCTACAGTCCATGGGGTCGCAAAGAGTCGGACTCGACTGAGCGACTTCACTTTCCCTTTCACTTTGGATATGTATAGATTTTTGGAAAAATGGGATTCTCCTGTGGGCTGAGAGGAATGGGATGACCGGAAGAGCATTTCTGAGCTATGAGCTGACATGTTATTTCCCCACCCCCACCCCTCACAGTCCACTCTATTGCTTTCTTCTCGTCCCTCCCCCCACCCCAAGTCTCTGAGTTCATTGCCTGAGAGAACAGACAGGACATGACCTGAGCAGGAGGAGCAGAAACAAGATACCTGCCTAGTTTGGGTGTCCACGAGCCTGTGTTCTTGCAGGACACAAACAAGTGTGTGAGAGGAACACAACCGCCTGGGGGAGAGACCAGGCGGGAGGGGCTGGCCGTGGCTGAGAGTCCACAGATCTTCCACCTCGTGTGTGACGTAATATTTAAGATGGAACAAACCAGACTTGGGGGAACATGCTGAGTACTTTGGGGGCTGTCATCAGAGCTGAGGACCAGAGGAACCCCTGTGGGTGGAGAAAGGGTTTCTGCTAAAGGGCATACATGTTTCTGCCATGATCCCAGGACATCTCGGGCTGGGCAACCAAAGAATGTCCTCTTCCTCGCAGGCCTAGGAGGACACTTGGCTGGGATTCCAAACCTTCTGGATGCCTGGAGGCACCAGCTGCTGGGGCTGAGCTGATTCTGCCCTGTGGAGCCCAGCCAGGAGCTCCTGGGGTCTCCAAGACAGTGCCTGGGTCTGTGGGTTAAAGGAGACACTCCCCAGCCCCACACCCTCAGCCGAGGGAGTGAGGGGGTGTGGACGCCAGGAGGCCTGTGAGCAGGATGCGTGGTCATCCCTGTCTCCAGGCCAGGCTTCTCATTAGTGTCGTTGGCGGTGCAGCTACCATCACAGAGGGTCCTGCCAGACCCCTCCCACACAGCACAAGACGGCAGCAGAGAAGCCCTCTGAAATAACTGAGGGGACACTTTAGAGGGGCTTTATCACCAGCAAGAGGCCCCAGAAGGGGCTGATGCCAAAACAATTCAATTGTAGGCGGGATTGGTGATCTCATTTCACAGCCTGGGGAGGCTTCCAGCTCATATTTGCAATAAAACATTTTATGGGGAAGAAACAAAATGGAAGCAAATTTGAGTGTAAGAATAAGCAGTGTTCTGGAGTTCTGTATCATTAGAATTAGATCAATTCAAAACATAAACCAGGAATAATAAGCCCCCTCTCTCGGGTCACCCTGTGTATTAAATGAGATCTATTGTGTATAAAGGACCCACCAGAGCCACTTATACAGTCAGTCTAGTACATAACCAGAGGATCATTTTTAACCCCATTGCCCATGGCAGAATTATTCCCAGTAATAATCATGGAAAAATCAGTAATAATTACTTTCTCAGTTCATGATATAGTTTTAAAATCACTAACAGTTATCAGTAATAAAGGAGAAATTCAACATTACATATATCCTTCTGATTCAATAAAATATTTACTGTAGGAACTGATATCGCTACTTACCAAACACAAATTTTTCCAGCTCACATATACCCCATTTCATTGTTCTAAATTTTAAGCACAAATAAAAACTCCAAGTGGTCACATAGAATGATAGAATTAAAGTAACATATTAGTGTTTTTCACCATTTAATTCCTGGGCTGTCATTGTTATTACTGAGTTGACTATTTAAATGCAGGAATATGTATACCAATGGCATTAGAGACCTGCCTTGGGCCCAAAGGAAACTTGAATGATTCTGAATCATCAGAAACTTACTTTCCCAATGAACACATGTAGCTGAGCCCATAGCTCTAGAGGGATGACTGTATAACATGGGAATTTATTTGATTAAATGCCATGTAAAAATACAATGTTTATAAAAGGAAAAGTGATTAAAATATGTGACTCTGAAGCTTGCATGTATATTAAAATTCAACAGTAACCAGAGCAACTTAGATCGTAGTTCAGCTGGATATTTCAGGGTGAAGGAGTGTCTGATACAGTTTAGAATTGCCAGCATGTCATGATGATAAAAAACAGACTGGATAAACAGGGTCCTACTGTATAGCACAGAGAACTATATTCAATATCCTATAACAGACCATAATGGAAATGAATGTTAAAAAAAAGAAGGTATATATGTATATAACTGAATCACTTTGCTGTATAGCAGTAATTAACATAACACTGTAAATCAACTATACTTCAACAACAACAAAAAATTTTAACGCAGACTGGCTTCGTTGGTTATTGTCTCTACATTCTCTAAGATAACACGCCCCATTGTTCCCAGCACCCAGGCAAGTGTCCCATCCTCGCACACTACTGGGGACTGGAACCCCTTCTGTTCTTTGGGAAAAATCATTATTGCTTCAAAAAGTGAAAATAGTTCACACTGATTGTCTGCCATTACTCTAAGAGCTTCAGATGTATTAGCTCATTTAATTCTCAGTGTACATCTACACCGGTGGTTAACTGTCCTTACTTCCATTTTACAGATGAGAAACTGATGCATTCAAAGGCTTAGATGTTGTATGTGGAAGTGCTTTGTACACTGTTAAGTGTAGGACAAATATTTCTAAGTTGGCAGTCATAACAGTGAAGCTTTCACATATCTGGTGATGACAATGGATCGGAAATACCAGGCAGAAAAAGAAGGGTAGATGTTTATGAGGCTGTTACCAACCTGGACAGAATACCACAGCCAGAGCCAATGGTGCCAACATTCTGTTCCCAAAATGGAGCCCGTGAAGATGGCCAGACGGTGTGACCAGAGTCCCTGGTGCCAAGCAGCCAGCTGCCAGAGACGCGGTCCAGCTCACAGTTGCAGCAAGTGCGTGGGTGTAGAGAAATGGCCTCAGTGCTCACAGTCCCCTGGAAACCAGCAGCCGCCAGCCCCTGCCCAGAGCCAGGTCACACAAGACTGTGGACTCTAGCGTACTCACAGGGGAGAACAGAGAGAGGCAAGGAACCACACAGCTGCCTGCAGGAATGCCCACCTCAACCTGTGGGTGAGATGAGGAGATCTGGGCAATCCATGAACCCTTCAGTAGAGGCAGATAACACAGAAGCAAGCTGCTCTTAACAAAAGCGCTTTTAGTGAACACCCAGAGCTCGGTCTGGAAGTTTCCATCTTTTCCTTTGCTAGTTTGCATTTATTTAATGCATGCCTCATAAAGCCACTCTTTTCTGCCCACTAATCAGTCATGTGTAGCTGAACAGTTAGTTAGCTGGAATGGAGTACAGAGAGAACTGGAATGCTCACAAAGGGGACCAGAGCTAGAAATCCCAGATTACTCACCATTGACCCTGAGAGCAGCCTGACAACCCAGAAGGGCCCCTCCCTGGAAGACCAGCAGGCCACCCTTCCCTTCAGCTTGAGAATGATCTTGCACACCTCCAAGAATGTGCTGTGCCTGGGCACTCAGTGGTGTCCAACTCTTCTCCACCACATGGGCTGTAGCCCGCCAAGCTACAGTCCAGGGGATCCTCCAGGCAAGAATACTGGAGTGGGTTGCCATTTCCTTCTCCAGGGGATCTTCCCAACCCAAGGATTGAACCCAGGTCTCCTGCACTGCAGGTAGACTCTTTACTGTCTGAGCCACGAGGGAAGTCACCTCCAAGGACAGGGCACACCCTGCTGCCTGAAACAACTGTAGACATCTCAGACAGTGAGATAAAGCAGCCTATTGCCCAAGCACTCCACACTGCCCCATCACTACACGCAAGCCACACCTATGGCTGGGACAGTCTTTCAAAGACCTTCCATGAACCACCATGCTACCCACCATGATCCATCTTCCCCAGTCAAAATTAATCCACCCCTCCATGTCACCCAGCCCTTGTTCACACAGCACACACAGCTGTCTGTGTTTCATTCAGCCTGTTTTATTAATATAATGATCTGTCTTCCCTATTTGACTGTATGCTCCTTGAAGGCCTTAACTGAGTTTCCTTCTTGATACCTAATCCCTGAAATGCTTTAAAATCCTTTTGTTAAAAAAAAAAATGCAGTTTGGTAATTCCCTGGCAGTCCAGTGGCTAGGGTTCAACCCCTGGCAGGGATCTAAGATCCCACAAGCTTCGAGGCCATTAAAAAAAAAAAAAAAATAGGTGTTGGGGTTTTCTTTTTTAATGCAATTCTTTAAATAAATGGGTGTTGTTTCTTCACACACACAAAAAATGTAATTCTCTAACAACAATCTCCAAGCTCCCTCTGCTCTCCCCATTCCCCCACCACTTTCTCTCTCTCTCTCTTTCTCCCTCCTTCCCCATCCCATGTGAGGAAATCATGAAGAAGACCCTCCCTTCTGTGCTATACAGAGGGCCAGATCATCAGCCACCCCTCTCCTCCCACACCCTCTAAATGTGATTCCCAGCTTCACTCCAAGCCCTAAGAAAGGAAAATTCAAAGCAATGGTTTGGAGATCTCAGATCAACTTTCTGATCCAATCTTCTGTCCCCATGGTTCTCAAGCTCAATCAGGTGTGAGCATCCTCTGGAAGGCTTGTTAAGACACAGGGTTTCGGGACATCCCTGGTGGCTCAGTGCTAAGGAATCCATCTGTCAGTCCTGGAGACATGGGTTTGATCTCTGATCCAGGAAGATCCCGTATGTCACGGAGCAACTAAGCCTATTCACCACAACTATTGAGCCTGTACTCTGCAACCCAGGAGCTGCAACTACGGAGCCCACATGCTGCAGCTACTGAAGTCCCTGCACCCAAACGCCCACGCCCCACAAGAGAAGCCGCCAGAATGAGAAACTACTGCAACCAGAGAGCAGCCCCCAGTGGCCACAATTAGAGAAAAATCAGTGCAGCAACAAAGACCCAGCACATCTGCAGGATCATCGGAAAAGCAAGAGAGTTCCAGAAAAACACCTACTTCTTCTTCATTGACTATACCAAAGCCTTTGTGTGGATCACAACAAACTCTGGAAAATTCTTCAAGAGAAAGGAATACCAGACCACCTGACCTGCCTCCTGAGAAATCTGTATGCAGGTCAAGAAGCAACAGTTAGAACTGGACATGGAACAACAGACTGGTTCCAAATCAGGAAATGAGTACATCAAGGCTGTATACTGTCACCCTGCTTATTTAACTTATATGCAGAGTATATCATGTGAAATGTCAGGCTGGATGAAGCACAAGCTGGAATCAAGATTGCCAGGAGAATATCAATAACCTCAGATATGCAGATGACACCACCCTAATAGCAAAAAGCGAAGAACAACTAAAAAGCCTCTTGAGGAAAGTGAAAGAGGAAAGTGGAAACGTTGGCTTAAAACTCAACATTCAGAAAACGATGATCATGGCATCCGGTCCCATCACTTCATGGCAAATAGATGGGGGAACAATGGAAACAGTGACAGACTTTATTTTGTGGGGCTGAGAGTTGGACTGTGAAGAAGGCTGAGCGCCGAAGAATTAATGCTTTTGAACTGTGGTGTTGGAGAAGACTCTTGAGAACCCCTTGAACTGCAAGGAGATTCAACCAGTCCATTCTGAAGGAGATCAGCCCTGGGATTTCTTTGGAAGGAATGATGCTAAAGCTGAAACTCCCGTACTTTGGCCACCTCATGCAAAGAGTTGACTCATTGGAAAAGACTCTGATGCTGGGAGGGATTGGGGCAGGAGGAGAAGGGGACGACAGAGGATGAGATGGCTGGATGGCATCACTGACTCGATGGACACGAGTCTGAGTGAACTCTGGGAGTTGGTGATGGACAGGGAGGCCTGGTGTGCTGCGATTCATGGGGTCGCAAAGAGTCGGACACGACTGAGCAACTGAATTGAACTGAACTGAAAATCACTGCAGATGGTGACTGCTGCCATGAAATTAAAAGACGCTTGCTCCTTGAAAGAAAAGCTATGAACAACCAAGACAGCATATTAAAAAGGAGAGACATTACTTTACCAACAAAGGTCCATCTAGTCAAAGCTATGGTTTTTCCAGTAGTCACGTATGGATGTGAGAGTTGGACTATAAAGAAAGCTGAGTGCCGAAGAACTGATGGTTTTGAACTGTGGTGTTGGAGAAGACTCTTGAGAGTCCCTTGGACTGCAAGGAGATCCAATCATTCCATCCTAAAGGAAATCAGTCCCGAATATTCTTTGGAAGGACTGATGCTGAAGCTGAAACTCCAATACTTTGGCCACCTGATGGGAAGAACCAACTCATTGGAAAAGACCCTGATGCTGAGAAAGATTGAAGGCAGGAGGAGAAGGGGATGACAGAGGATGAGATGGTTGGATGGCATCACCGACTCGATGGACATGAGTTTGAGTAGGCTCCAGGAGTTGGTGATGGACAGGGAGGCCTGGCCTGCTGCAGCCCATGGGGTCACAAAGAGTCAGACACAACTGAGTGACTGAACTGAACTGAATATTTAAAAACTTCAAAAAAAATAGACACAGTTTCTAATTCAAGGGGTCTGAGATGGGACTCAAGAGCTTGGACCTCTAGTAAATTCCGAGGTGATATGGATGGTCCAGGGACCACACTTTGAGAACCATGGTGGCGCAGTGCTTGAAGGATGTTCCCGGCCACGAGCATGGCTTGCATATGGGGACAGGAGAGGCAAGGAAGACTTGGGCAATACCCTGCCTTTTCTCACCACCCAAGATGTTCACAAGCTGTTTCAAGCAGCACGGAGCACCTTGGAGGCACGGAGGCTGAGGGTACCAGACTGAATCACGCAAAGCAGCTCCACTGGTGCCTTAACCCCTGCTTACATATTTCCAGCAACAAGACGGCCGATACTTGTCAAGTTAGACTACTCCACCTTCAGTTATTTCTTATATTGATTGACTTGTCACCTCCTACTTATGGTTGCCAAATAAAACACAGGGTATCTAGTTAAATCTCAATTTCTGATCAACAACAGATAACTTTTTAGTCAGTATGTCCCATTCAAGCATAGTTAGTTTTATTTGACAAATCTGGCTCTGCACTCCTACCCATTAGGTCTCCAGGTGCTTGAGCCAAATTCCTACTAATCCTGAAGCATCCAGGTGAAGTTATTTCCATAAGATGCTATGGGGAAACCCCGAGCGAACTTTTTGGCCAACCCAATACTTCCTCATTCAAGTCAAAGCCAAGAACAGAGTCAGTCTTAGGAAATACACTTGCCAGATTTGTACTTGGAGTCTGGGTCTTAAAGCTAGCCCAGGGCTTGGCTGTTGTTAGGAAGATGACCTACCATCCGGGCCCCTCGGGCATGTGCCTCCTTACCTTGAAGAAGATAGACCTTTATGTCCGAGCCTGTCAATACCTGGTCATCCATCCACACCTATTCCATAGCTAAATGTTAGAGCCGGACTTAAAGCGGCTTCCTCTGATTCCCGTGCTTATGTAGGCTTTTTACTAATGCAAGAATCATTTACTGAGAGGTGACTTCCAGGATCTAGAACAATTGCTAAGTGACAGAAGAACCTTCCTGTGCAAGTCTTGTCATTTTACCATGCATCAGAAGAGTCCTACCCGCTTTCCGATGTCCCTCTTATGAGACCGCCCAGCCCAACCAGAGAGGGGAAGGGACTTGCCCAAGCTTTCATTCAAGTTGAATTAAAGAATCAGTTGGATAAGAATCTAAGTTTACTGACCTTAGTTCACACCTCATCCCCCTCCCTCTGCCAAAACCTCTTCCAACCAAAAGTGAACTTATACCGGCAAATGAAAATCACAGAGACATACCCATTTTCTCCCATGGAGCTAACAACAGTGGAAAATCCTGACAATACCAACCACTGGAGAGGATGTGGAGAAAATCACACTCTTCTATGCTGCTGTTGGGGATGTAAATCACCTGAGTGGCTGTGGAGAAAACTGGCAATATCTAGGAAAATTGAGAGAGCGAATACTATACAACAAAATGACCCCCAGTCCTTGGGGCCTGCCCCCAAGGAAACACTCTCACCCATGCCCCGTGAGATCTGGGGCAAGGATGCTTACAGCAGCTTTGTCTGTTACGGTGAAAAACTGGAAACAATCTGAATATGCAACAAGAAGCAGATGAGAAACAAAACGTGCCTTATCCACGTGACAGAGGACCTTGCAGCAGCTAGAACAAATGGATTAGAGCCAAACCTGCCACCAAGAACAGAGGTCAAAAGTGGCCTCGTGGGAAAAGCAAGGTGCAAAGGGACCCGGGGCAACTTTATGTAAACAACAAAAGGCATTCCCACAAAACAATATCTTGTCTCCATTATTTATAATACATCACATATGTATATAAAAATACAAAGGTTTCAAGACAATTTATTTTGAAAGGCTTGCCCAGAAGGAAACACAGCTATTCACAAAAGTCACAATCGTGGTTGATTCTGGGAAAGGGGTAAAGTTTAAAATGTTAAAATAAAATGTCTTTTGTTCACAATACACTTGAAGTAAATATAACAAGATGTTCAATGTTATCGTCCCAGCGGCGATCATTCCAATTCATTACTTCTGTATTTTTCTTTTGTTCTAACTTCTCAAAGAAAGACAAAGCTGCTATTCTGAGGCGCTGCTCTCCAGGGTCCCCCCAGGCCTACGTGACTGACCAAATACACATTTCTCAGGCTTCAATAATTCATCACCTGAGCGGGGGTGTGAGCGCAGGAAAGGCTCCAGCTTTAAGGGAGGATGGAGGAACGCATCCAGTCCAGGCTAAAATCTCCCTCCCTCCTTCCTGACTAGAGATGACCTTGGCTTTGAATGAAGAGGGAGAGGGTTTAATGCACTGGCTGCTTCTCCCAATCTACATTAGAGAGGTGGAAGGGAACTCCCCCCCGGATCAATAATTTATCAGAAGCGTAGCAGGACGAGATGAAGAACCTTCCATAGGCATGGGCTCTGAGTTAAGCAGCAACTCTCTATGACCACTCGCTGGTCAATTTGAGCTGATGGGTTCTTCCAAGCCCAAGGACATTAAGGGGGACATGGTCCCCATAAATGGGAGAGAGGAAACCCTAATGTGTACACCAGTCACATGGCGATCCTGTTAGAGTGCAGATCCTGATTCCGTAGTCTGGGGACAGTGCTGGGATTTCTATCAAGATCCCAGATGTTGGTGGGGGTTGGCCCATGGACCACACTTTGAGTATCAAGTCTCTACATCCTCCATTGTCAGCTGCCACCTTCAATTTCTGCTTCAGCATCTGTCTTACAAATAAAAGCTGAGTGCCGTTGGTGTCTAATGGTATTGGGGTCAGGAGAACCAGGAACACCAGTCCCAAGGAAGAGTGGCCACTGGGGGACCAGAGTACCGTTTCTTAGAGGCCCTGGGTTGTGGGAAGCAGAGAAAGGGGCCGAGATGGAGCACATGCTTAGCAGGGGTGACCAACTGTCCCAGTTTACGTGGAACAGAGGGGCTTCCTAGGATGTTCAGTGCTAAACCCAGAAAAGCCCCAGACACACCAGAACATGTCAGTCACCTTAATAAAATCAGAAGCTGTCAAACCTTAGCCCGCAACACAATCACCTGGAGAACTTGTTACAGAGGGAGGTCTGGGCACCACTCCCAGCTTCCTGATGCTACAGGTGGGGCCTGAGAAGCAGCATTTCTAACAAGTTCCCCAGGGAAGTTGCCGCTGCTGACCCAGGGTCTGTACTTCAAGAACCATCGCATCAGACTTTCAACAAATATCTGCTAAATGGATACGTGACCAGCACTACAAGCAGCTCCAGGACGAGGCTCCTACCCTGGCTCTGCATCAGACTGGGAGAAACTAGTTAGGCAAATCTTTCTTCCTTTCTGAGACACAACCTACCCATTTGTAAAATGGATATGAAAGTCTTGATCAGGACTTCCCTGGTGGTCCAGTGGTTAAGAAACCGCCTGCCAGTGCTGGAGACACGGGTTTGATCCCTGGTCTGGGAAGATCCCGCATGCCTAGGAGCAACAGAGCCCCTGCGCCACAACTGCTGAGCTAGAGCTCTTGAGCCGCAATCACTGAGCCCGCGTGTCCTAGAGCCGGTACTCCACAGCAAGGAAAGCGACCCACTGAGAGCCCGCGTACCCCAAGTGGGGTTGCACAGCAGCAAAGACCCAATGAAGCCAAAAATAAATAAATAAAAGTGTAAAAATAAATAAAGTATTGCCCTCACAGGATTGTGGTGTGGATCCAACGGGATAATGCAGGTTTTTCTAAAAGCCCCATTTGGAACCTGTCTCTGCCTGGAAGCTCTCCTTAATCCCTTCTCCCAAATCCTTGAGGCTTTCATTTGCTCTGGATTCCTCCAGCCATAACCAATCATGGGGCAATTAAAGCAAACTGCCTTATATGGGAGGGTATATGCATTCCCTTAAACATGTCTGTGTTCAGAGTTTGTGCAACAGCCTAGGGCTATAGAGATGGGGGAGATGGTTGTTCCCAGGCTGGTGGGTAGACAGACATGGAAAGACCTGTACATGGTCAACGCAGGGACAGAGCACAGTGCAAAACCCAGCAAAAGCATGGAGCACGGTCACCAGCTCTGCAGTCCATCCCCCACTTCCCTGAGTGGCCTGCAAGCAGCTCAGATTTGGGGACATGTGCCAACCCTCAGAGCACAGATCTGTGCACACAGCAAGTGTACTGTCATTGGATTAGGAGGCCCAGCTTCTGCAGTGTCTTCTGGAAACAAAGACTTGTCTGACCCATGGCCTTAGAAACCAAAAAAGAACATTGAGAAGACTGCCCTGCTCTGATGAAACTACTAACACCTAAGCAAATGGATTTTTGTTTAGATGGAAAAGCAGGCAATCTTTTCCCGTGTGCAAACTACAAATTCTCCAGTTGAAACCGAACAAAAGGGAGGAGGCTCCCCTGTTCACATCAGTGCTTTGATTCTAGCTCAGCAGCCATCTGGCTACCACCAGCCCCACAGGCCACCTCTGGGCCACTGTTTCCCAATCACTGGGTCTTGAGGCTAGGGTCCTGGACTTCCCTGGGGGCCCAGTGGTGGAGACTCCACCTGCCAATGCAGGGGACATAGGTTCAATTCCTGGTCTGGGAAGATTCCACATGATGCAGAACAACTAAGCCCATGTGCCACAGTTCCTGGAGCCTGTGCGCCCGAGAGCCCGTGATCTGCAGTAAGAGGCCAGGGTCCTGAACAGCTCTTACACTACTCCTATCTAGAAATCCTAATCCCTCCTCCAGCAGCCAATTTCTGAGGAAGCCTGGGAGATACAAGAGAAAGAGAATCTTTCTTGGGATAGAGTTAAATGGCCTGAATTTAAATCTGAGTAGAACCACTGATGAGCCATGTGACCTGTGGCCAGTAATTCTCCCAGTGGGTCTCAGCATTGTCATCTGTGAAATGGGGATAAACATGCCCACCCTCAAGATTGTGGAGAATATTAAAGGAGATCATATGAGTAAAGAGCCTGGCTCCCAGGTGGACAGCTCCTGGTCACTGGGTCACTCCCCACCCTCCAGCCCTTGGGATCTGAGTGGTACAGAGGGAACCACCTGTGAGAGAGAAAACTGCTCTGCAGGACTCTTCCTTCAAATTCCACCCCCCAATTTTTGCTGCCCTTCTGCAGAGCGCTGGGAGTAGAAGTGTGAAGGCCCTGAGTCCTGCCAGCTGTTCTCTTTGTGACTTGTCCTTGGGCAGTCAGTGTAGAAATATCACAGACAGAGCCTGTTCTGGTGACATTTCAAATCCAGAGCATCTTTCACGCCCCCTCCCAGGCTGTGTCTGGTCACCATCCATGGCTCCGAAACTTCCTAGGGAATTTCTGTCTCCTTTTCAAGGGTCCTTATTGATTCCACTTCACATGGGGATACTATTTTACAGTTTATAAAGCATGGTCACACAATTTTTCATACTGTTCCTAGGGTTTTCAAGGCAAGAATACTGAAGTGGTTTGTCATTCCCTTCTCCAGTGGACCTCATTTTGTCACTTTATTTGAATTGAATTGAAGAAAGTAGGGAAAACCATTAGACCATTCAGGCATGTCCTACATCAAATCCCTTATGATTATACAGTGGAAGTGACAAATAGATTCAAGAGATTAGATCTGATAGACAGAGTGCCTGAAGAAATACAGACAGAGGTTCGTGATATTGTATAGGAGGCAGCGATCAAGGCCATCCCCAAGAAAAAGAAACGCAAAAAGGCAAAATGATTGTCTGAGGAGGCCTTACAAATAGCTGAGAAAAGAGAAGGTAAAGACAAAGGAGAAAAGGAAAGATATACCCATCTGAATGCAGAGTTCTAAAGAACAGCAAGGAGAGAGAAGAAAGCCTTTCTAAGTGATCAATGCAAAGAAACAAAGAAAAACAATAGAATGGGAAAGACTAGAGATCTCTTCAAGAAAATCAGAGATACCAAGGGAACATTTCATGCAAAGATGGGCTCAATAAAAGACAGAAACAGTATGGACCTAACAGAAGCAGAAGATATTAAGAAGAGGTGGCAAGAATACAGAGAAGAACTGTACAAAAAAGATCTTCATGACCCAGATGACCATGATGGTGTGATCACTTACCTAGAGCCAGACACCCTGGAATGAAAAGTTAAGTCGGCCTTAGGAAGTATCACTATGAACAAAGCTAGTGGAGGTGATGGAATTCCAGTTGAGCTATTTCAAATCCTGAAAGGTGACGCTGTGAAAGTGCTGCACTCAATATGCCAGCACATTTGGAAAACTCAGCAGTGGCCACAGGACTGGAAAAGGTCAGTTTTCATTCCAATCCCAAAGAAAGGCAATGCCAAAGAATGCTCACACTACCACACAATTGTACTCATCTCACACGCTAGTAAAGTAATGCTCAAAATTCTCCAAGCCAGGCCTCAACAGTACATGAACCATGAACTTCCAGATGTTCAAGCTGGATTTAGAAAAGGCACAGGAACCAGAGATCAAATTGCCAACATCTGTTGGATCACTGAAAAAGCAAGAGAGTTCCAGAAGAACATCTACTTCTTCTTCATTGACTATGCCAAAGCCTTTGACTGTGTGGATCACAAGCTGTGGAAAATTCTGAAAGAGATGGGAATACCAGACCACCTGACCGGCCTCTTGAGAAATCTGTATGCAGGTCAGGAAGCACCAGTTAGAACTGGACATGGAACAACAGACTGGTTCCAAATAGGAAAAGGAGTACTTCAAGGCTGTATATTGTCACTCTGCTTATTTGACTTATATGTAGAGCACATCATGTGAAATGCTGGGCTGGATGAAGCACAAGCTGGAATCAAGATTGCTGGGAGAAATACCAATAACCTCAGATACTCAGATGATACCACCCTTATGGCAGAAAGCAAAGAACAACTAAAGAGCGTCTTGGTGAAAGTGAAAGAGGAGAGTGAAAATGTTGGCTTAAAACAACATTCAGAAAACTAAGATCATGGCATCTGGTCCCAGCACTTCATGGCAAATAGATGGGGAAACAGTGGAAACTGTCAGACTTTATTTTCTTGGGCTCCAAATCACTGCAGATGGTGACTGCTGCCATGAAATTAAAAGACGCCTGCTCCTTGGAAGAAAAGCTATGACCAACCTAGACAGCATATTAAAAAGCAGAGACATTACTTTACAGAAAATGGTCCTTCTAGTCAAAGCTATGGTTTTTCCAGTAGTCATGTATGGATGTGAGAGTTGGACTATAAAGAAAGCTGAGCACCGAAGAATTGATGCTTTTGAATTGTGTTGGAGAAGACTCTTAAGAGTCGCTTGTACTACAAGGAGATCCAACCAGTCAATAAAGGAAATCAGTCCTGAATATTCACTGGAAGGACTGATGCTGAAGCTGAAACTCCAATACTTTGGCCACCTGATGTGAAGAACTGACTCAGTGGAAAAGACCCTGATGCTGGGAAAGATTGAAGGCAGGAGGAGAAGGGGATGACAGAGGATGAGATGGTTGGATGGCATCACCAAGGCGATGGACATGAGTTTGAGCAAACTCCGAGAGTTGGTGAAGGAAAGGGAAGCCTGATATGCTGCAGTCTATGGGGTCACAAGAGTCAGACACAACTGACTGAGTGACTGAACTGAACTGTCACATGCCTAGTCTTATGCAAGCCTCCCAACCATCCTGACAAGGAAGAAATAAATCCTCAGAAAGTCAAACCAACTGCCCAAGGTTACCCAGTGGGCTTGTGGCAGAGTGAGGATTTGAACCCACAGCTGCCTGGCTCAGAAGCCTCACCTTTTACACAAATATTAGTGATGTAAACAGAAATGAAGCAAGACAACCATTCCTCTCAGCCCTCCACCAGATAAGAGCTGGGCCAGGCACTGGACCAGGGCTTGAAATCGCGGGCGCCCACTTGCCTCTCACAGACATGCAGTCCAGCCAGAGGGGCCAGGATCCCAGAGCAGCTCCTCTAGGTCCCCTCCCTGAGCAAGGCCTCCCCGGACAGGCTTTGCTACAAAACCGGACATCAGCACCACGGCACCCGTGGTGCAGCATCTCTGATACGTGCATCCGTGTCGGCCAGGCTCAGCCGGGGATGTAAGTCCCCGCCAACCTGCAGCGTAAGTGATACTGTGAACGAGACCAAAAACTGAACTGCAGTCAGGGCAATTAAGAACAGTCAGATACAAAAAAGGCCACAAACCAACTGCCACTTCTGAGGAGCTGGGAGCAAAAAGCAGGGTATTGCATATGAGCCCACAGCAACACTAAGGGGTCAAGCAGACCACCTAAGCAGACCCCCTCCAGCCCAACCCACAAATCTGCCCCTACCCCCATCCCATTGGCCAGCCAGCCCGTCCGCCTCAGAGAACGAGCAAGGGACCCTGTTTCTTGTTTTCACTCCCTCCTGCTGCAGTGTGAGTCCTAATTAAACCTTGCCTGACTTTCCTATCAATTTCTATTGACTAAAGAGTCCAAGGATCTGGGTCGGTAACACTGGCACCTTCTAGAACAGGGTTTCGCAACCTCAGCACCACTGACGTTTTAAGCCAGGTAGTTCTTACGGTGATGACTGCCTTTACATTGTAGCATGTTCAGCAGCATCTCTGGCCGCCACCCACTAAATGCCAATACTACACTCCCCCTGAGCAGTGACAACCAAAAATGTCTCCACACTGTCTGTTGTCCTCCAGGGGACCAAGATCATCCCCGAGCGGGGACCACTAGAGCAATGTCAGCCTCTGAACAAGGTTCAGGGGTCTGGACCGCTCCAGCCCCAGCAAGCATCACTTCACTCTGCTTCCTGCCTCTCCTGGGGCAGCCACCTACCTTCTCCACTTCCCAGAGCCACCCAGGAACCAGGTAGAAGCAAGAGAATTGAATCCTTCCAGAATGACTCAGGCCCAAGCTTCCATCAGCCAGGTTGCTTCCCTCAGAGCGCTTTTCTTAACCTGTAACTGAACTGTTATTTATTCACGTTTCTTTCCTGTGTCCACTGTCTTTTCTGCCTCCTTCACTAGGACACAAACCCCATGAAAACAGGAACTTTATTTTCTTCGCTGTTCTATCCCTTACACTAGAAGAGGGCCTGGAACAGAAAACAGAGACGGAAGGAGAGAGGAGCAAAGAAAGGAAGAAGAAGGAAGAAAAGAAAGGAAGGAAGGAATAAAAAACAAGGAAAAATTTTTTTCAGAGGAAAGAGGAGAAAGCTGAGAAAAGGGGAGCTATTTCATCAGATAAAGCAACAAGGATCAAACATAACATCTGTGCCTTGCTGTTTATAATAGCCAGGACATGGAAACAACCTAGATGTCCATCAGCAGATGAATGGATAAGGAAGCTTTGGTACATATACACGATGGAGTATTACTCAGCCGTTAAAAAGAATTCATTTGAATCAGTTCTGATGAGATGGATGAAACTGGAGCCGATTATACAGAGTGAAGTAAGCCAGAAAGAAAAACACCAATACAGTATACTAACACATATATATGGAATTTAGAAAGATGGCAATGATGACCCTGTATGCAAGACAGGAAAAAAGACACAGCTGTGTATAACGGACTTTTGGACTCAGAGAGAGAGGGAGAGGGCGGGATGATTTGGGAGAATGGCATTCTATCATGTATACTATCATGTAAGAATTGAATCGCCAGTCTATGTCTGACGCAGGATACAGCATGATTGGGGCTGGTGCATGGGGATCACCCACAGAGATGTTATGGGGAGGGAGGTGGGAGGGGGTTTCATGTTTGGGAACACATGTAAGAATTAAAGATTTTAAAATTTAATAAAAAAAAAAATAAATAAATAAAAAAAAATAAAAGTGAAAAAAAAAAAAAAAAAAAACATCTGTGCCTTGATATAATCTGTAGCCAATAAAAGGGATAATGTATCTCTGTTTTCACTGATATGGAAATATCCCCAATAAAGCTGACTGCTTATATACCCATCTGTGTATGTATGTGCAAAGAAATATCTGAAAAGAAATGTTCACCAAAAAGTTGAAGATTTTTGTCCCAGAGTGGGGAGATTTCAGGAGAAATTTTGCTTTCTCTTTTACTTCAATTTCCTACAATAAGAATTATCTTTCTAAGCTGAAAGTTTTAGAAGTCATGTTTGTTCAAAAAATGTTTTTAACAGGGACTTCTGTGGTGGTCCAGTGGTTAAGAATCCTCCTTGGAATGCAGGGGACTCAGGTTCAAGCCCTAGTTGGGGAACTGAGATCCCACATGCCGAGGAGCAATTAAGCCCTCTTGCCAAAACTACTGAAGCCGGTGCCGCCACTAGAGAAAGTTCATGCCAGCCAGGAAAGATTGCATGTGATGCAAGAGAGATCCCCCAAGAACCAACACAGCCAAATTAATTAATTAATTTTTAAAGAATGTATTTTTCGATGGGTGACATATGATAAAATGTTAAAGTGAGTGAGCTATACAAAGAATTTGCTACCATACATATATATGTGTGTGTATATAATAGCCCAATTAAAACAACTTTTTAAATTTCATATGGAAATATTAGAAAAAAAATCAAGAGGCAATCCACCACATTTTCAGATAAGTTCCCTTTATCTTTTCTCTTTTATGCATGTCTTTATTTTAAAATTCTCTAGCGTAGCACTGTCCAGTATGGTAGTGAGCAGCTACTGACACTTGAAATGTGTCATGCGTGATATGACTTAGGACCTGAATTTTTTATTTGATTTTATTAATTGAAATTGAAATTGAAATAATCTCATGTGCCGAGTGGCTACTGTTATTTGTGAGCAGAGCTCTATTGGGAACAAATATTTTTTATACTTAGAAAAAGAGCACAAGATGTGATTTTTTTTTAATTCATACATGAAAACTCAGAACAGAAAACCCAAAAGCTGCCCCAGCATCTGGCCCAGTTCCAGCCCAGGACTGCATTCTTCATCTGTTTATTATAAGAACTGAATGCCCCATCCAAACTGTCTTGGCAGATGTATCATTTTTCCCACCTTTTTAAAAAATAAAAAATGATTTCTTCATCTCTTATTCAGTTTTTGAAAGTGAGGCAAGTCAATGAACTCACACATATTCCAGAAACTGACTTCCTTAGACCCTAACAGAAGGTACTTAAGTGCACAGATGTTTGCTGGCTTTAAAAGGAGGCCTTGCTGTGTATGTAAAAAACATTCCCCCTAATTTTTTGCTCAATTTGTTTTAAGTTGGTAATGAAATCTGTGAATCTGTGCTCCCTTTCTTCAGGAAAAATGGAATTTTGATCTCTTTTAAAAATCAGAACGCAACAGGATAATGGAGAAATCAGTCTCAATAGCACATTTCATGTTCATTTCAGGGCTGTGACGTAAACATGATGATGCTACGCTTTTGGGGTCTTTGAGATTTTTGCCACAAACACAGCAGCTCAGGTGGATTACTGCCTAAAGCTTGCTTCTTTGGTTGATTTTTGTCAACAAATGACATGTCTGCTTGTTTGAAATAAAATCATGAAGTTGTTAAGGCCTCTGCACAAAGACTGATCCATTCTGTTGGCCCTTAGGAAGGATACTTTGCTCTAATCATCTCTTCTTTCTGAGAGCAAAGAGCTGAAGGAGAGACAGATAACCCACACTGATTGCACTCTTACTACACGCCAACTGGTCATACCCATCAGAGGTCTGACTATCTCCTAGTAGTCCAGGGACCATGGAAGAGAACAGAGGTGGGTGCTGCTTGGCCTCTGCTTTCACAAAGTAAAAGCAATACAACATTGAACATGCATTTTATTCATTACCTTACTGGATTCACCCCGTAGATTCTGCATTCAATAACACAGCACAAGCTAATGAAAACAGTTCCCGCAAATCTCACCCCCCAAGGACTAAAATCACCCACTTTTGCAGGGCACTCCACATCTCTCTCTTTTCCAGTGATTCTTAACTGGGATGACTTTGTCCTTCTGGGGACATTTGGCAATGTCTGGAGAGACATATTTGGTTGTCACAAATGGGAGGGGGTGCTACTGGCATTTAGTGGATAAAAGCCAGAAATGCTATTAAATATCCTACAGGTGGCATAGGACAGCCCCCACTCACAACAAATGATCCAGCCCGAGTGTTAGTAACGTTGAGGCTGAGAAATCCCACCATATACACACGGATGTGGCAATTACATAATCAAGTTCATTCTACACTATCTGTTGATCAGCCTGCAAGGCCACATGTATTGCTTATCCGATATGGCCAAGCACTGTTTGCTCTCTAGAGGGGGCTTCATTTAATTTTTATTGATACCAGAATTCTATAAGAGGGGGAAATATTACAGATTTTTTTAGCTAAAGAGACTTAGGCTTAGAGAAGTGAAGAGTCTGGTCTAAGGTTGTACAGTCATCAGTCATGGTGCTAAGTCTGAAGTCCAGGTCTGAGGGATTCCAAACCCCGCTTTTCCCACCACCTGTTGATCTTCCCCTTACACCCCAAGACTAAGTTTACAAAAGGCAACTCAGAACCTGGGAGGAAGACCCTTGAATCATCCTTCCAGAACCTGAGGGAGATAGGGCTTTGGTCTTCATGTACATCACTGAAGTGATTCTGTTGTTTAAATAATCTCTTAAGTCTAATTTATATTTGTGTCAATATGATCTGTCAAGAATTAAAAGAATATTTTCAAGTTTCTTACTTGAAACACACAGTTTGAAATCCACAGTTGAATCCACAGTTTGAATCTACAGTTTCTGTGGATTTTTTCATTGCATGTGCAATTTCTTCTACATATATTTGTAAGTTACATTATATTCACAATTATTATATCAAGGTAGTGGATTAAATGACCTCAGTTTGTTAAGTGACCTTAGTCTTAGTAATATCCACTTTGAATTCTCCTTCCCCTTCTGACAGCAGCTTTGTGATCCCCACCTTCTTTCTGTTTACATTTGGCTGTGTATCTGCCTTAATAATTTTATTTTAGGGGTGTCCTAATATGTCCTAATTGAAAAGTCAGTTTGTTTTAGTAGGTTTCTTTTTTTTAACGTATATATACTTTCACAGCAGGTATCTTTGGTCTCAATTCCATTTTCTTGTATTATGTTTTATATGCTCCTATCGCTTCTTTTCTCATTTTTCCTACCTTGCTAATTTGGTAAACAGAATGTTTTTAGTTTGATATGGTATGAATGTTTGTGTTTGCCCAAGATGCATAGGTTGAAATTCCTAAATAGTATTAGTAAGTGGGGCCTTTGGGAGGTGCTTAGGTCCTGAGGGTGGAGCGTTCATGGTGGGATCAGTGCTCTTATAAAAGAGATCCCAGAGACCTCACTCACCCCTTCCACCTCACTGAGGAGAAGTAAGGAGCCTGTGACCCAGAAGAGGGCCTCACCAGAACCCCTGCTGTCACCCTTGTCTTGAACTTCCAGCCTCCAGAACTGTGAGAACTGGTTTCACAGTCATTCAGTCCGTGGTATTAGGTTTTGTTATAGCAGTCAAAGCAGACATTTAAAAATAAATAAGACATTTATTTTTCTAATTTTTCCTACATTCTGCAAATTTCATTAACAAAGTATTTTCAGTTCTGGTGATTATTTTCATATCGTTAAATAACATGCTTCCATTTACATCTCTGAAGTTATCAAATTCAGAAATTAAAAAGTAGCAGTTGACTCCTCTCATGAAAATCAGTTCCCTTATACTTCCTCACTCTCTCCTCACCCCTATCCTCTAGTTTCCAATGGTATACTGTGATAAAATTATAAGATCATTTTGTTACGTATATTTTTAAGAATTAAAATAGCTCCATTCTGTTTTATAATTTTCATGGTTATTTAATTTTATTTTTATGTATAAATTGTTACGGAGCACACCACCATACAACTTATATGCACGGGTACTCAGTCGTGTCTAACTCTTTGAAACCCCATGGACTATAGCCTGCCAGGGTCTTCTGTCCATGGGACTTTCCAGGCAAGAATACTGGAGTGGGCTGCCGTTTCCAACTCCAACAGATCTTCCTAATCTAGGGATCAAACCTGCATCTCTGGCATCTCCTGCATTGGCAGGTGGATTCTTTACCACTAGCACCACGTGGGAAGCCCACCACACAACCTTCCTTTCCATAAATGCTAGATACTTGTCTCATGAATTCTTTGTTTTGACTCATCTCTTGGTTGACTGAAGCACATCTTCAGGTATCTCCTTACCGCTCCCTTTCCCACAAGAATATATGAAATACTTAGTGAATCCTTGCTTGTTGGAGTCACATATCAACTTTGGGCATGAAATTTTGGATCTCGTCCTTTTTCCTTTGATTGTCTTCATTGCTTCATTTTCCTCTAGAATCTAATGCCAGAGTCGAAAAGCTGAAGCCATCTGATTTTTATGTCCTTTGAGGACAACCTGATTCTTCTGCCTGAATTTTCATCAGAGTTATCCCTTATCCTTGAAATATAACGGCTTCATCAGAGCGTCTGTCTCACTATTAGTTTTTTGTATTCCCGTTAAATTCCCTTGACAACCCCGTTTGACTGTCTCCCTTCACTTTGGGAATGTTTTCTTCTAGCTCCTCTTTGAATACTGTTTCTGTTACATTTGTCCTCTTTCTTACTATCCTAGAACACAAATTATCCCTACATCAGTTCCAGATTTCCTTCTGCTCCAGATCTCAGTGTATCAGTCGGGCTCTGGTCAGGAGACAAAGAAAGTTATTTTAATAGAAATAACTTAATGTGAATAACTGTCATCTGGGTTAACTAGGCACTGAAAAGGCAAAAAGAGAACACTAGGGAGCAGCTACCATCACGAGGACTGGAGAAACAAGGGACGAAGCTGGTACCAATAAAACTTAGAAGCTAGCAGGAAGGGCTCCAGAAAGCTGAAAAACAGACTTCTAAGGAGCAGGCACTGCTTGTCTGCGCTTGATGCTGGGCCAAGACCTAATAGTTCCTGTGCTTTAAGCCAAGTGTGACATCCCGTGCAAAAGCCTGGAATAGTGACAGGGCCTACGCATAGATACTTCTAGGCCAGTGGTTCCCAGCCTTGGCTTCACATTGTAATCACCTGGGAAATATTAAAAGGTACTGGTGAATGGATACCCTCCCTTCAGAGCCTGAGTTGAGTGGTCTGGAGTGAGGCCTAAATTGTGAGTTGTAAAAGCTCCCCAGGGGATTCTAAGTGCAGGCAAGGCTGAGGGCCGCTGGCCTAGAAGCACCTCTGCATGGCACTCGTTACTGCACCAAGAACGCACTCTCTGCCTGAGGCTGCATTCACAGCTCTGGTTTTTTAGTATCATGATAGTCACCTAAGAAGGCTGTTTTTAAACTGGTGATACCCTTCCCTTCTCCCTGAGAGGCCCTGAATTTATTCATTTGAGTCAGGGGTCAACTCTGGAATTTTTAAATCCCAAGGAGTCGTAGTGTGCAGCCAGGGTTTAGGAAGAGGAAAGACCCATCATGCATATTTCTCCTATTACGGAGTTCTGATGAAGAGGTGCCAGACGTCGTAGGGAAGCAAAAACGTCTTACATTATGTCAACACTGGGCTTCCCACGGGGCTCAGTGGCAAAGGAAGCTCTGCAATGCAGGAGACGCGGGTTCGAGCCCTAGGTAAGGAAGAGCCCCCAGAGAAGGAACTGGCAACCTACTCTAGTATTCTTGCCTGGGAAATCCCATGGACAGAGGAGCCTGGCAGGCTACAGCTCATGGGGTCACAAAGAGCTGGACACGACTTAGTGACTAAACCACCATCACCATGGCAGCATTAGAATACAAGGCTGGTGAGAGAAGCCTGACAAGTTAGATGACTTTAATAGGGGCCCTCTTCCCAATGTTGGGATAGAAATAAACTCAGAGGGCCACACACATACACATGCATTGGTTTTTCAGTGGAGAAGACAGGATTAGGAGAAAGTTATGAATGTGAGTTGACAAGGTAAGTTTCGGTTTCCTTTAAAGAACTGCAAGTTCGCTTTGAGTGTCAGCACCACAGGGCAGTGGTTCCTGGACCAGCAGCATCAGCGTTGCCTAGAATCATTAGAAGTACCCTTTCTTTGGCCCCACCCTAGACCTGCTAAATCAGAAACTCTGGGCAGGGAGCCCAGCTATCTGTTCTGACAAGTCTTCCAGCAGATTCTTGTGCACACTCAGATCTGAGATGCACTTCTCTATGGCTCAGATGGTAAAGAATCCACCTGCAATGCGGGAGACCTGGGTTCGATCCCTGGGTGGGGAAGATCCCCTGGAGAAGGGCATGGCAACCCACTCCAGTAGAATTCCATGGACAGAGGAACCTGGCGGGCTCCAGTCCATGGGGTCACAAAGAGTCAGACACGAATGAGTGATTTTCATTTTCACTCCCAAAGCACTAACATCTGGAAAAAGTCACACCAGAAAAAAACAAAACACTAAAAGGTCTGTGTCCCTCTCTGTCCCAGGAACCCCTTCAGGAGACGACTGCAGAGAGTAACCTTTATCCTCCCTCTGGTAGACCAACTGCATCACCATAGCAACATGGATGCTCCTGGTGGGTCTCAGACATTCACCCCAAGGACATTTTTTCCTAATAAACTGAAGAATGTGTATATAAAATTAGACTCCTGTGTCCTTTGTCCCTTCCGCCTGCCTGTGACAACTTGTATCATCCCTTTGCTGTTTCCTTCCACATACTGAGAATTTATTTTTGTCTAATCCTGCTTTATCCTTTCAAATCAGTGCAAAGTCCTTCCAGATTTTGACAACTGATCATCTGATGGCCCTAGCTTTTATCTACTTCTGTAATTTTGTTCCATTAGCTATACTTTCATTAATGCCTCTGTTGCGTTCTCTCTCTATAAAGGGCCACATCAAACCATTGACACTAATTGAGCTCAGGATAAACTAAAGCCCCTGATTTATTTCCCACAAGTGATGCTGAGTCACCTCATCCCCCTCTTGCATCTCAGCTGTCAGTATTTTGGACCCAGGTGACTCAGCAGTAAAGAATTCACTTGCAATGCAGGAGACTGCCTGCAATGTAGGAGATGTGGGTTCGATCCCTGGGTCAGGAAGATCCCCTGGAAAGGAAATGGCATCCCACTCCAGTATTCTTGCCTGGGAAATCCCAAAGACAGAAGAGCATGGTGGGATACAGTCCATGGGGTCGCAAGAGTCAGACACAACTTAATGACTAAACCACCATAATACAATCTCATAATATCTCATGAGGTCTTAGCACATCACTGTTTCTTGAATCAACTGTGCCAAGGTAACAGACTTTGCTCATGCTGGGGTGACCAACTGTCCTGGTTTTCCTGGGACTCAGGGCTTCCCCAAGAGGTAGAACTTTCAGGACTAAAACCAGGACAGCCCCCAGAAGCAGCTTTTAATCAGTAGAATTGGGATCTTGTGGGGAAAGCTAGCAACCTTGTGCTGTGGTGGGTGTGATAGGCAGCCGAGATGGCCCCAGACGGCCCCACTTCCTGGTATTCATGTCCTTGTGTGAAATGCCCTCCCCTGGAGAGCGGGTTGAATTTAGGGACTCAATCCTAATGTGGTACATGAGCTGGGATATCACTTCTGAGTTAGATAACAAAATGACTGAGACTTTCAACTTGCTGGCTTTCTCTCTCACTTTCTCCCTTGCTGGCTTTGAGAGAGGCCAGCTGCCTTGTTGAGAGGTGCCCTACAAACACGTCTTCACGGCAAGGAATTTGGGTCTTTAGACAATTGTTATGGATTTCCCAGGGACAAGAGGCTTCCAGGGACACAGAACTTCCAGCACTAAAACCAGGAAAATCCCAAGCAAACTGGGATGAGTTGGTCATTGAAGTTTAGACGACAATTTTTGCAAAACAATTGCTTGGAAGTGGCTGTGTAGTACAGAGAGCTCAGCTCAGTGCTCCGTGATGAAGTAGAGGGGTGGGATGGCATTGGGTGGGAGGGAGGTTCAAGAGAGAGGGGATATACGTACACATATAACTGGTTCACATTGTTGTACAGAAGTAACTAACACAATATCGTTAAGCAATTAAACACCATAAAAAATAATAAGTCAATATACTACAATGAAAAAATTTTAAAAACTGCTTAGAAACCAAGGAAAACAGCTAAACTTTTGCCCTAGAAGACTCTTGCCTGCTCTACTCCCGCAGGTTCCCCTAGCACTTTCTTCCTCAATCAGCTAGTCACTAAGAGCCACTGTTAATAATGCTATATTGTAGCCCAGAACTAATTGCAATAAATATTTTATTAATTTTCAAACAAAAGGTTGCCTTCAATTAACCAAGTGTGAAAAATTTGATTACTGTGGTTTGCACATAAGCCCACAGTTACCACTGCCAATTAGCAAGCTTGTGCCCCCAAAGCCCTCATTAGTGCATGTATTTATGACATATAAACAAAAATTAAAAGTTATGGTGCTATGGCATCGTTTTTCTAAAGTCTGCCAAGGGCAGGGAAGAAAACACAGTACTATTTATGTCAGGATGTAAAAGCAATCGTTACACATTACGATATAAAACCCAACCATATTTTCGAAGTGTTTGCCAAGTGTGGCATCTCCCATAGGAGGGATACTTTGCGTGGAAATGCACCGTGTCTTGCAAGTAGTTGGTCCATAACAAATGTTTGTTGACCAAAGTGGTTGAATGTTAGAGCTATAAAGGTTCTGGGAACTAATTCTACATGACCCTGAGGCTCAGAAAAGTGAAGCGACTTTGCAGGGTAGCACGGCTGCAAAGGACAGCCAGGACCAGAGCCTTATACTAAAACAGGGTTTCCCAATCTTGGAACTACTGCCGTTTGAGACTGGATAATCCTTTGTTGCGGGAAATTTATTGTTCATTGTAAGGTGTTTAGCATCTTTGTCTCTCTACCAACTACATGTCAAAAGCAGCCTCTTACCCAGTCAAGACGATCAAAAATATCTCCAGAGGAACTTCCCTGTGGTCCAGTGGTTAGGACTTCATGTTTCCAATACAAGGGGCTCGATCCCTGGTCAGGGAACTAAGATCCCACATAGTGCACAGCACAGCCAAAACATAAAAGTAAGCAAAATGACACTAAGAAAAATAAAATAATTTTAAAAATATCTCCAGACATTGCCAAATGTCCCCTAGTGGGAGTGAGGATGGGAGAAAAGGAAGGCAGAATTGTCTTCAATTGAGAACCACTGTAAATACAGACCTGAGATTCCCAAAGTGTGATTCCCCAGACCAGCAGCATCAGCTTCACTGGAAGTCTGCTAAAAGGGCAGATCTGGGGGGCCCCCCACTCTAGACCCATTGAATCAGAAACTCTCAGGGGTGGATCCCAACAATAAAACCTCCAGGTGACCCTGCTAATACCTTCAAGTTTGAAATCAGCGGCGTCGACCATCTCATAGCCTCGCGGGTGAATGCTTTTTATCCCCATTTCATGGTTAAGGAAACTGAGGCTCAAGAGGTCACATGCTTTGGCCAAACTCTAATTTAGCAACAGCAGAGCTGGGACTTGAACCTGACTCGGTGCGACAGCAGAGGCTTTCTGCTCTACCACGTCTCATTGAAGACAGGCAGTGGGGATGAGGGAAATCTGGGCTGCAACACAGCATGTCCCTCCCAGACTGTCAGCACCACAAAGCCCAGGCCTCTGTGTGGTCACTGCGGCCCTTTAGGGGCTGAGGTCATGATGAGAAGTGTAAGAGCCTGGAGAGGCTTAATAAATGCCAGGTACACTGAGGTCACACTGAGCACCTTGCTCCCAAATGAGTATTCTGAACAACCCTTTATTGAAAAAATATTTTACCAACCCAGATGCCCTCTTTCTAGGAACCACCACTCCGTGGGTAACTACAGAAGCAGCCATGTCATATACCATGACCTCGCTCCCCCAGCCACAGCCAGTTGGCTTGGAATGGGTGCTTGACCAAAGTTGAACCCTTCCCTGGGATTTTAGACTTGGGACAAACTGAGAATTGAATTTGTCCTTCTCTAGTAGTTGAAACTATGATATTTCGGGACTTCCTGGTGGTTCATTGGTTGAGAATCTGCCTCCCAATGCAGGGTACGGGGTTCAATCCCTGGTGGGGGAGCTAAGATCCCACATTTGTCGCTGTTGTTCAGTCGCTCAGTCGTGTCCAACTCTTTGCGACCCCGTGGACTGCAGCACGCCAGGCTTCCCTGTCCTTCACCATCTCCCGGAGCTTGCTCAAACTCATGTTCACTGAGTCAGGGATGCCATCCAACCATCTGGTCCTCTTTTGTCCCCTTCTCCTCCTGCCTTCAATCCTTCCCAGCATCAGGGTCTTTTCTAATGAGTCGGCTCTTCGTATCAGGTAGCCAAAGTATTGGAGCTTTGGCTTCAGCATCAGTCCTTCTCATGAATATTCAGGGTTGATTTCCTTTAGGATTGACTGCTTTGATCTCGTTGCTGGCCAAGGGACTCTCAAGAGTCTTCTCCAACACCACAGTTCAAAGACATCAAGCCTTCCTCACTCAGCCTTCTTTATGGTCCAACTCTCACATCTGAGCATGACCACTGGAAAAACCACAGCTTTGACTATATGGACCTTTGTCAGCAAAGCGATATCTCTGCTTTTTAATCCACTGTCTAGGTTTGTCATAGCTTTTCTTCCAAGGAGCAAGCGTCTTTTAATGGGGAGCCCAAAATCATTGCCCCCCTCAATATTCACCTTTGTCTAGCCAACAGCAATAAGGCAGAGACAGCATCATTGCTCTTTTTCACTAGATGGAGGGATGAATAAATGGATGGATGGAGGGAGGGAGGGAGGGACAAACAAATGCTGAACGAGGCAGCTGTTCTCTGGAGGCAGAGCCAGGAGCACGCAGCTGAGGTGAGTAACAGGGCTTCTGGTTGATCCTGGCATTATAGCCGGCAGATCTTTTAGGTGAGGAGGACAAGCGGCCATAACGGGCATAGAGACAAAAGCCTGATCCTCCGCTGACCTGCTGTGAGACTCTGAGCTTCTCCCTTTGCCTCTCTGAGCCTGTCTTCCGGTCTACACTAATTATGGCTGTCCTAGCTCTCCCCCTCTCCAGTCCCTTCCATCTTCCAGATTCAAGAAATCTTCATGGGCTTGGGGTGTCCCCAGGCTGCTAGAGCATAGCTATGTTCCAGGCCCTCTGCAGAGCAGGTCTCCCTGACCATCTGCCAGTCTTGTTTGCAGAGCGACACCAGGACTGGTGGGCAGTTGGGAGGTCTCCAACTTCTCCAAGAACATCTCTGCAGATGCTTCTGAAAAGGGTGAGACGTGGGCCTTGCAGCGAGTGAGAAGCTTGGAGCGCTGCCACTTGGTCCTGCCTGTCCCCACGCCCACCAGACAGACACCGTCCCCCGAATGCAAAGTGCTAATGACTCCCCAGTGGAGGGGCAGCCCTCCACTGTGATATGACAGGGATTCTACCAGATGTGTCAAAAGATAAAATTCTTGGAACCACTGGGTTGATGCTGATGTCAGAAAAGAGGCAACTCTCCCACCTAGGGGGGCATAGAGGGCCACATTTATGGGTACCTCTTTGTCTCAGGGGTACCCCTTTTACTCTCCTTCCTGCTCCTCGCTGCCCAGGGGACTGTCAAGTCTCTTTTACAAAGATGTTACTCAGTCCTATGTCATCAGTTGATGAAAATGAGGGGCTCTCAATTCTATAGACAAATTCCTCTTGGGACTTCCCTGGGAGTCCAGTGGTTAGGACTCCACACTTCCACTGCAGGAGCAAGGTTCTATCCCTTGGTTGGGGAACTAAAAATCAGCCAAAAAATTAAAACAAACAAACAAACAAAAATAAAACCCTCTTAAACCCAGCCAGGACATCTTGGTGCAAAACATTAACAAAAAGTCTCCGTTTATTAGCACTCGTTATTTCCTTGGAGCTGCGCCAAGTGTGTTTCATTTACTCCTCACACCGACTCTATGCTGCAGGTTGTCTATTCTCAATGTAATATTGAGGAGTAAACTGAGGCTCTGAGAGCCAGCTCACGTGCCCAAGGCCACTGGGTAAGCAAGTGGCGGAGCTGAGATGGGAATGTTTTGGCCTATCCACGGGCAAAGCTTGTGCCCTAACCTCTGGGCGGCACTGCTTCCCAGCACAACCCAGAGCCCTTAAACCCAAAGACTCTTCCACCCTCAACAAACTGGCCCCATACTCTCTCCACTCAGGCTACAGCCTCACTACACCATTAGCAGTTTACAGCTAGTGCCACCACGTGTCTCTACCCTTTGCTCTCCCCAGAATGCTCCAGGCTCTCCTAAGAGTCTCCTCCTCCAGGAAGACTTCCTGACCCTTCCCAGGCCCCAAAGTAGAATAAACACACCTCTCCTTTATGCCCTGAATGACTCTGCAGATGTTTCTATCACAGAAACATTCCTGCCACTGTGTATATTTTCATCTCAGCCTTCTGGCTTCCAAGACTCCAGGGATACTGTCCCTATCTTGCTCATTTCTGTTTGCCCAGGACCTAGCACAGTGCCAGACACATGGAGGAACAGTCTCGTGAACTGAAACCCCATCGGAAATCCAATTTCAAGCTACCCAGAACATCAAGTTCAAGGGCAGGGATGCCTGGCACATGGCACACGCTCACTCAACAAAAATTCACTTCATGAACTAAAGAATGAGTGCATCAGCAAAGCACTTGGGCATTTACACACTTATTTCTATTGAACCTCTTCCCAGATGACCTTGAGGGTTGCTTCCAGATATAATCTGGGGAAATGGAAACTTCAGGTATTTTCTAGTAGATTGACCATTAACTCTAAGGTTGCGGTAATGGACTGAATGTCTGTGTCCCTGCCCCCAAATTCAAGTACTGAAACCTTCACCCCAATGTGATGGTATTAGAAGGTGGGACCTTTGAGAGGTAAGGAGGTCATAAGGGTGGAGCTCTCACCAATAGGATTAGTGCCCTTGTAAGAAGAAGCCAGATTGCCAGCTTGTTCTTTGTCCACTATGTGAAGACACAAGAAGAAGAGAGCAGTTTGCCACCTGGAAGAGGATCCTCACCAGAACCCAACGTGCTGGCAGCCCAGTCTCAGAATCCCAGCTCCCTGGAACCATGAGAAATAAATTTCTGTTGTGTACAAGCCACTCAGCCTAAGGTACCATGTTAGAGCAGCCCAAACGGACTAAACAGTTTCAAAGTAACTTTTTAGACTGTTCTTCTGAGACAACAGAACTTTAAAATGCAATAAGAAAATAAACCTCCAATTTAAACCTTGACAATAAAAGAACATTAGTCACTCCACATTGCACACAGGCTTGGCTTGATTCTGGAGGGATAATGAGATTCTCAAAATCAATGTTTAATATATACAGGCTTTTTAGTGTCAGGTTCTGCCAGAAACAAACCTTGACACAGGGGTTCAAGTACAAGCAGTTCATTTGGGAGGTGACTCCAGGAAGAACCAGCAGGGAAAGAGGGAAGAAAGAGAAGAGGGACTTCCCTGGTGGTCCAGGTGTTAAAACTCTGGGTTCCCAATGCAGAGGGCCTGGGTTCAATCCCTGGTCAGGGAACTAGATCCCACAAACTGCAATTAAGACCTGGTGCAACCAGATAAATAAAAGTAAATTATTTTAAAGATAGAGAAGAGATACAAACCAATTAACCAATTAGTTAATTGGTGTACTACCCATCCAATTAGTGTGTTACCAATTAGTCTGTTACCCATCCAATTAGTGTGTTACCAATTAGTGTGTTACCCGTCCAATTAGCACTGTGGACAACTAAATCTTGATCTTACTGGGAACTCTGAGAGACAGTGTAGACTCACCTCTGAATTGACCCACCCAGGGGGAAAGGGAGCTGGGCAGTTTTCTCCAACTCCCATTTGCCAAGCATGCTCCCAAGGCATTAACTTGTTGGTGGCAAAGAAACTGCCTCCAATGCAGGGGACGTAAGAGATGTGGGTTTGATTCCTGAGTTGGAAAGATCCCTTGGAGAAGGGCATGGCAACCCACTCCAGTATTCTTGCCCGGAGAATCCCATGGACAGAGGAGACTGGCGGGCCACAGTCCATACAGCTACAGAGAGTTGGACATGACTGAAGCAACTTTCATGCGCCTGTGCACATTTGCAGCCTGCCCGCATGCCCAGGGCTGAGGGATAGCCCTTGAATGGAGACTATGGAGTGGTGTCTGCAGGAGAACTTTGGCAGAGTCGGGGTGGTAACTGCCAGATGGGGGTGAGCAAATCAACAGTGCTACAAAGCCCAAGGGAAAATGAAGTTGACAAAAGCACTTGTCTCCCACTAATAGGTATCAGAACCGAATATAAATCTAAGCCAGGAAGTGAGACAAAAGCAAGTTCTGGGCAGAGGAGCAGCTAGAACCCTCCATCTGCCTCTCCTCCTCTCTTCCTTTCGAAGCCTGTGTGTCTGCCATTCTGCCTTCTCTCTCTCCCTGACCTGGAATCTATTTTCTTCTCAGTCGGAGTCTTTCTTCCTCTACCCCCTCAATATCTTCCACCCACCTCTTCTGTCCTGATTTTCCCATCTCTTAAGAGCCCATAGCACGAAAGCAAAGCATCTTGCTTAATATTTGTTTACTTAGGAACAGTGAGTTTTATGTACACTGTTCTTAATTAAAATCTCAGCAAGTTTCTATTTGTGGGTGGAGAGGCATTCTGCCTAAGAAGAGGGGGGTGGGCTTTAAAATCTTGGCACCTTCTTTCCAAAGCACCCCCAGCACTTGGAAGGAACACTCAGGATTCAGTGTTGCATCGGGGGCCCGTGAAGCTATTCGTGTTCTCAGCAACACCAATTATTGGCAATTTCACTCTGTGAGGGAAGTGGATTTCCTTCCAGACAAGCTGTAGTGGCACTTAAGGAGAGGCGGCTCGCTGCTTCCTCCTTGTGGGTGGCCCAATGGATAAATGCTCATCCAAATCATCAAATGGGGTATCTACAGTCTCCACCCAAACCACAGTCTGCAGTAATTGCTCTCTTCTGGCATTTGGGGGGCTCCCCTCTAAATGCATTAAGAGAGTCTCGCTGTCTTCCAGACTCTCCTGCTCACTTCCAACTCATCCTCTACATGACTTTCCTCAAAATCACTCAACTGTCGCCTCCTCCAAGAAATCTGCCTTGGCTCCCTCACCTGGCAGTCACTCTCTCCTCTCTGTTTCCTGAACTTGGGACCACTTGCTTGTACGGCATATGCTCCAGACTGTGCGGTCTGCTCACCAGGCTGTGGATCCTTAAGGACAGAATCCCCAACCTGGTCAGTGCTTCTCACTGGAGGTTCAGCAGAGAATTCAAGGTTGGTAAATGTTGGATGGATGAATGGATGGATGGATGGCTGAGTGAAATGCTGGGACTTAGTCTCAG